>NC_080773.1:36395748-37051361 GCF_020826845.1 Diceros bicornis minor
AGATGTGCGACTCTTCCTTTCCCTTAAACACTTAGAGCCCTTGTAGGGCTATTAATTGGTCTAATTTCAATATTGTTGAGTTTCATGAAATAGAGTGGCCCTAGGAGAGGGAGAGAAAGACAGAGGAATGGCAGGTCAGTGGAGCAGTGAGAACACACACAACATTTATTAAGTTCACCGTCTTATATGGGCATGGTTTGTGGCACCCCCAAACAATTACAACAGTTAACCTCATAGATCACTGTCACAGATCACCATAACAAATATAATAATGATGAAAAGTTTGAAATGTTTTTACCAAGAATATGACACAACGACACAAACGGAGCAAACGCTGTTGGAAAAATGGTGCTGACAGACTTGCTAGATGCAGGTTTGCCACAAACCTTCAATTTGTAAAAAACTCAATATCTGCGAAGTACGATAAAGTGAAGCGTAACGAAATGAGGTTTGCCTGTACTATTGTGGTTGGAAAAGATACTTGATATTATTTCAATCTTCTTCAATTTGTTATGACTGGTTTTATGACATATGACATATGATCTATCCTAGGGAATGTTCTGTATATGCTTGAGGACAATGTGTCCTCTGCTGCAGTTGGATGAATGTTTTGTATATGCTAAAGTATAGGTCAAGTCCAAAGTTTCCCTATTCATTTTCTGTCTGGATGATTTGCCCATTTTTGAAAGGGGAATATCGAAGGTTCTCTATTATTGTTGGGTGAAGCAAACATGGGAAATTCTTTAGGTAAAGCTCTGTTTTTTCAGCAGCGATAGTTCACACTGCATCAAGGCTTTATAAGTACAGTGAAGGTGGGAAATAGTTTGCTAAAATCTTCAGTCTCATTAAACACAGGAGCATTCACACTGCAGAAAGTCCTTATGATGTGGAAAATCCTTTTCCTACAATTCCACTTTCCCAAAATACCAGAATGTGGACACTGGATAATGGCCTTATGAGTTTGATGAAATTGGGAAACACTTTAGCCAAAACTCTAGCCTCATTACACACTGGAGAATTCAGTTCACACTGGGAGACTTCAGTTCACACATTATGAGTGCACTAAATGTGAGAAAGCCTTCAGTCTTTTCTCATTGGATACCACAAAGTTCACTTCAGAAAATTGATAATGTGCAGGGAATAAATATGTCATTTCTTGTTCGGTATAACAACGTTGGGGAGATCCTTTATGAGGGTGCCATCTGCCTGTATTGAACTTCATGCCCCTGATAAACCACGGAAATTCCAGGAATATGGGAGCTGCATTGTACTTTTTAATTTGCCCAGAGCCCATAACCAGATTTATGTCACTGCCCGTTCTATAGCAAAAGCCATTTCACCTCTGTTCTTTGGCAGGTGCTCATGTTGTGCATTATTGACCCACTCACACACGTCCAAGGAAGCAAACCTTGATGGTCTCCATTTGCGGCAGGGATTTGTAAGAAGGCTGAGCACTCATTCCTTTCTAATTACTTTCTCTGATGAGTTAGGTCACTAATCTGACCAATTTTCGCCCCGAGGACTCTGCTGGTGACTTGAAACATGGACCACCTTTTTCAGGAATATTGTTGGTCCCACATGACTCCTGTGATGGAATTTCCTGCCCTTCAAGTCTTCCCCCAGAAGCAGCCTGCCGCCCATTGCTCTGCTTTGTGTAAAAATGAAGGCCTTATTGTTTAAGCCACCTTTTATCTGGGGGTTCTGTTCACTGTGTGTGGTGGTTTGAAAACAGCTGGCTTCTGCTACAGGAAGGGGTGAATAGCTTTGGTTGGGATCCCAATCTTTGTGTGTCTCAGAGGGGATGGTATGATGGCAGAATATGCCTTTCTCTACAGTTTTGCCCGAGTTTGCATTGCTGCCCAAGACCTCCAAGAAAAGAGTGCGGGGATTTGTGGACCTATTTGTAGCCCAGATGCCATGGTATTTTGTGGTTCAGAGGTCAGTCTGTGGAGGGACAGCTGTGATAACCTGTGCTTTTGAGAGCAACATGAAATTGTTCTCATGTTCACAGGGGATGTTGCATTGTGCTCAGTGCTGCTGAGGGAGGTCTGCTCCCAGGTCCTGCAGTGGAGACATGTGCCCTGATGTCCAGAATTCCGCAGAGTGGTGTCATAGGTTATAGGATTATATGGATAGGGGAATCATACTTGTTACAGAAACACTGGATTTATAGGGAGGGGAAGAGACTGCCGCAAACTGGTTGGGATGTGCCACTTTTAAAGGGGCATCCAGAAGGTTCCAGTCACTATGGCTGTGAAGGATGAGCAGGCTCAAAAATTCTCATGGCCTCCAGAACTGTGTATCTTGTGTAGCTGAGGTCATTGTGAGAGGAAAACATGTAAATATTTTGTGGATTCCTGTACCCTCTGTGGGTTGTTCACCTCAAAGCTATTGCTGTGCAGGAACATGAGGCTACAGAGGCCAGCTCTGTGGCCTTTGTGCCGCAGCCTGCATTCCTCTTGAATCCTGTGGGAACTGGCTCATAGCTCTCCAGTATTTGCTACCACTGAGGCAGGGCATCCCTCCAGGGCATGAGGAAAGAGGTGGTAGAGTCAATATAGGTTTATCAGACTGACATTCCAAAATTGTAGGAAATCCAGATATTTATTTTAACCATATTTTTAGAGTTCCAATAAGGTATAAATGACATGCAATAAATTGCTGTACAATGTGGTAAGTTTTGATACTCATTTAAACCCATAAAACCACTATCATAGTGATGATAAGTGAAGCTCTCCATCATCCTCTTATTTACCTCGCCCTGTCATGTCTCTCTCTCTCCTCTCTCTGCCCTCCAGGTAACCTTTGATTTACTTTCCTTTACAATAGATTAGTTTGCATTTTCTAGAATTTTATATGATTCTTCTCATAAAGTGTTTGCTCTTTTTTTTCCCCTGAGTAGCCTTGTGTGGAGTCTTCATTTTGAGATTCCTCAATGGTGCTCATGTGAGTAGTTCTTTCTTTTTATATTGCTGGGAAGTGTAATGTTCTGTGGATGTACCACTATTTGTTTATTCTTTTGTCTGTTTATGCATATATGAGTTGTTTCCAGTTTGTGACTGTTGCAAATAAAACTGCGAAGATATTCGAAGACAGTTCCTCATATCCATATGTTTCATTGATCTTGTGTTAATTTTTTGGGGTGCAATGCCTAAGGTGCAAGGCAGGTGGGTAGATATCTTTTTAAGAAATGCCAGACTGTGACATAACATGATTGTCCTCTTTTGTCTCCCTGCCAGCAGTGAATGTGACTTCTAATTCTTCCGTTTCCTTGCCAATAGTGGGTATGGTTGGTTTAAAAATTTTTTGAGCCTTTTGATCAAGGTGTAACCGTATCTCACTGTGGTTTTAGTTGCAATTCCCTGATGCTTCCTGATGTTGAACATGTTTTCACTTGTTTATTTGCCACTGGTATGTCTTCTTTTGTAAATGTTTTTTTGTATCTTTTTCTTGTTTTTTAAATAACTTTTGGCTGTTTCCCTTTTCTCAAAGAAGATAGTGAAACAACAAAGACTCAGAACGTCCTTCTTTGGTGATGTGACTTCTTTGCTGTAAGGAATGACTGGTTTCGAATTCGGGAATATTTCCTGAGTGTTTTTTGTGCTGTACCCAATGCAGTGACCACACACAGTATACACTGTAAAGGCTAATCTGCATGATAAACAGATTCTCTGTCACCTTCTTAAGTCTGGATATTCAACAATACCATGTATCAAGCCATGATTTGTAGTGTTTTCCAATTTCCCTGGTGTAAACACTCCCACCATGGCCAATTTAAAACTGCCCACATGATGTCATTGCACATGGAGTTGGGAAGAGTTGCCAGTGGTACACTATGATATTCTATTGCTGGCATACTGGTACAGTAGTTACCAGTAACCTCTAGAACGTAGAAAATAATAAAATGTAGTGAAATGATTAGAAAGTGAGAAGTTTTTTTTGCTTTTTAAACATTTTAATGGCAGTGTAATTGATTTATAGTAAACTGCACAGACTTACATGTGCATTTTGATGTTTGATGCATGCTTACAGCCTGACACCCAAAGCTTCCTCCTGCCTTTTTAAATGCATCCTTCTCAACATATAAAAATACAGAAGCAATGACATATTCTATGTTTTGTTATGACTATTTTCAATATATACGAAAATGGAAAAGAGTGTTAGGAAGCCACATGAACCTTTCCCCAATCTTTTATCAATTTCTATCATTTCATGGCCATTATTGTTTCATCTCTCCCCATGTACAAGAGTGGAATATACTACTTATAAATCCAAACGTCATATCATTTAATGCATATCCTCTTCAGAACACATGTTTGAAATGGAAGGTCTTCATAACCCAATAACTATTACACAAAACAAAAGTATTTTAAAATATGGTATCTATGTTATCACCTCTCCATTTTCTCAGTTGTCTCAGAAATATGTTTGCTTCTTTTTTTTTTAATTAATTAATTATTTTTATGAGGAAGATCAGCCCTGAGCTAACATCCATGCCAATCCTCCTCTTTTTTTGTTTGCTGAGGAAGACTGGCCCTGGGCTAACATCTGTGCCCATCTTCCTCCACTTTATATGGGATGCCGCCACAGCACGGCCTGACGAGTGGTGTGTTGGTGCATGCCCGGGATCCAAACCCCGGGCTGCCAGCAGCGAGCGTGTACACTTAACCACTACGCCATGGGGCCGGCCCATGTTTGCTTCTTAAATCAGAT
Organism: Diceros bicornis minor; assembly: GCF_020826845.1. NCBI lineage: Eukaryota > Metazoa > Chordata > Mammalia > Perissodactyla > Rhinocerotidae > Diceros > Diceros bicornis. The sequence continues at coordinate 36,400,462 of NC_080773.1, forward strand.
GAATTTCAATTTCAGTCAGGATCTTAAGTGTATCCTGATGGCTTTCGGGAGCTGTCTCCTCTTAACCTATAGTTCCACTTACCTTTTTTTATTCTTTTTATTTATCTCTTGAAGTTGCTGAGTGATTTGCTCATTAGAATTTGTCACATTCTAGATGCAGCTTCTTGAATCTGTGATACTGTTTAACTGATCACCCTCCCCCTTGATCCTGTGCACTAGATATTGATGAGATGGGTGAGGAGGTTTGGTCTCAGCAGACAGATGGGTGATGATGACTTTTGGGGAAATAAGAACAAAATCTTTTCCCAATCCAGAAATCCTCTCCACAACAGTAGTAGAGACCTCTTAAATAAGCATGAAGCCAGAGTTTGATGTGCATCAGAGGCAATTTGCTAAGAAATTGCAGAGACAGAAAAAAATCTCACCCCTTTACATAGATAAGCAGATAGAACCCATTACATACATATATTCAAGATAAACAAGAACTATTCCTCAAGTAAGAGGAATTGACAGCACCATTTGTCATACAGAGCTCCTTCTAACTTTACACGGTGATTGAGGTGACTATGGTAGCTTTTTGCCTTTATTCAGAGGAAAGGCAAACATTTTTGTGACAGGAGGTTGTTTTCCAAATTGGAGCAAGGGGAGCACTGACGGTAGGCTCCTTCCCTTTCACTGGAACTGGGAGTTTGGAGAGCTCTCTCATGATGTTTGCATTTCAAAAAATGGCTCTCGGGATGTTTCCTTTTTTTTTTTTTTCTTTTTTTTGTGAGGAAGCTTGGCCCTGAGCTAACATCTGTGCCAATATTCCTCTATGTTGTATGTGGGACGCCACCACAGCATGGCTTGATGAGCAGTGTGTAGGTCTGCGCCTGGGATCCAAACCTGCGGATCCCAGGCCGCGGAAGTGGAGTGCATGAACTCAACCACCTGCCACCAGGCCGGCCCAGAATGTTTTCATTTTAAAGAGATGGCTTCCAGCTTCTTGAGAAAGACATTCCTCTATCATAAAGCTGGAGGAAGGGCCGGCCCCGTGGCTTAGCGGTTAAGTGCGCGCGCTCCGCTGCCGGCGGCCCGGGTTCGGATCCCGGGCGCGCACTGACGCACCGCTTCTCCGGCCATGCTGAGGCCATGTCCCACATACAGCAACTAGAAGGATGTGCAGCTGTGACATACAACTATCTACTGGGGCTTTGGGGGGGAAAAATAAATAAATAAAATCTTAAAAAAAATAAATAAATAAAGCTGGAGGAACAAAGAAGCAGCCAGCTGAGGAAAGGACTGGCTTGTGGCTCAGAGCAATTCAGCACACAACAGAAAATGGGAAAAACAATATACTACTACAAAACCCTCAAAAGAGGTTCTTAGAAGAACAGCACCTGGTTCGTGTAAATAGTGATCTGTGACGACACTCGCAGTTCTTAGCGCAGGCAGCACCAAGAAATGTCACCCAAAGGAAGGGGACAAAACCTGAAACACAGACGTATCACCTTGTCTCCATACCAAGGAGAAGGCAAGCCAGGTGAGATCCATTAGGCTGACTGCAAGGTTCCCTATTCCCTGACACTTCCTTCCCCCTGTGAAGCAGCAGGTGTTAGGGCTGCTGTGGAAGAGAGTTGCTGGGGCCAGTGCACACAGGTCAACACTAGTGCACACAGCACAAATGCCAAGAAAGTATGGGCATTAGTAGAGCCCATGGTCCAGCTGTGCAGTGACAGAGATGACTCTGGGGAGGGAGGGAAGATAGAGACCCACTCAGGACGCTAGGAGGGATGTGAAGGTCTTACCCATAGATACCGTCAGCGCGGAGTTCCCAGCATCATGTTGCAGTACATGAGCCTCTGAGCCTCATCCAGGAGCCCCCACTCCTGGGAGAAGTTAATGGCCACGTCCTCCAAAGATCATACTCCCATAATGGAGATGGTTGGTTCTATGATTAGCTTCTCTCCTAAACTGTATGTTGATCCCCCCACATCCATCCCCTGGATACCCTATTCCCTTTCTCCCCACCTCAGAGAAGATAAGAGGCCCTGGTGCCCGCTCTCAATTCATGGCCACGTTGATCACCATCTCAGCACACGGCAGGACCAAGAAAGTGGGCAGATAACAATATCCTGCCTCTGGGCCTGGCGTGTGGGGCCCCAGTCCCTCGCACCCTGCCTGGGTTCCCCAGATTCTGCCTCCCAGACACACCAAATGTGGGCTCACCCTTTGCACATATGCATCTCCTTGGCTCACCACACATACTGAGCACCAGGCGTCCAGAGAGTGCTTGGCAAATTCAAACAGGAGCTGGTACTACCACAGACTCTGAATGTCCCCACTGCAGCCTTGACCCCTGCTATCAAAGCCTCCCTCTTGAATCTGTTCCTTGCTTCATCCTCAGGCACTGTGAACTGCCTCCAGTCTCAGAAACGCACAGCTCTCTTCTGCTTGTGTTGCACTTGCTTCCCTAAAACCAGTCACAGCCCTTTTCTGTCCACCTAACTCTCATTTGAAGCCCGGCCCCACTGGCTCTCCACCTCAGGCCCACTTGCTCTACTAGAGTGCCACTGTGCCCCTAAGCTAATCTACCAGCCTGAGTGAAACAGCCTAGACCCCACCAAGGGTCACAACAAAATCCATGAGTCTGTAGAGCAGGGAATAAACAGCAGGCCTCAGTGTCATCTTACCACGTTTACACCTGTGCCTCCACATCTGTTCATTCCTCAGAAGCTGTGGTCCCCTGCCAGATCATCCTCTGTCCCACACCTATGCTTGTGATCCTCTCCACCCTCACCCCAGTATCCAGGCTAGACGTGCACTTGTGGCACCCACCCTTCCCTTCCTGATTTGCTATTAGCATTACCATCATGCCTAGGATTTCTCCTATAAACATTACTAGAAGCTCCCCCTGGGCCACACACCGTTCACCACCTTTGTGTATGTGTCCACCTGGAAGCCCTTCCCATGGTTTCAGACCTGTGTGTCCAGTTGCCCACTAGTAACTCCACTCCCTTGTGCTCTAAAATATCTCATATCCTCAACTTGGCCAAAAAGAAAACTGCTGATATCCCTATTAAAAATTACTCCCACTGAGGAATACCTATCTCAGTTGATGGAGCTTCTATCCTTCCAGCTGCTAACACCAAAAATCTTGGAGTCATCCCTGACTCCTACCTTTCTTTCTGTCACCAATACAATCAGAAAATTTGGGCGGTCCTATTTAAAAACTTATATAAAACCCATCCACTTCTCCCACCTCCACCACCACCCCCAATGTCTTGGGGAAGAGATGGAACCAACTGGAGCCCTGGGAGTGGGATTCCCACCAGGCAGATCCCTGGGGGCAGGGATCTTATCCAACAGCAGCAGAGACAGAACTGCTGCCCCCAGTGGCTCTGGAAGGCTGAGCATCGAGCCAAAGAGGATTATTCTTGAGCCATAGGATCTCTCATGATCTCATGAAGTTTGCCTTGGTAGGTTTTGGACCTGCTTGGGACCCCTTGCTCCTTCTGCACTTCCTGTTTCCCCTTTTGGAATGGAAATTATTCCTTCCCTGTCCCACCATTGTATTCTGGAAACACCTAACTTTTTTGGGTTCTCAGGTTCATAGCTGGAGAGGAATTTTGCCTCAGGATGAATTGTACCTTGAGTCTCACTCATATCTGACTTAGATGAGTCTTTGGAATTTTTTCTGTCACTGCTCTATATATAAGCTGCTCTATAATTGCATACTTTTTCTTTCCAGTTTCCTGTCTGTGTTCATAGAAGAATGTAAGCTGCATGAGCGCAGGGGTCTTTGTCAGGTCTCTCAGGCACCTCCAACAAAAGTGTCTGATACTGAGTATTTGCTCAATGAACATTTGTTAGAGCTGTGAAGAAACACCTCAACTTCTTGTTCATTTTTATTAATTCGGACATTAATTCTTAATGTCCATTTCAATTCTTTGTCCAGGCTAGTGTTGCTTAATGTTTTCAAGAATAAAAGCCCTACCAAAAATTCTCAAGTGTTAATTTTCTTCAACATCCTCTGATATTTCCCCAGAGATATTTCTGCCATTATCTTTGCATAACTAAATACACATTAATGATTTTCTGAAACTTGCATTTCTTCACTGTTTTTCTGAGATGATCTCAATTCCCTAGAAGAACCGTACCTGCAATCACTGGAAAATGGTAATTATTTAGCAGCAAGAACATGAGATCATGGGCTTAAGATGCCCGGTTTATTTCGGTGTTCAGATACTCCCTTGGCGCACATGCTGCGACTGTGAGAGTTGCAACCAATGAGCCATACCAAAACAGCATTAGTTAAGCTTTCCGTTTGAGATAGATCTGTGTTCACTGAAAGGAATTGAGTGTATCTTAGGATGTGGAGTTAGAAATATTATATGTATAAAAATGTTGCTCAACGGGTAGGACATAATCACTGACTCTGCAGGCGGGATAGAGGTTTTCTGTGGGAACCAGAAGTAGAACTCCTGCTTGTCCACCTAGTTCAGAATATCCCTCTTCTTTCTTCCCAATCATGGCCGTGAATGGAGTCTCTTCTCTTGTTCCTAGCCCATCTAAATAGAACTCACAAAACTGACCATTGTCTCAGGCTACATGCATTTGAAGAGCCATAACATAATGTGCCCAGCTACCTTTGGACTCGTTTTATATCAGACCACATGGAATGATTTGGCCATTAAGATCAGTAGATTTGGGGGCCGGCCCTGTGGCTTTGTGGTTAAGCACGCGCGCTCCGCTAATGGCGGCCCGAGTTCGGATCCAGGTTCGGAACCCTGGGCGCGCACCAACGCATTGCTTCTCCGGCCATGCTGAGGCCGCGTCCCACATACAGCAACTAGAAGGATGTGCAACTATGACATACAACTATCTACTGGGGCTTTGGGGAAAAAAAATGGCGGAGGATTGGCAATAGACGTTAGCTCAGAGCCGGTCTTCCTCAGCAAAAAGAGGAGGATTAGCATGGATGTTAGCTCACGGCTGATCTTCCTCACCAAAAAAAAGATCAGTAGATTTGGGAGCATCTCAAATACTAGTTTCATCTTGTGAGAGTCCTTCACAGCGTATAAAATTGTACCTCCTTTCCCCCTTTAACAAGGAGCAAAACCGCTCCCTCTAGTTGAGGGCATCATTTTCCCATCACGGTTCCGCCTGGCGAATGTTCTGGATGGGCCTGATAGAGAACACCCTTCCCTCCGGAGTCTACCCTGAAGAACTGGCGCCAGAGTCCAGCCAATGACAGCTCACGATGGCTGCATGTCCCTGCGAATTCAGCTCTCCGGGGCGGGACTTCCGGCGTCCTCGTGGCAGCCATTTTGGCTGTTCTGGGCTACTTCTGGGTCTGGGGTGCTGGGTCACAGATTGAGGTGATGACACCAAAAGGCGCCACAGGAAGCGCCATCCCCGCTGCACAGGGCGCCTCTGAGGCTCGGTGACGCCGCCCGGGGAACCCGCGCCAGGGCCAGGACAGGAACCGCCGCTCCCGGCCCCGCTCCACCCCGAGTCTGATGGCGGCCGCGGCGCGGAGGGAGCCGGCTCAGGTCAGTGCTCGTGCTCCGCGCCCTCCCCGCCCTCAGCCCAGCCCAGCCCTAGAGCCCCGAGTGCGGGCGCCGCTCACGGGCCTGCAGCCCAGGCCCCAGTGTCCGGGACGGGGAGGCGCTCGTGGGGCCTGTTTGTGAGAGCCGGGGTGACGGGTGTGGGAGAGGGTCCCAGGGGAGGGCCCGCGGGGGAGAGGCGTGGAGGGCGACTGAGCCGGGAGGAGTCGGGGACCTGGGGTCCGTGTTCTGTGTGGAGTGAGGCAGAGTGTGAGGAGGAGTGTCGCCTGGATTGGAGGCTAACGGGCGGTTCCTTCAATCCGAGGGCCCTGGGAGCCGTGGAGGGTTGTGAACAGAAGAGGAACGCAGTATGTGTAAGGGTTTAAAAAGTTTTCCCAAAGCTGGTCAGAGAGAGAACAGACTGGAATTGGGGTGAAGAGGACAGTGAAGCACAGGGAGTTGAGTCCTCGTCCAAGGTCGCAGAGATGTTAAAAGAGTCTTCTCTGAGGACTGAAATACAGGTTAGTAAGTGAACTTGAGGTCCCCGGATTCCAGGGCTGGGCGAGGATACCCGGGAGGCCTGTGCACATGGAACCTGTGCAAGGATGGAGGGAGCGTCCCCGTCCTTCGTTGTTAGTATTACTCGGATAATAATACCAGCCATGTGGTGTCTGAGATTGTGGTATATTCACAGCTCTTGGGTGCGGGGACCCTGAGCACACCCCAAGCCCTGTGTCCTGAGTGCAGGCCAAGGGTCATAGAGGTGCTTCCATTTCTGGCCGCTAGTGTAAACAGGTGTGGAAGGTCATCCCAGGAACAGATACCAGGATGTGCAAATGCTTGGAAGTGTGACTGAGCTGGGAACAGGGTACACAGGTCTCCATTCTTTTGTGAAGAACAAAGAGGTAGTGGTAGGGGTTTAAGTAATGAGGGCTTAATGTGGCTGCCTGAGAAGTGAGGTGTCTATTAGGGAGGTGATGAGAGATTTGGATAAGAGGTAGTAGGTGATCTTACCCAGGTCTTAATAGGTTCTATCTAGCTACAGAGAAGAGCACAGTCTGTTGGGTTAAGGGAGGAGGCAGGGAGCGCAGGAGAAGTGTTGATGGAGCAGAGTGGTGGCCGTGGAGGTGGGAGAAAAGTTTGGATTGTAGGTCCATGAAGAAGAGCCAAGTTGATTTTTGGGTGTAGTAGTTGAGGGAGGGCCAGCCCTGTGGTCCAGTGCTTAAGATTTGGTGTTCTCACTGCCGCAGCCTGGGTTTGTTTCCTGGTCAGGGAACCACACCACGTTTCTGTTGGATATCATACTGTGGCAGCTGCTTGTTGGTGTGATGCTGAAAGCTATGCCACCAGTACTTCAAATACCAGCAGGGTCACCCATGGTGGACATGTTTCAGCGGAGCTTTCAGATTAAGACAAACTAGGAAGAAGGACCTGGCCGCTGATTTCCGGAAATCTTGGCCATGAAACCCCTATGAATAGCAACGGAGCATTGTCTGATACAGTGCTGGAAGATGAGAGGATGTTGTAAAAAAGACTGGACAGGGTTCCGCTCTGCTGTACACAGGGTTGCCAGGAGTCTGAATTGACTCGATGGCACTAACAGCGACAACGTTGAGGGAGAGGTTAGACTCCACGGTTTTGGGTTGAAGCCGCTGAAGGGATGGAAGCTCCATCAAGTGGCACGTGGAAGTTGTTGGTAGGTTTATTTTCCTTGGAAACATCAGAAGTCTTGTTCTGTCCCGGTTAATACTCTGAGATGTTTCAAAGAACAGTGAGTGGAGGCATCAAGTGGGCAGCTGGAGAGACAGGTCTGGAAATCTCCAAATCAGTTTGGAGCCTTTCTAAAGTGGTGGCTATTGTGAGGACCAGGGTGGAGCTGTGGATCATATTTAGGAAGTGGAATGCAGAATATAGTGATAATGCTGTTAGCCAATCGGAAAGATTAGGGTGCATGCTGAGGAATGGTTCTCTTGCTTAGCTCCTGGTTGAGGTTCCTGAGTATGAGAAACACAGGTGGGAGGGAAGTGGTCATGGAAGGGTGTGGGCTTGAGGATGACCTGGCAGGTGGCCAAGGCTTCCATGGGATGAGTGGGTGTGAGATGACTTCAGACTGGCTTATTTCACATAGCATAGTGCCATCCAGATTCATCTATATTGTCACATATGGCAAGATTTCCTTATTTTTTAATGCTGAATAATATTCGACATGTGTGTGTACATCACACTTTTTATAATCCATTTATTCCTTTATGGAATCTGGGGTTGTTTCCGTATCTTGTGTATTGTGAATAACTTGTCTTGTGAGACAAGTTGACAGTGAGACTGGGGCTCTTGCTAATTCGCTACTGTTCACATTCACCAGAATTGTGTGGTGAGCCTTGATGGGGTCTGGGGTGTTGCAGTCTCTTGCTAGTCAGTAAGATCTGGGGTGAATGTAGTCATTTGTGCGAGTCACTGTGCCTGGCAGGGAGACTGTAAGGGCTAGGGATTTTAAGAAAGATTGAGTGGAGAGGAGGGGATTGTGGCTGCTGAGGGGACAGAAAGTGCATCACAGAAGTGGAAGAGGGTCCTGGGGATCTGAAATTCACATGTGGTTCTGGGTGGCTGATCTTGAAGAAAGGATCAGAGGCAGGTGGGGAGGCCTTCAAAGCAGCATTGTGGGCTTTCCCTGGCTGTGGGATCCGTCAGAGGACTGAGAAGGTACTGGATTGTGTTTGAGTTTGTCAGGCACCCTCTGGATGCTGTGTGCCACGTCCATGGGTGAGTGCAGGGAGACGCCTGTATTGTAGGGCAGGGAGGTGGCAGAGCTGCGGGGACTGAGGATGTGAGAGGTAGTGTTTCCAGAATGATTTGCATTTACATAGGTAGTGTGAGCTGAGGGCCCTAAGGCCCTGGTATTGGGGACTTAGGGGTGAAGCGTGAGCCCACGTTTAGGTGTGTCTTGGGAGATGCAGGGGAATTGCTTGGCAGGAGGGATGGGGCTGTGCCCGCCAGGCCCAGAGCTTGGATGGCATCTGTGTGTCCCCCTGCCTGTTATTGCTGGGGGCTGAACACTGTGATGAATGGGACTCGGAGAAGAGAACGGGTATCAGTGGCAGCAGGGCCTGGTATCTCTTCTGAGGTGGGGACCCTTGGAGGAGGAGGAGTGTGGAGTAGATGTGTGAGGTGATGGACTGTGGGTTCTGATAAAGTTAATGGTTTCATCTGTCTGCATCTTGACAGGACGGTGCGACCCTTGAAGATGTTGCTGTGTACTTCTCCTGGGAGGAATGGAGGCTCCTTGATGAAGCTCAGAGGCACTTGTACCTCGACGTGATGCTAGAGAACTTCGCACTCATGTCCTCGCTGGGTAAGGCCCTCTCTCCCCCCGTGACCTGGACTAGGCTTTGTATCCTGCCTCACCCCCCTTTCCCCAGAGGGTGCTTTGTTCTTCTGCCATGGGAATGAGGGCACTGTTTCTTCCCCAGCTTTCCTGAGCAGTTGCTGTGTTGCTGGGGCTGGGGTGTTGCAGTGCCCTCTTCCCTCCCCTGCAGCCCCAATACCCTCTGTATTGAATCGTCATAGGGAAGGATTCCAGGTCAGTAGTCTTGCAGTGAGGCTAATGGATAGCACCTTGCTTGCCCTCTCACTGGCCAGGTGGACGTGTCCAGCTCCATGGCGCTTCTGTATCCCAGGGTTTGATGGCTTCCTTTAGCTGACATTTCCTTGTGCCCGCCTGAGCCTGGAATTGCAGGCACTGTCATGGTCACTACCTACCTGGATCATGGGCTTTTTTTCAAGACTGTCTTGCACTGTTTGTAGTATTTAGTTTAGATCTCTTTTCTTTTGTTGCGGCGTTGTCATTCTATTAAATGTTGTATATTTAAGGTGTGCAATGTGACGATTTTATATATGTAAACATTATGAAATAATTGTGTAATCAAGTTAATAAACATCTCTATCACCTCATATAGTTACTTTTTTTTGGTAAGAACACCTAAGATATACTCTCCCAGTAAATTTCAAGTGTAAAACATAGCATTATAAACTGTAGTCACCATGTTGTACATTGTAGATCCTCAGAACTTATTCATCTTATAACTGAAGATTTGTACCTTTTCACCAACAGTTCTCCATTTTTACCACTCCTCATTTTTCTACTCTCTATGAGTTGAACATTTTTTGTTTGTGTGTTTTAGATTCCCCATATAAGCGATATCATATGGTATTTGTTTTTCTCTGATTGGCTTATTTCACTTAGTATAATGCTCTCCAGATTCATCCATATTGTCACATATGACAGGATTTCCTTCTTTTTTAAGGCTGAATAATATTGCAGGGTTGTGTGTACATCACACTTTTTTAATCCGTTTATTCATTTATGGACACTGAGGTTGTTTCCATATCTTGTGTTTCCATTGTGAATAATACTGCAGTGAACATCAGAGGGCAGATTATCTCTTCCACATTCTGGTTTCATTTCCTTTGGATGTATACCAACCAATGGGATTGTTAAATCACATGGTAGTTCTCTTTTAAATGTTTTGAGGATCTTCCATACTCTTTTTCATAACGGTTTTACCAGTTTCCATTCTAACCAACAGTGTGCAAGGGCTCCCTTCTCTCCATACCCTCGCGAACACTTATCTCTCCTGTTTTTGATGATAGCCATCCTAAGGTATGAGGTAATATCTCATGGTTTGGATTTACATTTTCCTGATGATTAGTGAGGAAGACCAATTTTTTATATACCTGCTATCCACTTGCATATCGGATTTGGAAAAATGTCTAATCAGATCTTTGCCCATATTTTAATCACATTGTTCTTTTGCTCTTGAGTTGTATGAGTACCTTATATATTTAAAATATTATCCCCTTATCAGATTCATGGCTTGCAATATTTTCTCCCATTCTGTAGATTGCCTTGTCATTTTGTTGATTGTTTCTTTTGCTGTGCAGAAGCTTTTTAGTTTGATGTAGTTCCACGTGTTTATTTTTGATGTTTTTTCCCCTGAACTTTTGGTGTCGTATCCAAAAAATCATTATGAAGACTGCTGTCAAGTAGCTTATTCTCTGTTTTTTCAAAGGGTTCTGCATTTTCATGTCTTACCTTTAACTCTAATCCATTTCGAGTTCATTGTTGTTAATGGTGGAAGACAGGGCTCTAATTTCATCTTTTTGCATGTGAATATCCATTTTTCCCAAGACCATTTATTGAAGAAACTGTCCTTTCCCCATTGTGTGGTCTTGGCACCTCTGTCAAAGATTAGTTTACCATGTATGGATTTTTTCTGGGCTCTTTATTTTGTTCCATTCCTCTGTGTGTGTGTTTTTATGGCAGTACCATGCTGTTTTGATTACTATAGCTTCCTAATGTAGTTTGAAATCAGGAAGTATGACACCTCCAGCTTTGATCTTGCTCAAGATGGCTTTGGCTATTTGGGATCATTTGTGGTTCCATATGCATTTTCAGATTCCTTTTCTATTTTTGTGAAAAATTCCATTGTAATTTGGTTAGGAATTGCATTGATTCTGTACATCACATTGGCAAGTATGGGCATTTTAACAATATTAATTCTTCCAATCCGAGAACATGGGATATCTTTCCATTTATTTGTGTCTTTAGTTTCTTTCGTCAGTGTGTTATAGTTTTCAGAGTCTAAATCTTTCAACTCCTGAATTAAATTTATTTGTATGTTTTTCATTGTTTTTGATGATGTTGCAAGTGGATTGCTTTCTTAGTTTCTTATTTAGATACCTCACTATGAGCATATAGAAAGGTAACTGATTTTTGTATGTTGATTTTGTATCCTGCAGCTTTCCTGAATTAGTTTCTTAGTTGTAAGAATTTTTTGGTGGAGTCTTTAGGGTTTTCTATCTATAAGATCATGTCTTCTGCAAACAGATTTTTACTTTCTCTTTTGTGATTTCGATACCTTTTGTTTCTTTTTCTTGCCTAAGTGCTCTGGCTAGGCCTTCCAGACCTATGTTGTGAGGTAGTGAGGTGAGTGGGCATCCTTCCGTTGTTTCTGCTTTTAGAGGAAAAGCTTTTAGCTTTTAACTGTTGAGTGTGGTGTTAGCATGGGCGTATCGTGTATAGCCTTTATTATAGCGACGTACATTTCTTCTATACCTAACTTCTTGAGAGTTTTTAACATGAAAGTATGCTCGAGTTCCTTATTGCTTTTTCTGCATCTATTGAATGATTATATGATTTTTATCCTTCATTTTATTAATATGGTGTATCCTGTTTACTGATTTGACGATGATGATCCATCCTTGCATCCCAAGGATAAATCCCACTTGATCATAGTGTAAGGTTCTTTTAATATGCTGTTAAATTTGGTTTGCTAGTATGTGGTTGAGGATTTTTCCTTCTATGTTTAAGATTATTGACTTTGAATTTAATTTTCGTGTAGTTTCCTTATCTTGCTTTGGTATCAGGGTAATGTTGACCTCGTGAATTGAGTTTTCCTTCTTCTTCAATGTTTTGGAAGAGCTGAGGAAGGACTGATATTAATTCTCCTTAAAATCTTTTGTAGAATTGACCAGTGAATCTGTCTAGTCTTGGGCTTTTCTTTATTTGGAGATTTTTGATTACTGATTCCATTTCCTTACTCATTATGGGTCTATTCAGATTTACTGTTTTTTTGTGATTCAGACTTGATAGATTATATATTTGTAGGAATTTATCCACTTCTTCTAGTTAATCCAGTTCATAGTAGTCTCTTAAGATCTTTGTGTTTCTGCTGTATCAGTTTTAATGTCTCCTGTTTCTGTTCTGATTTTAATTTATTTGAGTCTTCTCTCTTTTCTGTCTTAGTCTAGCTAAAGGTTTGTGGATTTAGTTTGTTTTCAAAAACCAACTCTTAGCTTGTTGATCTTTTCTAGTGTATATTTCATTTATTTCTGCTCTTATCTTTGTTCTTTTCCTTCCGTTTCCTAAATTTGGGTTTAGTTTGTTGTTGCTTCTATTGTTTCTTGTGTAAAGTTAGGTCGTTTATTTGAAATTTTCCTTTTTTTTAATGTAGGTATTGGTTGCTCTAAACTTTATTCATAGAACTGCTTTTGCTGCTTTTCATAAGTTTCAGCATATTTTGTTTCCATTTTTGTTTGTCTCAAGATAATTTTACTTTTCATTTTGATTTTTTTCTTTAACCTATTGATTGTTCAGGAGTGTGTTGTTTCATGTCCACATATTTGTGAACTTTTTAGCTTGCATCCTGTTACTGATTTCTAGTTTCACACCTTTGTGAGTCAGATAAGATTGTTGATATGATTTCAGTGTTATTAAATTTGTTCAGACTTTTTTTGTGATCTAAGATGTGATCTGTCCTAGAGAATGTTCTGTGTCCACTTCAGAAGAATGTTTATTATGCATAGTTGGATGGAATGTTCTATATATGTTTGTTAGGTCCATTTGGTCTAAAGTGTAGTTCAAGTCAAATATTTCCTTATTGATTTTCCATCTGGATGATCTGTCCATTCTTGAAAGATGGGTATTGAAGTTGGCTGTTAGTATTTTGTTGCTGTCTTTTCTACCTTCCAATATGTTAATACTTGCCTAATATATTTAGGTGTTCTGATGTTGGTGCATATATACTTATAATTGTTATATCCTCTAGGTGGATTGATTCCTTTATCATTATATAATGACTTTCTTTGTTTCCTGTGACAGATTTTGAGTTAAAATCTGTTTTGTCTGGTATAACTACTTATATGTATAAGCTACTTTCCTTTGATTTGCATTTGCATGGAATAATTTTTTTGATTCTTTCAGTTTCAGCTTATTTGCACCCTTAGAACTAAAGTGGGTCTCTCTTGTAGGCAACATGTAATTGAGTCTTGTTTTGTTTATCTGTTCAGCCACTGTGTGTCTTTTGCTTGGAAAATTTTGTAAGGACTTGTCAATTGCCATCTTGTTAATGTTTTTCTGGCTCTTTTGTAGTCTCTTGTCCTCTCTTCCTTTGCGATATGATGACTTTCCATAGTGGTGTGCTTTGATTCTTTTCTCTTCATTGTAGGTTTTTGCTTTGTGGTTACCATAAGGTTTATATAGAACATCTTATAACAGTCTGTTTTAAGCTGATAGCAACTTAATGTCAATCGCTTAAAAAGTACCCTTTTAATATCCCACCCACCTGCACTTTATCTTTTTGATGTCTCAGTTTACAATTTTTATATTGTGTAGCCATTAAGAAACTATCGTGGCTATGGTTATTTTTAATACTCTTGTCTTTTATCCTTTATACCAGAGTTAGGTGATTTACACACCACCATATTACAATATTGGTGGGTTCTGAATTTGACTATATAACTGCCTTTACCAGTGTGCTTTGTATTTTCATATGTTTTTATGTTACTAATTAATGTCTTTTTATTATTATCATTATTATTTTTTGGTGAGAAAGATTGGCCATGAGCTAACATCTGTTGCCGATCTTCCTCTTTTTGCTGAGGAAGATTGGCCCTGTGCTAACATCTGTGCCCGTCTTCCTCCATTTTGTATATGGGACGCCACCACAGCATGGCTTGATGAGTGGTGCGTAGGTCCACGCCCAGGATCGGAACCTGCGAACTCTGGGCCACTGAAGTGGAGCACGCGAACTTAACCACTACATCACCAGGCTGGCCCCACTAATTAGTGTCTTTTCATTTCAGCCTGAAGAACTGACTTTGGCATTTCTAGTTAGGCAGATTGAGTGGTGATGAACTCCCTCAGCTTTTGTCTGTCTAGGAATGTCTTCATCTTTCCTTCATTTTTGAAGGACAGCTTTGGTGGATAAAGCATTCTTGTTTGGCAGTTTTTTTCCTTCAGCATTGTAAATTTATCATTTTACTCCCTCCTGGTCAGCCCTGTTTCTGCTGAGAAATCCACTTATAGCCTCATGGGGGTTCACATGTATGAGTTTCTTTTCTCTTGCTGCTTTCAAAATTGTCTTTGTCTTTGATTTTTTCAAAGTTTTATTATAATGTGTCTCAGTGACGATCTCTTTGGATTGAATCTGTATGGTGACCTATGAGTATCATGTACCTGGATGTCCACATCCCTCTCCTGATTTGGGAAGTTTTCAGCAATTACTTATTTAAATAAGCTTTCTGCCCCTTTCTCCCTCACTTGTGCTTGTGGCACTCCCATAATGCGAATATTTTTTCCCTTGATGGCATCCCATAATTTACATAGTCTTTCTTCTCCTCTGGGTGAGTTGAAATGACCTGATTCTAAGTAACACATTTTTAGTCTGCTTGTTTAAGTTGGCTATTGGTTCTCTCTATTGCATTTTTTATTTCATTCATTGTATTCTTCAGCTTCAGAATTTAAGTTTTTTTTCTTTCTATATCTAAACTTCTTGATTTGTTCTTGTATATTTTCCTGATTTCAGTGAGTTGTCTATCTGTGTTTTCTTGGATCTGGCTCAGCTTTCTTAAAACAATTATTTTGAATTCTTTGTCCAGCAGTTTGCAGATCTGTGTTTCTTTGGGTTCATTTGCTGGGAACTTGTGCTCCATTGGTGATGTCATGGTTCCTTGATTTTTCATGTTCCTTATGGACTCTTGGTGATGTCTCCACATTTGATGGGTCAGTCACCATTTCCAGCCTTTAGGGGCTGGTTGTGGTGGGGAAAGACCTTCACCTTGGCTTGCTTGTGAGGTCACCAGCTGGGTAGAATGTGGCGGTTTTGGCTCTGGGGAGGTACCAGCCATGTAATCACTGTGCCGCTTTGTCAGCGGAGGTCAGGGGTGACAAAGATTGTAGGCATTCTCAGTAGCCAGGGCCACAGGGTGAACTCACAGGTATCTGGACTGCCAAGGCTGGGGAGAGTGTGACATCCCCAAATCTGTGTTCAGATCATAACTGAAACGTTTCCCATTTAAGCAGTGTTTTGTTGTGATTGCAGTGCCACACTCCATTTCTACTTTTCCTTCCCCATGGTTGATACTTTGTCTTCTAGTCAGTTTTTCTACTTGTTCTTTCTACTCTGACTTCCAGTTTAGGGAGAATCTCCACCTCTCTAGACTTCATATCTCATCCATTTCTCTCATAGCTCTTACTCTATTGCTTTGCAACATTGGTCCACATGTGCCATGAAGTGTGCATACATCATTACATTGACCTTGAACAGCAGCTACTCTGCTGTAATTGTTTTTTCCTGGGTTTGGACACTTGCTTCTACACAGCCTCACGTCACCAGCAATAAAGGTCCTGTAGGAATCCTTTGGCAGAGGAACAAGTTTTAAAATATGCCTCTCTTCTTTATGTCACACCCTATCCTTGTGTCCATCCCTGGTGAGTTCTCCACCATTCTTTTTCCTTAGGGGTCCCGTAATGCCCCGTAGTCACTTTCCCAACTGGATTCCAACCCCTTTGTCCGGAAAAACATTCCATAGACTCCTTCCTAGATGTGGCAGATGCAGATTTGTGATGGGGTTTCCCCTTCCCTCTAAAGTCAACATGTACTTCACCAGGGTTTCTTTGTGTTCAGGTTGCTGGAGTGGAGCAGAGGATGCAGAGGCTCCTTTTGAACACAGCATTACTGTACGTGTGTTACAGGCCAGGACTCCCAAGGCATCTTCAACTTCGCAGAAGACCCACCCCTGTGAGTCGTGTAGTCTGGTCTTTAGAGATATTTTGCACTTGGCTGAGCACCAAGGAACACAACACTGCCAGAAAGTGTTCGGGTGTGGGGTGTGTACAAAACTATTTTATTTCAGTACAAACCTCCGAAAACACCAGAGGCAGCACATGAGAGATAAACCCTTTAGAAGCATTGTGGACAGGGCCTCCCTTGCAAAGAGCTGCAGGTTCCACATGTCAGAGAACCCCTTTACCCCTGAGGAAGTTGAGAAAGACTTCTTGGACAGCTCTAGACATCTCAAGGAACAGACCACCCACACCACGGAGAAGCCAAAGAAAATCACGCAGTGTGGTGACACTTTACAAAGCAGAAAAAGTCATTACATCTGGGCAGAATGCAAGAAACCCTTCAGCCCCAGACACACACTTTGTCAGGACCAGGGTGTCCACACAGGAAGACAGTGTTTTGTATGCCATGAATGTGGGAAAACATTCAGGTGCAAATGCTCATTTGTTGTGCACGAGAGACTCCATGCTAGAAGAAGGCTTCACGTGTGTGGAGAATGTGGCAAGTCTTTTAGGCGAACCTCAACCCTTAGTCAGCACCGAAAAGTTCATTCTGGAACAAGGCCATGCAAGTGCAGCAAATGTGGACAATCCTTTAACCAAAAATCCATCCTCATTTATCCTTTGAGAAGTCACCTTGGAGAAAGTTGTTACTTGTGCAGTGAATGTGCACGGTCTTTTAGCTGTAGATCCACCCTTATTCGACAACGAACAGTTCACACTGGAGAAAGGCGTTATGAGTGCACTGAGTGTGGGAAATCTTTTAGAAGAAAATTCTATCTCATTGTACACTGGAGAGTTCACACTGGAGAAAGGCCTTATGAATGCAGTGAATGTGGGAAATCTTTTACCAACAGCGTGGTACTCATTCTCCACCGGAGAGTACATACAGGACAAAGGCCTTTTCAGTGCAGTAAATGTGGGAAATCTTTTAGCAATACCTCGATACTCATTCTACACCAGAGAGTACACACAGGAAAAAGGCCTTATGAGTGCAGTGAATGTTGGAAATCCTTTAGCCATCCATCTTATCTCACTCAACACCAGAGAGTTCATAGTGTAAAAAGATCTTATGTGTGTAACGAATGTGGGAAATCTTTTATCTCTCGCCCTGGCCTCCGTTATCATCAGAGAGTTCACAGTGGATCTAGGCCTTATGAGTGTAGTGAATGTGGGAAATGTTTTACCTCTCGCCCTGGCCTCCGTTATCATCAGAGAGTTCATGCTGGGAAACGACCTTATGAATGTAGTGAATGTGGAAAATGTTTTATCTCTAGCTCCCAACTCCATTATCATCAGAGAGTTCATACTGGAGAAAGACCTTATCAGTGTAGTGAATGTGGTGAATGTTTCATCTCTAGCTCCAAACTCCATTATCATCAGATAGTTCATACTGGAGAAAGACCTTATCAGTGCAGTGAATGTGGAAAATCTTTTTCATCTGGTTCCAACCTCAGTAATCACCAGAGAGTTCACACAGGAGAAAGGCCTTATGAGTGCACTGAATGTGGGAAATTCTTTATCCAAAGATATCACCTTGTTATACACCAGAGAGTTCACACAGGAGAGAGACCTTATGAGTGCAGTGAATGTGGGAAATCTTTTTCATCTGGTTCCAATCTCAGTAATCACCAGAGAGTTCACACTGGAGAAAGGCCTTATGAGTGCAATGAATGTGGGAAATCCTTTATCCAAAGATATCACCTTCTTATACACCAGCGAGTTCACACAGGAGAAAGGCCTTATGAGTGCAGTGAATGTGGGAAATCTTTCACCACTAGGAGGACTCTCCGTTATCATCAGGAAGTTCACACTGGAGAAAGGCCTTATGAGTGCAGTGAATGTGGGAAATCTTTTACCTCTAGTTCCACTCTCCGTGATCATCAAAGAGTTCACACAAGCAAAAGGCCATATGTATGCACTGAATGTGGGAAGTCATTTAGAGGAAATTCTTATCTCATTGAACACTGGCGAGTTCACACTGGAGAAAAGCCTTATACATGTAGTGTATGTGGGAAATCTTTTTCGTCTAGCTCTGGCCTTCGTTATCATCAGAGTGTTCACACCGGGTCAAGGCCTTATGAGTGTAGTGAATGTGGGAAATCTTTTCCCAAGAGCTCGGCACTCATTCAGCATCGGAGAGTTCACACAGGAGAAAGGCCTTATGAGTGTGGTGAATGTGGGAAATCTTTCAGGCAAATCTCTGCGCTCCGTCAACATCAGAGAATTCACACTGGAGAAAGGCCTTATGAGTGCAGTAAATGTGGGAAATCTTTTACCCAAAGCTCTGCACTGCGTCAACACCAGAGACTTCACACTGGATCAAAGTCTTATGAGTGAAGCCCACGTGGGAAATTCTTTAGCTACAGGTCTGTGTTCCTTCAATATTAATAGTTCACATTGCATCAAGGTTTTATGAGTGTAGTGAATGTAGGAAATCCTTTACCCAAAGAATTGCCCTTAGTGTACACCAGAGAGCTGGCAAAGGAGAAAGATCTTATGAGTGTGGTGAATGTGTGAAATCCTCTACCTCCGCCCTTCATTATCATCAGAAAGTTACAGAAGAGAAAGCCTTATGGGTGCAGTAAATGTGAGAAGTCTTACCTCTGGTTCTACCCACCATTGTCAGCAGAGAGTTCATACAGGAGAAAACTGTTTTGAATACAGTGAATGTGGGAAATCCTTTAGGGATAGTTCCCAGTTGAGTCAACATCAGAGAGTTCACACTGGAGAAAAGCCTTACGAGTGTAGTCATTGTGGGAAATCTTTTACCTGTAGTTCCACTCTCCACTGTCTTCAGAGAGTTCACAAGAGAAAGGCCTTATCAGTCCAGGGAATGTGAGAATTCCTTTACCCAAAGGATTTACCTCATTACACATCATAGAGTTCACACTGAAGAAAGGCCTTAGAGGTACAAGGGAATGTGCAATTTCTTTGTTCAGTGTAACCACACTGGAAGAAACCTTGAAGAACCATCTATCTGAATTCGATCTTATACGTCCAGTTGTCCACAGTGGGGAGATTCCACATAAGTTCCAGTTATGTGGGAAGCATGTGTAGCTATGTTGCACTTTATAACTTGCTCAGGGCTCTTTCAAGATTTATGTCACTGCCATGTTCTTGTTGTGGAAGCCATTTCACCTTTGCCACCTGGCAGGTCTACACAGTGTGCATCAATCACCACCTCAATGTGCTCAGGGAAGCTGACCTCTGTTCTCTCAGGTATTGGAGTAAATTAGGAGTAGCCTGAGGTGTTAGGGGGTCCGTATTCCGTTCTAACTAGTTTGGGCAAGGACCTGACCCAATGTTGGTCCAGACAATATCATATGAGTTTGGCTGGCAACTTGCAGAGAAGGACAACCGTTTTTCAGGGACATGTTGTTCTCACGTGATGAATCGTTCCCGCTTTCAGGTCGCTAATCCAAAGTGTGCTCACATTGCTTTGGTTTGTACAATACGAAAGCCTTGCTGTTTAAGTTTTCTTTCATTTAGGGTGTTCTGTTTACTGTGTGCGATGTTTTATAAACAGGTTTGGGCTCCACAAGTATGAAGGGTGCACAATTTTTATTGGGGTCTCAAACTTTGTGTGCCTCAGAGGGTACAGTATAATGGCAAAAAAGAGCTCGCCAGTTTGGGCCAAATTTGCACTGCTGCCAACAACCTAGGAACCACTGTAGGGCTTTCTGGTCATCATTTGAAGCTTGGATGCTGTGAGTTTTTGGAGATTCAGGTCACCCTGAGGAGGAATCAGATGTGACAATCTCAAGTTGTTCTTGGAGCAGCATGAATGTTTTCCATTGTTCACAGGGGATGTCAGCACTGTTGATGGGAATTTCTTCCCTAGGTCCTGCAAAGAACCATGTGCCCTGATGTCCACAAATCCACGGGTGATGGTCAGTGGTTGTAACACCACTGGGGTCAGGGGAAACCATAACTGCTACTGAAAGTGCACTGTATTAGGGATTGGAGAAGACTGCAGCCAACTAGATGGAATGTGCCTCTTCTAGAAGTGCATCCAGAAATGTTTTTGTGACAGTGACTGTGTAGGATCAGTTTTTACACAAATCTCAGGGCCTCAGGTTTGTTTATCTTGTGTAGCTGAAGTCATTGTCAGAGAAAATAATCAAAAGATCTTGGGGATTCCTGTAGTGTAGTCTCTCAGTGATGTTCACCTCAAGGCCATTGCTGCACGGGGAGGAAAACAAAGAGAAAAGTAGTCCAGGGATGTGACTCTCGTGACCTAGCCAGCATTCCTCTTGACTCCAATGGAAATATCCTTTGTTAGTAGCCAGTATTTGCTGCCACTGAGGCAAGACTGACTCCCAGAGAGCATGAGGAGATAGATAGTGGAGTGAATATAGGGTTGCCAAACCTATTTTCCAAAAAAATGACCAATAAAGACTTTTTTATCTTGAGCCATTTTTAAAGCTTTATTAAGGTATAGTTTACATGTAATAAACTGCACGTATTTAAAGTGTAGTATTTGATAAGTTTTGACATACATAAGAACCTATGAAAACATCATCACAGTCCTGGTAGTGAAGATATCTGTCACTGTGTAATTTGCCTTATGTCCTTCTATGGTCTCTTTCCCTGCCTGTCACCACCCTCCAAATAACCATTGATTTACTTTCTCTTACTACAGATACCTTTGCATTTTCTAGAATGTATATGATTGGAGTCATTAAATGTTTAATTTTTTTTTCTGGTTTCCTTCATGTTGCATAATTACTTTGAGATTCATCAATAATACAAGAAGGTCAACTTGCTTTTTGTTTTTTTGCTACCTTTGGATATACCACTATTAGTTTATCCATTCATCTCTTTATGGACATTTGAATTATTACCAGTGTTTTGACTATTGTAAATAAAGCTTGTACAAACGTGTACAGTTCTTTATATGGATATATGTTTATCTTTTTTCAATAACTTTGGGTGTAATGTCTGAGTCACAGGGTAGGTAAGTGTTAACTTTTGAAAAAACTAACAAATTGTGATCTAAAATGATTATACCTTTTTTCATTCTTACCAGCAGGGTATGAGAGTTCCATCTCTCCACGTTGTAGTGATTACTTGGCTTGGCTTATCATTTTTAATTTAGCCGTTTTAATTAGTTTGTAGTGGTATTTCACTTTGTTTTAATTGCATTTTCTTAAAGATTCCTGATGAGCAGTTTTCAAATGTTTATTTGCTATCTGTATGTCTCTGATAAAATGTCTGCTCCTAACTTTTGCCTATTTTGTGAACTTTGGCCATTTTCCTTTTCTTTCAAAAACAGGACAATGAAGCAAGAAAGATATATATTAGAATTTCACTCATTCTTGAATACATGAGTGACTTCTTTGCTTAATGGGTTAATTGTTTTTAATACTGAAAGAATATATCTTAATTCTTTTCAATTTTTTTGCTATGCACAATGTAATGGGCACATATACCATACACTTTTAAGATTAGTCTGTATTGTTAACATCCTCCATCTGTTTCTTAAGTCCAGACATTCCATAATACAGTAATGTCTTGCTTTGTAGTGTTTGCTGATTTTCCTGATCTTCATTGGTGGGTTGGAGCAGATAGGGAACCAATTGGCATCAGGATGGCCTGGACATTCAAAGCCCAGTGGGGAGGGAAAGAGGAAGGCGGTGATCAGACTCCTCAAGTGGCTGGAGTTTGAATCTCAGATTGCTGACCACCACTGCAGCTCACAGACAGTGGCTCTACTTTAGGCCTCAGTTTCCTCCTGTATAAAATGGGGATTAGGGGTGACCCTGCTCCTGGGCTGTTGGAAGAGGTGAAGAGCTGAGGCACCCATTCATTGCACAGCAGCTGCACCTGTGGTCTACATGTGCGTGTGGTGACAATCCTGGGGCAAGTCACCCCTCTGCCACCGGCAGGCAGGAGGGGGCTGCAGGGTACTGAGGTCTCAGTGTGGGTTCCCCACCAGGGAGTCTCTAGGTGATTCACTAGAGCTCCTGGAGGGCAGGTCACTGACTGTGACATGTACCTTGGCCTCTGTGAGGGTCAATAAAAGTAACAACAGTGAGCATTTAGCAGCACCAGATTTCCAGCATTTGCATTTTGAGTATTTTCTCTAATTCTGTTAGTTCACAACATCCTTGGGAGCTTCCTGGGTGTAATCTGAAATTGGCCCCAATACATGGAGGACAGAGCAAGACTGAAGAAACAGGCAGACCACTCCAGATTAGTAGGTGGCAGTTTTAATGAGCAAGGGAACTCAGAGTGCTTGTCTTGGGCAGCCACAAGACAAGTAGTTTTCCACACCCACCTGCCAAATCTTAATTAAAAGTTTATATAGAGACCCTAACTGGATTCAGTCACATTTATTTTACAGACTCAACATCACATTACTATCTCGAGGCTTGTGTCCTTGGAGCAGCTTCTGGGAGTGGAGAAGGCAAGACAGGTGTCACATTCAAGAGGCTGGATTCATACCCCTGAATCTAGATCCAGAACTGGGTAGTTGAATCCCTTTATCTCAGCATGTGAAGCTCTCAGCCCAGGGCAGACACATGGCAAGGACCAGGGAAGGTCAGCTGCTGCTGCTGTTTTTATTGTTGGAGTTACTGTCATGATCATTTTCCCCCATTCCTCTGATGGCCGAGAGCACTTACCGTCTGCCCCCAAGTTCTCAAGAGAATCCCATTGATTGTTTCTCCAGTGGCTTCATCCATGGGAGGCTTTTCTGTCAGACACAATTATGTTATGACCAAAGGCCACGTTCTCTTCCCCTTTGAGCCCAACACAGAGCTCAGGCATTCTGTATTTGCAGGTGATGCCGGAGGCCTATTCACTCCTGGTCTCACTGGGTAAGGGCTCCCCTCTCCACGCAGGGGATCCACAGCCTCCTTGATTCTGCCCTCTCAAACAGGCCTCGCTGGTACGAAGACCAGTGAAACTCACCCGTCTTCCTCCCTCTACCTCTCACCGTGTTCTAGACCGATTTCCTCCTTTCCAGTCTCCCTATGTCTAAATTAGGTATCTTTGGGGAGAAACATTGTCTTTCTAAACACAAACCTTCACCCTTGTGCCCAGCACATTTGGGCCTCAGTCTGAGCTCCTTATTCCAGATTCCACAGGAGGGAAGCTGACTGACTCAGCCTGGTTGGGCCAAGTGTCCCCACAGCCCCGTAGCAGGGTCGTGGGTGAGGGGCTGTTCTCAGAAGAGAGGGTAAGTCAGGCAGCACCCCTGGAAAGACATTTGCCCTGGTGCTCCCCACATATCTTCCTGAACAACACAATCTCAGTAAAAACGCCCTTGAGGGCTGCACCATCGTCCCTTGTTTCCGAAGGCCTGGGCCCAGCTCCTGCACTGGTCTAGGAGATGATTTTAGACGGCACACAGTAATGGTATCAGGTGGCATGCATTGACACTCTGAAAAAGCTGGTCCTTCTTCCTTTCTTTTTCCTTCTGAGTGTTGTCAGGACAAAGTCTTGGAGTCGTGCTGCATCTGTAATGTCCCCCTGTTACTAATTTCCCTTTTTTATCAGAGAGAGCAGCCCTGAGCAGGACCTGGGAGCTCCCTGGGATTCAGAGCAGTATTTTGATTTCATGTTTTTATTTTCATGATAAACTTCCTTTTGTCAAGTTGAACTGGTTTTCCTAGTTAGGGGAGAGACAAATATGCTTTTTAGAATACATTGTATTTAAGGCAAAAAGTGTGTGTGTCAGTTTAAAGAGAATAAAATTAGTAATGGTCACAGCTAAGGTTGGTTCTCTTCTGCTTTCAGCTGTCATAAACAAGTGTCCTTTCTATGGTCTACTTAGTGCCACGTTTGTACTTTTTATTGGTTATTCTGCTGTTTAAAATGGCCCTGAAATGTAGTGCTTATGTGCTGTCTAGTATTCCTAAGCACAACGCTGTGATGTGCCTTAGAAAGAACGTATGTGTGTTAGATAAGTTTTGTTCAGGCATGAGTTACAGTGCTGTTGGCTGCAAGTCCTATGTTAATAAATCAACAGACAGCAAATAAGGTGTCTTTAAACAGAAATATACATGAAACAATGTTATGTATTGATCAGTGGACAAAAATGTTGTGACTGAGGCTGTAAGGAACCTAAACCTGTATTTCCTCTAGGAGCAATGGTTTTGTATGCAAAAATTCAGTATTACAAACACTGAATTAGTGCATACGAAACCACTGCTTTAGAGATCATAACTACCATAACAACAGTGGCTTTAGAAAACATAGCTACCGTGAATAATAAGTGACCGTATTTCAATAGCTGTTAAAAAAGCAAAGGTGATTCTCAACATTTGTCACTGCCTAATTATGTTACCAGGTTTTGCCATTACCTATGTCCTTGAGGCTATTTATTACTACTGAATCCGCATGTGGGAACAGAATGTAATGTTGTGCTACTGCACATCTCTCCCAGCTCCATTTACACTGACATCATTTTGGCAGCTTGAAATTGGCCATGGAAGGAGTATTTACACCAGGAAAATTGACAATCACTACAAACCAGTGCTTGCTTGTTTTATTGAATGTCTAGACTTTAGAAAGTGATGAACAATGTGTTAAGAAAGCAGATTATACTAAAAAGTATATAGTGTCTATGGCTGTTACATTATGAATAGCACAAAACATTGAGGCTATATCCTTCAGTACACAAAAACAATTGTTATATACTGATCAGTGTCCCCTCGAAATTCACATATGAAGCCTTAATCCTAATACGACTGTATTTGGAGTTAGTGCATTTAAAGAGACAGTTAAAGTTAAATGAGATCATAAGGGTGAAGCTTTAATACAATATAACTGCTGTTTTTATAGTTAAAGGAAAAGACACCAGGGAAGCACACGCACAGAGAAAAGGCCATTTGAGGACACAGCCAGAAGGTGGCCATCTGCAAGCAAAGGAGAGATGCCTCAGGAGAAATCAACCTTGATGGCCCCCTCATGGCACCTTGATCTTGGTGTTCTAGCTTCCAGATCAGATTTCTCTATGCATACATGCATAGAGAGAGAGAGAGGCCTCTGATGTCTCTTCCTCTTCTCATAAGGATGCTAGTCTTATCACATCAGGCCTCATTTAACCTTAATTACCACCTTTAGGGCCCTATCTCCAAATGTAGTCAAATTGGGCGTTAAGGCTTCAAACAAGAATGGTGGGGTAGAGGTAGGGGTGAAATAATTCAGTCTATAACACGGTACTGTCTTAGGTGAAGGCCTTCACCCCATGTGAACATTCTGATGTCTTAGGAAACTGGAGTTGTAGGCAAAGGATTTCCAACATTCACTGCACTCATAGGGCCTTTCTCCAGTGTGAACTCTTGTGATGTTCTAGGAGCAAAAATCTGCAAATTTCCCACACTCATTGCATTTGTCAGGTCTTTCTCCAGGATGCATTCTCTGGTGTTCAGTTAGGTTGGAAGATTGACTAAATGATTTTCCACATTCACTGCACACATAAGGACTTTCTCCAGTGTGAACTCTTTAATGTTTAATGAGGCTGTCCTTTGTGCTATATAATTTGCCACATATATCACACTTGTGAGTTCTTACTCGATTGTGAACGCACTGGTGATGGAACAGACTGGAGCTGTAGGCAAAGAATTTCCCACACTCAGTGCACTCATAAGGTCTTTCCCCAGTGTGAATTCTCTGATGTTGAAGGAGCACAAATAATATGCAAAAGAATTTTCCACATTTTTTGCATTTGTAACGCCTTTACTGTGAACTCTCCAGTGTTTTATGAGGCTGGAGGACTGACTAAATGATTTCCCATACTCATTACACTCATATGGCCCTTTTCTAGTGTGAACTCTCCAATGTTTAATGAGGCTATATTTAGTGCTATATAATTTGCCACAATCATCACACTTGTGAGGTCTTACTTGAGTCTCCTCTGATTTTGGAGGAGACTATAGCTGTAGGCAAAGAATTTCCCACACTCACTGCACTCATAAGGCCTTTCTCCACTGTGAACTATCTGGTGTTTAATGAGGTTAGATCTGTGGTTAAAGGATTTCCCACATTCCTCACACTCATAAGGCTTTTCTCCAGTGTGAACTCTCCAAGGGACAATGAGATTACAGCTTTTGCTAAAAGACTTCCTACATACACTGCACATATAACATCTTTCTCTAGTGAAGTCTCTCTGGTGCTGAACAAGTGTGTGTGGCTGAGAGTTTTTGCAATCTCCCCAGTTGCAGTGAGTTTTTACACTGTGAAAGGCTGTGCTACACTCAGTCCACAGTTTGACTTCTCTCTAGTGTTAGGGGTCTGTTGCTGGAGAAACCCCAAGCTGGTCAAGATGTCCTTTGCAACCTCCCTGTAGGCAAAGTGCTTCTGTGATAATGGAATTTGCAGCTCTTCAAAAACAGGGCTCTCCACACCTTACTTCTGAAGTGTTTCTAATGTGCTGCTTCTGGTGCTGATGAAGGGTTGCAGTGAAATAGAATCATTTCTCACATGCCCACATATGTATAGTTTCTGCCCACGATGTGTTCCTTGGTGGTCATTTAAGCACAAAATGTTTCTCAAGACTAGGCCACAAATCTCACAGGGGTGGGCTTTCTGGGGGAGATGGAGCAGTCTTAGGAGTCACATGCAACACTCCCTGTACGGAAACACTCTGCTCAAAACACTCTCATCCTCCACTCCATGCCAACAACCTGAAAGCAGGGAAATGCTGGTAAAGTGCATGTTGACGTTGGAGGGGGTGACCTGCATACAAGTGTGTGTCTGACAAACCCAGGAATGAGTCCGTGGGTTGTTTCCAGGAGCAGGGAGTAGGTTCAAGGGGAGTGTTGGGCTGCAGTAGTAGTACAGCCCTATAAAGATGGGGGAAGCCTCCCAAGGTGAAAGATACAAGCATCAACCATGGGGTGTGACACAGGGAGGAGAGGTATGGTTTACTATTCGCTCCTCTGCAGACAGCATTCAGCAGGATTTTGTCTGCTGTTCACATGTGCGCACCGTGCTGAAGGGCATGTCCAGGTACCAGCAAATTTGACTGCAACAGAGCAGCTGGTGTTCAAGGACTGTTAAGGATATGTGCACACTTCATGACACAACATGTAGAGATTAATGTTGGAGAGCACTGCAGATGGAACAGGGAGAAAGACGGGTGAGACGCAGAGTCCAAAGACATGAGGATTAGCCCTAGACTGGAAGTAAGAGTAGTTGGGGCCAGTCTAGTGGCGCAGCGGTTAAGTGCGCGCATTCTGCTTCGATGGCCCAGGGTTCCCCGGTTTGGATCCTGAGCGCCGACCTACTCACCGCTCATCAAGCCATGCTGAGTCGGTGTCCCACATAGAAGAGCTACAACTCTACAACTATCATACACAGCTATGTACTGGGGCTTTGGGCAGAAAAAAAAAACGAGGGAGATGGGCAACAGATGTTACCACAGGGCCAATCTTCCTCAAAAAAAAAAAAAAAGTAGAAGTGACTAGCAATAGAACTGACAAGTCAGCAAAGTGTCAAGAATGCAGAAGGAAAGGCAAAAATGGAGTGTGGGCATGGTGATGGCACCAAAACACTAGTCAAACAGAATAGGCTTCTGATATGATTTGTACACAGTCTTGATGTCATATTCTCCTTCAGGTGCCTCTCCTCAGGGCCAGGCTCCCTCTGACCCCATCTTGCTGTGGCTAGATTCATATCCATCTTGTGAACCACTAAGGGCCCTCTATCACACCACCAAGATGATTATCTACATGGTACTTGGATGATGTAATCATTAAGGGAAAGACAGAAGAGCAGCTAGCACTGGCCAAGACCAGCTCGGGACATGACAGCCCACATGAAAGAAAACTATCACCAAGAGAACTCCAGAGGAAGGTCTTGTAAGAAGAGCCCATGGTGCAATTAAGTACTGACTGTGTCAGTGGTGGCAAATCCTGGCATAGGGAGGTATTAGGAAATGTCAATTAGAGGAAGGAATTACAACCTGGGGCACACAAGTGCCCTATTTCTGGACAAAGTGACCCAGCCAGGGAGAGGGCAAGCAAGGATGGATTCATTTGGCTGAATGCAAGATGTGTGACCCTGAATCCTCCCCTGCAGGAGTGTAGGGAAGCAGGTGTTGGGCCTGCTCAAGGCCAGTGCACATACCTCAACTGTACCAACCACAGCGCCTACCTATGTTAACTGGAGAAGGAAGCAGACACGTTGGTCCTGATGGGAGGAGGACGTAGGTGCCCCTGGGGAAAAGGAAAACGGTAGAGGCTAGGTCAGAGCACAGAGGTGGGTGTGAGGGCTTACCCAGGGAGGTGGTAAGTGTCAAGTTCTCCGGCCCTGGCGTGGGTCTCCCCCGCGGCGTCGCGGAGCCTCAGACCCGTGCTGTGCAGTGGGGACACCGCCTCCTCTCGCGCCTTGTCGGTCCCAGCACCTTGGTCTGGAAACAGCACTCAGACCGTTCATCTGTGGTCGGGAGAGCAGCCAAAATGACCGGGAGGAGGACACCGGAATTTCCGCCCTCTCATTTTGTGACGCACGGAGACGCGCCTCTTTTCTGAGACTTCATTGGCTCAACGACGCCGTCGCCTGATGCTTAGATTTCTGGGTAATGTAGTTGCCACATACACAGGCCGCGGGTAAAGATGCTCCCTGCCGGACTCCTGGAGAAACGGCCAGGTTCCACCTGGAGGGAATTGGCGAGTCTGGGCCAAGGGTTCTGGAGGCGCGGCTCCAGTTCTTAAAGGGCTCGTATTCAGGTGTTTTGGGAGTGTCGTGGTAACTGATCACCCACTTGTTTGTAGATGAATTATATCAGACACCGTGAAGCTCAGCAAGCTCCCGAGGGTAAAAATATTATTTCAGATGCTCCCAACGCCTACAAATCCAAATGCACATATCATTCCATGCAGTCCTTCAGATACAATATGCGTCCACTGGAAGCGCCTACTAAACATACTGCAATTCAAATGCATGCATGCTGAAAACTTGGAGTAAGTTTTATCAACCTGTATACATCCTGTCAGGGAGAGGAAAAAAAAATACTCCAAATAGTGCCATGACAGGGAAGACAGAGGAGAGAGATTGGGCGACCATGAAACGGGAGTACCAAGATGGATATTTGTCTGTGGTTCCCGCGTGAAACATTCCTCCTGTCTGTGTAGTCAATTACTGTGTCAATTTCAGTGAGCAGCATTTGTATCCATTTAGGAATGTAACATTGAGAACTGAGCTCAGCACAGAAGAACTCTGTCCAAACCCGGCACTGAGAGACTTGACCAAATTCTAGGATGCCTTCTAGCAGCATAAGGCCTAGTCCCTTGGATAACTCCAGCCCTCCATTGACCTCAGCCTCCATTAAAATGCCAGACTGAGAAAGCTCAAGGCTACCAGGAGAATTTACTATTTGTTCTAGCTAAGTCTGATGATAGACCCCTGACCTCTTTTTCTTTGAGCCTTTACTGAAAAAGGCTTACAATTGTAAATATATATCTCTTCCACTTCAGAAGTGTGTTTCTCAGCGGCTTGCCCAGTGGCCTAGCGGTTAAGTGTGTGCGCTCTGCTTTGGTGGCCCAGGGTTTGCAGGTTCAGATCCCGGGCGCGTACCAACACACTGCTTGTCAAGCCATGCTGTGGTGGTGTCCCATATAAAGTAGAGGAAGATGGGCACGGATGTTAGCCCAGGGCCAATCTTCCTCAGCAAAAAGAGGAGGATTGGTGACAGATGTTAGCTCAGGGCTAATCTTCCTCACACAAAAAAAAACAGGTGTCTTTCTCAAGGACCTACGATCTATTCCTTTGAAATGTAATCTTCAGGAAGGATAAGGCCTCTATCTCCCAGTGTCTGTGGAAGGATAGAATTGTAACTTCCGTAACTACCGCCAGCAAACACAGCTGCACTAATCACATTTACATTGACCAACCCTTTGTAATTTTTCAGTTTTGTGACTTTGCTGAATCCCCGTTCTCCTTGCTCCCTTATCCTCCCTTATTTAATTAATTAATTAATTTTTTTGGTGAGGAAGATTGGCCCTGAGCTAACATCTGTGCCCCTCTTCCTCTACTGTGTATATGGGACACCACCACAGCATGGCTTGATGAGCGATGTGTAAGTCTGCACCTGGGATCTGAACCTGGGAACCCTGGGCCACTGAAGCACAGCTCAAACTTAATCACTCTGCCACCGGGCCGGCCCCTCATTCTCCGGCTTGATTGGAGAATCGCTTGATCACCTCTGCACAAATCAGAATGGAGTTCAACTCTTTGCCCTACTGTCAGTAGTTACTGAATAAAATATGTTTTTACCTCTTTAACTAATGTCTGGCTGTGTTTGTCTTTGACAACATCAGCCTCAAAAGGGGAACATGGAAACACACGCTGTTTTGGTATAGGGCAATGGCTGCAGTGTTCAAAGTAGAGCATATATGTCAGTGGTGCTCTGGATCCTGAAATATTGGGAATATCGTAAATCCGTGATTTTATCTCATTGCCGGGAAGTATCATTTCTTTTGTGATTGCAGGGACTGTTCTACATGGGGAATTTATATTATCTGTATTAGGGTTCTCCAAAGAAAAAGAGCCAATAGGATATATAGATATATATAAGAGAACATTTATTATAGGAATTGGCTCACATGGTTATGGAGGCTAAGAAGTCCTCCAGTCAGCTGGCTGCAAGCTGGAGAACCAGGAAAACTGGTGGTCTAATTCAGTCCAAGTCCGAAGGCCTGAGAATGAAGGGTCTGCTGGTGTAAATCCCAGTGTCCAGAGGACTGAGATCCAGGAGCTCCCATGTCCGACGGCAGGAGAAGATGGACTTGTTCTGCACAGACGTTAGCGGCGAGTCCAACACGTTGATAGCAACAGCTTTCCCTGAGACTTTCGCATGAGACCAAGGCGCCATTCTCACCCTGGTGAGACAAAAGCCATGTCACCGTCTCATTCTGGTGAATATCTCCTTTTACTCTCTCTCCTATTTTATCTTTTTGGATAACCCTGATTATGAACCCACGCCGTGGTCTGATGAACACCTCTGCTCTGGTGTCTTTGGGCTCCCGGACATTCATCCCTTCGTGCTCTTTGGCAGTGACATCCGTGCCTCTCAGTTCTGCTTTGCCTGCTGGGCAAGGAAAGTAAAGTTTCCAACTGTAGTCTCTGGACTATAAGTTCCCTCTAGAACATCTCACCTCTTATTTAATCAACATTATGTATTTGTAGGCTCACATTTTACGCTGTTTAATCACCCAGGACATTTTGATTCAAAATTGAATAAGAACGATAATAACTGCACTTTGTATTGCTTATAGCATATAAAAACATGAAAGCTACTCATAATTATTCAAACATAATTTTGTAAATTGTATAATGTTATTTACTAGAGATTCAGAGAATTTTATGATACTATATATAGGAATATTCAAGGTTAAGGAGGTTGAAGAAGAAACTTACTTGTGATTAGAAATTCATACTGATACCTAAAAGATTTCTTTCTTTTTTTTTTTTTTGTGAGGAAGATCAGCCCTGAGCTAACATCTATTGCCAATCCTCCTCCTTTTTTTTATCTCCCAAAGCCCCAGTAGATAGTTGTACATCATAGTTGCACATCCTTCTAGTTGCTGCATGTGGGACTCAGCCTCAGCATGGCCCGAGAAGCGGTGCGTCGTGCGCCTGGGATCCGAACCCAGGCCACCAGTAGCAGAGCGTGCGCACTTACCCGCAAAGCCACGGGGCTGGCCCAAGATTTATTTCAAATTACAAAGCAGAGTGGGAAAAAGATGTTTCGGTTGAAGAAAAAAGGACCTGGGAATACTCTGAGTTGGAAAGGCACATGTGCAATTCAGAGAACTGAAGGAAGGTCAATGTCTTTGTGGTACAGTGTGTGATGGGGAGAGTGGAGAGAAAAGCAGCCGAGAAGCTAGGTGAAGGCTTTCTCTGCCGGGTATCGGAGGACACTTCAACAGTCAGAATGATCAGAACTATACATCAAGGAGATGATGGGTCCTGAGAGTTTAATCAGGTGGGATAAATAATCAGCATTGCTTATGATAGGAAGTGCGAAGTATTCAACTGAAACACATTTATTTCATTAAACGCTACATTTTAGCACCTTTTAGCATTTGTTTTAATTGAAAGCTTTTTTGTTACTTAAAAGTAATGCATTGGGCCAGCCCCATGGCTTAGCGGTTAAGTGCATGCGCTCTGCTACTGGCAGCCCGGGTTCGGATCCTGGGCGCGCACTGATGCACCGCTTGTCTGGCTATGCTGAGGCCATGTCCCACATAACAGCAACTAGAAGGATGTGTAGCTATGACATGCAACTATCTACTGGGGCTTTGGGGGGGGGGAAATGGAGGAGGATTGGCAATAGATGTTAGCTCAGAGCCAGTCTTCCTCAGCAAAAAGAGGAGGATTAGCATGGATGTTAGCTCAGGGCTGATCTTCCTCACACACACACACACACACACACACACACACACAAGTAATGCATTAATGTTACTTAAAAGTAATGCATTTACAGTATTTAGTGGGCAGCTTTTGGAAATTATGTTTTTTTTGTGTGTGTGAGGAAGATCAGCCCTGAGCTAACATCCATGCCAATCCTCCTCTTTTTGCTGAGGAAGACTGGCCCTGGGCTAACATCCATGTCCATCTTCCTCCACTTTATATGGGACGCCGCCACAGCATGGCCTGACAAGCGGTGCATGGGTGCGCGCCCGGGATCCGAAACTGGGCCACCAGCAGCGGAGCTCACACACTTAACCGCTACGCCACGGGGCCGGGTCCCTGGAAATTATGTTTTTATAAAAGTCACTTTTAGAAATTTTTATGAGCCACTGGCACCTGGAAGATACTTTCAAATAGTTAGATGCTCTTTTCCTCTTTATTACTCAACTTTAGTGACTCATTTGCTTTTCATTACCACTAACACTTATTAACATAGTACTTATCATATTTTGAAGCCCTAACCCCCAAGTGACTGTATTTGTAAATAGGACGTTTACAGAGGTAATTAAGGTTAAATGAAGTCATAAAGGTGAGGCCCTACTCCATTAGGACTGGTTTCCTTATAAGAAGAGGAATAGACCCAAGGAGTGAGCCCACAGGGAGAAGAGGCCATGTGAGGACACAGCGAGAAAATGGCCATATGCAAGCCAAGGAGAGAGGCCTCGGGAGAAACCAAGCCTGTTGACACCTTCATCTTGCACTTCCAGCATTCAGAACTGTGAGAAAGTAAATTTCTGTTGTTTAAGCTAACCAGTCTATGGTATTTTGTTATGGCAGTCCCAGCAGAGTAACACAACTGCCATTAAATGTGTTTTCTTCACCAAATAAATAATAAGGCTCAACATCCAAAGAGATATAGTTAGGAGACACAACTGGTATAATTCTAAAAATGCTACAGAACTATAAATTAGTTTCTTTAAAAATTGGGGAGATTTAGTTTGGAGCTTCCTTTTTGCTTCCACTTCTGTTGGGAACCAAAACTTAGCTCCAATTTGCAAAGTCCAAAAAGAAGCCAGGTAGTGAGAGTCAGATGCACAGCAGGTGAGGTTGCATCCTGCCTTCCTCCGGCCAGGGCACTTTTGAAACCTGCACAGGGAAGGGGAGCCCAGAGAGCAGACGGTGGAGGCAACAGACCTCAGAGATTAGGGCTGGGCAGGCAACAGAAAATCCTGCAGCTGAGTCCTCTCGGGGGTCTTCCTTGGATTGGGGGGGAATATAAAGGCTTTTTCAATGCCCTTACCACAGAGGTGGAGACCCTCCCTCCGACATCAGAGGTCAGGTGCTTACAGGCACCTCCAGCCACTGAAGCCCAGCTTCCTCCTCCAGAGGCAGTGTCCTCTGCTGGCCCCAGAGGCTGAGTCCCCACTTCTTCCTCCAGAGGCTGATGCCCCCCTTTAGCACCTGAACAGTGCCAGTCCCACATGTTGGGACAATCTCAGGGACGAATCTGCAGGGCAAGGTACAGCCGGCAGGATGTGGTCCTCCTGGACACTGTGTTGGGCACCACAACCAAACTTGACCCCAGCCAGCAAGATGGGACAGTTCTGGTTCCCCAGGCCTAGTTCAGCATCACCAGCCTCCTGGCCTTCATGAGACACTACCTGGTCCTGGTTCTCAGCCCTGGCAACACTTGAGAGCAGCCTGACCAGCAAGGAAAACTCGAAAAGACTTGAGGAGTTTCTGTGGCCTGGAAGGAGGGGCCCTGCCAAGAAAATGGAAAGCAGTCTTCACAAAGAGGCAGCTTTAGGTCCACAAAGTGTGGAGATGAGGAGGTCTCAGGTGTAAAATGAGGAAGTAGCTATAGATTGTCCAAGATACATTAAGTAAGAAAATCAATCTATGGATCAGTATACAATATATGCCTTGATTTTTACTAAGAAAAAACTATGTATAGGAATATATTTGAATACAGAGATACACACAAAGAGTGATGCACACATGTGCAGACACAATTCTGAAAGGATAATCCTATACTGCAAACTTTGTTTTTCTCCAGGAGCTAGAATGATCAGAGCCTATTCGAGTTCTATTTTATAAACATATATAGTGTAATACCTCTTTCATAAAAACTTGAAAATTTGACATCTTGTAATACGTAAAACTTATGTATTTTAAAATACAATGTATTTATGTAACCTCAGTGCAAAAATCTTGTGGGTTTTTAAGGGATTCCAGTTAACAAGAAATACAGGCACCTCATACACAGGAATCACAAGAGAAGCTTGGAATGTTCTTCATGTGCATCAAAATCTCCTGGAGCTTAAGACACAGATTCTAGGGCCTGACTCCCAGAGTGCCTGATTCAGTTGGTCTGCATTCAAAACTGAGAAGATGCATTTCCCATGAGTCCCCAGGTGACACTGATGGTGAAGGTCCAAGGATCAAACTGAGAAAACCAGAGTTGTATAAAGTCCTGGCTGCCTGGTTCCAGGCCCAAGTCCACTAAGGTGGAAAATTGTAGGCTGTAAGGGGTAGACCCAAGTTTGCTTACCCAAATCCCCTGAGTGTCTCTGCAGTGAGCAAAGGAGATGAATGGCTAACTGGGCTCAAGTCTCAGAACCCACCCTCCCCCCACTGCTGTTGAATGCTGTGAGGGCTCCACCCACCAAAGCCAGCTAGTCACCTGCTTCTCTTCTGCCCTGAACTTATCTGAAAATACCCACATGACTCATCCCTCACCTCCTTCAAGTATTTTCTCAGTGCCCCTCTTACTCTTATTAAGGGGCACCCCCACCCTCGACAACTTACTGTGCTGTGTAATATTACATTCCATACTAGACATCTCAAGACACACACCTTGTCTTGTTTTTATTGTTTCCACCACATTCTAACTGTGAAAGATGACATGAGTGGGGCCACATTAAAACAGAGCCAGAGCAGCCATTTCCGAGGAATTGCATGTCTTGTTTTCTTTATCTTCCAAACTGGACCAAACCACCAACATTCCAAGAAGTCAGTAAGGACAAGAATATCTTGTTTGTAAGAACTGATAACATTGGACTTTGCTGATGACTGAATCTCAACCAATGAATGAAGTACAAGTCTACCCTTTTGCCTGATGACTGAATCTCAAGCCCATCTATGAAGTACAAACCTAGCCTCTCCTCATCTAGCACCAATGAACTCTTCTTTAATACAACTCACTTCATCCTCCCTTTTTCCCATAAAAACTCTAAGCCCTTCGTCTGTAATTGGGACACTATTTGGGTTTCTACCTGAATCTGTGCTCCCTGAATTGCAATTCTTTGATCCCAAATAGACACTTTGCCTCTTAAGCTGGTTTCTGTTTTTGTAAGTTGACATAACTTACTGTGTAATTTTGTAATTTTCTTTCATAGTACCTGCATGTGTTTTTTGAAGAATGTAAGCTTCATGAGGACAGGGGTCTTTGCCTCTCTTGTGTCCCAATGTCTCCCATCCACCAACCATAGTGCCTAAAACTGAGTATTTGCTCAATGAACATCTGTTAGAGTGAATAAACATGACACCTCAGCTTGTTATTCATTTTTGCTAATCTGACTACTATAAATGTCCACTTCAACTCTCCCTTCGAGCTGGTATTGCTTAATGTTTTCAAGAATAAAAGCCCTGCTAAAAATTCTCTTAGATCTTAACTTTCTTCAAAGTTCCCTTATAATTCCCCAGAGCTGTTTCTGACACTTTGAATAACTGCATAAACTTTATTACTAATTGAAATTTGCATTTCAAAATGTTTTGGAGATAATCTCAATTCCCCGTGCAGAACTGTCCCTGCAATTATTAGAAAATGATAATCACTTCCCAGCAAGGAGAGAAAATCATGGGATTCAGGTGCCCTGTCTGTCTCAGAGTTCAGATGCTCCCCTTGTACCCCTGCTTGGACTGGGAAAGATGCAACCATTTACCCTTTACAAAATAGGGATAGTTGGGGTAAGGGATGGAGGGAGTGCTTTGTGTTGGTCTCAGCTTATCTATAGTGATGCAATCAACTAGAAATGCCTGAGGTACTCACCTGGGCAGTACTACTTGTGGCAGCCCTCACAGACATTTCCCCAGAGCAAATGTTGTGGCTAGACTGGTCCTTGTGGTTCTTATTATGATTGCAGGACACACCTCAGCAAAACCATCAGTGAACTTTGAAAAAACAAGATTTTTGGGCCTGCCCAGTGGCGTAGTGGTTAAGTTCGTATGCTCCACTTCAGCCGCCCGGGGTTCGCAGGTTTGGATTCCAGGCACAGACCTACACACTGCTCATCAAGCCATGCTGTGGTGGCGTCCCACGTACAAAGTAGAGGAGGATTGGCACAGATGTTAGCTCAGTGACAGTCTTCATCAAGCAAAAAGAGGAGGGTTGTCAACAGATGTTACCTTGGGGCCAATCTTCCTCACCAAAAAAAAAAAACCGATTTATTATTCACAGGTTCTGGGGGATACATGGGACACCCAAGGACCACACAGAGAGGTTGTTACTGCACAAAATTGGAGTTCTTTTGCCTGATGCACATGAAAAACACCCCAATTAATTACAGCATCAGCTTTTGGGGGAGAAATCAGCTTTATTCTGTGAAATTGACCTGCATGGAGACAGGGGCATGAATCCTGAGTCAGGATTTGGGGCAAAATTTAAGAGGTTAGGGAGAATACGCTGGCACTCTGAAACACTGGCGGAACAGGTTTTGCTTGGCAGGCTTCAAACATTTATGGTAAGGTTTTAAACATTTATGGCAGGGTTCTAAACTTTTATGATGAGGTTCTAAACTTTTATGATAGGGTTGTAAACATTTTTGATGAGGTCGGGAAGGAATTTTAACACCAGATCTACCTGAACAAGGGATCCCTCGCTTCTGATAAGAGTCCTACTTTCCAGTTCTGGTGATGTCCCCGTCCTTGGTTTCCCTGGGAAGGAGGATCTTTGGTTCTGTGGTCATTTCAGGTCAAGATTTCTTCTTCTGCACATGCTCTGGCTACGTGACTTTGCAGATTTTCTGAAAGACAATCCTTAATCACTTTGTTGATAAGAGATGGGGTCTGTTCGAACTGGCTCTAAATGGGCCCCTGGTTACAAGGTCACTAGTAGAGAGAGATGGAGGAAGCCTGGATCTGGGGCTCTGTGTTTATTAGGATTGAGGGTAGGCTACCTAGGCTTTCACAGGTTCACTCTTTATTGGAGAATTTAAAATATAAGAGTGGGGGGCCAGCCGGTGGTGTAGTAGTTAAGTTCGGGCGCTCTGCTTCAGCGGACTGGGGTTTGTGGGTTCGCATCCTGGGCAGGGACCTACGCATTGCTCATCAAGCCATGCTGTGGTGGCATCCCACATACAAAATAGAGAGAGATGGGCAGAGATGTTAGCTCAGGGCTAATCTTCCTCAGCAAAAAGAGGAAGATTGGCAACAGATGTTAGCTTAGGGCCAATCTTCCTCACATAAATAAATAAAATAAATAAATAAATAAATAAATAAGAGTGGGAATTAGAATGCAGAGAGGAAAAAACAGGGTTACTTAAACGATCAGTCATCTAGATTACCCAGGGCTTTATAAAAGGGAAACTTCATGGGTGGGGTGGCCTGGTTTCTTATCTAGTTGTTTTACTAGTAGCTGTATCTACAGCTGGCAATATGTTTATTTCAGATGGATGTCTTGAAAATGGATGGCTTGGCAATAAAAAGCTTATTGTCAGGCCCTTAAACTACAGGGAGGGATGAATAGGCGAAGCACAGAGAATTTTTAGGTCAGTGAAACTTCTTTGTATGATATTATAATGGTGGATACATGTCATTATACATTTGTCCAAACCCATAGAATGTACAACACCAAGAGTGAACCGTTATGTATACCATGGACTTCGGGTGATAATGATATGTCAGTAAAGGTTCATAAATTGAACAAAGGTTCATAAATTGTAACAAAAACAAAATTGTAATTGTAAATTACTAATATCCCCCTAGTGGGGGATATTAGTAATGGGGGAGGCTATGCATGTGTGGGGACCAGAGGTATAGGGGAAATCTCTGTACCTTCTGCTTAACTTTGCTGTGATCCTAAGAATAAAGTCTATTAGAAAAAAGATAGCATTAGTTACGTTGCTCTCGGATTCAGATGTCAGATTGCTAAAAGAAACAGAACATATCTTAGGATATGGGGTAAGAAATATATATGGATAAAAAGTTTTCCTTAGTGGGTAGGACACAATCACTGATGATACAGGCAAGAGAGAAGTTTTCTGTAGGAACCAGAGGCAGAGCTCCTGCTTGTCCACCTGCTTCAGGGCGGCATAACATCCCTCTTCTTCCTTCCCTTCATGGCCCTACGTGGAGTCTTTCCCTTCGTCCTGACCAAACATAATGAAACTCACAACATTGAATAAGGCTGCAGGCTACATGCATTTGAAGAGCAATAACATAACGTTTCCAGCTATGCCTGGACTCCTTTTATGTCTGAACGACTATGGAATGACATGGTTATTTACATGAGTAGATCTGGGAGCATCTCAAATAATATTTTTATCCTCTGGGAGTAGGCTGAGCTTCATGGAATCTGAAATAATGTCTCTCTTCCGCCTTTAACAATGAGCAAACCCCTCCCTCCGTTTAGGTAGGAGCGCCGTTTTCCTGCTTCCTCCCTACTGCCGCACAACTGACCTGGTTGGTCAGGGTGAACGCCCTCAGCTGCCGCCTCTAGAGTTCTAAGAACTACATTACCCAGAAGATCGTGCGCCGAGAGGCCGCAGTGAGGAGCCAATGAAGGATTAGGATAAAGGATTTTTTTTTTTCGTCCGTGCGCATCATCGCGTCTGGGCGGGACTTCCGGTGTCCTGCTGCAGGCGGTTATTTTGGGTGCTGAGGGGTGTGTTCCAGGTACAGAGTTGTGGGTCTCGGCTGAGGTGGCGGGCAGAGAACGTGGGAGAGGAGGCGCTCTTCCCGCAGCACAGGGCAGGTCTGAGGCTCGGCGACGCCGCCGGGGGACCCGCGCCCGGGTCCCCTCCTCTCCCGCCGCTCCCGGCCCCGCTCCGCCCCGGAGTCCGATGGCGGTGGCGGCGCGGAGGGAGCCGGCTCAGGTCAGTGCTCGTGCTCCGCGCCCTCCCCGCCCTCAGCCCAGCCCAGCCCTAGAGCCCCGAGTGCGGGCGCCGCTCACGGGCCTGCAGCCCAGGCCCCAGTGTCCGGGACGGGGAGGCGCTCGTGGGGCCTGTTTCTGAGAGTTGGGGTGACGGGTGTGGGAGAGGGTCCCAGGGGAGGGCCCGCGGGGGAGAGGCGTGGAGGGCGACTGAGCCGGGAGGAGTCGGGGACCTGGGGTCCGTGTTCTCTCTGCAGGGAACAGAGTGTGAGGCGGAGTTAAGCGTAGAATAGCAAGTTGTATGTTTATTCTGAGGACCCATGAAGCCATGGAGAGTTTTGAACAAAGGAACATGATTCACATTAGCGTTTTAAATGTTGCCAAGGCTGTTAAAAGGAAAAACAGAGTCAAGGGGAGTGATGAAGACATGGAGGCACTAGAAGGTTGAATCTTTGTTCACCGTCGCACTGCAAGTCAGAGTCCACACTGAGGCCAGAGGTTAGGTTAGACAACCAGCCTGAGGTCACCTGGCTCCAGGGCCAGGGAAGGGTATAGGGAGGCATGAGGCCATCGCCGCCCTCCCTTCACCCCGCATACACACCCACGGTCGCATTTTTCTAAGGCCTGCCTCTCCCACAGAGTCCCAAGGCTGCAGAAGCGCTTATGGAACCACCACAGGTATTTAGAGGGTGTCCTAGTCCGTTGGCCATGACCACCACTCAAATGTTGTCTGGGTTTTGTTTCCTAGGACTCTTTAATTGCCATGTTTCTAGTCCTTGGATCTGGGGACCCTAGAGAACCCCAAGCCCAGGGTCTTAAGTCCATGCCAGGTGTTATATAAAGGTGTTCCCATTATTGGCAACCAGTGTAAACAAGTGTGGAAGGTCAAGCCAGGAGCTAGTACCAGGATGTGCAAATACTTAAGAGTTAAAACTGAGCTGAGAGTATTCAGGAAACCACAGGTCTCCTTTTCTGGTATGAACAAAGAACAGGGGACAGGAATGAGGACAGGAATAGCTGCCTGATAAGTTGAGTGTCTGTTCTGGAGGTGATGGGGGGTTTGGATCAGAGGGGTCAGGTGATGTTACCACGCTCCATCTGACCATAAAGTGGAGAACAGACCGTGGGAGTGAGGGAGGAACAAGAAAGATCAAGATCAGGGTGGAGGCTACTCTGCCGTAGTCTAGGTGAGGGTTAATGGACCAGAGCTGTGGTTTAGGAGGTGTGGTTGGATTCTGGATGCATGTTTTTAAAAAGGGCAAGTAGATTTTCTAATGTGGATGGTGAGGGAGTAAAACAGGAATCAAGGATAACTCCATTGTATTTGGTCTTAGCACTGTAGAGATGGAAGCTCCAACTAAGATGAGGAAGCTGGTGACAGAAGTAATACTCACTGGGAATATCAGGAGCTTTATTTGGCTGTGTCGAGTCTGAGGTGTTTAAGAGGTATTTCTGCTACATGGAGGCATCAAATTGGCAGTTGGATGTAAAGTTGGGAATTCAAAGGGAGGGGTTCAAGTTGGAGACGTTCAGTGTGGTGGCTACCATGTGGGCCTAAGTAAATGACCTGTGGTTACATTTAGGAGGTATAATCTTGTGTTATGGTCATAAATCTGTTTGGGGGCCAGGACATGAAGGGTGTGGGCAGAGCACTGGGTCACTTGGTTGAATACCTGAGTGATAGTATTGGGTTTATTAAATGCAAGTGAGGGAGGTAAGTGGCCATGAAGGTAGAGTGTATCAGATAGGATAGTCTGGCAGGTAGCCAAGGCTTCCAAGAGAAGAGTAGAAATGAGATGGATGCAGAGGCCTAGGAGTAATTGAGGCAAGGTGACACTCAGCCAGAGCTGTTGCTTATTCATCACTCTGTGGACTCACCAAGATTTTGTGAAGACTTTGGTGGGGCCTGGGGTGTTTCATTCAGCTTGATGGATATGGTCAGGAGCAAATATGGTCATCTGTGAGAATCACTAGACCTGAGGTGGACGGTAAGTGGGGCTGGGCTCTGAACGAGGGTTAGGTGGACAGAGAATGTTGTCATTGCTGAGGGGACAGCAAGTGCAGCACAGAAGTGGAATAGGGCCGTGGGTATCTGAGATCCACAGGTGCTTATGTATGGCTGTCTCAGGCAAGGAACAGAACCAAGCAGGGAGGCCTTCCTAGGGGGATTAGGTGTTTCTACCCCTTGTGGGAGTCATGGGCGTTCTGGGCTAGTATTGGATGCTGTTTGAATTTGCCAGGCAACACTGAATACTTGCTGCCAAGTTGTATTTTAAGGCCTAAAATTAAGGCCCATTATTATGCGCTGCCTTGACACCTGGTGAAATCCAGAGGGCCTCGAATGGCCTGAGTGCAAGTTCCCCTCCCCACTCTGTAATCTTGGATAAGGCCTCCTAGCCAAACATCCCCTTTTTATCAAGGGGACTAGAGCAGTTCCTGCTTATCCCTTTGAAGCAGGTTTCAATTCTCGACTAGCCCGCAGAGTTACTCAGAGAAGACGTTCTCATCATCCCATGGGAATCAGCTTATACCACACCTCTTGATCCTCCAAAACTTGCAACTCACAGCCCCTGGTTTTTCACTCTTTTCTGGTGTACAACATTCACGTGGCCCTGTATGCGGTGTGGTGTCCTCCTCTCACAGGCTGTGAATATGTGTGATTAGTAAACTGCTGTCCGTCTCCTCTGTCCGAGGTCGGCTGTCTTGTGTTTGGCCATCCCCATAACCCTAGGACAGGAATTCCCCCTTTACCAGTAGGGTAAAGAGGAGGTGATTAAAATGAAAGTAACATGAGGAGGCCAGAGAGATGCCTATGCTGTGGGGCAGTGAGGTGTGGTGTCTGTGGCCATGTGGCTTGGTGTCCAGGGATGTGAGGAATGTGCAGTCTAAAGAATGATGTGCACTTGCAGAGGGAGTATGTCTGATGACCCAGGGCCCTAGTATTGAGTCTTACATGACTTTGATCATGTCAGGGGAATCGCTTGGCAGGAGCAGGTGGATACCTCTGTGCTGGGGCCACAGCTTAGACATCTGTTTATCCACCTGCTTCTTGTTGCTGATGTTTGGACTTCATGACCAGTGAGCCGATGAGGAGACAACAGTGCAAGCTGCACCAGGGCCTGGTTTGTCCCCTGAGTTGGGCCTGGAAGGAGGATGGGGTGGGGTAGATGTGTATGGGATGGATTGTGGTTGCTCATGAA
This sequence comes from Diceros bicornis minor, assembly GCF_020826845.1. NCBI lineage: Eukaryota > Metazoa > Chordata > Mammalia > Perissodactyla > Rhinocerotidae > Diceros > Diceros bicornis. The sequence goes on from NC_080773.1 coordinate 36,443,269, forward strand.
GAAGGGCTGTTTATGGTTTCATGTGTCGTCGTCATGAGAGGGCACTGTCACCTTGTGGCCGTGTACTTCTGGGAGGAGTGGGGTCTCCTTGATGAGGTTCAGAGACACGTATCCCATGATGCGATGCTGGAGAACTTTGAACTTATAACCTCCCTGAGTAAGGGCCTCACACCCACCCCTGTCCCCTGAGATATTCTCTGCTCTTCTATTTTTCCCCAGGGACTGGTCTGTCTTTCCACATTAAGACCATGGACACTGCTTCCTTCCCCAGTTCCCTAAGTAGGTGCTGTGGCTGTAGGGCTAAGGTGTGTGCACTGCCCTCTCCTTCATTAAGCAGCCCCAACACCTGCTTCCCTGCAGCCTCACAAGAAAGGATTCAGGGTCAGGCACCTAGAAGTCACTAATTGATTGTTCTTCTTTGCTTGTCCTCTCCATGGCCCGTTGACTTCGTCCAGATCCAAAGCACCTGTGTGCCCCAGGTCTGCTTCCTTCCTCAAGCTGACGTTTTCTCAGGCTTGCCTGTGCCAGGAATTGCCATCACTGACGTGGTTATGACTTACTTGGACTGGGGTCTTTCCTTACAAAACTGTCCTGCAAAGTTTTCTGTAATAGTTTTCTTTCCTGTGGGCTCTTATGTGCTGAATTGTTCTGGTCCAGTACTGGCTGCTGTTTTGTAATGTCTTTCCCTTAGTAATTACATCATACAGGTGCCATGTATTTGCTCATCTTGGAAGTAGGGTGCAGAGCCTTCAGTGGTTCATAAATGGCTGTTAATCCAGCCACAGCAAGATGTATTCAGGAGGATCCTAGGGAGGGCATCTGGGGGAGGGTATGATGTCAGGACTGTGTTCAAACTATAGGAGAAGCCTCTTCTGCTTGATTAGTATTTTGGTGCCAGTGCCACTGGCCACACCTAGTTTCTGCTGGTCCTTCCCCAGGCTTGACACTTTGCCTACTTGTCAACTCTCCTTGTCACTTCTGCTCTTACATCCCATGTAGGACTAGTCCTCACCTCTCTGGCCTCCATGTCTCGCTCTTCTCGCTGCTCCATCTGCAGTGCTCTCCAACACTGACTTCTACATATTGTGTTATGAGGTGTACACATATCTTTAAATAGTCCTTGAACACAAGCTACTCTATTGCAGTCAGATTTTCTTGGTCCTGGACATACACTTCTACATAGTGCTCGTGTGTCACCAGCAAATGAGAGCCTGCTGGAAGATATTTGCAGAGAAACAGGTTGTAGTCCCTACTCTCCTCCAGATGTCACACCCCATGGTTATGTCCTTCACCTTGCGAAACCTTCTCCATTCTGTGCTCTTTATTCCCCAATACGGCAAAGCAGCCTCATTCTCAGCCTGAACCGACACCTTGGTCCTGCAAACAGTCCCATGGACTCGTCCAGAGTTTGTCATACACACTCTCGTGTTTGGGCGGCCCCCTCCAACAAAAGTCAACATGTACTCTTCCAGCATTTTATTCCTTTAAGGTTGTTGGTGTGGAGCAGAGAATGAGGAGGCCCCTTCTGAGCAGAGCGTTTCTGTAGGAGTGTCGCAGGTCAGGGCTCCCAAGGCAGGTGTGTCTGCCCAGAAGGCTTATCCCTGTGAGGTGTGTAGCCTAGTCCGAGAGACATTTTGCACTTGGCTGAGCACCAGGGAACATATATAGGCCAAAACTGTAGACCTGCGGGGCCTGTGGGAAACAATTCTATTTCACTGCAAACCTTCCAAGCGCCAAAAAGCAGCACATGGGGGAGAAACACTTCAGAAGCAAAGCCTCACTTGTGAAGAGCTACAAATTCGGGGTGTCAGGAAAGCCCTTTACCTGCAGGGAGGTTGGGAAAGACTTCCTGGCCAGCTCGGAGTTTCTCCAACAACAGGTCACTCACACCAGGGAGAAGTTGAACGGCAGAACTTAGTATATAGTGAGTGGCCTTTCATGGTGTGAAAATTCATTGTAACGGGGAAAGGGACATGAAAGCTTTCATGGGCAGACACACTTTCATTACCAGACAGACCTCACTAGAGAAAGATGTTACATATGCAGTGAATGTGGGAAATTCTTTAGCAAAAGGTACAGCCTCACTCACCATTGGAGAGTTCACACGAGAGAAAGGCCTTATGAGTGTGGGGAATGTGGGAAATTCTTTACTTACAGCACCAGTCTCTTTAATCACCAGAAAATTCACACTGAACCAAGGTCTTCTGAGTGCAGTGAATGTGGGAAATGTTTTAGACAAAGCTCTATGCTCCTTCAATAGCAGAGAGTTCATACTGGAGAAGGGCCTTTGGAGTGTGTGGAATGTGGGAAAGCCTTTAGCCAAAGCTCCAACCTCATTACACATTGGAGAGTTCACACTGGAGAAAGGCCTAATGAATGCAGTGAATGTGGGAAATTCTTTACCTACAGTTCCACGCTCTTAAAACACCAGAGAGTTCACACTGGATGAAGGCCTTATGAGTGTGCTGAATATGAGAAAGCCTTCAGGTGAAGGCCTTAATTATTGAATACCAGAAAGTTCACATAGGAAATTTAGGGAATTAATGTGGATGTGCAGGGTATGTGCTGTTTCTGTGTTCATTATAACAGTGGAGGAGATCCATTATGAGGGTGCCATCTACATGTATGTATGTAATCTCATACATCCAAACATCCACTAAATTCCAGGTATGTGGGAGCTGCATTGTACTTTTTAACCTACTCAAGGCCTTTGCCAGTTTTATGTCGCTTTTAATTCTGTTGCAGAAGCCATTTTACTTCTACTTGGAAGGTGCCCACGGTGTGCATCATTCACCCACCACATCATGTTCAAGGAAGTAAAACTTGATGTTCTCCCATTTGCAGAAGGGTACATGAGAATCCTGAGCACTTAATTCCTTTCTTATTTTTTTCTCTCTGATGAGTTAGGGTATGGACCTGACCTAGTTTTGGCCCAGAGGACTCTGCTGGTGATTTGAAAACATAGACTTCCCTTTTCAGGGATGTTGGTCTCACATGGTTCTTGTAATGGAATTTTCCAGCCTCCAAATCACAAACCTAGGAACAGCCTACCTCCTGTTGCTCTGGTTTGTGCAATAATAAAGGCCTTATTCTTTAAGCCACCTTTGATCTTGGGAGTTCTATTCACTGTATGTGGTGGTTTGAAATCAACTGAGTTCTGCTAACGTGAAGGTGTCACCAGCTTTTGTTGGGATCTCAAACTTGTTTGTCTCAGAGGGGACAATATCATGGCAGATTAGAGCTGTCTCATTTGGGGCTAGTTTGCATTGCTGCCCAAGGCCTCCCAGGAAAGACTGCAGGGCTTTGTGGTCCTTATTTGTAGCTTGGATGTCATGATACTTTGTAGGTTCGGAGGTCAACTTGAAGAGGGGACAGTTGTTGTGACAACCTCTGGTGCTTCTGAGAACAACATGAAATTGTTCTCATGTTCACAGGGGATATTGCATTGTGCTCAGCACTAATGAGAGAAGTCTGTTCCCAGGTCCTTTAGCGGAGCCACGTGCCCTGATATCCTGAATTCCTTAGGGTACACTTGTTGAAAGATTATATAGAGGGAATCATAATTGTTACAGAAACATGGATTAGTAGGAAGTAGGGAGATGGCAACAAACTGGTTGGAATGTGCTTCTTTTAAAGGGCCATGCCCAGTGTTCCTGTTACTATGGCTATGAAGGATGAGCAGGTATAGAAGTTTTCAAATCATCTGAACTGTGAAGTAGCTGAGGTCATTATGAGAGGAAATAATCTAAAGGTTTTGTGGGTCCTGTAGTTTTTCTGGTCTGTCTATCTCAAGACAATCGCTGTACAGGCAGGAAAACCAGGGTAGAGAGAAGGGAGATCTCTTCGTCAGTGATGTGGTCCTTGTGACCCAGCCTGCATTCCTTTTTTTTTTTTTTTATAATTTTATTTATTTTTTTCCCCCCAAAGCCCCAGTAGATAGTTGTATGTCATAGCTGCACATCCTTCTAGTTGCTGTATGTGGGACGCGGCCTCAGCATGGCCGGAGAAGCAGTGCATCGGTTCGCGCCCGGGATCCGAACCTGGGCCGCCAGCAGCGGAGCGCGCGCACTTAACCGCTAAGCCACGGGCCGGTCCTACATTCCTTTTGAATCAGGTGAAAGTGGCTTTTGTTGCTCACCAGATTTGCTACCACTGAGGGAAAGCGCCCCTCTTGGGGCGTGAGGAGACATATGGTGGAGTCAATTTAGGAGATTTTCCAAAAACAGTAGGAAATCCAGATTTTTATTTTGAACTCTATTTTTCAAGCTTTTTTTTTTAAAAAAAAAAAATTATTTATTTATTTTTGTTGTTGTTGTTGAGTAAGATGCGCCCTGCGCTAACATCCGTTGCCAATCTTGCTCTTTTTTTTTTGTTTTGTGCTTGAAGAAGATTAGCCATAATTTATGCTAACATCTGTGCCAATCTTCCTCTGTTTTGTACGTGGGATGCCGCCACAGCATGGCCGATGAGTGGTGTAGGTCTGCACCTGAGATATGAACCCACGAACCCAGGCTGCCAGAGTGCAGCGCGCTGAACTTAACCATTACGCCACAGGGCTGGCCCCTTTTTCAAGCTTTGATAAGCTAGAAATGACATGCAATAAACTGCACATATTTAAACTGTACAATTTGATAAGTTGAAATTCATATAACCCATGAAACCATCATCATATTAATGATGATGATCTATCCATCGCTCCCATATTTATGTTGTGCCTTTAATGATATCTCTCTCTCCCTGCGCTCCCTGCCCTCCAGGTAACCGTTGATTTACTTTCCTTTACAATGGATTAGTTTGCATTGTCTAGAATTTTATATGATTGAAATCATAAAGTGTTTACCCCTTTTTTCCCCTGGGTGCCCTCATTCAGCATGTTTGTTTTGAGATTTATCAATGATGCTTATATGAATAGTTCTTTCTTTTTAAATTGCTGAGAAGTATGATTTTCTGTGAAATATTGCTATTTGTATATTCATCCGTCTGTTTATGGATATTGAATTGTTTCCACTTTTGGTGGTTGCAAATAAAACTGCTACAGACATTTTAATACAATTCTTTATGTGGCTGTGTTTCATTTCTCTTGTGTTAATACTTCAGGATACAATGCTGGAGTCATGGGGTAAGTGAATGAATGTATAGCTTTTTAAGAAATGTCAAACTGATCTAAAATGGTTGTTCCCTCTACTAGCAGTGTATGAGACTTCCAGTTCTTCTATATCCTTGTCAGTAGTGGATATGGTTAGTCTTTTTAAATTTGAACCCTTAATTAATGTATCTCAGTATCTCACTGTGGTTTTACTTGCATTTCCCTGATGTTTCATGATGTTGAGCATTTTTTTGTTTATTTGCCACATGTATGTCTTCTTTCGTAAAATGTTGGTTCATATCTTTTGCCTGTTTTTAAAAAATGAATCTTGACAAATAAGATAGTCAAGCAGCAAAGAAAGATAGGTCATGTGTTATGCCACAAAACAAGTCTTAAACAAGTTCAAGAAGATGGAAATCATATCTAGTATCTTTTCCGACCAGGGTATTAAACTAGAAATAAACAGTAGGAGGAAAATGGGACAATTCACAAATAAATTGAAATTAACACATTCTTAAACAACCAGTGGTTCAAAGAAGAAATAAAAAGGGAAATCAAAAATTATCTTGAAACAAAAGAAAATGGAAACATAACAAACTAAAACTTATGGGATGCAGGAAAATCAGTTCTAAGGAAAGTTTAGAGATATAAACAACTTTTTTTTCCCCCCCAAAGCCCCAGTAGATAGTTGTATGTCATAGTTGCACATCCTTCTAGTTGCTGTATGTGGGACGTGGCCTCAGCATGGCCGGAGAAGTGGTGCGTCAGTGCACGCCCGGGATCCGAACCTGGGCTGCCAGTAGCGGAGTGCACGCACTTAACTGCTAAGCCACGGGCCCGGCCCTATAAACACCTATATTAAGAGAAAAGATAGATCTCAAATAAACAACCTTACTTTACACTTAAGGGAACTAGAAAAAAAAGAATAAGCCCCAAGTTAGCTAAAGAAGTGATAAATATGAGAACAAAATAAATGAAATAGAGACTAGAAAAACAATAGAAATGATAAATGAAACTAAGAGTTGGTTTTTTTGAAAAGAAAAACAAAATTGACAAACCTTTAGCTAGACTAACCAAGATAAAAAAGAGAGGACCCAAATAAATAAAATTATAAATAAAAATGGAGGCTTTAACAGCTGATAGCACAGAAATACGAAGGAGCGTAAGAGACTACTATGAACAATTATACAGCAGTGAGTAAGACGATTGTAAAGCAGTACGATTTGGTGAGTTGAGGTCCGTTTGGTGACAGCAGTGACTGATATGAGACTGTCCTTATGCTCTAGATGAGAGCTATGGAAACCGTGGACCATAAGGGCAGTGGAATGGAGAAAGCCAAACACATTCTCATCTATTTTTCAGAAGTGGGGAGACATGGCTCCCCACAACACAGGTAACATCTGTTTGTTCTTGCACATGCCAAATAAATTGGGGTCTCTACAGCAACCTTACGGATTTGTAGTGCAAGAAGCAATAGAATGAGGCCTAATGTCTGTCTTGTCTCAAACTAGCTGAACTCTCACAACAGAATGCCACAGTCCCTCAAGTGTTAGGTTCCTTTTTTTTTTTTGAAACAGTGTTTCTTCTCTTAGCCCTTAAGTCTCCTACCAGATCTTTAACTTACCACCTTACACCTCTACCATTTGTAAAACAGTTGAATTAACTGATCACAAACATCAGTCTCCTTGTCCCTGGAATCTAGTCACTCAGACCAAAAATGTAATTTAAAAGATTCCCTAAAGCACAAATTTGTGAGAAGGAGGAATGAAAGGAGCAAAGGTGGATCAAGAGACTTAGGATGAGATCAGATGAAAGCTACTTAAATTAGAAAACAAAATCTTAGGAAAACATTTGAATTTTGAAACTGATAAAATCGTTTATTACTCCTGCTGTCTGAAATAACTGTCTATTTCTTAAATTCTTATTTTCTTGATTTAAGAGGGGAGGCAAGATTTTTCCTCTTTAGCAGGTTGCAGAATTTTTTTCCTGTGGAGGCACAATCCTGATTTTTTTAAGCATGTCCTTCTCACCCCAATTAATGTGAACTCACCTGCTCACATTAGTCAGGCTCCAGATGGTGTCATAAGATTTGGAATCTCTGCCTGAATTGGGGGCTTCCTACATACTGTGTTATCTACCATCATCTACATGATAAAAATACTCATGGCTCTGCAGGGTGAAGAGGCATCATGAGGTTTTCAGAAGGCAGATGGAAGAGCAGATAGAAGGTAGAAATACAGTCTGTAATTGCACTATAAAGATTAGGTTTCATAACTGTATCAAAACTCGAACAACTCCATCCTTGAGGATCACTAAACAATATGAAAAACAGAGAGATAGAAAATGTCTGACATCCAAGTCCTCATCTTGATCAACCTGTAACATTTCCTCTTCATTTTGCGAGGAATAAATCCATGTGGAGAAGATTCCAAGTCTGGGAAGCCATTCCAGATGGCTCGTCATTCTCCTGTGTTCCCTTTTTGTGGAAGGTTAGTACAAGGTCACTGCATACATTTAATTGCCTGTGGTCCAGTGTGATCTTGATCAGAGAGAGAGCGCAAATACATAGGATAAAGCACGAGAGAGTGATATAGCATACAAGGGATAGAAGGAGAGGGAAAGGGGACAAGAGAGAATATGAATCACATTAGAAATTACAGATAAAAAATACCAGGAAGTGACATAATTCTGGAAGATGAGAGAGTGTTGGAGTTATATGTATGGTTTTTGAATATGGAAAACAGTAACGCATAATATTTTCTGATAAAAATCATTTAAATTCAATTATTTTCTCAAGATATAAAGAATGAGAAGCAATTCATTAGAGATAAGGGGCAAGCTGTAAAGAGCAAAACTACAATCTAGACTCATGAAAATCCAGATTCTCAGGTGGTTGGGGCAGTATTATAAGTCTTCAATAATGAGAAACAGAGACTGACATAACTACATATCAGGAACTGAAGGAAAGTATGTTTTCTAACACAATTAAAATGAGATGAACTTAAAGGGAGAATAATCAATTCTAATAAAGATTTATTTTGTTGAGCCAACAAACTGTCTCTGTACTCTGATATCAAGAGAATTGATAGCAGCAGCGTTCAGACTGCCAAAAAAAGGAACATGGTATATATAATTACTGAAATGCATGATGGTTCCTCAAAAAATTAAACATTGAGTTACCATATGATTCAGGAGTTTCACTTCTAGATACATATGCAAAATAATTGAAAGCAGGGTCTCAAACAGACATTTGTACACCAGTGTTCATAACAGCATTATTTGTAATAGCCAAAAGGTAGAAAACCCACAGATGTTCATTGAGAGATGAATGGATAAACAAAACGTGGCATATACATACAGTAAGAATATTATTGAGCCTTAACAGATGGAGTTCTGACACATACTTTAACGTGGATGGAACCTTGAAGACATAATGCTAAGTGAAACCAGCCAAACACAACAAGACGAATACTGTGATTTCTCATGTCACTTATATGAGATACTGGGAGTCAGAAAGTAGATTGGTGGTTGCCAGGTTCTGCAGGCATGGGGAAATGGGGAGTTGTTGTTTCATGGGTACAGAGTTTCAGTTTAGCATGATGTAAGAGTTCTGGAGATGGATAGTTGTGACGGTTGCACAACAATGTGTATGTGCTGAACTGCCACTGAACTGTACATTTTTAAAATGGTTAAAATGGTAAATTTTGCATTATGTATATTTTACCATAATAAAAAATGTAAAAATAATAATTATTACTCAAAGATGACTTTCTAAAATGTTAGTGTTATTCATTAACGTAGTTCCGGGATTTCCTGGTAATGCCATGTAGGAGATTTTCAGTGTTTTGGAGTTCTGAGGTAGAAACTGTTGGGGAAACGTAATTATAAACAAAATGTCTTGTTAACCCAGAAAACCTCTCCACGCAAGTAGAAGGAAAAAAAATTTTTTATTTTTGAATAAGCATTAAACGAGAATGTGATGTGCATCACAGGCAATCCAGTAAAGAGATTGTAAAGTCAATAAGAACTCTCAGCTTCAGGCAGATACAACCCATTACATACATGTTCTTAAACATAAATGAAAACAAGTCCTCAAGTAAAAGGGCTTGACAGCACCATTTGTCATATGGTTCATCATAAATTCTCGTAATTGGAGGGGCCATTGGCGTTTGCTGAGTGCCTTTATTTAAAGAAAAAAATTTCTCATACCTTTATGACAGGAGGTAGTCTTATGACCTAGACCCAGGCTTCTGCTGAAGTTAGGCTCCTACTCCCACTAAAACTGGAGGATAGGGCACTGTCTTCCTCAATGATTGCATTTCAAAGAGCTGTCTCTCAGGTTCTGGAGAAGATTCCTGGGTTGTAAAACTGGCAAGAGGCTTATTTAGCTTTTTTTTTTTTGTGAGGAAGATCAGCCCTGAGCTAACTTCCATGCTAATCCTCCTCTTTTTTGCTGAGGAAGACCGGCTCTGAGCTAACATCTATTGCCAACCTCCTCCTTTCCCCGCCCCCACCGCCAAAGCCCCAGTAGATAGTTGTATGTCACAGTTGCACATCCTTCTAGTTGCTGTATGTGGAATGCGGCCTCAGCATGGCCAGAGAAGCAGTGCGTTGGTGCACGCCCGGGATCCGAACCCGGGCCGTCAGTACCAGAGCACTCACTCTTAACCGCTAAGCCATGGGGCCGGCCCCTTACTTAGCTTTTAAAAATATTTACTTAACCTCTTTTTTTTTGTTTGTTTGTTTTTTGCTGAGGAAGATTCACCCTGAGCTAACATCCGTTGCCAATCTTCCCCTCTTTGCTTGAGGAAGATTCGCCCTGAGGTAACATCTGTGCCCGTCTTCCTCTATTTTTTATGTGGGTTGCTGCCACAGCATGGCCACCGACAAGTTGCGTAGGTCCACGCCCAGGAATAGAACGTGGGACGCTGAAGTGGAGCATGCCAAACTTAATCACTGGGCCACGGGGCCGGCCCTGTAAAATATTTACTTACATCTTAATAGGTAAAAGGAAGATTTCACAATTACAAGTTTTCTCAAGTAAATGCTCTAAGAAAAGGAGATGGTGAAAGTCTCTTTCTCTTTTGGCCTCGGGATTTTTTTTTTCTTTTTTAAGATTGGTATTTACCTATAAAAAACTCACTGTTGATTTGAACTTTAAGCTGACACCCAAAAAGATACATTTGCATTTTCTAAGCATGTCGGGTGAAAGTCCCTTCAAATGGAGAGAAAAATCCCGGGACTGTGCTGGTTTGTGGAGGTTTATGAAGACTTCAAAGAACTGAAGGGTGGGGCCAGCCTGGTGGCGCAAGCGGTTAAGTGCACGAGCTCCGCTCTGGTGGCCCGGGGTTCGCCAGTTCGGATCCCGGGTGCACACCACCGCACCACTTGTTGAGCCATGCTGTGGTGGCATCCCATATAAAGTAGAGGAAGATGGGCATGGATGTTAGCCCAGGGCCAGTCTTCCTCAGCAAAAAGAGGAGGATTGGCAGATGTTAGCTCAGGGCTGATCTTCCTCACACACACAAAAAAAAGAAGAACTGAAGGGAGTTCAAGAATTGTGTGTGTGTGTGTGTGTGTGTGTGTGTGTGTGTGTGTGAGAGATAAAGCAAAGGAAGTCATCATTTCTTCTGCCAGGTCTTGATGGACATGCCAAAGATCAGAACCTTTCCAGAGGAGACATGATGGGTCACTGAGTGTTTATTCGTGTGGGTGAAGTGATCACATTCCTTAAAAAACTAAATTTACTTTATCGTATTAAAGATTACATTTACCACCATTTAACTTTAGTTTCAAGTACTACATGAATATTTTAGATATTTTTAAGTGAAATATAAGTTATCTTTAGCACAATTTGACAACCATTGGCACCTGACTTTTAAAGAGCTAAATTTTTAGGTAGTCTTTTTTCTTTTTTGGTGAGAAAGATTGTCCCTGAGCTAGCATCTGTGGCAGTCTTCGTCTATTTTGTATGTGGGACGCCTCCACAGCATGGCTTGATGAGCGATGTGTAGGTCCGTGCCTCGGATCAGAACCTGTGAACCCTGGGCCACTGAAACGGAGCATGCGAACTTAACCACTACGCAACTGGGCCGGCCCCTAGGAACTCTTTGTTGTCCATATTTTATATTTTATTTATTTATCCCCCCCCCCCAAAGCCCCAGTAGATAGTTGTACGTCATAGCTGCACATCCTTCTAGTTGCTGTACGTGGGACGCAGCCTCAGCGTGGCCGGAAAAGCGGTGTGCCGCACCCAGGATCTGAACCCGGGCTGCCAGCAGCAGAGCGTGCGCACTTAACCGGTAAGCCACGGGGCCGGCCCTGTTGTCCATATTTAATAATCATTTGCCTTTTTTATGACTAACTTATAAACATAACACTTGGTCATTGAAAAACAGTCTGGTCTGGTCTGTGCCTAAATGTGTAATTCTGCGGTTCTGTGATATCTACTCAAAATTGATTGGATAATTGTTTTAAATTTTTTATATTAATCATATACCAATCATGTATCTGTTTAATGTATCTAAATATGAAGCACATGACTGAATTGTCTAAATAGTATTTCAATCCAGAATATTGTTTGTTGTTGTTGTTTGCTGCGGAAGATTCGCCCTGAGCTAACATCAGCTGCCAGTCTTCCTCTTTTTGTATGTGAGCCGCCACTACAGCATGGCCACTGACATACGAGTGGTATAGGTCTGCACCTGGGAACTGAACCCAGGCCGCCAAAGCGGAACGGGCCCAGCTTAACCACTGGGCCACCAGGGCTGGCCTCAATCCAGAATATTTAGGTAATATTGATGTTATTAATGATAAATCATGCTGGAATAAGTTGTATTTCTTACCACTAGTAAATATCATAGCAACATTATCTCCCAGAGTAAGAGCTGTTTCTTTTTGACGTTAGTCTATATTCTCTTAGTAAACTAAGAATCTGCATGGTTTTCTTTTTTTTTAAGATTTTAATTTGACAGTTTACTATTCTTCAGAGGCGCAGAGTTTTTAGTAAGTGTTCAGTGCCTTACCTAGATGGCCTCTTGAATGTGATGCCATTTTTTTGAAATGTTGAATGTTTTTTTTTTGTTTTCACAACAAAATGTTGACTTTGAAATCTGTCCTAATTCAAGATCCTCAAAATTGTCTGTTGTTCACTTATTGCATTTTTCAAAAGCACACATATTGTGGCAACTTTTTTTGAGCCTGTCACGGTGAAGCGATCTGTGGGGAGCCTCCCCTATTCCCACAACTTCCCATGGTATTTACAGTGAGAAACTCGAGGTCACTTAAATATATGCAAATTAGGAGCCAGCCCCGTGGCGTAGCTGTTAAGTGCGTGTGGTCCGCTGCTGGCTGCCCAGGTTTCGATCCCGAGCGCACACTGATGCATCGTTTGTCAGGCCATGCTGTGACAGCGTCCCATATAAAGTGGAGGAAGATGGGCACAGATGTTAGCCCAGGGCCAGTCTTCCTCAGCAAAAAAAAAGAGGAGTATTGGCATGGATGTTAGCTCAGGGGTGATCTTCCTCACAAAAATACAAAAGGCTGGCGCAGGGGCATAGCGGTTAAGTGCACGCGCTCCACTGCTGGCGGCCCAGGTTCGGATCCCGGGTATGCACCGATGCACCGCTTGTCAGGCCATGCTGTGGCAGTGTCGCGTATAAAGTGGAGGAAGATGAGCACAGATGTTAGCCCAGGGCCAGTCTTCTTTAGCAAAAAAGAGGAGGATTGGTGTAACGTTATGTCAAAACTCAGTATTCCAGAGACTGGATATGATCTTTGGTAATGATTCATTCCTCAGAATATGTTTTATGATTCTGTATCTTTTTTCTTTTTTTTGGTGAGAAAGATTGTCCCTGAGCTAACATCTGTGCCCATCTTCTGTTTTTTGTATGCGGGATGCCTGCCACAGCATGGCTTGATGAGTGGTGTGTTGGTCGGAGCGCACGAACTTAACCACCACGCCACCTGGCCAGCCCCTATGATTCTGTGTCTTATTTATTTATTTATTTGTTTGTTTGTTTGTTTGTGTGAGGAAGATCAGCCCTGAGCTAACATCCATGCCAATCCTCCTCTTTTTGCTGAGGAAGACCGGCTCTGAGCTAACATCTATTGCCAATCCACCTCCATTTTTTTCTCCAAAGCCCCAGTAGATAGTTGTATGTCATAGTTGCACATCCTTCTAGTTGCTGTATGTGGGATGCCGCATGGCCGGAGAAGCGGTGCGTTGGTGCGCGCCCAGGATCCGAACCCGGGCTGCCAGTAGCACAGCGTGATCACTTAACCGCTAAGCCATGGGGCCGGCCCCGATTCTGTATCTTAATAGATGAAAAAGACACTAGTAGAAAACAAGGCGATTTCCTTCACTCCTTTGACCTGAACATAGATCAGAACTACCTCATTATAGGAATGAACACAACTCCTAGTTCTCCAAACTCTCCATTCTCTTCTTCATAATCCTTGCACGTCTTTCCTCTTACACTGTCTCTTAGTGGGTTCTATATTAGCAACAAAATGAAAATTAAAAAAGGCTTATCTTAGAAGATATAGCTAGTGTCCTGATTGGTGTCAACTCTGGAAATCCCTCATAACTATAAGCTTATATAAAAGTGGAGAAATTGAGTTTGGAGATGTATATTTTGTGACACGTCTGTTAGAAACCAAAACTTGGCTCCAATTTTCAAGGTGTAAACAAAGTTCTACATTGAGTTTTAGGTTTTAAAACCCTCAGAACTGCTTTTATTGTTTTCAAGTGTGTTGTTGGTTCTGGTTGTGATGTAGTAACAGACTCTGACTCACTTCTGCTGTAAATGAGTGTAAAAGTGGCAAAATACACAGAGTTCCGGCCCAAAGGCACAAGACAGCACACAGCAGGGGCTATGGTCCTTGAGGGAAGAATGGCACTGGAGGTGAGGTCTCATCCTCCCATCCTCCTGCCAGGGCACTTTCCAAACCTGCACAGGGAAGCCTAGCCCAGAGAGCAGAGGCAGAGGCAACCGAGATCAGAGCCCAGTGCTGCAGAGGGAGCTGGAAATGCTGTGGCTACATCTTCTCAGGGGGACCCTGCTGCATCTTCTCAGGGGTGTCCTCCCAGGCAGGAGTGTTCCAAAACCTCAGGCCAGGCTCCCTCGGACCCCCAGCCCCAGAGGCAGAGACCCTCCGTCTTGTATTAGAGGTCAGGTGCAGACAGGTGCCACCAGGCACTGCATCCCGGCTTCCTCATCCAGAGGTGATGTCCTCATCCCTGGCTCAAAAGCTGAGGCCCCACTTCCTCCTACTCCAGAAGTTGATGCTCTACCTGTGGCATCTGAACAGTGCTGGCCCCTCTCTTACACATGTGTCCATGCAATCTTGGGGACCTGCCCTTGGGTCAGGACGTGGCCTCATGGGCTCCGTGTCGGGAACCATGGCTGACCTGACCCCTGGGACATGGTTGCCAGCCTCTAGGCTTTCATGCCATCACTACTTGGTCTGGTTTTTCTGCCTGTGGGGAGCTTCAGAAGGGTTGGACCAGCACTGGAAGACTCTGGTTGCCTCTGAGGAGTTTTCTTTAGGCTTGGAGAAGGGGCCCTGCAGGGACTGAGAGATGAAGAGTAGCCATGAGCCCTGCTCCCTCACAGCAGCTGGCCAGCCATGGTACATGCAGAGGACAAAATGCAAAGCAATCTTTAAAAGGAGGCAGCTTTACGTCCACAAGGTATGGAGAGAAGGAAGTATGGCGTATAAAATGAGAGAGTAGCTTCAGGCTCTCCCATGTTAAGTGAGAGAATCAAAACAGATCGGTATACAAAGTCTGACTTTATTTTTACTGAGAAAAACAATTTATAAAGGAATATATTTGAACACCGAGACACACACAGTGATGCACACATGTGCAGACACAGTTCTGAAAAGATAATGCTATACTGCAAACATTTTTCTCCAGAAGGTAGAAATATCACAGACTTTTCACACTCTATTTTATGATAGTATCTAGTGTTTTGTATTAGGAAAAATAACCTATTCTGACACACACCCCCCCCTTTAATATCAGTTCCGAAATCCTGCAGATTTAGAGAGGACTCAGTGCCAGAAACATAGTGACCTGGTCCACAGAAACCACAACAGGATGGAACGTTTTTGAACGTGCATCAGAATCACCTGGAAGATTGCTAAAACACAGATTCTAGGGCCTGACCCACAGAATGTCACTGGGTTGGGTTCTGAAATGAGAAAGCGTTTCTAACCAGTCCCCAGGTGACACTGATGGTAAAGGGCCAGGAATCAAACTTGAAAATCAGGGTTCTATGAAAAATGAGGCTGCCTGGTTCCAGCCCCCAGTCTACCAAAGTGGAAATTTGCTGACTCCCAGAGGCAGAGGCAGGGTTCCACACCCTCATCCCCTGAGTCTCTGCAGTGAGCAAGTCAGGCTAGTGGCCAACTTAGCTGGAATCCTAGGCTCTCCAGGAGGAGGAGGAGCCCTGTGAAGGCTCCACCTGCCAAAACTATCTAGCCACCTGATTATTCTGCCTAGAACTTATTCCAAAAATACCCACATAGTCATCCCTCATCTCCATCAAGTTTTTGCTCAATGACCCTCTCAAAGAGGCCTCCCTTACTGCACTATGTAATATCCATACCATATGCTGCTTCTAAGTGTATTCACCTTATGCACTTTCCATTGTGCCTACCACATTCTGACCTACTATATGATTTAGAATTTCTTCTTTTATGATTCCTGTGTCTTCCTTGAATATAATATAATCCTCAGGAGGGCAGGAGTCTTCCCCTGAGGGGTCCTTTTGTGCCCCAGTGTCTCCCATGCATCTACAATAAGTTCTTGAAGCCAAATATTTACTCACTGATAATTTGTTAGAATAGTGAATAAACAAGACACCTCAGCTTCCCTGTATGTTTTTACGATTTTGCCCACTCTTAATGTCCCCTTTAACTTTCCCTGAACACTGGTATTGCTGAATGATTTTAAGAATGAAGAAGAATCGCATTTTGGAGACCAAGTCTTGAGAGTGATTGTTCTAGTTGCATGCTCAGCTTAATTGTATCTCTTCTCAGACATCACTGCTGTAAGATCTTCACATTTTTACTGTCCACTGATAGTTTCTCCAAGACATCTCTGAATCACTACATAGTCATTATTAATACCTTTTGTAATTTGCATTTTACAACTGTTTTTCTCAGATAATATCACTTCCTCATGCAGAACAGTCCTTGTAATCACAGGGGAAATGATAACCACTCTCCAGCAATGAGATGAGATCTTGGATTTAAGTTACCCCCTGCATTATGGGGTTCAGAGCACCCTTTTCATACATGCTCCACCTGTGAACATTGCAGCCACTATCCCGTATCAAAATAGATTAACTTTCGTTATTCTATTTTTGAGACTGATGTCAGATTCCCAGAAGGAAGTGACTATCAGGCTATCCAAAAAGAGAGATTAAATGGATAAAAGCGTTGCTCACTAAATTGGACACAGTAATTTACTATACAGTCAGGGGAGATATTTTCTGTGGTAACTACAGAGATCCACCTTTGTATTCCCGCTTCAGGATAGCCCAGCATCTCTCGACTCTTTCCTGTCATGGCCCCATCTGGAGTGTTTTTTCTCTTGTCTCTGACCGAACATACAGAGGCTGATAAAACCGACTCTTAACAGTTCGTAGTGTCTGGTTTTGAATTGCAACATTGCATGTTTATTAGCTTCTGCTATCAGTGGACACATTTTGTGTCTGAAAGACGACAGAATGATATGTGCATTGGATCTGTAGCCTTTGGGAGAATTATGAATAATTTGTTTAGCCTTTAGGAGGATGCTGAGCTTCACAGAGTCTGAAATTACACATCCTCAAACACTTGGGTGAACAGCTACAGGCAGCACACCACTCCCCAGAAATCTGAGTTCTGCCTCATTAAGAAGGGACGAAGACCGGTCTGAGCCCTTGGACCAGACACGCACTTGTCACCGCCCCTCACAGGTCTAAAATTCTCTGCTGGAGGTCTGGTGGGGAACGCTTTACCCGTGGTATTCGAATCTGTGGGGACTACATTACCCTGTGTGCTCTGCGTCTAACTGCTGCGTCGCTGAGCCAGTGAAGGCTCAGGATAGAGGCGTTTCCGTGTGTGGCACTAGCGCGGGGCGGGACTTCCGGCGTCTTCCTCCGGGCGGTCATTTTGGGTGCTAGGGTGTGTGCGTCTGGGCAGAAGTTCCAAATCACTGTGTCGGGGCCTGGGTGACGATACTGAGAAGGACTCGGAGAAGTCGTTGTCCCCATTGCACAAAGGAAATTGTGAGGCTCGGTCGCGGCGCCGCCCGAGATGATCCGCACCGGGGTCGGTGTGAGAACCGCCGGCCCGCTCCGCCCACAGGCCCGGATCGCGGCGACCACGCTGATGGACCCGGCTGAGGTAAATGCTGCGTCTCCGGGGCCTCACCCCTGCTCAAACCCTAAAGCTCCGGATGGAGGGGTGTCTGCTCGCGTTCTTACAGCCCAGGCCTCGGTGTCTAGGACGATGAGGCGCTAGTAGGTGAGGTCCTGTTTCTGACAATGGCTGTGAGTAAACCTTCCGCTTAGCTTCCCTGTTTAATTTTACTATTGGGGGTGTGATGGCGTGTGGGAGAGCATTACAGGCAGAGAACCCGGCATGTGCCAAGGCGTGGAGGTGCAACTGAGCTGGGAGTGAGTATTAGGGAAAGGTGGGGTCCGTTGTGCCTGCGAGGAACAGAGTTTCAGGCAGAGTCACGCTTGGAATAGCAGGCTGAGCGTTCTACCTACATTCTCAGGATTCTAGAAGCTGTGGAGAATTTTAAACAAAGGAGGGACACAAACTACATTAGGGTTTTAAAAGTTTCCCGAGGGCCTTTCAACGGAAGAACAGACTGAGGGAGGGTGGTGAAGACATTGAGGCACTAGAAGGTTGAATCTGTGTTCAAGGATACAGAGCTTGTAAAATGAGACACAGAGGCTAACAGAGGTTAGACATGCAGCCCTAGTTCACCTGGCTCAAGGGCCAGGTATGGATACATAGGGGCCTGAACCTGTTGAAACCTGACATAGTTGTATTTGTCTATAAACTGCCTCTTAAAACCTGGCTGTAGAAGAGCTTATGTATATGTGTAGAGTGTCCCATTCCCTCATTGGCTGCTACCCCCACCCATATGTTCTCTGTGTTGTGGTGTCCTGGGACTCTAGGTGCTGTTCCTCCAGACCTGGGGTCTGGGGACCCTAGAGAAACCCCACCACACCTAGAGTCCGTACCAGGGATTATATGGAAGTATTTCCATTTCTGGCACCTAACATAGACAGGTGTGGGAAGATTATCCCAGTACCAGGATGTAAAAATGCTTAAAGGTAAATCTGAGCTGTAAGCATTAAGGAAACCATAGCTCTCCTTTGCTTCAGGTGGGAACAGAGGGCAGGAGGACAGGATTAAGGACTGGAATGGCTGCCTGAGAAGTTGGATATCTGTTTTGGAAGTGATGGGAGGTTTGGATGCGAGGAGGGAGATGATCTTACCCAGGTCTTAACAGGCTCCATCTGGCTGCACAGTGGAGAACAGATTGTGAGGGAGGAGGAAGGAAAACCAGGGTGGAGGCTTCTGCAGTAGTCGGGTTGAGAGTTGATGGAACGGAATGGTGGCTTAGGAGAACTGGCTGGATTCTGGATATGTTTTTGTTTAGGGTCAACTAGATTTTCTAATGTGGAGTGGAAGGAAAATGTCTTGGTTTGCTTGGGTCACTATAACAAAATACCATAAACTAGGTAACTTACAAAGAGCAGAAATTTATTTCTCACAGTTTAGGAAGCTACAAGTCCAAGATCAGGATGCCTGCGTGGTCAGATCCTGTGTCTGGTAAAGGCTTGCTTCCTGGTTCATAGACAGTCATCTTCTCTCTGTGTCCTTACATGGTGGAGAACAGACAGAGAAGCAAGCTCTCTCAGGACTTTTATAAGGGTACTAATCCCCTTCGTGATGGCTTCTAACTCATCTAATTCTAATTTCCTCCCAAAGGCCCCATCTCCTAATACCATGAGATTGAGGCATAGAGTTTCAACCTGTGGATTTGGGGGGGGACACAAACATTCAGTATTTAACAGTGAGAAGGTGAAGCAGAGGATTCGGAGGTGACCCTAGGGTTTTGCCCTAAGCAGCTGGAGGGATGATAGTTCTATCAGCTGAGATGAAGAAGTCGATAGTAGGAGTAGTTTTCACTGGGGATATCAGGAGTTTTGCTTTGGCCATTTTAAGATCTGAGGTATTTCAAAGACCACTGAGTGAAGGCATCAAGTAGGCAGCTGGACACTCAGGTCTGGAAATCTGGGGAGGGGTTCAGGATGGAGACATCCAAAATATTGTAGCTACTGTATATGTCCAGGTCAGGGAGCTGTGAGTTGTATTTAGGCGGGGCAATCTCTAGGCTATGATGGTAAAGGCATTTTCAGACTAGCTAAAGGGAAGGTGGTGACGGAGGACTAGGCCTCTTGCTTGGATATCTGGTCAATGGCATTGAGCTACACATATTCAGGTTAGGGAAGTAAGTAGCCCTGATGGGACAATGTGTTGAGGAGAGAGTAGTCTCACAGGTGGTGAGGGTTACCAGGGGAAGAGTGGACATAAGATGGATGCAGAAGCATAGGAGTTGGCAGAGTAATACTCAGTCCCCAAAGCTAGTGCTTATTCCACTTCAAGGGACTAACGTGGATTTTTGGCAACTTTGGTGGGGCCTGAGGTATTGCATTCAGTCTGCAAGATAACGTCAAGGGCAAATATGGTCATCTGTGAGAACAGGTAGGACTGGAGTGGGCAACCAGTGAGACTGGGCTTTGAGTGAGGGTTAAGTTGAAAGAGGGAAGTTCTGACTGCAAAGGGCCCAGCCAGTGAAGCACAGAAGTGGAAAGAGGCCATGGGGATCTGAGAGTCACAGGTGATCCTGGGTTGTAGAGGTTGTAGCAAGGAACAGAGTTAAGCAGGGAGGCCTCCATACCAGGCTTTGGAGCTGCCTCTGGCAGTAAGGATCATCAAGAGGGCAACTGGGTCTTTTTTCTGTTGAGGAAGATTCACCCTGAGCTAACATCCTTTGCCAGTCTTCCTCTATTTGGTATGTAGGTCACTACTACAGCATGGCCACTCTTGAGTGGTGTAGGTCCATGCCTGGGAACCGAACCCGGGCTGCTGAAGTGGAGCACGCCAAACTTAACCGTTAGGCTGTGAGGCTGGCCCCTCAATTGGGTCTTGATTGAATTTACCAAAGACTCTCTGGATGCCATGCATTGAGTAACATGTGGGGAGGCCAGGGAGATGCCTATGATGTAGGGGCAGGGAGGTGGCTGTGGCTTCTGAAAAGAAACCAGGGAGAGCCTCTTTGGGAAATTAAGATATTTAAAGGCAGCCGTATATATTGGAATTAAAACACACACATACACACAAGCACAGGGAATATGCATCCCTAGAAGAGGTGTGAGTGATCCCAGAACCTCTAAGCTAGAGTGATTAGTGAAGGTCTTCCCCTACACAAAGCCAGTCTTTAATGATTGAAAAATTGGCTGTTTATTCAAATATCCATATCTCAACAAAAGATCACAAAGCATGCAAAGAAACAGGAAAACATGACCCAATCAAAGGAACAAAATAAATCTCCAGAAACTGACTGTATAGCAATGTAGGCCTCTGAGTTACTTGATAAAAAGTTTAAAACAATTGTGTCCTAAAAGAAAACACAGATAGACAACAATATCAGAAAACAACACATGAACAATGTGAGAATCAACAAAAAGATAGAAACTAAAAGAAAACCAACCCAAAATTCTAGAGCTGAACAATACAATAATTGAACTGAAAAATTTACTAGAGGGGTTCAGTAGCAGACTTCATCAGGTAGAATAAAGAACCTGCAGACTTGAAGACAGGTCATTTGAAATTGTCAAGTCAGAGGAGCAAAAAGAGAAAAGAATGAAGAAAAGTAAAGTGAGCCTAAGGAACATATTGGTTACTATCAGGCTGACCAGTATATGCATTATGGCAGGCCCAGAAGAAGAAAGGGACTTTATTAAAGTTAAAAACTTTGTTTTTCAAAAGATGGAAAAATGAAAAATCAAGGCAGAGACTAGAAGAATATGTTTGCAAAACATACACAACAGAGGACAAGTATCTCAAATATATAAAGAATATTTGCAACTCAATAGTTAGAAGAGAAACAATTTCATTTTTTAAAAAACAGGCGAAAGATTTGGACAGGTATTTCACAAAGAAGTTATGGCAAATAATTACATTAAAAGATGCAGAAAAGAATTAGTAATTAGGAAAATGAAAAATTAAACTCATAATGACTTAACACTGGGCACCTGTTAGAATCATTAAAATTTAAAACTCATACCAAGTGTTGTCAAGCATATGGAGCAACTGGAACTCTCATCCACTGATGGTAGGAATGGAAAATGTACAACCACTTTGGAAAGCATTTTGGCAGTTTCTTTAAAAGTTAAACATGCAACTTACATACAGCCCAGCCATCCCATTCCTAGGTATTTATCCAAAGGAGATAAAAGCATATGTTTATACAAAGACCTGTACACAAATGTTCAAAGCAGTTTGATTTTTAATAGCAAAAGAGGGGAAATAACCCGAAAGTCCATCAACAACAATTGAATAAATAGATTGTAGTACGTCTATATAATGGACACTACTCAGGAATAAAAAAGAATTGACTTAGTCTGCTGTAACAAAATACCATAGACTGGGTGGCTTAAAGAACAGAAATCTGTTTCTCACAGTTCTGCAAGCTGGGAAGTACAAGATCAAGGTGCTGACTGATTTGGTTCCTGATGAGGGCTCTCTTCTTGGCTTGCAGATGGCTGCCTTCTTGTTGTGTCTTCACATGGTGGAAAGACAGAGGAAGGGCAGGTTCTCTTGTGTCTCTTATAAAGGCACTAATCTCATCCTGAGGGTCCCAGCCCGATGACCTCATCTAACCTAGTAACCTTCCCCAAACCCCACCTCCTAATAGCATTATGTTGGTGGTAGGGGTTCAACATATGAATTTGGGGGGACACACCTTCCATCCATACCAGGAATGAAATATGGATGTATGCAACAACATGGATAAATCTCTAAATAATTATGCTGAGTGGAAGAATTCAGACAAATAAAGAGAACGCAGCGTGATTTCATTTATAAGATTCTAGAAAATGCAAATTAATCCATCATAACGTAAGCAGATCAGTGGTTGCCTGAGAATGATGTTTGGGATGAGGAGGGATATAGTGAAAAGGATTCTGAGAAAACTGGGTGGTAATGAATATGTTCATTATCTTGACTGTGGTGATGGTTTCATGGGTATATACCTATGTTAAAACTCATCACATTGTACATTTTAAATATTTCAGTTATAGCTCAATAAAGCCATGAAAATATAAATAAATAAAAAATACTTTTATTTACAGTAAGATAAAGAATCTATCTGAGGAGAATGGTTGGAATGAAAGCAATAAGGGAGAAATTGTAGCTACCAGAATAGAATTCTGAAGAAAAGGGAAAACTGGGTTGGGTTTTTTCTTCTTCTCTCCAGTGATATCAGTATGCAGTTAAGAATAAAGGAGAAACTACCCAAAAAGAAGATGGAGTTGTTGGAGTCACTGTCATAGCGTCAAGGCTAGAGGAGGATCCAGCACCAGATATTCCTAAAACCATATAACCCAATACTGTTCCTAATGAGAGGGTGGCCTGCAGGAGAACAATTGAGAGAGAGAGAGAGAGAGATCATTCTGGATTTTGAGAGTTAGAGTAGTTTCTAAGCCAAAGGAGTACGCAGAATACTGCCCCACTTAAAAAAAAAGTGTTCATTCTAATGGTTAGGTTACGTGGTTAACTCTTAGGTCACATGGTCAAGGAGAATTAAGGTAGTAGATGGAATGAAGAATGCTAATTAACTGACCTTGAGATGTAGAAATTATCTTGGATTATCTGGGTCTGCCTAGTGTAATCATAAGGGTTCTCATATGGGGAAATGATAGGTGACAGAAGAGGGAAAATAAGAGTCATGCAGGGTGAGAAAGACTCAACTTTTGAGATGGAAAGGGGCCATGAGCCCGGGTATGTGGGTGGCCTCTAGAACTGGAAAAGGCAAGAAAATGGATTCTTTCCTATAGCCTCCAGAAGGGAAGGTAGCCGTGCTGACACCAGTGAGATCCATTTTGGACTTCTGACTTCCAGATTTGTAGTATAAAAAATTTGTGTTGTTTAAGCCACTAAGTTTGTGGTAATTGTTACGTCAGCGGTAAGAAACTAATACAGCTGTTTTCACATATTAAAATTATACCCAGTTGAACTAGTGCCTTACTGATATACTTAGAGTTGCCAGATTTAGGAAATAAAAATACAGGACACTCAGTTAAATGTGAGCTTTAGATAAACAATGAATTTTGTTTAGTATAAATATATCCCATTCAGTGTACCTTATAAAATTATTCATTACTCATCGGAAATTCAAATTAAACTACATATCCTGTGTTCTGTCAGGCAGCTCTGGGTATGCTAGAAAACACAATGGGCACAAAATCTAGTGGGCATGTACACTCCAGCACTATGAGCATGTTTTGCTAGTTTTAGAACCCTGGTTATTCCTTATGATAAAGAAGGGTAAAAACAAACAGACGTTCATCACTCAGCTGACTGATGGTAGATAAAATGAAACAATAGATATGAAAGCACACAGAAAAGTGGTCAGATGTGTCCAGTTAGCTTCAGGCTGTTAAGAGAACCTTGTGAATCACTTGGAAAACATTCTGGGGCCCTGATGCAGTTGTGCAAATGCACTACGTTGAGTTAGGATAACCAAATCTTTTATGATGCACAATTTGATCAACTTTAGGAGTACCCAGAAACACCCCTACATGTCTGTCCCTTTCCCTGCCCTACCCACCCACATGAAGCACACACAAAGACATACAAACACATGCATACACACAAATATGCGTGTATGACACATGCATACATGCAAATGCTTGCACTGAAACACACTTGGCACATGCACTCATGTACGCGTGAACACACACAAGAGATTTTCATTCTTCAGAAATCACATCAGGGCCGGCTCCGTGGCTTAGTGGTTAAGTGCGCGAGCTCCGCTACTGGCGGCCCGGGGTTCGGATCCTGGGCGCGCACCGACGCACCGCTTCTCCGGCCATGCTGAGGCTGCGTCCCACATACAGCAACTAGAAGGATATGCAACTATGACGTACAACTATCTACTGGGGCTTTGGGGAAAAAAAAAAAAAAAACACATCAGCATTTTGTAGAGATATCTTTCTGTGATCTAAAGTTATCTTGAAGTGGATGTGGAGGAATGGGAATTCTCGTCTATTTGCTGTTGGCAATGCAAAATGGTACAGCTACTTTGAATACAGTTTTCCAGTTTCTTATAAATTTAGATATACATTTACACATACAACTCAGCAACTTCATTTCTAGTGAAATGAAAACCTAAGTTTAAAACCCATAGGCAAATATTTATAGTGGCTTTACTCATAATCTCTGAAAACTGGAAACAACCCAACGTCCCTCAGCTGGGGAATGGATAAACTATGGTACATCCACAGTGGAATACTACTCAGCAATATAAAGAATGTACTACCGATTCCCACAAAAACAAGGAGGAGTTACAAATGCATTGTGCTAAGTGAAAGAAGCCAGACTCAAAAGGCTGCGTGCTGTTTGTTTCCCTTTATCTGATACACTGGAAAAGTATGTGCCCAAAGCCTGAGGGCCAGAGATCACGTTGTAGGTTTCATAGGGCTGGGGATGGGGGAATAACTTTATACAAAGAGGATAGGAGGATTTAGGGAAAGATGGGGTTCTGTATATTTATTATGTTAATGAATTTATGATTGTGCTGTCAAAACATGGAGAACTGTACATTAGAAAGACGTCACTTTACAGCATATAATATTGTAGAAAATTAAGACATAAATGCCAAAGAGTGGCTATTTTTAATAGGACTCTATTTAAAGGACTCTGTAATAAAATGACATTAGGACAGTGGCTTGAAAGGAGTGGGCAGCAGGCACTTCATGTGGCTATTCAAAAGAGAAGAAATTTAGGTAGACAGATCTGGAATTAGAAAGCCCTCTGGGGTTTGCTTAGGCAAAATCAAAGAATTCCATTTGCTTTTGTTAAGAAACAAAATTCAACTGAGTAAATTTTAAAGATCTTATTGGCTTTATTCAATGATTCATGAGTTGGGCAGCATCCTATCTAGCAAATAGAAAGGAACTGTGAAGAGCTGTACAAAATGAAAGACTTTTATAGGCAGAAGGGGCAGGACAAGGAAGTTATACTAGCAAAGAACTGATTGTGGCAGTTTCTTTAGGGGATGGCAGGGGTCTGTCAGGCAGATTACCTCACTATTGCTGACGAGGTAATTTCATATTGGTTTAAGATTCCATTCCTGGGGGAAGCTGAAACTAAGTAAGTTAGGTATTAAGTCTCAATTTGGTGATATGGGGCTTGGCATAAGTGATTCTATTTTGGGCCTATTGTCTCTTTTTTTTTTTTTAACAATTCCTGTCTTTTGATCTGACTCTAAGCTTGAGAGATGTGATCAAAATTTAAAGCATTAGTGCCACTCTCAGCTACCACTCTGAAGTTCTCACAGTTTTTCCTGATCCTATTTGTGGTATTCACAAGTCAAGACTTCAGGTTCATGTGTTTTAAGTCAGTCGTTCTCTTTGTTCCTTTTCTGATGTTCCAATCTTAGGGAGATTATTTGCTTGGTGGTTAGTGGCTGTGAACATGCATTTAAAGCTCTTGAGAGAATACAGCACACCGGGGAGACTACTATATTATAAGCAGGATAATTCCCAATTTCTGGAGTGTACTTTGGAGCCATAGTCCCCAAGGCCCAAATCAATCACAATCAAATAAGTCAAAGAATGACCCTGTTGAAGGAGTCACTTTCTTAAGGCAAGTGGCTTGTTCAATGATTTTATGTAGCTGAGTTTCAACTTCCCCAGAAGTGTTAATCTAGGTGCAGCAAGTGATGTTGGCCACATCACAGACATCTCCTTGTTCAGCTAGAAGACAGTTAAGGGCTATTTCATTAGCAAGAACAACCTGGACCAGAAAGTCTAAGGATTTTTGTTGAGTAGTTATTGCTTTAGCAGCAGATTCTGCAATACGTTGAAGAGTTAAGGAGAGGTTCCTCATTATAGCCTCACCGGGCAATTAGGGACCTGCCAAAGAAATCAAATCCTGAATCATGGAGAGCTGCCTGGTAGGTCCTTTCTAACTTGACGGTATAAATTCGGGGGAGTTGACCAGTGAAATGTCTCGGTTTGTTTGTGCACAGTTAGGAGCATTTGTTAGATAATCTAAGAGGCCTTAGGTTAATGCACTGTTAATAGATTGATTTGCAGGGATTATTGCATTTGCCCCTTCAAGCCAGGGGTCAGTTAGGTTTTCAGCACACTTGGAAAATAAATCTATTAGCCTGAAATAAAAAGTTGCTCTAAATTCCTTGCAAAGATGGGTGCTACTGGTGAGATCTTTTCGTGATTGGGGGCAGATCTGATTTAGATAATCATAAGAACTTGGAGATGCAGATGTACTACGATTTGCATAGTTGTTTGTGTTTAATTGGGCAAGTACAGCCATAATTTGAGAAAAGTAAAAACAAGGCACTGGGTGTTCTAGCCTTAAAAGTTGGACTCTTAAGTGACTTCTAAGGGGAGTTGATTGTAGTTTATAGTGACATTGGGAGTAGAAGAGAAATTGGTCACAGTGATGACTAGGGAGTATCTAGCAACATGGACAGATTGGAGTCTTTGATGACAAATCTAGTAGTCTGAAAGGTTACCCCCCTTTGCAATGGCCTGGAAGATACTGATGGTGGCATTATCTTTCCAGGCCAGTGCCAGAGTAAAGGAAAGAAAAAGGAAGAAGAAAGGATTTCATGTTTAGTTAAAGTATGAAGTCTTGATCTGATGTCTTAGGTGGAAGCAGTCTACCTTGATGTCAGCTGCTTCTTTTCCTAGTCAGTTTGATTTGAAGGTCTCCAGCGTTTGCACGTGACCAGATGTCAGGTGGAGTCTTTTTCAGCTGTGAGATGTGTATCTAAGGTTCAATGTTTTCTAGTTTCATGGCAGTCAGTGGGCAGGAGCACTTGGTAAGGACCTTCTCATGAGTCTGGTTTTTGCAAAAGCATCAGAGTAAAACAATAACTGTCTGTAAATGACAAAAAACTTAAAATGTCCATTGTTAAAGATCTGATGAGAGTTCATTTGATAATGAAATGTAGTTATTTCAGTGATTTACAACATTTTATGATAATAACTGGAATTATGACTCATAACATTATACCAGGACATTGGATTTCTGGGAATTTCATACAATTTCTGGAACACTTATAACAAATACCTATAATACAATAACAACACCTATACAAATACAACATAAAGAAGACTTAGTATTACTGCCTATTTTGACAATGCTTCCCATGTAATTTAACATATATCAAATAAGCCTAATTAGTTTAACGTTTCTCTTTTTATAAAGAGAACAAATTTTTGCAGTGTGCTATCAAAAGCAGACCAAAAGTCCAAGAAAACTTTGTCCTTTTAACAGAGAGAAAACCAATTCTAATTTTGTACCAGCTTACTTTTGATACTAAAATTCACTCATTTATTTTTTTTAAACTTAATTAAATTCATTTCAATCTTAGCCAGCTTGACTACACATAAAATTCTTTTCCAAAGATTCTTTTTCCACAAACCTACAGCTTTTTTAATATCCCGTCAGATTTTGTCCTATGTTTTTCCTCTTTCTCATTCTGGAACAATCAATCGTTTTATTTTCTTTACTTTTCATACACAGTTGTTTCTTTTCACCCTTATTATTTATAAGTTTTAATTACATATGTTGATTAGAATTCTTAATACTTAACATCCTTAATTCTTAGTGAAAACTAAGAAGTAAGCAATTATGGACTGTGTTATACATTAGCATTCTGTGGATTGGTAGGCTTATAAATACATTTCATAATTTCCAGAAGTATATTTTTCCTCATAGTAAAATTTTTAGTGTGGCACAAAACATATTTACTAATAGACTCCAATATTTTAAGTTTCTTGGTAATAAGCCAAAAGTAGATGAACCTATGTTCAGTTATTAATGTTTCAGTATTTTATTTTATTTGGAAATGATCTAGATATTCAGTGACTATCCATCATTTAATTTAATTTAGCAAAACTTTAAGGTTTCAGGTTACCAAAAAGATTTTGGGAAACTGTAGGTGGTGTAAAACATTTCAGAGACAAACATAAAATATACTATACCATAAAATATAATTATTGTTGAAAAGTTCACCTAAAAACTTTTATCCTGCTTACATCTATTTAAATTGATTTGTTCTCAACAATTATATTCAGATTAATCATGAAAATTTCATCATACAAAGTTATTTTTCTTGCTGACAAATTTTGTAACATAGATAACATGAATTTGACTAGTAAAGCAGGTTTACTAGTAGAATAAAAGTTGTTTATCTGCATTATATTTAACGCTGATAAATGGGAAGTCATGCCTATTTTAATTAAACCAACAAACTTCAACTAGCTTTTATTTACCAGAGATTTTTCTAGATCATGTGAACTTGAAAAACATTTGAGTTAGTTTCTGTATTTCTGAGAGTTGTAGAATACCCAATCCTTACAAGCGCTGTCCTTCAACCCAACTAAATAGAGCTCTTTTACAAATTAATTTTGGCAATACCATCCCTAGGTAGAAAAATATCACACATCTCTAACACATAAACATACAGATATAAACACACATAAACATACAGGCAGGCACGGAGACCTTATAGCTATCATTCTAAAATTTCAGCAGTAAGTCAGGTACAATACTACAAAATTCACCGGTTTATAAGAGTTGGATCCAAATTTTGTTTTGGCAGTTGGAATGAGGTAATTTCACCTGTTCAGATGGCTGAAGCTTTTTACTATTTCTAAAGAGAACATTTAAGATTTTCATTCACCTAAGTTCCAAATAACCTTTCCTCCTTTTGTTATCCTTCTGATAAGAATTACCTCCCTGAAGTTTGCATTTCAAAGGGATGACTTAGATAAGAGTTCTTGGAGAGGACCAAGTAGAATATTTACGTTTCAAAGGCACAGGGAAAGAATGCAAGTTCCTCCAAGGAGGACTTGTGTTTCCTAAGGCCAGAATTTTTGTATCTGCAAACCTTTTGAGATGAATAGGGGGAGATTTTGGGATTGGTAAAAAGGATAGGTGGACTTTGAATTATTTCTAGAGCTGCATTTCTGATTTTGTAAAGACTTGTAAAATAAGGACAGTTGCTTTTAATTCCTCAAAGAATTGAGTTGCAGACTAAATGATATCAAGGGACTGATCTGCCCGACTAACCATATTATCTTTAATTTGCTTTTTTTTTAAATGTCAGGGAGAAGATTTCCAACTAAGATGGAAATCAAAATACTTTTATGTTCTGGATTTAGAGCTGTCTTTGGAATGTTTAAGCAAATTTTTCTACAAAGGGTTCAGAAGGTTTTTTTTTTTTCCTCTGTGTACTTCATTTTAGCTTAGGGGAGAAGGCCAAAAAAGTTCTTTTCAGGCTTTGAATATCAACTTTCAATTTGGCCAATTTCTGACCACAGAGCTACTTTGAAAAAAATCCTTTCAGATATATTCTCAGTTTTCAGCCTGGACAAGCCTGCCAGTAAATATTTCTGGCAGTATTGAATGACCCGTTGGATTCAAGAGAGTCCCCAAAAAGCATGCAAAAGATATTACCCTCCCAAGATCCAGAGCCATTCCTAAAAAGAGATTTAGGTAATTCCCCTGAGGGCTGGATGTAGTTTGGTAGGACCCTTGCTGCCTTTGGCGTTCAGCCCACATTTCTGTCCAGCCATATCTAGCTGCAAATGGAGTGCAACCCACATTTCTGTCGGGTCATATTTTGGGGCCTCCGACCTGACAGTTATCAAACCAAGTTCTCAGGACACAAAACAAGACAAACAAGAAGGTAATGGCTGTCCCTGGGAAAGAAAGTATTAATAACCAATGGGTCTGGATTTGGAAAGGAAGGGACTATGTGGAATTGCATTTTCCTCTCTTGACCAGGCACTATAGATAGAGATTTGGGAGAGCTGACTCTGGTAAGAATTCTCACCCTTTGCTGGCTTCTGCCAGTTTTCCCAGGATCCCCTCGGCAGGCTCTGGTATCTGTCAGAATTTGGTAAGGTTTTCCATTAAATTTGATTTTACTTGCCATTGGCTATTTAAGGGAATAAGGTAGCAGTTTACCAGAAAATCCCTAAGAGTCCAGTCAACCCTGGGCAAGGTCCATATGGGGGCATCTGTAAGGCCACTAACTTGACAGACTTGTTTATGGTCGTGTGATCTCTTCAGAGTGGAAAGACAATTCAGACGGTATTAGTAGAATGAGGACTCAAGTAAAGGAGGATAGAGGGGAGCGGTAAGAGTTGCGTCAGTCTTACAGTCTTGTTTTAGGTACCTCTTGTGTCTTTAATTTTTCTTTAGCCTTTTGTAACGAACTTTTCAAAGAAGCTATTTTGGAATCTTGAAGTGTTCTGGAAGCTTTTACATACCAATTAAAATAGGTATCCCATTCTGTTTGTTTGATTTGGGAAACCTTGCTTTCAAGTGCACTTCTTAAGTGAACCATCTTGTCTAATTGGAATGTTGCCCCTTATGGCCATTGTAATTCTAGGTTGTCTTTAGTAAGATTTTGCCATTTTTGTAGATATTCATAGCTTCTGGGATCGTAGTTCTTAGACATAAAATAAGTAGGTGTACCAGAAGGTCATGTGCTCGACTCTTTGAAACTTAAGGATCCCATTTTAGCTAAGCCTTGGGTCTCTTGGAGCCAAATGAATACCTGAGAGGAATGTGCTGCTGGGTTTGAGATTGTGTGGTGTTTTTTGTTTTGTTTTGTTTTGTTTTGTTTTGTTTTGTTTTGTTTGTGAGGAAGATCAGCCCTGAGCTAACATCCATGCCAGTTCTCCTCTCTTTGCTGAGAAGACTGGCCCTGAGCTAACATCCGTGCTGATCTTCCTCCACTTTATGTGGGACACCGCCACAGCATGGCCTGACAAGCGGTGCATTGGTGCGTGCCCGGAATCTGAACCCAGGCTGCAAGCAGCGGAGTGCACGCACTTAACTACTGCGCCACGGGGCCAACCCTGTGTGGTGTTTCATAGTGTACCTCGTTGCACAGAAATTTTCTTGAGTTTGGCGGGTTACCTACTGTCATCTAACCCATTCCGTCACCAACTTATCCTAACACAAGAGTCTTTGAGTTAGGTGGCAAACGCTTTAACAGCTTTTAAGTGCTGGACCTTTGCCCACCTGTTTTGCATCTTTTGACTTCTGAGATTGCCATTAGCGATAGCCTTTACCTCATGTGCACATTAACACACCAGCAGTAACCAAAGAGATGTTACTGCAGACTGCCTAAGAGAAGGCCTTATGTGCCCACCACCAGCGGTTCCCAATATGGAACTACAGATGGAACCAGCAGACCCCAACAAATGTGTCCCACAGGCTTAACCAAGGGCTAGGCATTTGGGTTCTTTGTGGAACTGTCTGCCAGCTCGAGCTGACCTGCTGTATCCTGGATTGGGACTGCAGACTAACCAAGAGCGAAGAACTGGTTCTCTAAGAGCCTCCTGTCAGTCTAGACTGACCTGTCAACCCTGGACTGGAAAGCCAATTAGATTGGAAGCTCGATGCGAAGAGAGTGGAGCTCAGAACTGAGAGGAACTTATGCACGGCCCTCGGAAACAGCAAGAAAGACAGAACTCAATGGGTTCACAGATACCGGTGCCTGTGTTTCTCATTTTCTCTGAAGTCGTCAGAAGTTTCTTTTGGATCCCAGCACTGCCACTAAATCTGTTAAAAAAAAAAAAAATTGAACTGAGTAAATTTTAAAGATCTAATTGGCTTTATTCAATGATTCATGAATCAGGCAGCATCCCCTCTAGCAAGTATAAAGGAACTCTGAAGAGCTGTACAAAATGAAAGACTTTTATAGGCAGAAGGGGCAGGACAAGGAAGTTATACTAGCAAATTGCTGATTGTGGCAAGGTCGCCTTTCTTTAGGGAACAGCAGGGGTCTGTCAGGCAGTTTACCTGACCAGGTGATTCCAGACTGACTCCTTTAGACTCCATTCCTAGGAGAAGCTGAAACTGAAGGTATTTAGTCTCGGTTTGGTGATGTGGCGCTTAGCACAAGTGACTCTATTTGGGGCCTTATGTCTCTTTTTTTTTTAACAATTTTAAGGAGAACACATTTTGTGAAACAAGTAGTTTTCCCAAATTTATAATCTCTGATTTAACATCCACAATGCTAAAGGCTTCTGGAAATCTTTCCCTTTTTTTGTACACAAACCGTACTTCGGTTTTAAATGGATGTAATATCGTCTCATGATGTGTCATAGGCTGTTTGCTGCAGACATCATAATTTCTTTTTCTAACTGAAACTCTCCTTATACCACAGCCACCAAATCACAGCACTTTGTTGTCACATGCCATCAAGTTGGCTCCGACTCCTAGCTACCCTATGAATGAGTAATGTCCACGATGTCCTGTCCTCAACAGCTCTACTCAGCTCTTGTAGACTCATGCCTATGGCTTACTTTATGGAGTCAGTCTATGTCATATTTGGTCTTCTTTTCCTGCTGCCTTCTACTTTTCCCAGCATTACTATCTTTTCCAAAGAATTCTGCCTTCTCGTGATGTGCCCAAAGTAGGACAGCCTCAGTTTTATCATTTTTGCCTCCAGCAATAGTTCAGGCTTAATTTGCTCTAGACCCACTTGTTTGTTTTTCTGGCAGTCCAGGGTATCCATAGAGCTCTCCTCCAAAACCGTATTTCAAATGAATCAATTCTTTTCCTGTTGGCCTTCTTCACTGTCCAGCTTTTGCACCCATACACAGTAATTGGGAATATGAGGGTGTGGATAGTCTTGGCATTGACTTCTAATGACACTTCCTTACACTTGATGTTCTTTCCTAATTCTTTCATTGCTGCCCTTCCAAGTCTGTCTTTTCTTGATTTCTTGGCTGCAGTCTCCATTTAAATTGATGACTGAACCAAGGTAAACAAAATCTTTAACAATTTCAGTGTCTTCTTGTCTACATTAAAGTTGTGTAGTTCTTCTGTGGTCGTGATTTTTGTCTTCCTGATGTTCAAATGCAGTCCTGCTTTGGCACTTCCTTCTTTAAATTTCGCAGAAGGTGTTTCAAGTCCTTGCTGCTTTCTGCCGGTAAGATGGTGTTATCTGCATACCTTAGATTGTTGGTATTTCTTCCACTAATTTTCACTCCTCCTTCATCTGAACCTAGCTCAGGTTTTTGTATGATATGTTCTGCATACAGATTAAACAGATAGGGAGATAAAATGCACCCTTGTCTGACGCCTTTGCCTATAGGAAACCCTGTCTTTCCATATTCTGTTCTGACACTGGCTTTTTATCCGCACTGCAGATGGACCATCAAGTGCTGAGGCGCGCCCGTTTCTTTCAGAGCAGCCCCTAGTTTTTCATGATCCATTCAATCAAAGGCTTTACTGTAGTATGTAAAATATAGACTAACCTTCTGAAATTCCTTGGAGCACTCCAGTAGCGAACGAATAATTGCAGTTAGATCTTGTGTGCCTCTCTTTTCAAAATGCAACTTGGACATCAAGCATTTCTTGCTCTATATAAGGTAAAAAAGCCTTTTGTGCAGCACTTTGAGCATCATTTTACTTGTATGAGAAATTAGAGCAGTGGTCTTATATTTACTGCACTCCTTGGCATCTCCTTTCTTGGGGATTGGGATATGTATTGAGCATTTCCAATCTGTAGGCCATTGTTTTGTTTTCCATATGTGTTGGCATGTTTTTGTTAGGATTTTGACAGATTCAGTCTCTGTGGCTTGAAATAATTCTATAGATATCCCATTTACCCCTGGTGACTTATTTCTTCCCAGTACTTTCAGGGCAGCTTTCACTCCACATTCTAGAATAATGGATTCTTCCTCATAGGAATCTTCAAAGGAATCTGTCATCCTTTTGTCTCTTCTGTGTTGATCTTCAGTATACTGTTTCTACTTTCCCTTTATTTTCTCCTGATCAGATAGTGTGCTTCTCTGTTGGTCATTCAGCATTCCTAATCTAGTTTAAATTTCCCTTTGATTTCTTGAATCTTCTGGAAGAAACGTCTTGTTCTTTTTTATTGTTCCCTTCTGTCTCTTTGCATTGGCCATTATAGTAGTTCTTTTTATCTCTACGTGACAGTCACTGAAAAACTGCATTCAGGATTCTAATCCTGCTTTTGTCACCTTTACTTTTGCTTCTCATCGGTCCTTAACAATTTTTAGTGTTTCTTCTGTCATCCATCTTGATTTTTCTTTTCTTTTTACTTCAGGCACTTTTTCTCATTCTTCCTTAATATTTCTGGTTTCAGTCCATAGTTCTGGTTCAACAGTGCAAGTCTGTTTTTCACGTGGACTTTAAATTTGATGGGAATGTTATTTGCATTGTGTTTTCCCACTACGATTCTTTTAGTGCTCTTCTTCAGCTTTACTCTGATATTTGATGTGAATAGTCCGTTGTAAGTACCACAATCTGCTCCTGGTCTTGTTTTGGCAGAGAATACAGCTCCTCCATCTCCTGCTTCCAGTTACGTAGTCTGTTGGATTTCTGTATTGTCCATCTAGTGATGTCCATGTAGACAGTTGTCTGTTCAGTTGATTGAAGTATGTATTTGCTATGGACAGATTGTTAGTTTCGCAGAAATCCAGGAGCTGTTCTCCTGCTTTGTTTCTGACCCCTAGTCCAAATTTTCCATTGACATTTGATTCCCCTTTATATTCTGCTTTTTCTAGTCACCTGTAATTATCAGCATGTCTTGTTTTGGTGTATGATCAATTTCTTCTTGGATATTTGCCTAAAAACTTTCAATTTCGTCTTCTTCAACATCTGTAGTTGGAGCATAAACTTGAATGATGGTTATATTAATAGAGTTTCGCAGAGGTCTGATTGATATTATTCAGTCAGACCTTGCGTTGTAGCCCCTAACTGCCTGTGCTACACCTTGCCTCAGTATTAGAGCCGCTCTGTTTCTTCTGAGTTTGTCATTTTTTATTTCCAGAGTAGAACACTTTATAGTCATTTGACGGAAAGTGTCCCATTCCAGTCCATTTTAGTTCGCTGATGCGGAGCACTGTGCTATTTTTTTTAATTTTTATGTATTTTTTTTCCCCCCAAAGCCCCAGTAGATAGTTGTATGTCATAGCTGCACATCCTTCTAGTTGCTGTATGTGGGACGCGGCCTCAGCATGGCCAGAGAAGCGATGCGTCGGTGGGTGCCTGGGATCCGAACCTGGGCCACCAGCAGTGGAGCACACACACTTAACTGCTAAGCCACGGGGCTGGCCCAACACTGTGCTATTTAAACATTCCATTTCTTGCTTTACAATTTCCAGTTTACCTTGGTTCCTGTT
This sequence comes from Diceros bicornis minor, assembly GCF_020826845.1. Classification (NCBI taxonomy): domain Eukaryota; kingdom Metazoa; phylum Chordata; class Mammalia; order Perissodactyla; family Rhinocerotidae; genus Diceros; species Diceros bicornis. The sequence goes on from NC_080773.1 coordinate 36,478,870, forward strand.
TCTCATGTTCCACGTTCCAATTGTGTGTGCTGTACAGTGTCAGACTTTCCTTTCACCTTTGTGCACTGACCCCGCTAGGCATCCTTCCGACTTGAATCTGGTTGCTCTTTCCCGGTAACTGAGTCCCTTCTGACCCAGGGAGGGGGTGGGTCTCATTTTCCAGCACTGTCTCATGTTTCATTTTGGACTATTCTCATCACAGGTTTTTTTCAAGGTAAAAAAAAAAAAACTAGGGGAGTGTAGCTGCATCTTATCCCAGTGACCCTTGGCACAGTTTCACATGCCAGTCACTCACTGCATGGAGCATTTGCTAGCTTAAAGAGCGGAGACGTCTGGAACCACCAGCTAGGGTCTCAAACACAGTCTCTGCTCTTTAGAGATGTAATTCCGGTTTCTATCCTCATTGCTGTAAGATTTCACTGTTCCCATTGACTACAAAGACTCCACATGGAGATTTCCTTGTTAGTCTTACTGCTTGCCTGCCACCACCTTCAGCCGTTACTTCACTTAGTTGGGGAATGTTCAGAAAAATCTAAAAGTTCTTCCCCTGAACTATCTTAATAATTACTATGAATATTTCAGTACTCTCAGATAAAAGAGCTCATTCACTACAGCTCCAGCACTTTAAACTTCCCAAATCCTGGGCCGGCCCTGTGGCTTAGCGGTTAAGTGCACGCGCTCCGCTGCTGGCGGCCCGGGTTCGGATCCCAGGTGCGCAGCGACGCACCGCTTCTCAGGCCATGCTAAGGCCGCGTCCCACATACAGCAACTAGAAGGATGTGCGGCTACGACATGCAACTATCTGCTGGGGCTTTGGGGGGAAAATAAAGAAATAGATAAAATCTTTAAAAAATAAAAAATAAAAAAATAAACTTCCCAAATCCTGGTCACAGACTTCACCTGAACTCCCGTGCACGTGCCGTCCCCTGCTTCAGCAGCCTCTTTCCGTCTCCTGTTACTTCCCTCTCCGGATTGCAGTTCTTGGCTCAACGTATTCACTAAACTTTTGGCAGTGCCAACAAATCTGATTGTTAATTCATTAAGTTCCCCGGTATTACTCCCCTCTATCTTGATATTCTGCCCCCATAAGACAAAGAACAGAGAAATCACCATTTGAAAACACTTTCTGCTTGCTAACCTAAAACATACCATGTTAACTCTCATGTACCTGCTTATGTCGAAATAGAAATGATTCTTCCCCTCTAATTTAGGCTCAATTACAAATGCCAACCAAGGACCGTGCCACCATCTCTGAACTTCTCTGGAGACTGGTTCTTTATCAAATCTCATGACTGGTAACCTGTCCATTACTGCTCTTTCTCTTTCAATCTCTTTTTAAAATAACATTATAAACATTTGTATCCTTCTAAAAATAATTTTCCCTCTCTTAGTGATCCAGTACATTTCCTGTTCTACCATTTGTCTCTCTCATCTTTTACAACTGAACTTTTACTTAAAGAGTATTTTTTTCTCTGTCTCAGTTACCTCAAGTTCTTTGTAGCTCTCCGCTCATTTGGGTTGGTTTATTAGCCTCATAACTCCATTGCCATTAACAACTCCTAAATCCAATGGTGACTCTTAAGATTTTGTTTAAAATTCCTCTCAGAAGGTTTTGCTACAATTGACATTTTTTATTCTTAATTTGAGTTTGCTGGTTCCTCTTTTCTCCCATCCCTTTAACATTAGAATGCCCAAGAGCTCAATCATTAGTCATTTCTAAATTCTCAGTCTACACACATCCTGTTGTGATCTCATGCAGTGTCATGACTATAAATAGCACCATAAGCCAAAAACTTCCAAATCTCCATTTCCATCACAGACCCCACTGTTACCTATATAACAGTCTACTTGAGACCTTCTCTTGGATTTCTAGTAAACATCACAAACTCAACATGTTCAAAAATTTCTTCTGAGCTTCCTTCCAGTCCTTTCCTGGCCACTGCCTTCCCAATCTTGGTTGATGCCGACTTCATTCTTCCACTTGTTGAGGCAGACCAAAAATCTAGATATCATCTTTGTTGCATTCTTTTCCTCACACCCACATCTAGTCTGATAAGAGATCATGTTGGCTCTATTCTCAAAATTTATCAAGAATCTAACCACTTTCCAAACCATTTCTGCCACCGGCCTGGTCGGAGCCAACATCCTCTCTTACCTGGCTTTCTTCAATGGTCATCTAACTGGTCTCCCTGCCCCCACCCTTATTCTTCTGCAGACTGTTTTCAGTTTACCAGACAACATGGCTCTTTCAATGTATGAGTCAGAAAAAGTCAGTTTTTTGGTCAAATTCTGTAATGGCTATCATTTTTCTAAGAGAAAATTCAACATCCTTACAGGACCCCTGTGGAACCTCATGTTCCTGTCTGACCTCCTCTCCTAAATGTTCCACCTCACTCAACTGTTCTCGTGTGCGTGGGCACCTCGCTTTGCCTGGGACATGATATGATACTAGCTACTTCTTTTGCTTGCATCATATGCCCAAAATATTCACATGGATTATTTCTTCACCTCTTTTCAAGATTTGCCTGAAATATCCAATTGTCAATGAGATCTCCCCTTATTAACATATTTAATATTGCATCCCTTCCACCTCCTTCCCCCTAATTGGGCTCCTTTTTCTCCTAAGACATCTTTGTCTTATTACATACTGCATATTTTATTTACTTTAATTATTATGTAATGTCCTGCCTTCTGAACTGTCTTGGTTTTCTGATTCTGAGTTTCATTTCTTGATACGTCTCATACACTGAGAATAATATATGACATGCTTTAGATGCTTAGCACGTGATTTGGAAGCAGCAAATAAAAGTTTCTTCGTCGTCTTCATGGTTTTTTTTTTTTTTTCTTTTTTTTTGTGTGTGTGTGAGGAAGATTAGCCCTGAGCTAACATCTGATGCCAGTCCTCCTCTTTTTGCTGAGGAAGATTGGCCCTGGGCTAACATCCGTGCCCATCTTCCTCTACTTTATATGGGACGCTGCCACAGCATGGCTTGACAAGCAGTGTGTCGGTGTGCGCTGGGATCCAAACCTGTGAACCCCTGCTTGCCGAAGCAGAGCTCGAGCCCTTAACTGCTACGCCACTGGGCTGGCCCCTTCTTCTTCATGTTTATTCCTAAGATTCTGACTGTTTTTACTTAAGTGGTTCTTTCTTTGCCTCTCTCTCCCAGACTACAATTTTGCACGGTTTTCCAAAATGAAAACTCATCATATTTAGGAAACAGAACCCACAGATCGGCCTTAAACAGAGCCAAGCCTTTGCTCAGCTTTTTTCTCTCACTTCTTAGACCTCAATGTCCTCATGGCACCTTCATTTTCACCTGATCTGTTTTTTTTTTTTGTATAATTTTATTTATTTATTTTTCCCCCCAAAGCCCCAGTAGATAGTTGTATGTCATAGTTGCACATCCCTCTAGTTGCTGTATGTGGGACGCGGCCTCAGCATGGCCGGAGAAGCGGTGCGTCGGTGCGTGCCCGGGATCCGAACCCAGGCTGCCAGCATTGGAGCGCGAGCACTCAACCGCTAAGCCACGGGGCCGGCCCTCACCTGATCTTCTTTAGGCATCTCATATATGGTGGTTCCTGGCACTGTGGCTCATTTCTAAATAATTTGCTTTTGCTTCTAATATTTACCAATGATAATACTTTTTAAAAACTTGTAATTTTGGAAGAAATACAAGTTGTACATGAGGTAGTACATACATATACTGCATCTTTATCCGTGAATGGTGTCAGATATTGGGACAATATTGGGCTAGTATTGGGAATCCATAAGCTTCTCCTAATCATAGACGTATGTTTATCTGCTGAGTGTTTTAATTGAACCTTTTTTGTTTTTAGTTTTTCTGGCTTAAAAAATTGTTATTTTGGATAACAACTTGAGTTTGATGACCTGGTAATAGAAGTGACAATTTGGTGAGAGCTGTGAAATAACAACCCACACAGTTGGATCTTCCCCTCCCCACTTGACACCTCCCACAGCATGGCTGACTGCTCTGTACCTCTCCTGAGATTGAAGGCATTTAATATTTTTAACCTTACTAAGAAAAAATGATGGGAAATATAGTAATATTATCTGAACTTGAGAGGTTATGAGATACAAAACAAGAAAATGTGATACACCACAGAATAAAAAGATAACATTATAGCAAACACAAAACAAAACTCAACATGTTTATTAATATAAAGGCTTTTGGAAATAATATTACAGGATTTTTTTTTTTTAAATACCTGGAAAAGTGAGGAGGGTGATATAAAAAACCACAAGTCCCCATCACAGCCTAAACGATTTCATCTAAACTCCTACACCACCTCCCTCCAGCATCTGCTTATGTTAAGGCAAACTCCAGAAGTCCTAGCATTGCCTCCCTAAATACTTCCACGAGTGTCCCTAACAGGCAAGGACTTTTTTGTTTAACTTAATTGCAGTATCTTGATCATATGTAAATATAAACAGTAATTCCTACATATTTTCCAGTATCAAAACAGAAACAGTATTCAAATTTACCTGAATATTTATTAGATAATTTGACAGGTCTGTTTAAAGAAATATGAAATCATTTCTTATCTATTATCACATTTTATATATCTTGATTTTATTGTATTCTATGGAGAACTCCCTTTTATATATTAATTTTGTTTGAAAGAGATCATACACCACGTAGAATTTTCTGATACTCTGATTTGACTTACTGCCTTTTCATGATGTCTTTGATCATGACCTTCTATGCCTAATATTTCCTGCAAAAAGGTAATTATTTTTAGAGATGAGATCAGATTCAGAATTATTCATACGTGGCTATGTTTACTTTTTGCATCACATTATAAAGCATGTAATATCTCATTTTTCTCTTTTTTGTGAGATTATGATCAATGTAGTCAATGTATTGACTACACCTGAGTCACTCTTCACCTAAGGGGTTTGGCAGCCATTGACGATTATTGCCTGTACCATCACTGTAGGTGATGGGCCAGTTCTGTCCTCCCTTTCCTTTTATTAGGTGGAACACTTTCTTTACAAAGAAGGAAGTTACTGAAGGAAAAGTTCAGATTAGAAAAAGATACACAGATGGGGCCGGCCCCGTGGCTTAGCGGTTAAGTGCGCGCGCTCCGCTGCTGGCGGCCCGGGTTCGGATCCTGGGTGCGCACTGACTGACGCACCGCTTCTCCGGCCATGCTGAGGCCGCATCCCACATACAGCAACTAGAAGGATGTGCAGCTATGACATACAACTATCTATTGGGGCTTTGCAGGAAAAAAATAAAATAAAATTTAAAAAAAGATACACAGAAATTCTTTTCCTTTATTTCTCCTTTCTCAGTGTGATGATTTGATCCTTTGCTATTCTCCAAATGTGAGGATATTTTTCTTCTAGTAGTAGTAAACATATAGAATTTTTAAAAATTTATGTTTTAATCCATTGTAAGTATTTGTTTGATGCAGAAAATATCTGCTACTCAACCATTGGGAGTTCTTCGCGTTAGCGCCTGTGTCCTGTTCATGTGACCCCAGTGGTCTTTCGTGACTCCCTTGCTTTTCTTCTACACTGAGGTGTCTGGGCTTATTTTCTATTCCTCCTGCCTTAGATGTGGATTTAGTCATTTCTTAAGACTCCCTGTTTTCTTTAAGTTAAAATAATATTTGGCAACAATAGACAGATGTGTAAAGGTGTATCAATAGATAAAGGAATAGACAGCTGTAGAGATATATAGACTTAGATATATAAATATAACCATTGTTCCCAGTATTGTTAGTGAAATGTTTTATATCAGTTATTTATTAATATAGAAATTAATGAATTTAAAATAGATAGAAATAATTTCTCTTTGGCTAAGGCCTAAGATTTGACATGCAATTTTATTTTTATTTTATTTTTAGCTTTTTATTTTGAAATAATTATAGACTCACAGGAAGTTGCATAAATAGTATGAAAGTCCCATGTTCCCTTCACCCAGTTTCCCCACATGATGGCTGAGGTCTTATATTACTGTAGTACAGTATCAAAACCAGAGATTGACATTGATGTATCATTGTGTTTTTTTTTGTTTTTTTTCTTTTTTGTGTGAGGAAGATCAGCCCTGAGCTAACATCCATGCTAATCCTCCTCTTTGCTGAGGAAGACCGGCTCTGAGCTAACATCTATTGCCAGTCCTCCTCCTTTTTTTCCTCAAAGCCCCAGCAGATAGTTGTATGTCATAGTTGCACATCCTTCTAGTTGCTGTATGTGGGACGCGGCCTCAGCATGGCCGGAGAAGCGGTGCATCGGTGCGCACCTGGGGTCCGAACCTGGGCTGCCAGTAGTGGAGCGCGCACACTTAACCGCCAAGCCACGGGGCCGGCCCTGGTGTATCATTGTTAATTAGACTACAGACCATATTCAGTTTTCACCATTTTTAACTTGTGTGTGTACTTTTACAAAATTTTTCCCATATATAGATTCATATTACCACCACTGCAATTAAAGTGCAGAATTGGTCTGTCACCACAAAGAGTTCCCTCATGCTGTGTTTGTATTCACATCAAGAGCACACCTGACCCCTGTCCCCGTCCTCTGGAAACCACTAAACCGTTCTCTATCTCTATAGTTTTGTGATTTTGAAGAAGGTATATAAATGGAATGGCGTAATACCGCATGTAACTTTTTGGTATTTCTTTGCTAAACATAATGTGCTTGAGGTCCATTCAGATTATTGCATGTGTCAGTAGTTCATTCCTTTTACTGCTGAGTAGCACTCCATGGTATGGATGTACCAGAATTTGTTCAATTATTCACCCATTGAAAGACATTTGGGTTGTTCCTAGTAAAGATGCTATGAACATTCATGTATGAAAATAAGCTTTCATTTCTCTGAGATAATTGCCCCAAGAGTTTTTATTTTTATGAATTATATTTTAAAATGTTTCAGTATATATATATTTAGGCAAAATGTCTATTTAATTCTAAAATAAAAACAACAAAAGGTACATGTAAGGGAGTCTGTCTTTAATCCTGTTTCTTCCACTTTTTTCCCTCTCTCTCTAAATAGATACCATTCTTGTAATGTTTTAAAAACTTAAGTATTTAATATAAGGATGTACACATATATAATCACACAAATAAATTGTTTCCTCCCATTGTTAGGCAAAAAGAGCTAACTACATATGATATTCTGATACTTTTATATAATGCAAGATTATGACCTGAAAGCTCAACAGTAGAGAAAATTGATTGGTCACGTCCACAACTACTTATTGCTTGTTCAATTGCCCATTGATAGATACTAGGTTGATCCTAATCTTTGTTATTACACAAAATAGCTTTGTAATTATGAAAGACTTGCTCTTATTATTAAATTGAAATAATTTGTTATGTGAGTGAAGAAATTTTTTGGCGTAATGATAATGACCTAATCTTTCTTTGTCACTAGAGTGCTCTGATTCAAATAAAATCAGCCTCTAAGGGCTGACCCCGTGGCTTAGCAGTTAAGTGCGCGCGCTGCACTACTGGCGGCCCGGGTTCGGATCCCGGGTGCGCACTGACGGACGCACCGCTTCTCCGGCAATGCTGAGGCCGCGTCCCACATACAGCAACTAGAAGGATGTGCAACTATGACATACAACTATCTACTGGGGCTTTGGGGAAAACAAAAGGAGGATGATTGGCAATAGATGTTAGGTCAGGGCTGATCTTCCTCACACACACACAAAAAAATCAGCCTCTAACATATCCTCTGAATTGATGAAGTAGTTTCTACTAACTTAAATTTGAATATTATCTTCCTTACTCAGACTAGAGTTGAGATCCTTGGAACTTCCTCACTCTTTTATTTATAACTTAACTTCGTAATTCAAAATGGGGCATGTGTTGAGACTCACAGAGGTGAGTGAATTGGTCTTTGCTAACAAGTTGGTTCTTTCTCTCAAGAGATCATCTACCCATGGCAGGTTTTGGATTGAATGATCCTGGATGTAAACTTGTGTTTTATTTACAGAGAATGGGCATGAGGCTTTCCCTCAGCTTGACTTGCCTCTTGGGTACTTTCCAGGCCATTAAGCTTTGTCCCAGTACCTCTCAGTGGATGGAACTCAGAATTTGATCCCGAAAGTACATTGGCTTCTATTTCCTCTACTGGATCCTGAAACTCTTGGCATATATATCAGTATTTCTATGAGAGTGACAGTTTTGTTGAGGAGCAGAAACATAAGTATGGGGAAAAAATATATGATTTTTTTCTGGGATATTCCAGACAGATTGAAAAGCTTAGGAAATATGGTCAGCATCTGTGATACTGATAGAATGTGTTTGAGCCTCATGGTCTGGCTAATGGCTCCATTGTCTTTGTTCTTTACAGATACAAGCAGTGAGTCCCATACATTCTCAGCAGTAGACTTTCTTCCGGAGCCACATGCACCCTCCTGATCCTGGTGAGCATGTTTAGCTCCTTTTACTTATTCGTTTCTATTTTGTCATTCTGCATAGCCCTGATTGTGAACCCCAGCCGTTGGCTGATGAACAGCTCTTTTCTCTTCTGTCTTCACGTTTCTCAGTATTTCATTCCTTTCTGCTCATTAGCAAAGACAACTGTGTCTCTCAGTTCTGCTTTGCCTGCTAGGCAAGGAAAACATCTTTTTCCAAATATAGCCTCTGCGCTCTTAAGTTCTCTCTAGGACATTCTATCATGTATTTAATAAATTTTCTTTTATATATTTATAGTCTCAAACTATGCCAGTTTATTGGCTGGGAATTTTGCATTCAGTATTGAGTAACAATTATAATAACCCTGTCCTCACAGAACAGTCATGAGTCGCTTAACGATGGGGATATGTTCTCAGAAATGCGTAGTTAGGTGATTTCATCATTGTGTGAACATCATGGAGTGTACTTACACAAACCTACATGGTATAGCTTACTGCACACTTAGCCTATTTGGTACTAATCTTATGGGGACCACCATCGTATATGCGGTGCGTGACTAGTTGTAGGATACACAGAAACCATTGTGTCAATAATTATTCAAAGATGATGCTCCAAAATTGTGTAATGTTATTTCAGGGAATTTCATGAAAATGTAATATACAGCTTTTTCAGGTTTGGAGAGTTTGACAGTAGAAATTCAATGCTGATTTGAATTTTAAGGTAACACCCAAAATGTTTATTTTTATTTTGTAAACATAGTGGGTGAAGAATGTTTCAAGTGAGCAGAAAATGAACTGGGGATATCCTGACTTGGGAATATGCATGTGGACTTAAGTTAATATAAATATTGTTAAAAAACAAAATTCAACTGAGTGAATTTGGGCAGTATCCCATCTAACAAGTAGAAAGGAGCCCTAAGGAGCTGTACAAAATGGAAAACTTTTATGGGGGTGGGGGAGCGAGACAAAGACATCATAAACAAAAGGAAGGATTGTGTCAGGCAAGGTCACCTTCCTCTGGGGGAAGGGGTGGTCTATCATGCAGATTTTCTCATTAATGCTGACCAGGTAATTTCAGATTGACTGGTTAAAGGTCACATTCCTGGGAGAAGTTGAAACTGAAATTAAGTCTTGGTTTGCTGTTGTGGGGCTTAGCACAAGTGACCCTATTTTGGGCCTGTTGTTTCTTTTTTGTAATAATATAAATCTCTGAATTGTCTAACTAGCATTTTATACAATATGTATTTAGGCAACATGGATGCTATGAATATCACGATGAAATAAATTACATTTCTTGTGTAGGGGAGGGAAAAAACCCTTTTTCCCTCTACATTTTTAGGTTCTCCTGCTGGGGCCCTAGAAATGAAACTTTCTACAAAAGAGGGATTAACAAGAGAAAAACAGGGTTTAGTGAGGTGGGCATTGCACATTCATGTGGGAGAGCTCAGTGATGAGTAACTCAAAAGAGGTGGTTAGAATTTGGGCTTATATAGCATCATAACAAAAGAGCAATAAATTTGTAAAGAAGTGACAAGACAAAAGGATTTTAGACTTCCAAGGGCAGCACACTGGGAAGTTAAAAATAGGAGGAAACCAATGGGTTGAGGTTGGTTTGTGCAGGCTGATCAGAGCTCCAACTTTCTGTCTTCTTCATGGCCGTAAAATTTCTCCCAGAGAGGAGATTGATAGCACTTCTCATTTCTCAAAAGTTTCTGCTTTTAATCAAATTGGGGATGCTCCAGGAAGACTTCTTTCTGTAGGTGTTGATTCTCATTTGCCTCCAGCTCAAAATAATCCTCATGCCAAAGTGGCATATTTTGCAGTGATATATTTTGGTGCCCTACACTTGCTTCTAATATAGTAAACGGAAACACTGTTTCTCATAGTAAAAACTGTTTCTTTTCGGGGAGATTTTATCATCATCTAATCAATTTAGAATCTGCATGTTTTCTCTATGGGATTTATCTAATATGTTAATTCTTCACAGGCTTTTTACATAAGCACTCAGTGGCTTACCTAGATGGCCCTTTGAATAGGGTTCCATTACCTGGAAATATCGAACCTGTTAATTTTCTTGCTTCCACAAGAAAATTATGAGCTTTAAAATGTTTTCTAGTTCAAGATCCCAAAAGTTATCCCTGGCGCACCTCTTGTGTTTTTTTCAAGAATTCACATATTTTGGAAATGTTCTTTGTGCTTATAATCATGCAGTGGTTTTTGTGTGGAGGACTTGTCCTTCCCAGGTACCTCAACTTACGTGGTTTTGCTAAGCAACTCATAGCATCTTTCATACCAAATGATTTGTATACATGCAAATTAGCAAATCACTGTCTCAAAATTTTCATGGAGAGTAGCTATGAGCTTTGGCAACTCAATTCAGGAGTAAATTCCACAAATTGTCCTTAAAGATTCTATATCTTCATCTACTTAAACTCACTAAATATTTAGATAAAATATACATAGAGGAGTTTTATTCACTGCTTTAAATCAAACCCACTCAGTAAGTTAGAACTGCTTCAGTACAGGAATGAGCACACATTCACAGTGGTCCAGTCTTTCTGTTCTCTATTGCCAGCTCTTGCATGAGTACCCCTCATGCTGTCTCTTAGTGGGTTCTACATCAATACAAATAATAAAAATAGAAAAAGGCTCAGCTTCAAAAGCCATGTAAGCTAAGGAACACAGTTGGTGTCCGTCTACATGACTAGATAATGTCTACGTGACATTTTAGTCAGCCGATATAACATTGGGGGGAATTTGGTTTGGAGCTTTGTATATATATATATTTTTTAAGATTTTATTTCCCCCCCCCAAAGCCCCAGTAAATAGTTGTATGTCATAGCTGCACATCCTTCTAGTTGCTGTATGTGGGACACAGCCTCAGCATGGCCGGAGAAGCGGTGCGTCGGTGCGCGCCTGGGATTGAACCCCGGGCCGCCAGCAGCGGAGCACGCGCACTTAACCGCTAAGCCTCGGGCTGGCCCTGGAGCTTTATATTTTTAACCCATATCTGTTAAGAATCCAAAACTTAGCCAGAAAGTACTAAAGAATCCAAAAATTTGCCAAAGTGCAAAGAAAGCTGTGCATTAAGAATTAGTTTTGGGGGGCCAGGCCCGTGGCTTAGCGGTTAAGTGCGCGCGCTCCGCTCCTAGTGGCCCGGGTTCGGATCCCGGGCGTGCACCGACACACCGCTTCTCTGGCTATGCTGAGGCGGCGTCCCACATACAGCAACTAGAAGCATGTGCAGCTATGACGTACAACTATCTACTGGGGCTTTAAGGGGAAAAAAATAAATAAATAAAATCTTAAAAAAAAAAAAATTAGTTTTTGAGGGCTGGCCCCGTGTCTTAGCGGTTGAGTGCTGGCGCCCCGCTGCTGGCGGCCCGGGTTGGATCCCTGGCACGCACCGACGCACCGCTTCCCCCGCCATGCTGAGGCAGCGTCCCACATACAGCAACTAGAAAGATGTGCACCTATGACATACAACTGTCTACTGGGGCTTTGGGGGAAAAAAGATAAATAAAATTAAAAAAAGAATTAGTTTTTGAAACCTTTACAATCACTTTCATTTTCTTCAGGTGTGTTGTAGGTTCTGGCTGTGAATCTGTAATAGGGTCTGACTCATACTTCTTCTGTAAATGACTATAAAACTGGACAAAATACAGGAAGCAAATGCTTTCAGATGTTGAGAAAAACACTGGGCTGTGACCCTTGAGAAAATGAAAACATAGCAGGTGAGGTTGCATTCTTCCCAGCTTTCTGCAGAGATCGTTTTTACCTTGTCCCTGATCAATATCCTGAAACTTACGAACACTTCAGGCTACAGGAGTGAATGATCTGCACAAGAAGAGCAGTAAGATAAGGTTTATTAGCTTTCAGTTACAGTGGACAGTGTGTGAGTGACTCTACGGAACGTTATGTCCACTTGGATTTGTAACCTTTGGGGGCATCTGAAATAATATTTGTAGCCTCTGGGAGCATGCTAAACTTTATGGAGTCTGAAGTAATGTCTCTAAATACTTAAGTGCTCCGTTGCAGGCAACTCCGCAGGAATCTGAGTACGGCCCCTTTCAGAACGAAGGACGCCGCTCCACCGCCCTTGGAGCCAGGACACCATTTCCCAGCGCCCCTTCCGGTGCTGCTCCGCCTTTGTTCCGGGAGGTTCCACGATGGGGCTCCTTTCACCGAGGCCTTTGGAGCTGTGAGAACTGCATTGCCCAGAGGACCCTGCGCCGAGCGACGTCAGCGTTGAGCCAATGAAGGTTCAGGAGAGGGGCGTTTCCGTGTGTGCCGTCACAACGGGGTGGGACTTCCGGCGTCCTCCTCGTGGCGGTCGTTTTGGCCGCTCTCGGCAGTGTTTGCTGGTCCGAGGCTCCGGGGCGTGGGCTCTGGATCGAGGTGACGGGAAGGAGGAGGCGCGAAAGGAGTCGTCGTCCCCGCCGCGCAGAGGCGGCCCTCAAGCGCCGGGTTGCAGTGACTCTGCTTCCTGGTCCCGGCCCGGCGGTGCCCGTGTCTGCTCCACGCGACCCGACCCCGGAGTCCGATGGCGGCGGCCGCGCGGAGGGAGCCGGCTCAGGTCAGTGCTCGTGCTCCGCGCCCTCCCCGCCCTCAGCCCAGCCCAGCCCTAGAGCCCCGAGTGCGGGCGCTGCTCACGGGCCTGCAGCCCAGGCCCCGGTGTCTGGGATGAGGAGGCGCTCGTGGGGCCTGTTTCTTTTTTTTCTTTTTTTTGTTTTTACGAGGAAGATCAGCCGTGAGCTAACATCCATGCTAATCCTCCTCTTTTTGCTGAGGAAGACTGGCCATGGGTTAATACCTGTGTCCATTTTCCTCCACTTTATATGGGACGCCGCAACAGCATGGCCTGACAAGTGGTGTCTCGGTGCTCCCCCGGCATCAGAAACCGGGCAGCCAGCAGCGGAGTGCTCGCACTTAACCACTATGCCACGGGCAGGCCTTCGTGGGGCCTGTTTCTGAGAGCCGGGGTGACGGGTGTGGGAGAGGATCCCAGGCGGAGGGCCCGGCGGGGGAGAGGAGTGGAGGGGCGACTGGTCCGGAAACATTCGAGAAACCTGGGGTCTGTCTTGTTCCTGCAGGGAGCAGAGAGTGAGGTGGAGTCTCGCCTGGATTGGCAGGGTCAGGGGTTGTGGGCTCTGGGAGCCGTGGGGAATTTCAGCAAAGGAAAAATGTGATGTGAGTTAGGAATACAAGTTTCCCAAGAGACTGTTGGAGAGGATTGATGACAGGGAGATTGAGCCTTTGTGAGGCTCACACAGCTGGTAAGAGTCAGCACTGAGGCCTGAATCCCAGAGTTTAGACAGTCAGCCCGAGGTCTCCTGGCTCCGGGGGTGGGGTGGGCAGAGGTAGAGTGAGGACTAGAGCCCATTGATCCCCACCGTGGTTCCCTGCCTCTGCTGATCTCTGCCGGCTGGTTCCCACAACTAGCGAAGCACTTTGGAACCTACACAAGTAAAGGGAAGGCGCCCGAGATCCTCACTGGTCCTCACCCCATCCGTATGGTGCCTGAGATTGTTATGTCTTGGGACTCCTCACCTGCCATTCTCTCAGTCTTTATGTCTAAGACTCTGGAGAAACGTTGAACCCAGCCTTGGGGTTATATAGAGGTGTTCCCAATTCTGACAGTCGGTAAAATGAGATTGTCAGGGGCACAGGTACCAGTAAGTGCAAAAGGGTGAAGGTGAGGTTTAACTGTAAGTATTCAACGAAATGTGAGTCTCCCGTCTTGTAGGGCTCTTTTCCTTCTAGGGGGAACAGAGAGCAGGGAGGCGGGAGGCAGGAGGCAGGCCTGCAATGTCTCTCTCAGAAGTTGAGCATACTTTTTTTTTGGAGGTGGGTAGGGGCAAAGGAAAGTTTGGATCATAAGACGGAGGTGATCTTACCTATGCCTTAACATGTTCTATGTAGCTGCAGAAGAAAACAAACTGGGAGGGTTAGGGAGGAGGGTACCACGATAGACCAGGTGAGGTGGATATAAATTGTGGCCATGGAAGTGGGAGAAGTTGTTGGATTTTAGATTCTTTTTTTTAAGTTGAGCCAGTCAGATTTGTCAATGTAGAGAGTGAGGGAGAGAATGGGATGTGTCAGGGTTTCAGAAAACACTGAAGGGAGGTATCAAGTGGTCTGCTGCATGTAAAGGTCTAGGTATTTGAGGAGAGGTTCAGCATTAGACATATCTAGGTGGTAGCTGCTGTGGGGTCAGAGTGGAGCTTTGTGTCACATTTAGGAAGAGAAATTCAGGTCATAATCGTTATGTTAACAGGCAGGAAGAAGAGAGTGGGTACCCAGTCTGGGTCTCTTTCTTGGGCACCTGGTTGGAGGAAGTGGCCTCTCAAACACAGGTGAGGGAGAGGAGTGGCCGTAACGTGGGGGGAGGATTTGAGGATGATCTGGCAGGTGGCCAAGGCTTCCGAGGGAAGAGTGGACATGAGATGAACGCAGAGGCGTAGGAGTGATTGAGGCAGGTGGCCCTGAGGCTGGGGCTGCCGCTCATTCACCGTTCTTGACTCACCAGAATTTTGTGGTGACTTTTCATGGAGCCTGGGGTGTTTCAGTGAGGCTAGTGGATGAGCTCAGGTGCAAATATGGTCATCGGTGAGTTACTAAGCCTGGTGTTATGGGCTGAATTTTGTTTCCCTGAAATTTACACATTGAAGTTCTAATCCCCAGTACCTCAGAATGTAACTATATTTGGAGATAAGGTCTTTAAAGAGGTAATTAAGTTAAAATGAGGTTTTTGTATGGGCTCTAATCTAATTGTCCTTATAAGAACAGGAAATTTGGACATAGACAGAGAGAAGCCACAAAAGAAACTAATCCTACCCCTACCTTAATCGTGCTACTTTAGTCTCTAGAGCTGTCAAAAAATAAATTTTTGTTGAAGCTACCCAGTATGTGGTACTTTGTTATCGTTGTCCTAACCAATGAATATACCTGAGGAAGAAGGCCACTGGGTCTGGGCTTTGAATAGGGTAAGTGGACAGAAAAGAGCTGTGACTGGTGAGGGGACATCAAGTACAGTATAAAGTGGGAAGAGGACCAGGGCTATGTAAGATGGAAGCAAAGATCCAAGACAGGCAGGCTGGCCTTCACAGTGGATTTGAGGCTGCCCCAGGAAGTGGAATTGAGCAGAGGTCTGGGGTCGTCCTGTTTGATTTTGCCAGGTACTCTTGGTGCCGTAGGATGAGTAATGTGGGGATGTGGTTGGGCGGTGCAAAGATGCAAAAGCGGTGCTAAGAAAGATGTGCATCTGGAGAGGGAGCAGGAGCTGAGAGCCCCAGGGCCTTGATATTAAGGACTCAAGATTGAAAGGTGAGACCACGTTTGGTTGTACCTGGGAGGTACACCTGGAGAATCCCAGGGAAATTGCCTGGCTGCGGGCTGGTCAGGCCCTGGAGGCCGGGCTCTGAACCTGGATTCTGTCTCTCTGGCACCTGTCTGTTATTGCTGAGGGCTAGACACAGTGGTTAATGGGACCATGAAGAGAGAGTGACATCAGTCTCACCAGGGCCTGGTACCACCTCTGAGTTGGGGAGCTTGGGAGGAGGATGAACATGGGGTAGGTGCATGGCGGGTGGGTTATGGGTCCTTGGAGAGGAGCTGTTTGTGGTTTCATATTTCCCATTCATGGCAGGATAGTGTGACCTTTGAAGACGTGGTTGTATACTTCTCCTGGGAGGAGTGGGGTCTCCTTGATGAAGCTCAGAGATGCCTCTACCATGATGTGATGCTGGAGAACTTTGCCCTTGTGACCTCATTGGGTAAGGCCCTGCTCCTCCCCCAGTACCCTGGGGCTAGACTCTGCTCTTTGCTTTTCTCCAGGGACTGCACTGTTCTTCTCACATTTGGACTATGGTGCTGCCTCCTTTCCCGGTTCCCTGGCTAGGTGCTGGGGTCAACAGGCTGGGCTGAACAACTCTTCCTTCTCAAGCCTGCAGCCCCCAAAGTGCTGCCTTAAAACTTCACAGGGAGCCATTCAGGATCAGAAGTCTTGCGGGGAACTTGATGGAACACCTTGCTTGCCCTCTTCCTGGCACTTCTGCCCAGGATTTTCTCCTTCCTTCTAGCAGACGCTGTCTCCTATCTGTGCCAGCAGTGATCTGTTCCCTACCTTTGGGGACCATGGGCTATTTTTAGAATATTTAGTTTTGTTTCCTATTGTCTGTCATGTGCACAGTTGCTCTGGGTCAGTACTATCCCTTCACCTGTCCTGTCATTGCCTTAGGACTTATATCATACAGTTCCCATGCAGTTGTTCAACTGGGGTTTAGGAAGAAGAGTCCTGAGTGCTTCACAGAATAGGCTCAGAGGAGGCCTGACGTTGGTGAATGGCAGTTGTGGGAGGACGTGACATCAGGGCTGTGTTCACATCATACCAGAACTTCCCCTGTGTCCACCAGTGTGTTGACACCAATGCCAGTGACCACACCTCACTTCTGCCTTTCCTTGCTAGTTCTTGACTGACTTCTGGTCCCTGGCTGCCCCCTCCTTTCTACCTCCATATATCACCTTTTCTCTACTGTTCCTTCTGCAGTGTTCCCCAGTATCAGGTCACACATACACACAACCTTTAGTTTTTGAACACCATCTAGTTGGTTGCAACCAGATTTTCCCAGCCCTGGACACAAACTTCCACACAGCGCTCACGTGTCACCAACAGCCACGGCCCTGCTGAAGCCCACTGGCAGAGGAGTGAATTGGACCTACTTCCTCCTGTGCTGCACCCCATCCTTACATCCTTCATCTTGTGAGGCCTCCCTCATTTTTGTGAATTTTTAGAGTCCTAGTACTGCAAAGCAGCCCCTTCATCAACCTGATCCCACTGCCCTTATGTGGAACACAGTCCAATGGATTCATTCGTTGGTGTTCTGACAGATTTGTGGTGGAGCTGTCCCCTGCCACCATAAACAACATGCGCTTCACCACCAGCATTTCTGTGCTTTCAGGTTGTTGGTATGGAATGGAGGATCAGGAGGCCCTTTCTGTGCAGAGTGTTTCTGTAGAACGAATGTCGCTGGACAAGACTCCAAATCCAGGTCCATCCATTCAGAAGCACCCTTGTGAGAAGTGTGTCCTTGTTGGGAGAGACATTTTGTACCTGGCTGAGTACGAAGGATCACATCTTGGGCAGAAATCATACACCTGTGAGGCATGTGGAAAGCAATTCTGGTTTAGTCCAAACCACCACCAGCACCAAAAGCACACTGAAGAGAAGCCGTTCGGAAGGGACATGGACAAGGCCTCGTTTGTGACGAGCTGCAAAATCCATGTGTCGGGGAAGCCCTTTACTTGTGGGGAAGTTGGGAAGGACTTCCTGGCCATGTTGAGTCTTCTCCAGCATCAGGCCACTCTCAAAGAGGCAAAGCCACACAGCAGTTTGAAGTGTGGAGAGGCCTTTCATAGTGAAAAAAGTCTTTACAAGTGCCGTGAAGATGGGAAATCAATCAGCTATGAATATAAACTTTTTCAACATCAGCAAATTCACACTAGAGAAAGTTATTATGACTATGACAACTGTGACAAGCCCTTCAACCAAAGCTCCATCCTTAGTAATTGCCAGAGAGTTCACACAGGAGCAAAGTCTCACCAGTGCACCGAATGTGGGAAATCCTTTAGCCAAAGCTACAGCCTCATTCAACACTACAGAATTCACACTGGAGCAAGACCTTATAAATGCAGCGAATGCGGAAAAGCCTTCAGCTACAAATTCAGACTTGTTCAGCACTTGCAGATTCACAATAGAGTGAAGCCTTATGAATGTGGCGAATGTAGGAAATGCTTTAGCTACAGCTCTACTCTCATTAAACATCAGAGAGTGCACACTGGAGCCAGGCCTTATAAGTGTGGTGAGTGTGGGAATTCTTTTAGCCAAAGCTCCAACCTCATTCAACACCAGAAAATTCACAGTGGAGCAAGGCCTTATAAATGCAGTGAATGTGGAAAAGCCTTCAGCTACAAATGCAAACTTGTTCAGCACCTGCGAATTCACACTGGAGAGAGGCCTTATGAGTGTGGTGACTGTGGGAAATCCTTTAGCCACAGGTCCACTCTCAATCAACACCGGAGAATTCACACTGGAGCCAGACCTTATAAGTGTGATGAGTGTGAGAAATCCTTTAGCCAAAAGTCCAACCTCATTCAGCACTGGAGAGTTCACACAGGAGAAAGGCCTTACGAGTGTGGGGAATGTGGGAAATCCTTTAGCCAAAGCTCCCACATCATTCAGCACAGAAAACTTCATACCAGATAACCTCATAAACGCAACAACTGTGGGAAAACCTTTAGCCAATGTCCTCCTGCAATTCAACATGAAAACTTCACAATCCAACTATACTTCCTTTTGTGCAGCAAACTCAGGAAACCCTTTCTCTAAAGGTCTAGATCTTGTTTTGCCGCAGGAAGTTCACATAGGAGAAGGGCCTTTGACCTGCAGGGAACATGATATTTCTTTGTTCAGTGTAACAGAACTAGAGAGTCTTTGTGAGGAGCCGCCTGCCTGAAGTCAAACCCCATACATCTGAGCATCCACATTGGGGGGATTCCCCATGAGTTCTAGTTTGTGGGGAGCTTGTAGGAGCCTTGTTGCATATTCTATCCTGCCGGGTCCCTGCCAGTTTCTGTGGTAGAAGCCATCTCCCCTCTACCACCTGGAAGTCCACACAGTGTGTATCACCCTCCCCAGTGTGCTCAGGGAAGGCAAATGTCTCTGTTTTCTCTCCCATTCCTTGGAGAATGTAATGAAAGTTCTGTGGGACCTCATTCTCTCCTCTCTGACTAATTAGGGCATGATCCTGACCCAGTTTTGGCCAAGATCAGTCTGGGTAATGCCAGCGGCTTACAGCTTAAAAAGAGTCCAGTTCTGGTCTAACTTGCACTGCTGCCAAAGGCCTCCTAGGAAGGACTACAGGGCTTTGTATTCCTAGTTTATGGCATGGATGCCAGGATTTTTGTGGGCCCAGAGGTCACCTGGAGGAGGGTATAGTTGTCATGACAACTTTTAGTGTTTCCATGAGAAGTTGAAATTGGTTCCCTTTTCCCAGGGATGTCACATACTGTCAAGCGCTATTGGGGGAGCTGTACCCCAGGTACTGCAAATCGTGTGCCTTCATGTCTAAAGTTTGGATTTTCTTACATCACTGGTTGTAAGACTACAGGGGCCAGGCTGAAACCAGTTTGTACAGAAACACTGGATGTGATTAATTAACATGCACTGGAGGAGACCGCAGAGAAAGGTGCGTCCACAAGATGTCCCAGTGACTATGGCTACATGGGATGAGTGTATAGTACACTCTATACCTGTGTCCTTCCTGTAGTTGAGGCCATTGTCAGAGCAAACAAAGCTTTGTTTTTTCTTCTAGCCTCGGGACCCTTGACCTCAAGGATAGTGCTGCATAGGCAAGAAAATGAGAGTAGACGGAAGGGAGCTCTTGTAGCCCAGGGATGTGGTTTTTGTGACCCAGCAGCTATTCCTGCTGACCCAGATAGAAAAGATCTTTGCTAATATTTTCTGCCACTGATGCAGGGCTGCCCTTCTCAAGGCATGAAGAGAGCAATTGAGTTGATGTAGGGTTTCTAAACCTCTGGTTAGGAGAAAAGATATCTACACTTATATTTAAACAGTTTTTACAAAGCTTTATTGAGGTGGAATTGATGTCCTATAAGATGCACATATTTAAACTGTACAATATGGTTTTGACATGTACACTCATGAGGCCATCAAAATCATGATAATGGACATATCTGCACCTCTCAGAATTACCTGTGCCCTTTTTTAATCTGTTCCTCTGCCTTCATGGCAACTATTGATTTACTTTCTTTGACAGAAAATTTGTATTTTATAGAATTTTATATGATTGAAATCATAAAATGCTTTTTTTTTAAATTGTGATTTCCCTCATGCTGCATAATTATTTTGAGATTCATAAATGTTGCTTATGTAAATAATTTGTTATTGTTGGGTACTATTTTCCTGTATGGATGTAACATGATTTGTTTACCCATTTCTCTGTTAATGGACAACGGCTTGTTTGCAGTTTTGGGCTATAATAAAGCTTCATTTGTCTGCACAAATGGAATGTGTGCTGAAGGCCTGTGAACCTTACCCCCTTATTCATCATTGTATGGCTGTTGTTTCATCTAGCCTCCCTATATTAGTGGATTATTTTATTTAGAAAAATGGTTAAATTTATAGTATGTTTAGGAATTTCATGTGTAGAAAAAGGAATTTAAAACTTAGGAGTATATAGATTATGTATAACATGCATCAGAGTATGTAAAAAAATAAGACACTAATAGAAAACACTTATTTATTTATTTTTATTTATTTATTTTTGTGAGGAAGATCAGCCCTGAGCTAACATCTGTGGTAATCTTCATTTTTTTGTTGAGGAAGACCGGCTCTGAGCTGACATCTATTGTCAAACCTCCTCCTTCCCTGCCCCCCGCAAAGCCCCAGTAGATAGTTGTATGTCATAGTTGCACATCCTTCTAGTTGCTGTATGTGGGACGCAGCCTCAGCATGGCCGGAGAAGCGGTGTGTTGGTGCATGCCTGGGATCCGAACCTGGGCCGTCAGTAGCGGAGCACACGCACTTAACCGCTAAGCCATGGGGCCGGCCCAGAAAACACTTAAAAACATGGAGAAAAGGAAGCTGTTGACATTTTTCCAAGCTGGAAAATTAGTAGGGGAAGAAAAAGCATCTCATGAGAAAAATACCTCTAAATAGGAAATTCTTCAATACAAAATTATAAATGAGACTTTTTTTTAAATGCAGACCTCACACGTAATGCAGGCTTACGCATAATTCAGGCTCACACTTCATTTGTTTAATTCGTCTACTCATTGGATTTCGCATCACCTTGTTAATACAAAAACAGAACGAATTCAATAACTGTTCTCACATTGGGATTCTCTAAACAGATTTCTTTAGAATTCTACGTTTACAATACCTAAGTATGGAAATGGAAAGTTTTATAGTTCCGCTATTGCTTTTAATTCAAACACCTGAAATGTCTCCCAGAAAATTCAAATTAGGATTAATCAAAATTAGAACACTCTTAAGTGTGTCGCAGTATTTCATTTGTTTAAATTAGTAGTTAAGTTGTAATTGGCAGTAAAGCTTGGGAAAATTAAAATTTTGACCAAGTACAGCTTAGTGAAGTTACACCTAAGGGTCATATCTATTACAGCTCTAACACCTTTGACTCACTTTTAGACACTTCAAATAAGACTAAGACTTCAGTTTCTCTATAGTTTACCTTCATCCTGGAAATATACTATAAAAATTACTGAAACAATAAAGTACCTCTTCCCAGAACCAATAGAAAAGGAGATTGGTGTTTACACTCTTCTAATGATCACAGAAAGCTTCTACAGACACATAAACCACACCATACCCACCATGAGACCAAAAAAACAGCCTCATTTTACCAGCAGTTGCCGCCAGACCACCGGTGTACATTAAATGGTAGAGAGCCACGCAGGCTCTTATCCCTCCTACAAGCAGGGTTGTGAGACTGAACTTCAGCTTACGTACTCGAAGAGGATTCCACACAGGACTGTAGCAGAGGAGGCAGCAAGCAAACCACTATTCAGAGAGCCCTGGGATACGTATATAGGGGTTTCTACTCAGGAACCTTCAGAAAATATCCCTCCTGCCTATATTTGTATCCATGTTCCAACTCTAGGAGAAAAGTTACATACTATTTCTTAAAGATTCTTTAAGAATAGTTCTCTGAGGGCCGGCCCGGTGGCTTAGCGGTGGCTTAGCGGTTAAGTGTGCACGCTCCGATGCTGGCGGCCGGGGTTCGGATCCCGGGCGCACATCGACACACGGCTTCTCCCGCCTTGCTGAGGCCGCGTCCCACATACAGCAACTAGAAGGTTGTGCAGCTGTGACATACAACTATCTACTGGGGCTTTGGGGGAAAAAAATAAATAAAAAAAAAAATTATAAAAAAAAATAATCCAGAGGCAGAAGAATTCATTATTTATTTAAAAAAAAAAAAAAAAAAAGAATAGTTCTCTGAGAATCTAAGAGGAAGTTCCACTTACCAAGTGTCATTTACTGCCAGGACAGTGGCTGCCATGGTCGCAGCGCACATGTGCAAAGGGACATCTTATTCCTGAGACAAAGACTTGGGGAGCCATGAGATCACTTCCTTGTGATGATTTCCCCTGTAGGTGCATTGACATGTTCTGCACAGGGAGTGGCTGTTAACCTGGGAGGAACTAATGCTTAAATTACTGAAAGTTAGCCATAATGATTAATTTAGGCAGAATTACCTAGAGGAAAACATGTCAGTGATCACTGAAAAAATACTTGGTGTCAACTGAAACATCCTCAGAGAATAGTGAGATCTGGAAGTGGGAGAACTAATCTGGGCACATATGGCTGTATGGAATTCCTGTCAGCCCTGAGGGTTCTGTCTTCCAAACTGCTGCACTTTAACAATAGAAGCTTGGAGAGCCATCAAGAATAAGAGAAAGCCACCATGAAATTGGCCAAAAGGGGGAAAAAGAACCAAGAGTCTTCAGTAGAAGATTTGTTGCTTTTGTATACACCTACTAGAATCCCTATTGTGTACCATACATTATTCTCACTATAAAGTGTATGAGACGCATGAAAAGACAGAGCCTTTTCTGTTTCACAGGATGAGAAAGGCAGTCAATAAAAATTGATAAAATAAGATGAAATGGTGGGCTGAGCCGGTGGCATAATAGTTCAAGTTCACACACTCCACTTCGGTGGCCCGGGGTTTGTGGGTTCAGATCCGAGGGTGGACCTATGCACCACTCATCAACCCATGTTATGGCGGCATCCCACATACAAAATAGAGGAAGATGGGCACAGATGTTAGCTCAGGGCCACTCTTTGCCAAGCAAAAAGCAGAAGATTGGCAATGGGTGTTACTCAAGGCCAATCTTCCTCACCAAAAAAAAAAAATGGTAGCGATAATAGACTCTCTAAAGGCCCAGGGTTGACCTACAGATGCACTTCAAAATTTTAACCACTCAGGCAGAGGAGCCTATGCTCGCAAACAGTGCTGTGGAGGAGCATCCAGAAAGGTAGGAATGAAAGGAGAAGCTTCTGGTTGTCAGGAGCCAGAGATGAGTGTCCTAAAGAAAAAAGGTGAGTGGCCCAGTTACCTTGCTGCTCTGAAGGAAACCAGAACAAGTCACCAGAAAAAGGTGCCTCTTTGCCACATTGATTATTTTGAAATTGGCTCTTAAGACACAGCAGGTGCAAGAAGTATGCTCTGACTTTCCATTTTCTTCCTAAGAGCAGAAGATAAAACTCCCATGTCAAAGGTACCCTCCCTGTACCAGAAGGAAGGAAGACATCCTTCATCAGCAGAGACAGGTGAGAGCGGTGGGAGAATTGGGGGCCGAGCAATCAGACCAACAAAGCTTGTTAAACTAGCCCCTATCTTCCTCGTCACTTTTTCACCTCTACCCAAACCCCTTTGTCTTGTCCATTCTTCACACATTTACTGATTCTTTCTCTAAGAGGTGTAAAAGCTTCCTACTATCGTCACTTTTTCAGGTCTTTCTCTTGAGAAGGCCCCGGTGTACTTGGAGACATTTAATAAAATGTGTATGCTCTTCTCCTGTTAATCTGTCTTATGTCAGTTTCAATCTTAGGCCCAGCCTGAGACCCTAAGAGGGTAGAGGAGAAGTTTTCCTCCCCCACAGCTGCTAGAATGTCCAGTGAGATAGTAAATGGAAAGTGGGCATTAGATGTTCACCATGGAAGTCATTGGTGTCCATGGCAAGAGAGAGCAGTTTTTGGAGCGATCTGGTAGATGACTTAAGAGTGTAATGAAATGAAGAGCAGACGTTAGGTGAAGATGTTGAAGGGATGCCTGCTGAAAGGACAAGTATTCACAGAAGTTCGACTCTGATGTGGCCCAAATTGAGGTCTCAAAAGAGGAGCAACCATGTGATAGTACTAGAATTTTTTAAATAGACTTTATTTTTTTTTAGAGCATTTTTGGGTTCACAGCAAAATTAAGCAGAGTCCAGAGAGTCCCCATACACCCCCTGCTCTGCCCTCAATGCTCCCCCCGAAATGCACATGCACATACACACAGGCGCTCAGAGCCTCCCTCTTCCCCCACTGTCACCTCAACGTCCAGCACCAGAGCAGTGTGTTGGTTACATTGGTTACAATGTGATTGACATTGATCATGGTCACCCAGAGTGCAGAGTTTACATTAGGTGAGTAACACCAAGGAGCGTGATTGCTGGATCCTATGTTAAGAGTATGTTTAGTTTTGAAAGATACCGCCCACATTCATAGAGTTTCTTTTTTTTTTTTTTAAAGATTTTATTTATTTATTTTCCCCCCCAAAGCCCCAGTAGATAGTTGTGTGTCATAGCTGCACATCCTTTTAGTTGCTGTATGTGGGACGCGGCCTCAGCATGGCCAGAGAAGCAGCGCGTCGGTGCGCGCCCGGGGTTCCGAACCCGGGTCGCCAGCAGTGGAGCGCGCTCACTTAACCACTAAGCCACGGGGCCGGCCCTCATAGAGTTTCTTGAGATGGTAGCTGAGAGCATGTCAGCAGATTGAAGAATCAAGCCAATGAAGGTCCAAAGATGCCAGAAAGGAAAATGTCACTGAAGCAAAACCTTACCTCCACCCTCTTCGGTTTATGGCTGTTCCTGAGAAGAGAATTACATTAACACAAGACAGACTAAAAGGAGAAAAGCATACAAATTGAGGAAGACCGGCCCTGAGCTAACATCTATTGCCAATCCTCCTCTTTTTTTTTTCCCCTTTTTCTCCCCAAAGCCCCAGTAGATAGTTGTATGTTATAGTTGCACATCCTGCTAGTTGCTGTATGTGGGACACGGCCTCAGCATGGCCCGACAAGCGGTGGGTCGGTGCGCGCCCGGGATCTGAACCCAGGCCGCCAGTAGCAGAGTGCGCGCACCTAACCGCTAAGCCACAGGGCCGGCCCCAAAACCTAAATGCTTTTACACTGGGTTGAACAATGAGAAGGTATTGTGGAAAACTAACTGCTGTGTGGGGAGGCTAAAGGAAGATAAGAATTATTTTCACAAGGTTTGTTTGTACAGAATTCTCAGCTTCCCATCCTTGACAATAAGAATGCCCCTCTCCTGGCATAGGGAGGACATCTGTTGTGGTGGTGGCAGGGGCGGAGGGGCGGGGAGTTATCTCTTACTTCCAGGAAGAAAGGGTCAGTGTGCCCTTCCTGTACCTGCTGCTTGTTGGGTTTTGATTGTTTTTGTTGTTTTTTTATTTTTTTGTGTGTGTGAGGAAGATCAGCTCTGACCTAACATCCATGCCAATCCTCCTCTTTTTGCTGAGGAAGACTGGCCCTGGGCTAACATCCGTGCCCATCTTCCTCCACTTTATATGGGACGCCACCACAGCATGGCCTGACAAGCGGTGTGTCGGTGCGAGCCCGGGATCCGAACCTGGGCCATGGGCCGGCCCCTTCTTGTTTTTTGAAAAGTGTCTGTAGCTCAAAACAATACTCTGGTGTCCTTTACAGCCAAGTCTTTTATCTCGGGTTTGGCTTTTTATGGGAGGAAGGACATATTTCTCTGAGGGACACATTTTCTGACACAATGGGATGGGTAGAGAAGGATGAGATAGGAGCGGGCGGGCCTGTGCGTATTCTTTTCTCATGTAGTGGGAAGATGATTTGGCTCTTGCTGGATGGGATCTAATTTCTGCATGAACAATCAGGCAAGATATCAGGTGAAAAGAGGGAGAGCGAAGGTTAGAAGGACACGGAGATGATTGGTTATAAATGCCAGGGTTTCCGGAGCAGCGATTTCATCAGAGGCACACGAACTTAAATGATTTCTGGACCACATTTAAGGCCAATTTGGCCTACAGGTCATTTTGAGTTGCTTCCATCTGGCCACTTTTGGATTTCACACCCCGTCTTCTCACCACTAAACAGAAGATGGACAAACAGAACTCCACAGACTGCACCTCTAAAATGAAGGGGGACTCTCATTGGGCAAATTGTGACTCTTAAGTCGTGATCTGGGGTTGTTTTAAAAATTGAACTAAGAGTTAACACGACGAGGAGGGTGTGAAGGTACTTAATACCACTGAACTGTATGCTTATAATATAAACGGCTAAAATGATAAATTGTATGCGATGTATATTTTTACTGCAGTTTTAAAAAACAAAACAAAACACTCTCTCCTTGACTTGGCATAAGGGAGTTCCTGGGTCTGTCGGAGAGGGTCATTAGCAATTTGGAATATTTTCTTCTTCTCGAAGCAAATAAAAATTGTAAATGACAGTAGGTGTATGTGCTATAATCGAAAAGGAAAGGCAAGGAGAATTTTAGCAGTGAGATGCATACCCTGTCCATCTTTCACAGCATTTACACTGTGAATTATGTGTAATTTCATTAGGGGGGATGGGGGGTGGCACTTGGAAACTGCAGAGCAACCAAGCCTGTTGCGAAATGTTTTGTTGGTGGCCACGGCAGACTGTGTGCAACCCCCAGGATGTACAGGATCTTGGTGGGGAGTAGGGGTGGGGAAGAGTTTCCTGTGTATGTCTGCAATCAGCAGGTGTAGCGGAGGAAAAATGATGTCCCCTCTATTACTCTTGAGTTCTTGCCTGAGACTCGTGTAACAAGACAGATCAAGAAGAGAAAAACAGTTCATTAATGTGTGCATATCATGCAGGAGAAAACTAAAGAAGTAACTCAAGATGGCAGCTCAGAATCCCAGCTTCTATAGCATCTTCAACAAAGAACAATAAAGTTGTAGAGAAATGACAGGAAAAAGGAAGGTAGGTTTAGGCTTCCAAGGTAGGCAAACTGTTGGAAGGTAAGTAGATAGGAAACTAGTGAAGTAAGGTTTGTTTGCAGGTTCTCTGGTGCCCTCTCTGGGCTGATAAGAATGTCTTCTTTTCTCCCTGTCCAGGGAGGATACCTTTCACTGGGGAGTTTTATCTCCCGCTTTTGGGAAGAAAAGGGAGAGTCAGAGTGTCCTTGTGTTTGCTATTTCTTAAGTGCCTAGAATTTAAAATAATCAATGTGCCAAAGTGGCTTATTTGGGGGTGACATATTCTGGTTTCCTCCTTTCACAGGGAAAGCTGTTCTCTCATTATATAAAAATATGATGTGTTCATGCTCTGCTTCATCGATGTTGTGTTTGGGCCTCCTGGCTTGGGCTAGTGGCTCCACGGCGAGCATCCTCCACAGACACAAGAGGCAAGTACAGTATATTCACAGCACCCAGCTCTGCCCCAGACTCCCCAGACCAGAGCTCCCCAAACCATCCTGATCCTGGTGTGCACATTTGTCACGTTCTCCTTGCTTCCTTCCATCTGGGTTCTTTATATGGGGCTATTGGTTCTGGCTAATAAACACCACTGTGCTTGTGGGAACACGCTTCCCCACTTTTAGTCCCTTCATGCTCATCAGTAATAACAACTCTGTCTCCAGGCTCTATTTTCCATGCTGGGGGAAAAGGTAATTTTCTCTAAATTTGTCACAAGGACTGGTGGTTTGTGTTCTCTGCAAAATATTCATAAGTCCATTCATGCATTATGGAAGGCTAAGCCTCCACTATGGAGCAGGGACCATTAGGTAATTCAGTGGTGTAATAAATTAGACAGACCCAGTAGCCCAGCCTTCATACAGGTTGTGACATATTTCAGTGATCGATCTTAGGACACACATTTCTCTTCATTCTAACAACTCTGAAATTAGGAGACATCATATACCGAATAGCATATTGTGGCTGAGCAGTTGTGATATAGATTCCATGGTTTGCACAGGCTTCATCCTAGTCCTAGTGCTTCAACTGAGTGAGACAAATTAGGCAGAAGTTGCCAGATCCCCAGGAATGTAAGCAATGTGAAAGTAACAAGAGACTGTGACTGCCTCCTGTATCATGTAACACTAACATTAAGGCAACTTATCACAGCATTTTTCTTCCTGAATTGCCTATAAAACAATGGTTTTTATACAATCAGTGACATCTTAGCATTGGTTTAAAAAAAAAGATAGTTTAGCCAGTGCATAGTCTATAAGGATACCTCTATACAAATTGTTACATAATTTAAATTGGTGTAAATGCTGGGAGGTCAAGTTCAGGTGATTATGACAAAATACAACCAAAACAGCCTTCAGACTAGGTGGACTTGACCTAGTCTGAAGGCTCAAGAAAACAGTCCTTGAGAATCTATTTTTGTGTTTGAAATGAATATTCCTCAGTGATTTACTACATGTAGGGAAGAGCATTCCAAAAAGAGAAAAATGCCTGTGAAGGGTTGGTGCTGGGAAGCCACGTGGGCATTCAGGAAAGAGAGAGAAAGGGCTGCGATAGAGTGAAGGATACTCATGTCCAGACAATGAACTGAGGAGATATAATAATTTGTGAAAATAACAACTTAGCTGACACATAAAACCAATGTATGCAATTTATAAATTGGAAATCATTAGAAATTGAATCTTAGTTTTATATAAACTACAATACTGTGATAAGGTTTTTTACATGGTAATAAAATCAGCAAGATGTAGTTCCATTTTTTTTTTAAATAATTTTATTTATTTATTTATTTTTCCCCCAAAGCCCCAGTAGATAGTTCTATGTCATAGCTGCACATCATCCTAGTTGCTGTATGTGGGACGTGGCCTCAGCATGGCCGGAGAAGCGGTGCATCGGTGCGCGCCCGGGATCCGAACCCGGGCCGCCAGCAGAGGGCGCGCACTTAACCGCTACGCCACCAGGCCGGCCCAGATGTAGTTCCATTTTAAAATTCAATTATTAAATCAGTTTCATCTTTTCAAAAAGTCGAATTGATAAGGCTATTATATGAACTTTTAAAAATATATAATTTGTAAACATCTATACACATAAACCAAACGTTTAAAGACTCTTGAAAGTATGCAGAAACTCTGTGTCTCCTGTTTCTTTTTATCTGGTAACCCAGAAGTCAAGTCCATTATTCAAAATTACAGTTTAACTGTTTTTCCTTGAAAAACTCTGAGCAAGATTGTGTTTAGCAATGTAAAGAGCCAACCCCTTGTAAAGCATTAGAAGATTAATATTTATCTTTATGCTACATTAAGACAATTTTTTCCTTACATTATCATTAAGTGTCCTTTTCAAAAGTCTGATTCAAAAGTCCTGTTCAAAAGTTTTGTTTGTTTGTTTTCTTTTTAACCCTTAAAATTTGGTTAACCTTCAAATCCTTTCCAGACGAGGTCTATTAGACTTTTTCCAACCATGTTTTCTCATCCCTTGGCTCAATCGAAAGATGGAGTGACTGACTGTGTGTGCACAGACTGAATGATTTAACAAACTTTTCTTTTTCTAGCTGGGATTTGGGGTCCTTGACAATACCAGAGATTTGAACACAACCAGGTTGAACATCCATTTTCCAGAAATGTCTCCTCCACCAGGAAGTTGCAAACTCCAGGGACACTGACTTGTTTCAGCTAGTTCACAACACTGTAGAGGGAGGGAAAAGAAAGGAGAGGAGGGCTACAAATAGGAAAAAGAGGGACAGGGTTTGGGCGGATTCACCAGCAAGGAAGTTTTCAGCTCCTCATACGTTACCTGACACCAGAGTCCCCTAAGTGGACCCTGCAGTACTGCTTGCTTACAGGACAAAAAGGAACTAAAGTTCTGTTTAACCAGTGGTCCTCTTTCTACACTTGTTACAACAATATGCAATTTGGACCCTAAGACTGCTCCCCTGAAAGAAGCGCTCACAAAGGATACCTTCTTAGGTACACCCATCAGTTGCTACAATGTCAATTATACTGTTTCCAGGTGCGTGAAATACAAATTAAATATGAGGCAGAATTCCCCCTGCTGAAAATGGAGAGATTCTCCTCATCCCTTTTGTCAGAGTATTTAGCTTAGAGAAGTTGTAAGCACTTTCTCATCTCTAAAATGCATCCCTTTGAAGACTAGATAGGCCTTCTGTCAGTTGGGCTTTTTCCCCCCAGATTCACCACCCAGCACATCTTTCTTAAGCACCATAGCTTTAAAATGGAAGGATCCTGAGAGCCATCATTGTGTAATGCAAACATCAAGCGAGAGAGCTCCTCTATCTCCCAGTGCCAGTTCTCATGGGAGGGTAGGAGCCTGACCTCGGTGGGTACCTTGTTCCAAGTTGAAAAACTACTTCCTGTCATACAGATAAAAGAAGTTTGTTTTTCCTCCTGTTAAAGCCAATAAGCTAACACAGATGGTCACCCCAATTACTAGCTAAAATTAAGATAAATTCTGCGTGACAAGTGGTGTGGAGTCCTCTTACTTGAGAACTATTATATTTATCTTGAAAACATGCATAATTGTGGGGCTGGCCACGTGGTGTAGTGGGTAAGTGCGCGCGCGCTCCAATGCTGGCGGCATGGGTTTGGGTCCCGGTCACGCGCCGATGCACCGCTTGTCAGGCCATGCTGTGGCGGCATCCCATATAAAGTGGAGGAAGACGGACACGGATTTAGCCCAGGGCCAGTCTTCCTCAGCAAAAAGAGGAGGATTGGCATGGATGTTAGCTCAGGGCTGATGTTCCTCACAAAAAAAAAAAAAAAAAAAAAAAAGATCAGTGATTCCCAGGGAATGTGGGGGCAGGGGAGGGACAAACAGGCAAAATACAAAATACAGATTTTAGGATAGCAAAACTACTGAATGAGATACTACAATGGTGGATACATATCATTATAAATTTGTTCCAACTCAGAAGGTACAACACCAAGAGTGAACCCCAATGTTAACTATGGACACTGGGTGATATTGATGTATCAAAGTAGGTTCATCAATTGTAACAAATGTATTACTCTGCTGGTGGACAAGATAAGGGAGGAGGCGATGCATGTGTGGGTGCAGGGGGTATATGTGAAATCTCTACCTTTCTCTTAATTGTGCTATGTACCTAAAACTGCTCTAAAAAAAGTCTTTAAATAAAAAAATTAAAAATGTAAATATGAAACAAAACAGAACATTGGACCGAGGGTTAGGAAGCCTGGGTTTTACTTCCAATCCTGATACTAACTAGCTGTGCAAGTCACTTCCCCTCCCTGGGCCCTGACTTCTCTGTAGAAGAAAGCAGAGGGGTCTCATGACATCTAAGGCTTTTTCCTGTTCCAACTTTCTATGGTTAATACTAATTGTTTCTTTCTATTTTAAAGCTATAAAGGGCCCTCAGAACTTTTGTAGGATTTTTGTATATCAGATCAAATAAAATGGAATAATATGGCCACACATACACACACACACACACACAAACTAGTCATATCTATTAAAATGAAGAGAAAAAAAGATTAGGAAGTGACAAGTTTTGAATGTTTGTTTTTTAAACAGTTTAATTCAGACATAATTGACTTAAACTGCTCATATTTAAAACATATATTTTGATGTTCATTGGCTTCGAGTAGTGAAACTAGAGGTTTCCTCCTGTCCTTTTCAATTTATCCTTCTCACCATATGAAAGGACTCATAACAGGACATACTCTACCCTTTATAATGGCTACTTTTGAATATATCAAAAATGGGAAAGACTGTTAGAAAGTCATTACTCTGTCAGTATTTATCAGTTTATGGTCGTTCTTGTTTCATCTATCCCCAAGCACTTAGTGACTGATTTTATTCATAATCCCAGATATCAGGTCATTCTACACAAAACCCCTTCAGAATGTGTTCCTAAATGTAAAGGCTCTTATCTAACTCCAATAACATCACCACATAAAATCACAATATTTAAAATACAATAAATTGTTGTAAGTGCTGAATTTTGTCAGTTGTAGTCGTTATTTAATGCAGATTGACTGTAATCCAGATACAAAATTTATCCTTAGGTGTGTCCTACAAGTCTTTTAACCTATATGTACCACTTCCCACTTTTTAATTCTTATTCTTCACTTGAAGTTGCTAAACCATTTGTCCATTAGATTTTGCCACAATCCAGATTTGGCTTGTTGATTCTTCATACTGTTTAACATGCTCACCCTTCCGCCACATTTCTTGTACACTAGCTATGCTCAACATCATGAAACATCAGGGAAATGCATCTAAAGCAACAGTGAGATACTGCTACACATTCGCTAAAAGGGTCAAAATTTTAAGACTAACCACAGCCACTTAGCAAGGATAAGGGAGAACTGGAAATCTCATACAGTGCTGGTTGGAATACAAAAGGGAACAATCATTTTAGATGACAATTTGGTGTTTCTTAACAAGTTATATATTCACCTACAATCTGACTCAGGTATCGTACTTCGAGGTACTAACACAAGAGGAAGGAATCCTATCAATATGAAGAATGTATCTAATTTCTGCAGCAGTTTTATTTGCAATAGCCAAAACTGGAAACAATGAAAAGATCCATAAACAGATTAACAAATAAATATGATATATCGCTAGAACATATTTCTCAACATAATAAGAATGAATTACTCATATAAGCACCATTGGTGAATTTCAAAATAAATATGTCACATAAGAGTACCTAAAGAAAAGAAACACTAAACACTTTATGATTTCAATCATATAAAATTCTAGAATATGCAGGCTAATCTATTATAATGAAAAGCAAATCAGGGGCTGCCTGAAGGACAGGGAGATTAAAGGACACAAGGTAAATATGGGGGTGATGGAAAGGTTTTATCATCATGATTGATGGTTTCATGGGTTTATATGAATGTCAAAATGTATCAAATTGTACGGTTTAAATATGGATAGTTTATTCCATGTCATAATAAAACTTTAAAGATATGGTTCAGGGGCCGGCCCGGTGCCATAGTGGTTAAGTTCGTGTGCTCCGCTTCAGTGGCCTGGGGTTTGCACGTTTGGATCCCGGGCACAGACCTATGCACCGCTCATCAAGCCATGCTGTGGTGGCATCCCATACACAAAATAGAGGAAGATTGGCACAGATGTTAGCTCAGGGAAAATCTTCCTCAGCAAGAAGAGGAAGACTGGCAGCAGATGTTGGCTGATCTTCCTCACCAAAAAAAAAAAGGTTCAAATTAAAAGTGTGGATTTCCTGCTCTTTAGAAAATCAGGTTTGGTAACCATACTGACTCCACCATCTCTCTCCTCATGAGAGGAGCACTTACCTCAGTGGCAGCAAAAATAGGTGAGCCATGAAGGCTGTTTCCACCGGAAATACCGGCCAGGTCACAAGACCACATACTGGACTAAGAGATCTCCCTTTCTCTTTCCTTGTTTTCCTGCTTCTGAGGCAATAGCCTTAAATAAACAGCCCAGAGAGGCCACAGGAATCCACAAAACCTTTAGATTATTTTCTCTGACAAGGCCCTCAGCGACACAAGATACACAGTTCTGGAGATCCTGAGAATTTTTCTACCTGCTCGTCCTTCACAGCCATAGTGACTAAACACTATGGATAACCTTTTAAAAGAGGCACATTCTAACCAGTCTGTTGCAGTCTCCTGCACTCTCTATTAATCCAGTGTTTCGGTAACAATTCTCATTCCCCTAGCCTTTATAATCTTAAAACCAGTGATGTTCCCCTACAGAATTTAGGACATCAGGTCCATGGCTCTGCTGCAGGACCTGGGGAACCAATTTCCCTCAGAAGTGCTGAGCACAATGCAATGTACCCTGTGGACAAGAGAACAAGTTCATGTTGTTCTCAGAAGCACTGAAGGTTGTCACAACAACCAACAACTGCCCCCTCTTCAGGTTGAACTCTGAACCTACAAAATATCATGGCATCCAAGTTACAAATTAGGACCACAGAGCCCTGCAGTCTTTCCTTGAAGGTTTTGAGCAACAATGCAAATAAGGCCAAAACGGGAGAGGTTTATTCTGCCATCATACGCCCCTTCCGAGGTACACACGGTTTGAGATCTCAACCAAAGCTGTTCACTCTTCGTTTTGGCAAACCCAGTTAACTTCAAACCGCCCCACACAGTGAACAGAATCCCCAAGATTAATGGTGGCTGAAACAATAAGACCTTTATTATCATACAAACAAGAGCAATGGGAGGCAGACTGTTCCCGGGTTGGTGATTTGGAGGCTGGAAAATTCCACTGCTAAAGTCTCACGAGACCAATAATATCCTGAAAAATGTAGTCCATCTTTCCAAATCACCAACAGAGTCCTCTAGGCCAAAAATGGGTAAGGTCTATGCCCTAACTCATCAGAAGTGAAAAAAATGGGGAAAGAGTAAGTGCTCAGGCTATTCATGCATAGTCCCACAAATGGGAGAACGCTGGGGTTTACTTCCCTGAACACACTGAGATGGATGAATGTTGCCCACTGTGGGCATCTGCCAGGTGGTAGAGGTGAAATGGCCTCTGCTAAAGAACCAGCAGTGACATAAATCTGGCAATGGCCCTGGGCAGGTTAAAAAGTGCAATGCAGCTCCCACATACCTGGAATTTACGTGGACGTTCAGATGTATGAGGTTCAATACAGGCAAATGGCACCTTTGTAAGGGCTCTCCTCCAGTGTTGTTGCACTGAACAAAGAAATAGTATATACCTGCACATTTATGCTATTTCTCTCATTTGAAACTTGTGGTATCCAATGAGGTAAGTCCTTTGGCTGAAGCCTTTCTCACATACACTGCACTTATATTAGGCCTTTCTCACTGTGAAGTCTCTGGAGTGTAACGAGGCTAGACGATTTCCCACATTTGACACACTCATAAGGCCTTTGTCCAATCTGAAGGTACAGTGTTTTAGGAGCCTGGAGTTGTACGTAAATAATTCCCCACATTCAAATACTCATAAAACCTTTCTCCAGTGTGAACACTCTAGTGGTCATTGAAGTTGGAGCTACAGCTAAATGATTTCCCAAATTCACTGCACTCATTAGGCCTTTTTCCAGCGTGAACTCTTCAATGTTTAATGAGGCCAGAGCTGTTGCTTAAAGATTTCCCCCATTTGCTGCACTTATAAGGCCTTTCTCCAGTGTGAACTCTCCTGCGTTTAAAGAGGCCAGAGTTTTGAGTAAAGGATTTCCCACATTCACTGCACTCATAAGGCCTTGATCCAGTGTGAACTCTCCAATGCTGAAGAAGCGCAGATCTTTGGCTAAAAGATTTCCCACATTCACTGCACCTATAAGGCTTTTCTCCACTATGAACTCTACGGTGTTCAACGAGGCTGGAGTTTTGAGTAAAGGATTTCCCACATTCACTGCACTCATAGGGCCTTGATCCAGTATGAACTCTCTGGTGTTTTAAGAGACTGGAGCTGTAAGTAAAGAATTTCCCACATTCACTGCACTCATAAGGCCTTTCTCCAGTATGAAGTCTTCCATGTTGAATGAGATGTGAACTTTGGCTAAAAGATTTCCCGCATTCACTGCATTTATAAGGCCTTTCTCCACTATGAACTCTATGGTGTTTATTGAGGCTGAAGTTTTCAGTAAAGGATTTTCCACATTCACTGCACTCATAGGGCTTTGATCCAGAGTGAACTCTCTGGTGTTTTATCAGAGTGAAGTGGCAGGTAAAGAATTTCCCACATTCACTGCACTCATAAGGCCTTTCTCCAGTGTGAACACTCCGGTGTTGAAGGAGTGCAGAGCTTTCGCTAAAAGATTTCCCACATTCACTAGACTCATATGGCCTTTCTCCGATGAATTCTCCGATGCTTAATGAGGTTGGACTTGTTGCTAAATAATCTTCCACATTCATCACACTTGTGAGGCCTTGCTCCAGTGTGAACTCTCTGGTGTTGAATGAGGCTAAAGCTTTGCCTAAAAGATTTCCCACATTCCCCACACTCATAAGGCTTTTCCCCAGTGTGAACTCTCCAATGGTCACTGAGGCTGTAGCTCTTGCTAAAAGATTTCCCACATTCACTGCACGTGTAGCTTCTTTCTCTAGAGAGGACTCTCTGGGGCTGAACAAGTATGTGTTTGCAATCGAAGGCTTTTGTGCATTCTCCAAAGTTGTATTCAGTGTTTCCCCCATAAAAGGCTGCCCCACACTCAGTTCTCCTGTTTGACTTCTCCCTGGTGTGTGTGGCCTGATGCTGGAGAAATCTCAAGCTGGCCACAATGTCCCTCACAACCTCCTCACAGGAAAATGGCTTCCCTGACACACAGAATTTGCAGTCCTTCACAAATGAGGCTCTGCCCACGTTGCTTCTGAAGCATGTCTCTCCAGTGTGCTGCTTCTGGGGCTGAGGTTTTGCACTGAAACACAATTGTTTCTCACATGCCCCAATTCTGTACAGCTTCTGCCCACAATGTGTTTCCTGGTGCTCACTCAAGTGCAAAATGTCTCTCAAGTCTGGGTCACATATCTCGCAAGAATGGGCCTTCTGGGGAGACACACCTGCCTTGGGAGTCCTCACCTGTGACACTCCTTCTACAGAAATGCTCTGCTTGGCAGGTACCTCCTCATCCGCTGCTCCATGCCAACAACCTGAAAGCAAGAAAGGCTGGTGAAGTGCATGTTGACTTTGGTGGGAAGGGGCAGCTACCGCACAAGTGTGTGTCTAACAAACCCAGGAACCAGTCCATAGGATTGTCTGCAGGACCAGGGAGTTGGTTGAGGTTGAAGATGCTGCTACTCAGCAGTACTGGGCTATAAAGAGGACAGAATGAGAGAAGATTCATGAGATGAAGGACATAACCATGGGGCATGACACAGAGAGGAAAGACAGGGTCTATAATTCACTCCTCTGCAAACAACTTTCTGAAGGAACTTGTCTGCTGGTCACATATGAATGCTGTACAGAAGGGTGTTGCAAGACGCAAGAAAATACAACTGTAACAGGGCAGCTGGTGCTCAAGGACTGTGTAAGGATATGTGCACACTTCGTGACACAATACATGGGGGCCAATGTGGAAAGCACTGCAGATGGAGTGGTGAGAAAAAGGGGTGAGACATAGAGTCCAGAGATGTGAGGTTAACTACAGGCTGGAAGTAAGACTAGAAATGACAAGTAACAGAGTTAAAAAATCGGCAAAGTGTCAAGAAAGGGGAAGGAAAGACAGAAATGAAATGTGGCCACTGGCACTGTCATCAAAATACCAGTCAATGGGGGGCCGGCCCCGTGGGTTGGCGGTTGGGTGCGCCTGCTCTGCTGCTGGCAGCCCAGGTTCGGATCCCGGGTGCACACCCATGCACCACTTGTCCAGCCATGCTGAGGCAGTGTCCCACATACAGCAACTAGAGGGATGTGCAACTATGACATACAACTATCTACTGGGGCTTTGGGGAGAAAAAAAGGGGAAAAAAAAAATACCAGTCAAACAGAATAGGTTTCTGGTCTGAGGTGAACACATGTCCTCTTCCAGGGCCACTCTGCAGGGTCAGGCTCCCTCTGAGCCATCTTGCCATGGCTGGATTCCTGTACATCCTGGGAAACACCGTGGGCTCTCCAACCCAACCCCTACTCCCTCTATGAGCAAATACATGGCACCTTGATGATATAAATACTGAGGGAAAGACAGGACATATGAGCAGCCAGCACTAGTCCAGAACAACTCAGTACATGACAGCCCACAAGAAAGGAAACTAAATATTACACAGAGAACTTTGGAAGAGGGTCTTGCAAGAGCGGCCCATGGTCCAGGTAAGTAGCGACTATGTAAGTGATGGCAATTCCTGGCACAGGCAGGCATGAGGAAATATCGGCTTGGGGAAGGAAGGAGACTTGGGGCACACAGGTGCCTTGCATCTAGACAGAGTAACCCAGTCAGGGAGAAGGCAAGCAGGTGGGATCCATTAGGGTGACTGCAAGACTCCTGACCCTGCATCCTTCCCTGCAAGTCAGCAGGGAAGCTGGTGTTGGGCCTGCTCAAGGAAGGAGAGGGCAGTGCACACACCTCAGCCTTACTAACCAAGCACCTACCGAGGAAACTGAGGAAGAAAGCAGTGCCCGTGTTCCTGTGTGAGAAGGACAGAGCTGCCCTGGGGAAAGAGGAAGGGCAGAGCCTACCTCAGGGCACAGGGGTGGGTGTGAGGGCCTTACCCAAGGAGGTTATAAGTGCCAAGTTCTCCAGCATCACATCCTGGTACAGGCGTCTCTGAGCCTCATCAAGGAGACTCCATTCCTCCCAGGAGAAGTACACGGCCACATCTTCAAAGGTCACACTGCCCTGGCATGATGGGGACAGATGAAACCATAAAAAGCCCCTCTCCCGAGAACGCACAATCCCTTCCCCCATCCATCTGTCCCATGCCCATCCTCCTCCCAATCTCCCCAACTCAGAGGAGAAACCAGGTCCTAGTGCCATGTGTGCTCTTGTCTCCTCATGGGCTCACTGATCACGGTTTCCAGCCATCAGCAAGAAGAGGCAAGAAGTGGACAAGTAGATGTCTAAGTTGTGGTCCTGGCATGGAGGGATCTACCTGATCGTGCCAGGCTATTCTACTGGTGTGGCCAAGGTCATGTAAGTCTCAATACCAGGGCTCTGGGGTCATCAGACGTACTCCCTCTCCAAGTACACATAATTCTTGAGACTGGATCCACAGCCACAAATCTATGGTCACCACCACCTCACTGTCCCACACCACAGGGATCTCCTGGCCTCCCCACGTTACTTGTGTTTTAATCACCTCCTCTTCACCCCACTGCTGAGGTGAGGGTGGGATTCCCATCTTAGGGCTATGGGATGGCCAAACACACAACACCTAACCCTGGACAGAACAGATGGACAGCGGTTTATTAATCACATATATTCACAGCCTGGGAGAGGAGGACGGCACACTCCACACAGGGCCACATGGGGCTTGCACTTTGAAAAAGAATGACCAACCAGGAGCAGGGTAGGATGCAAGCTTTATAGGATCAAGAGGATGGAGTACCTCCTGGTTCCTGTGAGAGGATGTGACTGGCTTGTTTGCATAACTCCCTGGGCTGGTAGGGAACTGAAATCCATACATAGGACTAAGCAGGAACTGTACCTGGTCCCTTTGATGAAAAGGTTGTTCAACGAGGAGACCTGAGCAGCAGTAGCAGAGTGGGGAGGGGACCTTGCACTCAGGCCATTTGAGGCCCTCCGGCTTTCACCAGATGTCAAGGCAGCATATGATACTGGGCCTTAATTTGAGGACTCACATTACAACTGGGTGACAGCATCCAGAGTACACTTGGCAAATTCAAACAGGATCCAATACTACCCTAGACCTACCATGCTTTCCCCTAGTGGCAGCCCAAGCCCATTCCTTGCAGGAAAGCCTCACTGCCTGGCTCCATTCCCTCCCTCAGACTTAGCCACACAGAACCATATGTGGATCTCCGATACCCATGGCCCTCTTCCACTCCTGTGCTGCACTCGATGTCCCCTCAGCAGTCATAACCTTCCACTGTCCATCTAACTATCATTCAAAGCCAAGCCTCATTGGTGGCCCACCCCAGGCCTAGTGACCCTCACAGATGACTTTATCCTCCAGGCGGAATGAAACACTCAGGCCCCACCAAAGTCCTCACAAAATCCTGGTGGAGTTCACAGAGCGGTGAATAAACACCAGCTCAGGCCTGAGTGCCATCTTGCTTTAATTACTCCTAAGCTTCTGTACCCATCTCATGTCTACTCTTCTGGAAACCACCTGCCAGACTATCCTGTCCCTGACACACTCTCCTTTCATAGCCACTTACCTCCCTCACCTCTCTTTGTGAAGTCCAATGCCATCACCCAGATACACAGACAACAGATCCAGTCCTGAGTCCCTAACTTCCCCCTCTTCCTGGTACCCTAATAGCTTTACCACCATAACCAGAAGATTGCTCCTCCTAAATGTGATCCACAGCTCATTCACCTTGGCCCACATAGCAGCCATAACACTTTAGAATAGTCTTCATCCTCAACCCCTCCCCAGATTTCCAGACCTGTGTGTTTCGCTGCTCACTGAATGCCTCCACTTAGCGCTCTCTGAAACACCTCAGAAGCTCCTGATAGCTCCTGTGAATATCACTCTTACTACCAACTTTCTCATCTCAATTGATAGAGCTTCCATTCCCACAACGGCTAACAAGAAAACCCTAGGAACATCCCTGAATCCTGTTACACTCCTTCCTGGTCCACATTAGAAAATATAGTTGTCACTTTTTATTTTATTTTATTTTATTTGTGAGGAGATCAGCCCTGTGCTAACATCTGCCAATCCTCCTCTTATTTTTGCTCAGGAAGACTGGCCGCGGGCTAACATCCATGCCCATCTTCCTCCACTTTATATGGGACGCTGCCACAGCATGGCTTGCCAAGCAGTGTGTCGGTGCACGCCCGGGATCTGAACCGGCAAACCCCGGGCCACCGCAGCGGAATGCACGCACTTAACCACCTGCGCCACCGGGCCGGCCCCTAGTGGTCACTTTTTAAAATACACATCCAGAATTCAATCACATCTCCTAAACCATGACTTCTGGTCCATTAAACCTCACCTGGATGATGTCAGCAGACTCCACCCTGATTTTCCTCTTCCCTCAACCCCATAGTCTATAGTCATACTACAGCCAGAGGGAGCCTATTAAGAGCTTAGCAAAATCACTTCCCTCCTGTGACCCACACATCTCATGACCGCCAGAAAAAACACCCAGCTTCTCAGGCAGTCATTCCGTCCTGACTCCCGTCCCCCTGCTCTTTCTACCCAATTG
The DNA here is from genome assembly GCF_020826845.1 of Diceros bicornis minor. Classification (NCBI taxonomy): domain Eukaryota; kingdom Metazoa; phylum Chordata; class Mammalia; order Perissodactyla; family Rhinocerotidae; genus Diceros; species Diceros bicornis. The sequence goes on from NC_080773.1 coordinate 36,519,824, forward strand.
AAAGAAAAAAGATCTGTAGTTTCCTGAACACTTCCAGCTCAGTTTCAACTCAGGCATGGGCACACTGTGCTACCAGTTCCTGGGATAACCTTCCACACCTGTTTACACTTGTTGCCAGAAATGGAAACACCTTCATATGACTCCTGGAACGGGCTGGGGGTTTCTCCAGGGTCTCCACTTAAGAGGGAGAACAGGAATGGCACTTAAGAGTCCTGGGACACAACAATCCAGAGACGTGTGGGTGAGGATCAGGGCCAGTGAGGAAAAGGGACACCCTCCTCTCAGCTGGGTTGGTTCCATAAGCGTTTCTGCAGCCGTGAGTAGTGTGGGAAAAGGCAGACCCTAGAGGCATGCGTCCACGGTGGTGTTCGATGGGCTCAGGCCTCCGTGGACCCTTCCTTGACCCTGAAAAGTAGGCCTCGGCCGTTTGACCTCGTGCCTCAGCGCTCAGTTCGTTTTACCAGCTGTCTTTCTGCCTATAGCACTTGTTAAAAGAAACAAGCACAAAATGGAGTCACTTGTACTAAGCGCACGTCAGCAAAAGGAGGCTTAATATCTAACCTAACTGCAGTTTCAGCCTCTCTCAGGAATGTAATCTTAACCAGTAGGTCTGAAATTTCCTCGTCAGCACTAGTGACAAAACCCGTCTGACAGACCCCTGCTACTCCCCAAAGAAAGGTGACTTTGCGCCAAACAATCCACTCTTCCCTAGTGACTTCCTCTTGCCGCCCCTTTCTGCCTGAGTCATTTTTTTTTTTTAATAGGTCAATCATTTTGTGTTGCTCTTTATTTATTTATTTATTTTTCCCCCAAAGCCCCAGTAGATAGTTGTATGTCATAGCTGCACATTCTTCTAGTTGCTGTGTGCGGGACACGGCCTCAGCATGGCCGGAGAAGCGGTGCTTCGGTGCGCGCCCGGGGTCCGAACCCGGGCCACCAGCAGCCGAGCGCGCGCACTTAAACGCTAAGCCACGGGGCCGGCCCAATGAGTCATTCTGTACAGGTCTTCAGAGCTCCTTCCTGTTGGATGTGATGCTGCCCTACTCATGAATCGTTGAAAAACGCCACTTAGATCTTTACATTTACCAAGTTGAATTTTATTTTTTTTAACACACTCTCCTACCCCTGTCACCTCGGCTCTCAGAAACAGGCCCCACGAGCGCCTCCCCGTCCCGGACACCGGGGCTTGGGCTGCAGGCCCGTGAGCGGCGCCCGCACTCGGGGCTCTAGGGCTGGGCTGGGCTGAGGGCGGGGAGGGCGCGGAGCACGAGCACTGACCTGAGCCGGCTCCCTCCGCGCGGCCGCCGCCATCGGACTCCGGGGCGGAGCGGGGCCGGGAGCAGCGGGAGAGGAGGGGACCCGGGCACGGCGGTCCTGTCCCGGCCCTGGCGCGGGTCCCCCAAACGGCGTCGCCGAGCCTCAGACCCGCCCTGTGCAGCGGGGACGGCGCCTCCTCGGTCCCGTCACCTCAGCACCCACCCAGCGCTCCAGAGCCTTTTACCTACTGAACAAAACCGCCAGCAGCTAACACGGTCACCTTCCGAAAGGCGGCCGGAAGCCCCGCCCCGATGTTGCAGACCACACGCGGAACCTCTTTTCAAAGCTCTCATTGGATAGTGACGCTGCCGCTCGATTCCGAGCATTCTGGGTAATGTAGTCCCCACAGATTCACAGACTTAGATTAAGGGGCTTTTTTCCCCCTTTTCCAGCAGGGACGAGCGTTTGGAAATGGCATATCCAGGGGTGCTTTGCCCCCTCTGTAATGGGATCCTAATCATGTTTGTGCGGAGTGCTCGCTGCAGCTGATCACCCAACTGTTTGGAGACATTATTTCACCTTCAGTGAAGCTCAGCGTGCTCTCAGAGGCTAAAAATATTACTTCAGATGCTTCCAAAGGCTACAAATCCAAATAAACATATAATTCCATAGAGTCATTCAGACAGAAAATGTGTCCACTGTTAGTGGAAGCTAATAAACATTATCTTATTTCATTCAAATGCATGCACTCTGAAGCATTAAAGTCAGTTTGTCAATCTATTATGTTTGGTCAGAGACAAGAGAGAAAATACCCCAGATTGTGCCATGTCACGGAAAATAGAGGAAGAATGTTGGGCCACGCTGAAGCAGGAGTACAAAGATAGATCTGACAAAGAGTCTCACCTTTACTTAACTTTACTCAGGCTCCTCTAACCTTTTTTGACTAGGCCCAGTTCTTGGGCCTTGTCCTCTAGAGCAAGAAGCCTGCTAAGTTGGTTTAGCGAGAATTTCCCATCCTCAGTATCTGATCACCACTGATACCTGATTAAATTTCCTCATCCATCACCATCACACAGGTGATATCTGATCGTGCTGACCTGTCTTCAGCAAGAATCTTTTAGGTCAGTTTGGGAAGAATTTCCCTGCTCTCTTAGTAATTTTCCATGCACTCACCCCCACCCTCCTTAGCTGTAAATCCCAACTGTTTAAAAAAAATTGGAGTTGAGTCCAATATCTCTCCCCTACTGCAAAACCCCATTGTCTCTACACCTATCATAATGGTCCCGAGTAAAAGTCTGCCTTACCATTTAACAAGTGTCTGAATAATTTTTCTTTAACAGATCTGTCTCTGGTTACCAAAGAAAACCTCTTTCCTGTCTGTATAATCAATTATTCTGTCCAATTTATTGAGCAACACTTTGATCCATTTAATATCTCTTACTTGATATCCTGATATATATTCAGTTCCTTTTAGGACTCTAACATCAGTCTCAAAAAGAGAACAAGGAGGGGCCGGCCCAGCGGCTTAGTGGTAAGTGCGCGCGCTGCGCTACTGGCGGCCCGGGTTCGGATCCCGGGCATGCACCGATGCACTGCTTCTCCGGCCGTGCTCAGGCCGCATCCCACATACAGCAACTAGAAGGATGTGCAACTATGACATACAACAATCTACTGGGGCTTTGGGGTAAAAAAAAAAGGAGGAGGATTGGCAATAGATGTTACCTCAGAGCTGGTCTTCCTCAGCAAAAAGAGGAGGATTAGCACGGATGTTAGCTCAGGGCTATCTTCCTCACAAAAACAAAACAAAAGAGAACAAGGAGAAAAATGCTATTTTGGTATGGTGCAATAGCTGCACTGCTCAAAGTTGGAGCCTGTATGCAAAGGGTGCTCTCAACCTGGAGATAGTGGGAGTATCTTAAATTCATGATTTTATCTCTAAGAAGTGATTATCATTTCTCTTGGGATGCAGGGACTGTTTTGCATGAAGAATTGATGTTATCTCAGAAAAACATTGTAAAATGAAAATTGGAAAGAGCTATTAACAATGTCTAGGTATGGATTCAGAGATGGTGGCAGAAATAGCTCTGGTGAAACATCAGTGGAAGGTGACAAAAGGTAAGACCTCTGAGAAGTTTTAGCAGTGATGTCTGTGAACAGATAGAATTAAGCTGAGCACAGGACTAGAAGAGTCACTGAAAGTTTTATCTCCAAAATGTGATTCTTCTTCATTCTTGAAAAATTTGAGCAATACCAGCATAGAAGGAGGAGACATGGAGAGTAGCCAGAATTGTAAAAATATACAAGGAAGCTGAGATGTCATGTTTATTCTCTGGTCTCACTAATGATCAATGAGCAAATATTTGGTTTTAGGACTTATTGTGGGTGCATGAGAGAGACTGGGTCATAAGAGAGACAAAGACCCCTGCACCCATGGGACTTACCTGGTATTCAAGGAAGAAAGACCAGAAACAGTAAAGAATAAATGCTCAATTATACAGTATGTTAGAATGTGGCAGAAGTGGAAGAAGACAGGGTGAGTGTCCTGAGAGGGGTAGTATGGAATATAACATTACACCGCACAGTAAGGGGGCTCCTTGATAAGAGGAGAAAACCCTTGAAGTTGGTGAGGGATGAGCCTTGTGGGTATTTTTGCAATAACTTTCGGGCAGAAGCAGCAGGTGACTGGGTCGTTCAGTGGGTGGAGGCTTCACAGGTCTCCTCAGCAGTGGAGGGCCTGGGACATCAGCCCAGTCAGCCATTCCTCTGCTTTGCTCACTGCACACACACTCAGGGCATGCGGGTGAGAAATCTTGGCTCTGCCTCTCACAGCCTGCTGATCTCCACTGTGGTGGACTGGGGCCTGAACCCAGGCAGCCTCACCTTTCCTAGAATCTGATTTTCAGAGTTTGATCTCTGGACTTTCCCCAGCAGTGTCCCCTGGTGACTCATTAGAAATGCACATTCTCAATCCTGAACCGAGATGTACTGAATCAGGCACTCTGTGGATCAGGCCCAAGAATCTGTGTTTTAACAAGCTTCCAAGTGATTCTGATACATGTTCAAGAAATTTCCATCCTTCTGCTATGTATTCTGCAGACACGTGTACCTGGATTTCTTGCAATTAATAGGATTCTGCCTAAATCTGTAGGATTTTTTAACTGAAGTTGGGGAAAAAAACCTGGATCCATACGTATTTGTTTTCCTACTACAAAAAAAAGTATAAAATGTTTTCTATTGCTTATTAAAGAAGTCTTACACCATATACAATTACAAAATAGAATGTCAAAAGGCTCAGATAATTAAACTTCCTGGAGAAAAACAAAGTTTGCAATATAGTATCCTTTTAAAATTGTTTTTGCACATGGATTGCTCTGTGTGTGTGTCTATATGTTAAAATATGTTCCTATACAAGTTGTTTTTCTTAGTAAAAAGAAAGCCATGTTTCATATACAGATCTGTACTTTTGCTTTTCTCACTTAACAATGTATTTTGGACAATCTAAAGCTACTTCCTCCTTTTACACCTTTTACTTCCTTATTGCCACACTTTGTAGACCTGAAGCTGCCTCTATTTAAAGACTGCTTTGCATTTCGTTGTCTGCATGCTCCATGGCTGGCCAGCTGCAGTGGGGGAACTGGGCCTGCCTACTGATCTCCCCTCAGTCTCAGCAAGGTCCTTCCTCAAAGGCCACGGAAAGTTCTGTGGAGGCCACTGGGGTCTTCCCTTGGTGTCAGAAAAGTGGGATTAATAGCCCTGACTCATGGAAACATGTGGTTTGGGAAAAGAAAAGTTGAAAGGATGGGGGATCAGGAACCTTTGATTCCTGAGTGGCCACCTGGTTATCCATGGTATGGGGCAGTGGCTGGGCTGCAATCAGTTACTAAAGGTAAAGTTACCAGTGGAATTTAGAGATGGATCCAGCTCCTGGGGACTTGGTTGACTGGATGCATGAGGAAATGGAAACTAATAAGAAAAAAGCACAATATGTAATCTCTTGGTTATTGTTATCTGTAACAGCTCAAATGAAAATTAAAAGAGAGTGCCAGCAGAAGGAAGGCACAGCATGTGCGGTCGCATCCTCCCATCCGCCTTTCAGGGCACTTTCCAAACCAACACATGGAAGTGGAACCCAGAGAGCAGAGGGTGGAGGCAACAGAGCTCAGAGCCCAGGGCTGTGAAGGCAACAGGAAGTCCTGCTGCTTAGTCCTCTGGGGAGGAGGTCTCCCTGAGTGGCAGTGATTTATACCCTTGGGCCAGGCTCCCTAGGTCCCCCTCACCACGGAAACAGAGACCATCACTGTCCCATCAGAGGTCAGGTGCAGACAGGTGCCACCAGTCACTGAATCCTAGTTTCCTCTTCTAGAGGCTGAGTCCTCACTTCTCACTCCAGAGGTTGACAACTCACCTGTAGCACCTGAGCAGCGCCAGGCCACCTGTCAGGATAATCTTGGGGACCTGTCCAAAAGACAGGATGTGGCCGGCACAATGTGACCCTATCTAAAACCTAGTAAACTTTGTAATCGTTAATTGGCTGCAGTTTCCTTCCTCTCCCCAGGGCCCAATTTCTTGGGCTTCTAACAGTTCATTACCTCCATTTGCCTTGTGGAATTCAGGGATACAAAGCCTAAAACAACCAATATCTACGTGTGAACGGATCTTAGAGAAGCAGAGAAGGGGGAATGCGGGCGTTTTGGTTTTTAACCCCATATATGCTGGGTTCAACTTACGGAAACAGCTATCAGGGCCGGCATCAGGGGCTGAGAAGACGGGACGAGAACGCGCTAGAGGAGGCGCCGTCCCCGCTGCACAGGGCGGGTCTGAGGCTCGGCGACGCCGCCGGGAGGACCCGCGCCAGGGCCGGGACAGGGACCGCTGTCCCCGCGTCCCCTCCTCTCCCGCCGCTCCCGGCCCCGCTCCGCCCCCAGAGTCCGATGGCGGCGGCCGCGCGGAGGGAGCCGGCTCAGGTCAGTGCTCGTGCTCCGCGCCCTCCCCGCCCTCAGCCCAGCCCAGCCCTAGAGCCCCGAGTGCGGGCGCCGCTCACGGGCCTGCAGCCCAGGCCCCGGTGTCCGGGACGGGGAGGCGCTCGTGGGGCCTGTTTATGAGAACTGGGGTGACGGGTGTGGGAGAGGGTCCCAGGGGAGGGCCCGCGGGGGAGAGGCGTGGAGGGCGACTGAGCCGGGAGGAGTCGGGCACCCGGGGTCCGTGTTCTGTGTGGAGTGAACAGAGTGAGAGGAGGAGTGTCGCCTGGACTGGAGGCTGAGGAGATGTGTCGTCATTCTGAGGACCCCTGGAGTTATGGAGGGTTTTGAAGAGAGGAGGGACACAATCTGAGTTAGGGTGTTAAATGTTTCCTAAAGGTTGCTCAGAGGAAGAACAGACTGGAAGGGGGTTGAAGAGTATAGTGAGGCACAGGGAGGTTGAGTCCTTGACAAGGCCACACAGCTGGTAACAGTGAGCACTGAAGACTGAGGCCCGGTGATAATACAGTCATTCCACGATCTCCTGGCGCCAGGACTGGGCAGTGGCTACAGGATGGAGCCGGCCATGGTTGCCAGTCTCTCAAGAACTCCCTCATCCCACAGCTTCACATGAGTACAGAAGCTCTTATGCACCCTACGCAGGTGAGTAGAGGGTGTCCCCGAACCTTCTAAGTTGTGACCTCACCCATGTGATTTCTGGGATTGTGGTGTCCTGGAACGTTCCCCCCGCCATTTTCCAGCCCTTAGGCATGGGGACCCAGAACAGACTCCAAGCCCAGGGTGGTCAGTCCAGGCCACAGTTTACATGGAAGGGTTCCTGTTGTGGGCCATCAATAGAATGAGGTGTGGAAGGCTGCACAAGCCTCGGTACCAGCATGTGCAAAGGTTGGAGGCGACGCTAAGCTGGGAGTACTGAGGGAAGTGCAGGTCTCTTCATTCCCAAGGGAACTGAGAGCAAGGGGGCAGGAGTCAGGTCTGGAATGGCTCCCTGAGAGGTGGGGTGTCTATTTTGGAGGTGATGAAGCAATGGGAGATTCAGAGCAGAGGAGGGAGGTGATCAGACCCAGCTCTCCTCCGGCTGTGGCGGCAGCTGGAGAGCAAGAGGAGTGTGCATGTGAGGGAGGAGATAGGAGACCAGGGAGGAGGCTGCTGCAGGAGTCCAGGTGAGTGTTGATGGTGTGGACCATGTGGTGGCCATTGAGGTGCTGGAAATGGTTGGAGGCTGGATCTGTTTTTTTTAGCAAGTCAGCTCCGGTTTTCTGATTTTGAGGATGAGAGAGAGAAAGGTAGTCAGGGATGACTGCAAGGTTTTTGGGTTTAGAAGCTGAAGGATAGAAGGGCCGTCAGCTGAAATGGGGAAGTTGGTAATAGGAGTAATTTTCACTGGGAAGATCAGGAGTTTTGATTTTGGCCATGTTAAGAGTATGAGGTGTTTCAGGGAACAATTAATGGAGGCTGAAGTGGGCAGTTGGACAGACAGGTCTGGAACTCCGGAGAGAGGTTCAGGATGGAGACCTCTCCAAAAGGTGGGGGACAGTGTGTGGACCAGGGTGGAGCCTTGGGTCACATTTATAGAGAGGAAACCTGGTCATGATGGTGCTGCTAATAGCAGCCCAGGGAGGGGAGTGTAGGGGCTGAGAAGTGGATCTCTTGCTTGGGCTTCTGGGTGGGCGGTGTCACAACACAGGTTAGGAGAAGTGGCCATGGGAACAGTGTGGGGAAGTGGGTGATGTGGCAGGTGGCCAGGGCTTCTGAGGGATGAGTGCACGTGATTGGATGTGGAGGCACGGGAGTAGTTGAGGCCAGATGAGAGTGAGGCAGGAATTACTGCTTATTCACTGCTCTGAGCAATCTCCAGGACTTTGTCGGGACCTTGGTGTGTCTGGGGTGTTTCATTCAGGCTGGCGGATTAGCTCAGGGGCGCATTTGGTCATGGGAGAGAGTCACTGGGCCTGAGGTGGAGGGCTGTTGAGACTGGGCTTTGAATGAGGGTTAGGAGGAGAGAGGAAGGCTGTGACTGGTGAGGGGACATCGAGTGCAGGCAAGTGGAAGGCAGCCATGGCGGTTCTGGGTGGCTGAGCTTGAAGCAAGAAAGCGAGGCAGGCGGGGAACCTTCATAGCAGGAATCAGAGCTGCCTTTTGTGGTCGGGAGCATCTGATGTCTGGGGTAACTGGATTTGCTCAAGATTCTCCAATGTCTTCTGTTGAGTAACTTGTGGGGAGCCCAGAGAGGAGCGTTGGTGTGAGGTGGAGGTGGAAGTGGCTTTGTCGGGGCAGCTGTGTGAGGGAGGTGTGCTCGAGAGAGTGATGTGCGTGTGGAGAGGCAGTGAGAACTGATGGCCCCAGGGCCCTGGCATTGAGGACATCAGGGTGGTGGTTAAGCCTGCATTTGGTTGTGTGTTGTAAACACAATCTGGAGCAACCCAGGGGAATTGCCTGACCAGGGGGGTGGCCCTGCTCGCCAGGCCTCGAGCTTACATATCACGTATCTGCCCACCTGCCCGTTGTTGCTGTGGGCTGACACAGTGATCAGTGGGACCATGAGGAGAGAGCAGGGCCCACTGGCACCAGGGCCTGGTGTCTGCTGTGTAGACGTGTAGGAGGAGAGTGAGCAGGGGATGGATGTGTGGAGGGAGGAACGTGGAGTCTTAGTAAAGGGCTGATCATACAATGATCTGTCCCCATCATGGCCAGGCGGCGACCTTTGAGAACGTGGCCGTTGACTTCTCCAGGGTAAATGGGGCTCCTAATGAGGCTCGGAGGCTGCTGTGCTGTGATGTGATGTGGGGGAACTTGGCACTTACAGCATCCCTGTGTAAGGGCCTCATATCCCTGCCAGTGTCCTAAGCTGCTCTCTGTCTGTCTTCTTTTCCCCCAGAGGCGGCTCTGTCCTTTCCACAGCTGGGCTGTGGGTTCTGCTAACTTCCCCACTTTCTTAGCATGTGTGCTGTGGATGCCAGCGCTGAGCCGTGCACTGCCCCGAGCAATGCCTTCCTTGAGCAGCCCTGGCACCTGCTGCTTCACCATGCGTATGGAAGGGTCTGAGAGTCAGAATAATGGGTCTCACCTTGCTTGCCCTCTCCCTGCCTGGATGACTGTGTCCAGGTCCATGGCATCTGTGTGCCCCAGATTCTACTTCCTGCCTCTAGCTGACGTTTCCTCACGCCTGCCCGTGCCAGGAATTGCAAGCGTCATCATGGTCACTGCTGTAGTTACGTGGACTATGGGCTGTTCTTCCAAACCTTCCTTTGAGGTTTTGGTAATATTAATTTTCCTGTGTGATGAGTTGCTCTGGGCCGGTGCTGGCACTCCCGTATCCTGTCTTTTTTAGGAGTTGCCTCATGCAGGTCCCATAAAGTTGTACTGCTGGGGCTGCTGGGAGAGTCCTGGTTGTCTCAGAGAGTGGACATGGCAAGATGGTCTCAGGAAGCCTGGCCGTGGTGAGTGGCAGCTAGGGGAGGATGTGACAGCAGGGCTGTGTTCAGATCATACCAGGCACCTGCCATGTGTCCACCAGTGCTTTGGTGTGAATGTCACTGGCCACAAATAATTTCTGCTTTTCTTCTCACACTGGGTAATTTGCTGACCTGTCATTTCATCTGTGACTTCTGACTCCCAGTTAACTCTGTGGCCTCCTTGAGTCACCTGTTCCTCTCCACTGCTCCCTCTGCAATGTTCTCCAGCACTGAGCCACACAGAACGTGTCATGAGGTGTGCACATACCCTTAAATAATCCTTGAATGGCAACTACTTGGATCCAGTTGAATTTCCTGGGCCTGGACACAGCCACCTTTCCGCACAGCACCCACATGTCAGCAGCAGACAAGGTCCTGCTGAAGGCTGTTGGCAGAAGAATGAGCTGGAGACTCTGCCTCTCCTCCTTGTGCTGTACCCCATCCTTGCGTCCTTTGGTGAGGTGTCCCCTGTTCTGTGATCTTCAGAAGCCCAGTACTGCCAAGCAGCCCCTTCCTCAGCCTACCCCCAGCTCCCTTGTCCTCAGAACAATCCCATGGACTCATTGGCTATTGTATCTGACACACCTTTGTGACGGGGCCTCCCCCTCCCACCAATATCAGTGTGCGTTTCCTCAGCTTTTCTATTTTTGGGTTGTTGGCCTGGAACGGAGCATGAGGAGACAGCTTCTGAGCAGTGCTTCTGTAGAAGGAGAGTCGAAAGGCAGGACTTTCAAGGCGCTTCCATTGACCCATAATATTCAGCTGGGTGAGATTCCTGTGCTGGTATTGAAAGATGTTCTGCAACTTCCTGAGCACCAAGCAACATACCATGGGTGGAATCTGCACTCGGGTGGGACATGTACTAGCTCTCCCCAGCACCAGAAGCATTGCAGGGCACAGCACCCCTTGAAGAGGGATGTGGACAGGGCCGAGCTTGTGAAGAGCTACAGAATCCACATGTCAGGGAAGTGTTTGACCTCTGGGGAATTTGGGGAGGACATCCTGGCCACCTCGGGCCTTCTCCAGCACCAGGCCACTCGCATTGGTGGGAACCACACAGCAGCCTTGAGCTGAGGAAGCCTTTCACAGTGGGACGTGGGGTGAATGTGGGAAAGCTGCCAGCCACAAACACTCTTACTCGACATCAGAGTGTCTGCCATGGAGAAGCCTTCTCTTGCAAATACAGTTGTGTTTAGAATCAGCGAATTCACACTGGAGAAAGGCCATCTGAGTGTACTGAATGTGGAAGTTCTTTACCTGCAACTCCAGTCTCATAAAACCCCAGCGAGTTCACACTGGAGAAAGGCTGTGTGAGTGTGGGGAACGTGGGAAATCCTTTAGCTGCAATTGTGACCACATTCAGTATCAAAGAGTTCATCCTGGAGGAAGGCCCCAGTTGTGCAGTTAATGTGCTGTTTCCTTGTTCAGAGTAAGGACACTGGGGGAGAACCTTTGTGAGGGAGACTTCTACCTCAGTTGAACCTCATACATCCAAACATCCACAGTAGAGAGAGTCCCCCAAACTTCCAGGTATGTGGGAAGTTAAGGAGCTGTGCTGTACTTTCTGACCTCCTCAGGACCCTTCCCAGATTTATATCACTGCCAATTTCTGTGACAAAACCCATTTCACCTCTGCCATCTGGCAGGTCCGTGCAGTGTCCAACGTGCCCAGGGAAATAGCCCCGCGTGCTCTTCCATTCGCTTGAGGGAATCATGAGTAGTCTGAGCTTTCTGGGTGTCCCCATTCCCTCCCCTGAGTAGTTAAGGCATGGACCTGACCCAGTTTTGACCCCGGGGACTCTATCTGCATTGTGCAGGTGACTTGCCCTGAAGGACTACCTTTTTCAGGGACAGTGTCGGTCTCACATGATGCCTGTGATGAATGTGTGCTTTGGTTAGTATCAGTCCCATGTGTAACTCCTAAGGGTATAAGGAGTGTCCCGGCAAGGCCTTGCAATAGCAAGGACTTTGATTTATGTTTTGGGGTGTCTGTGAGGCAGGAGATAACCAGAGTTTTTTACCCTGAAGGGGACAGTTTTTATGTAACGGCCCAGTAGTTGATGATAAATGTGAAGATGGGCCACTTGTTGGCCAGGGTATTCAGTGCTAAAATGACTGCCTGAAATTTTGCCAAGTGTGTTGTTTTTCATTTCTGTCCTTTCTCAGATACATCCTAAGGGACGGAGAGCAGCAACATTCCACTGAGCTCCATCACCTATGATGGCTGGCAGTGCCTTTCACACATCTACACACTCCCATTACTGTTCACTCCCTCTATCCAAAGGGGCTCCCCCAGCCCCCCAGGGATCTAGGGGAGAGGTGACGTCCTTCAGCACCACAGCATCTGGCAGGGGACTGGTTACACTGGAAGCCACCTCTCCTGCGGGTGGGATACATGCCAGGGCCCAGGTTTACCTCCATCCTCTCTTAAGGTAGCCTTGGTAGCTGTGCCGAGCCTGTGATGTGCTCTTTCCATGACCCAAAGCATAACGGCAGCTGGGTGTGGAGGGTCATAGGCTCAGGGTCTGGGGGAGCCTCTCTTCCCTTCCAGGAGAGCCCAGTAGGTAGCCAGTCATTTGTTGTTTTAATGGTGCACAGTATAAGGTGGAGAGGGGCGGTTTCTTGCATTGGAAGCCCTTGGGCGACTCATGTCCACTCTATGTGGTCCAGAGACTCCAGGAGGTATGAGAAGGGGTTGTCAGTGCCTCTACAGGGAATGAGTCTCTGAGGGCACGGATGGAAGTGCCTGTGGATTTAATTTTGTCAGATTTTAGAGCCTTTTGTTGAAGGGACTCCCATTTGAGGCAAGCTGATTTGTAAGCAGCAAAATCAATGAGATTAAGTACATTTAGAAATGATAACTGTATGGGCCGGCCCCGTGGCTTAGCGGTTAAGTGCTCGCGCTCCGCTGCTGGCGGCCCGGGTTCGGATCCCGGGCGCGCACCGACACACCACTTCTCCGGCTATGCTGAGGCCGCGTCCCACATACAGCAACTAGAAGGATGTGCAGCTGTGACATATAACTATCTACTGGGGCTTTGGGGGGAAAAAATAAATAAATAAAATCTTTAAAAAAAAAAAAAAAGAAATGATAACTGTGTTGCCACCAGAACCCAAAAAGGACTAAAAGATGTTAGGCTTGTATGTTCGTATTGAGTGTGTGAAATGCATCTCCTGGGGGTTGTCGCTGATGTGATCAGTACTGCTGGCGGAGGTGGATGCAGTTAAGATCCTGGCTGCAAAGATGATGCGTGACAGCAGAGCTGTTGAGGTCCCCCATGCGGAGTCTGGAAATGGTGTATTGTGTCTCTCCAGAGGGGAAGGCAAATGGCAGTTTGAGAGGCGGCTCAAATTGGCACTGAACAGAACATATTAGCCACATCTTTAAGAATGAAATACACACTGGTTATTGCTGGAGTAGAGTCAGTAATTTTAATAGAAGTGGGTATTGGGTTTGGGCCTTCCTGCTAGGATCACAGCATTGAGGGTGCAGGAATCCACCCAGATGTGCCCTTTATTTTTTTAGGTTTAAGAACAGGCAAAATTGGGCTCCCAAATAGAGAAGCAATGGGGATCATCACTCCTTACATACGTTAGGTGTCCTATCATAAGTCCCTGAAGAGGATTCATGGGGTCCCATTTTATCCAGTCAATTTGTAATTGCCAACTTAATTTCTCCCTCATTGTGTGAAAGGATCTATGTCCAATGTGGGATATTTCAGGGCATTGGGTACTATGACTATAGGAAGTTTAGGCAAGGCTTTGTTAAAGGGAGACATACCTATTTTTCCTGTTTTATGTTTCATTACCCTTTTTTTTTGTTAATGAAAATAAGTTTTATTACATCAAGTAATAAATACATACAAAGATGCAAACAGTTCTAGTCATTCTATTCCAGATATTTGGATCCACTTACAGGAAAGGCAGAACTGAAATCTACAGTCTTAGTAGGGAAATGTTCAGGGTCCTTGTTAGGTTGGGTAGATGCTCTTTCTTCTTTATGTATAACCTGTGCATTTTTTAAATTGACTTCAAAGCACTAGTAGTCATGCAAATGCTTAAGCAAAAAAGAAGTTACATTAAGTAGAATCTACACTGTATGGCAAACGGGGACCATGCGGCTGCTAAGAAAAGCGTGCTGTCAGTATGCACTAAAAACAAATCCCTTAGAGTTGTATTAGCTTGTGAAAAGGAACAAAGAACAATCTGGGTCACATAAATGTATTCAAAAGAGAAGATGAAAGCGAGACACTGGTCTCTTGGAGGCAAACTACAGTTTGCTGTAAGATAGGTAACTTCTTCGTGCAATCTTTTGAACGAATGCTTTAAAAAAACAAAACAAACAAAAACCCTGGGTGGTTCCTAACTATTTAAAATGTAAATCCTAGTCAGCTGCAAAATCTTTTCTCAATCTTAGAGACTGTAGGTTCAGAGCCTGGTGAACCCCGGGTCGGGCACAGGGAGGAGAAACCAAACTGGTTACCATTTTGAAAACAAGAGTTTCATCTGAACAGGGGAGATCAACTGTAACTTCTCGTCTTGGGAGAAGATGGAAAACCTTCCCCTCTAACAAGACGGCTAGGATCTGGCATTCTGTTCTGTTTCTTTCGGCCAAGCACTCCTGAACCAGTCCTCTCGCGTGGATGATGCCGCGTTTTAGTTTCTCCATCGCGCTCTTGCTCCCCGCGTAGGTGGGTCTGATCTCTTTCCCCAACTCTTCGATAATGGCCAGCAGCTCGCATATTTGCTTTGGGGCACCTGGATGTTCCCCGTTCCCTGGGCGTAGCCTAGAGGTGGTGGCCCGTAGTCACTCAGCAGCCGGCAGTACTGCGAGGACGTTGCCATGCTAGTGGAGGGCGGGTGGACGCTCCCAGCGGCGTTGAGGGAGGCGGCGGGCATGTGCGCGGTCAAGCTCGGTTTGTAAGACATCCCCCCAAGCGGCGGGGCGCGCCGGGGCTCAGCGGGGCAGGCCCGCGGGGCGGCGGAGGAGAGGCGGCGCCGGCGTCCGTGCGCCCGTCGGTACGCCCGCCGCGCTCCCGCGCACTTGCTGTTGTTGACGGCGCGGGCCGCACCGGCAAATGTGGCCGTCCCTCGCCCTGACGCCCGCCGCAGTGTATCACCCATACAGCCGGCGGGCGGGCGGGCGCAGCGGTGGCCGCAAACTTGGAGCGGAGCCACAGGGGCCCTGGTTACCTTTTTTAAGATGATAGATAAGGGGTACAATATTTAAATTGAATGGGATCTCCAGCGACAACTATAATATAAACCCCAGTATTAAATCCATGAAATTATGTCAATCAGTGTGGTTTTGCAAATGCTGAAGTTAATTTACAGCTGATGTTGTAGAGGCACAAAAGCCAATCAGTGCTTAATTTTTTGTTGTAACGAATTTTTTTTTGGTAAGGAGATTGGCCCTGAGCTCACATCTGTTGCCAATCTTCCTCTTTTTTCCTTGAGGAACATTGTCCTTGAGCTAACATCTGTGCCAGTCTTCTGTTTTGTATACGGGACACTCCCACAGCATGGCTTGATGAACAGTGTGTAGGTCCGTGCCTACGATCCAAACCCACGAACTCGGGGTGCCAGAGCTGAGTGCGCAAACCCAAGCACTATGCCACCGGGCCAGCCCTATATAATTTTTTTAGTTTATAAATTTTGTTATATATTTGTTACACATATATATAACTTGTTATTTAAATTTTTAGTGTATAAGTTCTATTATATAAATTGTTGATTCCCAATTGGTCAAATTATGGACTTTTGTTTTAATTTAGTTTTCTATTTTCAATCTTATCAATCTGTATCTACCTGTATTAAAATACTGTATATGAGCACATATATGTATTTTTGTTTATATAAATGTGTGTATATGTATGTGTATATATATATATATAAATCTATTTAGGTGCCTTTTATTTTCTTTTCCTATATTTAGGTTTTTTTCTTTTTCTCCTGTTTTTCCTTTTTTCCTGGTTTAGACTTTTAGCCCTGAAGCTGTGGTCTGTAGCTTCTGTCTCTGGCTGATAAGAGGACAAGGGGGAGGGAGGGGCCCAGGGCCTCTAGGCAGCAGCCTCTCTCTGGGACTTGTCATCAGTCCTCTCCCCTGTGTTTTTTTTTGTGAGGAAGATTAGCCCTGAGCTAACATCCATTGTCAATCCTCCACTTTTTGCTGAGGAAAATTGGCCCTGGGCTAATATCCGTGCCCATCTTCCTCTACTTTATATGGGACGCCGCCCCAGCATGCCTTGAGAAGAGGTCCGTGGGTCCCCGCCTGCGATCCAAACCCCCGAACCCTGGGCTGCTGAAGCGGAGTGCGCAAACTTAACTGCTGCACCACCGGGCGGGCCCCCTTTCCCCTTTTTCTTAAATGAATCTTTTAGAAAGGGTTGTGACTCTAGGCAGGGAAAATTTCTCGGTTTTTTTGGTCTGTTATTTCTTGTCCATTCCTAATTGTTTTTTTCCTCTTTTTTTCCTTCTTTGAATGTTTACCTGCCAAACTCATGGTGTCCTGAGGGGCCTCTGATGTGAGCAGCAGCCTCTCTTTCTGTGGTGTCTCCATCACCCTCAGAGAGGCTAGTGTCTGCATCCAGGAGAGCTGTGTGGGCGGTATCTTGATTTTGTGACCATGTAGTCTTGAGGAGGAGACTCCTAGCATGTTGACAAGCAGTAGCACTTTGGAGTGCCCAAGCACATTGGCCTGGAGATTTGTAATTTCACAGAAATTGAGAACCTCCTCAGGTGTCTTAGAAGGAGTGCTAACAAAATGCTCCTTCTCCTCTTCCTTTTTCATTAAGCATTGAGCCACCGACCTTCCAGGATGTGTGATCCCTTATACCCTACTGGGGATGAACTGTGACACAGCAGGGTAAGCAACAACAAAGAGATTTGCCTTAGAAGCTGTTATGAGGGGTTTGGGGGATTCGATTGGAGATGTAAAAGAAACTTTCCACTCCAAACAAATGGACTGAAGGTATATTTTATTATATAGAGGATAGTAAAGGTGATAGTCTGCAAACAGATCTGAATAGGTCAAATAATAAGAGGGAAAAACACCAGCTCAACTGGAAAAGGAAAACAGCCACTTTGGCTGACGTAGCAGCAGATTCAAATAGGTCATATAATAAGAGGGAAAAACATCAGATCGAATGGAAAGGGAAAACATCCACATCGAATAAAGGGAAAAGACACAAATCAACTGGAAAGAGAAACACCAGGTTGACCAAAAAGAGAACACCTCAGATCGGTTAGTCACAACATCCACGCCCCACTGCCAGGGAGAGGCGTTTCAATTGACACGGCTGGGCGGGAATCCGATCATCAGAGGTCCTGGACCGGGCGTCCCCTCCACAGGTGAGATTCTCACCAGGCCTTGGTTTCCAGCAGTTGATATAAGCAGTTACAGAGTTTACAGAGCAAGCATTCAATGTTCCCATGCACAAATGGTTATCAGTGGCATATGTGCACTGAGCCTCCTGGCTATCGTCCCAGCCTGGCAGTTGTGTACATGCATCGTTTTCCCTGGTTATCATCCCAGCCCAGCACAGATGGCCAGTCTGCCCCAGGCCGCAATGCCCAAAGGACCTTGAAATTTTTACAAATTGCAACCAGCTCTGTGGGAGAAAGGCCAGTTCCCACCACACAGAAAACAGCTTTATATTTCTTTGTGTGCTGGTGGCTGTAGGTTAATGGGATGGCCAAACATGGCTGCACTCACGTCAAGACAGAAGCCACAGTGAAGCTTTTTGGGTACCGTGGCTTCTGTGAGGAGGGCAACCCACTGAGGGAGAGGTCTCCTCACTCCTCAGCCTCTACCTTGTATGATAACCAATTACCTTAGTCACTCCCTCTGGGTGTGTCAGCATAGGGAATCAAATGGTACCCAGTGGATCCAATTGTACATCCCAGAAGATACAGCCCTTAAGACTAAATGGAGATAGCCAGAAAGGCACATGCCTTCAAGGTCCTCTCACAATTTATGTTGGAATACCATGGCAGCACATACAGACACAGCAGAAAGAAATGGCAGCCAGAGCACAAGTGAGCCAGCAGCCAGCTGTGCCTTCCCAGGCATTGTAGGCTGTTTAATGAATCCAGTTAGGAAGCCAAGAGCAATCAAGAGGCATGCTTCTCTGTTGAACACTGTCGGTCACCCTGCTCTCTAGGTCAGTTGTCTCAGTTATACCCAAGGGGTTTTAATTTATAGAGGGGACTGAATGGCAATGTGGAGAGGTTAATACCTCTGTAAGAAGTTTATATTATTTAGTTTCCAAGTGCAGGGGCACCCCGTGCCACACATGGCCATATGGGGAAGCAACAGTGTTGGTCAGAAGGCAGAAAGGAGTGAGAAGAGAACATGGGCACAAGCCTTTGTTGGGGTTTCCTTGAGAAAGGCAAGGCAGGGCAGAGTAAACCATTTAGGATTGGCTAGTCTAAAAAATTCTGTTGGGCTTGTGGCATAGGGGTGGTCCCTAATAGTCTGGTACCTGGCCCTGGGTTGATTTAGGGCAGGGGAAATACTGGCTTGGTGTGTGAGTTAGATTAAGGAAGTGGTTGGGAGTTTGGCTTTGGATTGGTTTGCGTATGAAAGGCTTGCTCTTGGACAAGCTGTTTACTAGACTGAGGAATTAGCTAGCCCTAGAGGGGCAGTCTCTTCCAGGTCTGTAGGGCTCTGTAGACGGTAACATTATAAAATATACAGAAAATAAAAGTAACGTGGGGGCTGGCCTGGTGGCGTAGCGGTTAAGTGCACGTGCTCCACTGCTGGTGGCCTGGATTCGGATCCTGGGCGCACACTGAGGCACTGCTTGTCAAGCCATGCTGTGGCGGTGTCCCATATAAAGTGGAGGAAGATGGGCACAGATGTTAGCCCAGGGCCAGTCTTCCTCAGCAAAAAGAGGAGGATTGGCATGGATGTTAGCTCAGAGCTGATCTTCCTCACAAAAAATAAAATAAAATAACATGATTAATACAGATGTAGAGGTACCTCTCACACATGATAAATCCAGCCAAAATTCTTAGCCCTAAGCCTTTCAGTTCTATTTTGTACATCATCTTGTACTAACTGTGGCATCTCAGCCTCATTCACTGAGAGGCCACCATTGAATCCAAGGCCTGTCAACTGAACAAGTAGGCTGTTAGAGTCATCTCCAGCTGCACAAGTTAGCACAGTAAAGCCAGAATCTCTAGTAACTGCACCATATTGATGAATTTATTCCAGTCTCTCCTATATTCCACCATCCTTGGTTAAACAGCCTGAGAACCCATACCCACACTTGCTCCCCAGTTTCCCATAATATATCCTAGCAAAGTATGACAATCCTTCTGGTGTGTCCATGATTGCCTCCTCTTTCCCTGGATGATGCTGCGAGTTGATACTACTTACAGGTTGTGGTGGTAAGTCCTGTGGAGAAATGGCATTCTTTTACAGGCTTCTGCCCCAGGTAATATTAGCAGAGGCAGGCTAGTCTCCTCAGACACCTTGTAAGAGAGACTCAGAGTAGCTTAAGGGTTCTAGATGACCGTTTCTTCTGCACCAACCAGATGTCCCCCATTCCAAGATTCAGAATCCCTCTTTATCAATCAATGCCCTATCTTTCACGTGAGAAACCTTGTGAGAGTGGGTATTCAACTGTCGCTGTAATTCAGCAAGCCGTGGGTTGAATGTTTTGGTTTTCAGCTACATGAGCCCGGCAGCTACAGAATTCAGAGCTTCTTTGAGGGGTATTGTGGAAATTTTGTTTCTCATGGTGGGACTTGAGCTGAGAGATAATGATCTTGAATTTACCATTTTCTCTTTGTAAGCAAAAACGTGAACTCAAAAGAATCCTTCCCAGATCTCACTCCTTGTAGTCACCATCACTGCCTCAATACTCATTGCAGTGTCCACTTGGTCTCAAGGAATGTGCTGCAGTTGCCCCTTCATCATAATGAACCCCAGGTCATAGATGAATTATGATGCACTGCATACCATGGGTCAGTAGCATCCCATTTCCCATTGGTTAGTTGTTCAGTACTTCATTCAAACCCCAGGACATGGCTAAACCGATCCCCAGATCCCATTCTTATGGGTTGATCTACTAGGACTACTGCCAGAAACAATTCCTGATCAGTTAAAGTCTAATCAGGAGAAAGAAACTCTGTAGTAATTTGAATAGAGAAAGTGTAATAACAGAATTATTAACTAAAACATTGAAGTATAGAAGAATTGCTTAGTTATAAGTAAGGAGAACTCTAAAAACACTGGAATAATTATATATATTATATATATACACATATATAATATATATACACACACACATTACCTCAAAAACGTTGACTAAAAATTGCACACTAAATGGTACAAAAAATATGTGAATATTTGACTAAAGGACTTGCATATAAAAGAAATCATAGAAATCAATATGAAAAGGACAAAAAAATCAAATAGGCAACATATATGAACAGAATGTTTTCTTTTTAAATTATTTATTCACTTTGTTTTGTTTCCCCATAATTTTTTTTTTTTTTTTTTTTTGGTGAGGAACATCAGCCCTGAGCTAAAATCCATGTCAATCTTCCTCTTTTTGCTGAAGAAGACTGGCCCTGGGCTAACATCTGTGCCTATCTTCCTCGGCTTTATATGGGACGCTGCCACAGCGTGGCTTGACAAGCGGCGGTGCGTTGGTGCCTGCCTGGGATCCGAACCCCGGGCCGCCAGCAGCGGAGCGAGCGCACTTAACTGCTATGCCATGGGGCCGGCCCCTGAGCAGAATCTTTATTAAAGAATGTATATCAGTGGTCATTAGGCCTAGAAAAGTTGTTTAACATGAGTCATTATGAGTTTTAATTTAAACTGCCATGAGAAATCACTGCAGATCCACTAGGATGAAACTGATGAAAAAGAATCACAATACAAGATTGGCCTCAGTTTAACTCGACCTCTTTTCAGACTTCAGTATCTCCTGATAAAAATCATCTGAGGTCTTCACTTTTTTCACCCTCCACTGATGTGTCCCAGGAGCTATTGCTACCAGTCTCTTTGAATAACTACATAATCATTATTAATAGCTCTTTGTAATTTGCATTTCACAACTTCTTTTCTGAGATATCATCAGTTCCTCATGCACAACAGTCCTGGCAATCACTGGAATAGTGACAATCCCTTCCCAGCAAGAAGATGAGATGATGGTGTTCCAATGCCCACTTTGCACACGTGCTCTGCCTGAGAACACTGTAGCCACTATCTCATATCAAAACAGAATTTAATAAGTTGCCCTCAGTTTGAGATAGATGTCAGACTCATAAAGGAATTGAATATATCTTCGGATATTGAGTAAGAAATATTAAATAGATAAGGAGTGTTGCTGTATGATTTGGACACAATCACTGAGTATACAGGCAGGAGAGATGTTCTCTGTGGGAACCAGAGGCAGAGATATCTCCTTGTCCTCCTACTTCAGGGCGGCCTAAACGTCCCTCCTTATCTTCCAAGTCATGGCTCTGACTGAACATACAGAGTTAAATCCACTAATGCTTCTGACGACATGCATTTGAATAGCAAGAAAATGTTTATCACACTCCAGCTAAGAGTAGATGCATTTTGTATTGAAAGAGAAATGTGTCCATTTGGATTTGTAGCCTTTAGGAATAATTGAAATAATATTTTTAGCCTCTGGGAGCATTCTGAGCTTCCGGGAGTCTGAAATAACGTCTCTATACACTGGGGTGATCAGTCGCAGGCAACAGTACCTGAAATCTGGAAGCCGCTCCTTTAAGAAGGAGTAAGCGGGCGAGAGGGGGCGGGGGCCAGCCCCTTGGCGAGTGGTTCAAGTTCTGTCCGGTGGCCTGGGTTTGAGGGTTCGTATCCTGGGCACGGAC
Source organism: Diceros bicornis minor (assembly GCF_020826845.1). Classification (NCBI taxonomy): domain Eukaryota; kingdom Metazoa; phylum Chordata; class Mammalia; order Perissodactyla; family Rhinocerotidae; genus Diceros; species Diceros bicornis. Next base: position 36,541,371 of record NC_080773.1, read on the forward strand.
CTACTCCACTCATCAGCCATGCTGTGGAGGTATCCTACATACAAGATAGAGGGAGATTGGCACAGATGTTAGCTCAGGGCTAATCTTCGTCACCAAAAAAAAAAGGAGTAAGCGCGTTTCTTTCCCCTGAAGGTTCGAGTTGCCATTTTCTAGCTCCACCTGCACACCTGCGGTGTGGCCAAACTTTGACTGGCACAGGTCAAAGACTGAAGTAATCGCCTGAGAACCTGAGGAAACTACATTACCCAAAGGGCTATGCGCCCAAAAGTGGCGGAGTTGAGCCAATGAGAATCCACGATAGGGGAATTTCCGTGCGTGCGTGTTGGGTCTGGGCGGGACTGCTGATGGCGTCTTCGTGGCGGTGATTTTGGCTTCCTTGGAGTCCGTTCGCCCGGTCAGGGGCTCCGAAGCGCTAAGTTGCTACCAAGAAGGCGCTAAGGACGTTGTGCCCGCTGCACAGAGGCTGGTCTGAGGCTTAACAGCGGCGCACCCCGGGTGACCACGCGCCAGGCCGGGATTGGCAGCTCCGCCCCGGAGTCCGATGGCGACGGCCCCGCGGAGGGAGCTGACTCAGGTCAGTGCTCGTGCTCCGCCCCCTCCCCGCCCTCAGCCCAGCCCAGCCCTAGAGCCCCGAGTGCGGGCGTCGCTCACGAGCCTACATCCCAGACCCCGGTGTCCGGGACGGGGAGGCGCTTGTGGGGCCTGTTTCTGAGAGCCGGGGTGACGTTTGTGGGAGAGGGTCCCAGGCGGAGGGACCGGCGGGGGAAAGGCGTGGAGGGCGACTGAGCCCGGAGAGTTGGGGAAGCCCGGGCTCTGTTTTGTGTCTACAGGCGGCAGAGAATATGAGGCGAAGTTGTGCCTGAGGAGTTTTACCTTCATTCTCAGGGCGCTGGGAGCCACGGAGGGCTGTGAACAAAAGAGGGCCACTGTCTGAGATAGGGTTCTGACGGTTTTCCAGAAGTTGCTCAGGGGAAGCACAGATGGGAGAAGAGATGCTAATAGTTAGGCACACGAAGGTTGAGTCCTGTAGAGGATTGCATGACTGGAAGAGTGCACTGAGGACTGAGGCCAGAGGGAATGCAGTCCTCTGGAGGTCACCTGGCTCCTGGGCTGGGCAGCGGTACTTAGCAGCCTGAGCCTCTGGGATCCTGGCCGTGGTTGCCAGACTCTCAGGCGACCTTCCTCTTTCCCCAGATTTCCTGGAACTGCAGAATGGTGTAGGGATACTGGTGTGTGCCCCTTGTTGCAGGTCCACCCTAGTTCTCACCCACCTCACCCCTAATGGTCTCTGGGATAACAGTGTTCTGGGACTGTTCTGCCACTCCTCCATCACTTGGGCCTGAGGACCCTGAACAGGCACCAAACCTAGGGTGGTAAGTTCTGGCTCCAGGGTTCTTTGGAGTGGTTCCTGTTTTTGACAGTCCGTGAAATGAGGTGTGGAAGGTCGTCCCCAGCATAGGTACTAGAAGGTGCAAAGGCTTGGAGGGGAGCCTGAACTGGTTCAGGGACCTACAGGTATCCTACTTTCTCATGGGAACTGGGAGCAGTAGAGTAGGAGTGAGCTCTGGAACACCTTTGTGAAAAGTTGGGTGTCTCTTCTGGAGGTGATGGGAGCAATGGGAGATATGGAGCAGTGAAGTCAGGTGATCTGACCCTGGTCTCATCAGGCTCCCTGTGGCTGTAGCATGAACAGTATTGGTGTCAGGTGGGCGGTAGGAAGATCAGGGAGGGAGGTTACTGCCATAGTCTGGGTGAGTGTAATGGTAGTTGGAACAGGGTGGTGGTGGCGTGTGTGGGTGATGTGGTTGGATTCTGGATCGGTATCTTGGGTATGGCTGCCGGGGTTCTCTAATTTTGAGGTTGAGAGAAAGAGAGGAGTCAGGGATAACCTGAAGGTTTGGTTTCAGTAGCTGGAAGGATGGAAGCTGTATCAGCTGAAGTGGGGAAGTCCATTGTAAGTAATCTTTATTGGGAATATCAGAAGTTCTGTTTATGGCCTGTTAAGGGTACAAGATGTTTCAGAGAATGGTTTGTGGGCGTCTTGAACTCTGAGGAGGAATTCATGATGGAGACTTCTCCAAAAGGTAGTGGAGAGTGTGTGGACCACAGTGGAGCTGTAGGTCACTTTAATATGAGGGATCCTGGTCAGGATGATAATAGTAATAGTAGGCCAGGAAGAAGAGGGTAGGTACACTTGGGCCCCTGGTTTTGGGAGGTGGCTGTCACAACACAGGTTAAGAAGAGAGTGGTCATGGAGAGGGTTGGAGAGAGAGTATGGTTTGGCACGTAACCAACGCCTTCTAGGAATGAGGATGTGAGATGGATGTGGAGGTATAGGAGGAATTCAAATAAGATGACACTGAGGCTGGGGCTGGTGCTTATTCACTGCTCTGCATACTCACCAGGATCTTTTTGTGATCCTTGGTAGAGGGCCACTGGAGCTGGGCCTTGAATGAGGATTGGGTGGAGGGTGGAAAGCCGTAACTGGTAAGGGGACAACCAACTGGAAAAGGGCCCTTGGTATCTGAGATCTGATATGGTTCTTGGTAGGTGAGGTTGAAGCAAGGAACAGTCAGAGAGAGAGGCCTTCATAGGAGGACTCAAGGCTGCCTCTCTTAGTGGAGACTATCAATATCTAGGGTAGTACTTGATCCTGTTTGAATTTACCAAGCATTCTCTGGACCACGTATGCCAAATAATGAGTGGAGAGGTCAAGGAGGTGACAGTGGTGAAGGGCAGGAGGTGGCTGTGGCTGTGGGAGTGCAGTTGTGAGAGAGAGGTGTGATAGAAAGAATGAGGTGCACATGGAGAGGGAGTGTGAACTTATGGTGCCAGGGTCCCAGTATTGGCATGAGAATGAAGAGTGAGCCCAAGTTTGGTGAGTCTGGGAGAAATGAATAATCTGTGGACCCTCAGGGGACTTGCCTGAAAAGAGGGAGTGTTGGGGCCTTACAGGCCAGGTCTAGAGTTTAAATGCCATCTGTCTGCCTCCCTGCGTACCTGTTGTTGAGGGCTGACACAATGATCAATAGGATCATGATGAGACAGTGGGCGTCAGTGCCACCTGGGCTTGGAAATCTTCACTGATGTGGGGAATGGAGGAGGGTGGGCAGGGGATAGATTAGGGAGGTGGTGATGTTAGAATCCTAGGAAATAAGGTGATCATGAAACAAACTGTCCCCAATATGACAGGGTTGTGTGACCTGTGAAGTTGTGCCTGTGGGAATGCAGCTATAAGATTTGTAGTTCAAAGAAGGATGTGCATGTAAAGACGTAGTGTGAGCTGATATGCCCAAGTCCTTGGAATTGGAGTCATAGGGTGAAGGGTGATGTTGTGTTCCTTGTGTCTTTGGAGGGACAATCAGGGAGACCTCAGAGGTAGTGCCTGACAAGACCAGTGTCAGATCATTCATACCTTCCCTATGGTCAACTTCTCTCCCTAGCCTATGTTTGTGACACCTACCACATTGACAAGAGGCAATGTGGCCTACATGCCAGGCCCAGAGCTCAGATATCATCAAGCTGCCCATCTGCCTGTTGTTGCTGTGGGAGGACACAGTATCAATGAGAATATAAGGAGAGAGTGGCTCCAATGGCACTGAGGCCTGGTATCTCCTCTGAGGTGGGGAGTACAGTGAGCAGAGGATGGATGTGGAGGGTGGGGGATATGGTGAACTAGGAATCCTAGGAGAGAAGCTGATCATGGAATGAACTGTCCCCCTTATGACAGGGTATGAACTTTGAGGATGTGGCCGTTGACTTCTCCCAGGAGGAGTGGAGCCTCCTCGATGAGGCTCAGAGATTCCTGTTCTGTGATGTGATGCTGGAGAACTTTGGTCTTGTAGCATCCCTGGGTAAGACCTTTACATCCCTCCTAGTGTCCTGGGTGATGTCCTGCCTTTCCTTTCTTTGCCAGAGTTAGCTCTGTCTTTCCCACAGCTGGACCATGAGCTCTGCTAATTTCTTCCACTTTTTTGTCATATCTGCTGTGGGTGCCAGGGCTGAGCTGTGTGTCATGCCCCGAGCAGTGAATTCCCCAAGCAGCCCCTAACACCTGTTGTCTCAGATAGTGCAAGGAAGAGTCTGGGAGTCAGGAGTGTTGCAGTCAACCTAATAGATTCCATCTTGCTTGCCCTCTCTCTGGCAGGGTGACTATATCTAGATCCATTGCCTCCAGTTTGTCCCATTCCTCTAGCTAAGAGTTCTTTGTGACTACCTGTGCCAGGTCGTGGTCATTACTGCCATGAACCATGGGCTATTCTTGTAAGACCCTCTTTCAGTTGTTTTTATGTAATATTCTTTTTCCTGCATCCTATTGTATGGAACATGGCTTTGAGCCAGTGCTGGCCACTCACATATGTTGAGTTTCATTAAGACTTGCGTTATTTGTTTTCTGACTAGTTCCACAATGGAGGGTGCAGGGAGAACCCTGGTTGTTTCACAGGGTGGATATTACCAGATGGTCACAGAGGAAGCCTGGCCCTGGTGAGGGGCACGTGGGGGAGGACATGACATCAGGGCTGTGGTAAGATCATACCAGGAGCCTACCATGTGTCCAATAGTGTTTTGATGCAAGTGCCACTGGCCACGGTCATTTCTACCTCTTCTTCCCCGTACTTGACACTTTGCTCACTTGTCGTTTCCTCTGTGACTTCTGGTTACTGGATACCTTCACCTTTGTGGCCTCCGTGGATCACCTGCTCCTCTGCAATATTTGCCAACACTGACCTGCACATGGGTCATGAGGGTTGGACATATCCTTAAATAGTCCTTGAACACCATCTACACTAATTGAATTTTATTGTGAAGGACACAGCTAACCTTCCACAGCATGTGCATGTCACCAGCAGACCAAGTCCTCCTGATGGCTTTTGGCAGAGGAGTGATTTGGAGACTCTGCCTCTCCTCCATGTGGTGTACCTGATCTTTGTGTCTTTTGTCTGGTGAGATTTCCCCTATTCTGTGGTCTTCAGAGACCCAGTACTGCTAAGCAACACTTCCTCAACCTGCCCCCAAGTCCCTTGTTTTCAGAAGAATCTCTTGGACCCAACTTATTGTGTCTGACATACCTTTGTAATGGGGCTTCCCCCACCTACCAAAGTTAACTTGCATTTTCTCAACATTTCTCTGCTTTCAGGTTGTTGGCATGGAACAGAAGATGTGGACGCCCCTTCTGAGCAGAGTGTACCTGTAGAAGGAAAGTCACTGGTCAGGGCTTCTAAGGCAGATCCATCCACCAAGAAGACCCACTCCTGTGAGATGTGTATCCTAGTCTTGAAAGATGTTTTGCACCAAGCTGAGCACCAAACAATATACCCTTTGCAGAAATCATACTTGAGTGGCACATGGGTGAGATGCCTCTGTTTCAGTACAAATCTTCACCAGCATCAGAAGCATGGCAGTAGAGAGAAGCCCTGGAAAAGAGATGTGACCAGGGCGTCGTTTGTGACAAGCTCTAACTTCTATGTGTTAGGAGAGCCTTTCACCTGTAGGGAGGTTAGGGTGGACTTCCTGGCCACCTCAAGCCCTCTCCAACACCAGGACACTCCCAACAGTGAGGAGCCACACAATGGCAATAAGAGTGGGCAGGCCTTTCCCAGTGGAAAAAGTCATTGGAAGTGGGGTAAATATGAGAAAGCTTCCAGCCACAATGACACACTTGTTCAACATGAGAATGTCTGCTCTGGAGAAGAGCTTTCTGAGTGTAACAAATGTGGGAAAGCTTTCAGCTGCAACTACAGATTTGTTCAGCACCAGCAAATTCACAATGGACAAAGGCCATATGAGTGTAGTGTATGTGGGAAATTGTTTAGCGAAATCTCTGGCCTGATTAAACACCGGAGAATTCACACTAGAGAAAGGACTTATGAATGCAGTGAATGTGGAAAAGTCTTTATCCACAAATCCAAACTGATTCACCACCAGAGACAGCATGCTGGAGGAAAGCATTATGAGTGTGGTGAATGTGGGAAATCCTTTAGCTACAAATCTCACCTCATTGAACACTGGAGAGTTCACACTAGAGAAAGACCTTATGAGTGTAGTGAATGTGGCAAATCTTTTAGCCAAAAATCTAACCTCCTTAGACATCAGAGAATTCACAGTAGAGAAAGAGGTTATGAGTGCAGTGAATGTGGGAAGTCCTTCAGACAAAACTCTGGCCTTTCCCAACACCGGAGAATTCACACTAGAGAAAGACTTTATGAGTGCAGTGAATGTGGGAAATCCTTTACCTGCAAACATGGCCTTACTCAACACCAGAGAATTCATACTGGCAGAAGTCCTTATGAGTGCAGTGAATGTGGGAAACCTTTTAGCTACAAATCGTACCTCATTCAACATCAGAGAGTTCATACTGGAAAAAGACCTTATGAGTGTAGTGAATGTGGCAAATCTTTTAGCCAAAAATCTAACCTCCTTAGACACCGGAGAGTTCACACTGGAGAGAGGCCTTATGAATGTAGTAATTGTGGGAAATCCTTTACCCGCAAATCTGACCTCATTCAACACCAGAGAATTCATACTGGCACAAGTCCTTATGAATGCCATGAATGTGGAAAATCCTTTAGACAATGGTCTGGCCTTGTTCAACACCGGAGAGTTCATTCTGGGGAAAAGCCCTATGAGTGCAGTGAATGCAGGAAATCGTTTAGAGGACGCTCTGGCCTTATTCAACACCAGAGAGTTCATTCTGGAGAAAAGCCTTATGAGTGTGGGGTGTGTGGGAAGTCCTTTAAACAAAGCTCTAGCCTTTTCCGACACCAGAGAGTTCACACTGGAGAGAGACCTTATGAGTGCATTGAATGTGGGAAATCTTTTACCCAGAAATCTTACGTCGTTGAACACCAGAGAGTTCATACTGGCACAAGACCTTATGAGTGCAGTGAATGTGGGAAATCATATAGGCATCGCTCTGGCCTTATTCAACACCAGAGAGTTCATTCTGGAGAAAAGCCTTATGAGTGTGGGGAATGTGGGAAGTCCTTTAGACAAAGCTCTACCCTGAATCAACATCTGAGAGGTCATACTGGTGAAAGGTATTATGAGTGCAGTGAATGTTGGAAGCCCTTTACTTACAAATCTGACCTCGCTGAACACCAGAGATTTCACACTGGAAGAAAGGCCTTATGAGTATAGTGAATGTGGCAAATCTTTTAGCCAGAAATCTAACTTCTTTAGACGTCAGTGAGTTCACAATGGAGAGAGGCTGTGTGAGTGCAGTGAATGTGGAAAATCTTTTACCTGCAATTATGACCTTTTTAGATATGGGAGAGTTTGTACTGACACAAGACCTCATGAGTGTGGGGAATATGGGAAATCTTTTTGCTAAAGTGCTAGCCGTGTTCAACTCTAGAGAGTTCACACTGGAGAAAGGCTGTATGAGTGCATTCAGTGTGGGAATTGCTTTACCCACAAATCTGACCCCATTAGTCACCAGAGAGTTCAAGCTGAAGAAAAGCCTTAAATGTGCCGGGAATGTTTTCTTTCTTCACTTCATGTAGTAACATTGGAGGGCACTCTGTGTGAGAGATATTTACCTGAATGTAAACCTCTTTTATCCAAACATACACTATGCAAGATTTCTAATGAGTTTCAGGAATGGCTGATAAAGTGTGATTCCCCAGGAGGAAGAAAAGGAAATGTCCTTGGAGGATTAGCAGCCATGGTTAGTCATTGATTCTCGGAAGGATGAGCGTGTTAAACAGTGAAATGATCAACAAGCCAAATCTAGATTGTGGCAAATTCTAATGGACAAATGGCTTAGCAACTTCAAGTGAAGAATAAGAATTAAAAAGTGGGAAGTGGTACCTATAGGTTAAAAAACTTGTAAAACACACTTAATTGCCTAAGGATAAATTTTGCATCCAGATTGCAATCAACCTGCATCAAATAACAACTACACCTGACAGAATTCAGCACTTAGAACAATTTATCATAAGTTTGATTTTATGTGACAAAGCTATTGGAGTTACATATGAGTCTTTACATTTTAGTAACATTCTGAAGGGATTATGTGTGAAATCACACGATGTCTGGGATTATAAATAAGATCAACCACTAAGTGCCTGAGGGTAGATGACACAAGAATGACCGTAAGTTGATAAATACCGACAGTAATGACTATCAGTCTTCACTTTTTATATACTTGAAAGTAGTCATTGTAAAGGGTAGAGTGTGTCCTGTTATGAGTCATTTCATATTGTGAGAAGGATAAATTTAAAAGCGTGGGAGGAAACTTTTAGTATTAATAGTCTAAGCCTCTAAACATTAAAATGTGTATTTTAAATATGAGCAGTTTGTCAGTTATGTCTGAATTAAACAGTTTAAAACAAATATGGAAAACTTGTCACTCATCTTTTTATCCCTTTCATCTTAATAGATATTACTCTTTTCTTTGTGTGTGTGGCCATTTTATTTGATCTGATATACAAAATCCTTCAGAGGTTCTCAGGATGCTTGGTGGGTTTAAAATAGAAACAGTATTAACCATAGAAAGTTGGAACAGGAAAAAGCCTTAGATGTCACTAGGCCCCTTGTTCTTCTCTTACAGAGAAGTTGGTTAGGGCCCGGGAAGGGGAAGTGACTTGCAAAGCTAGTTACTAGCAGGATTGGAAGTAAAACCTAGGCTCACCATCCCTTGGTCCAATGTTCTGTTTTGTTCCATATTTACGTTGTAAATTTTTTTATTTAAAGACTTTGTTTTTTTTAGTGCAGTTTTAGGTTCATAGCAAAATTAAGAGGAAGGTAGAGATTTCCTATGTACCCCACACATGCATTGCCTCCTCCATTATCACATCCCCCAGAAGAGTAATACCTTTGTTGCAATTGATGAACCTACATTGGCACATTATCATCACCCAGAGTCCATAGTTCATATTGGGGTTCACTCTTGGTGTACATTCTGGGTTTGAATGAATTTATAGTGATATGTATCCACCATGGTAGTATCTCAGAGTAGTTTTGCTGCCCTAAAATCCCTCTGTATTTGGCCTATTCATCCCTCTGTTGTCTGCATGTTACCTTGGAACCACCAATCTTTTTACTGTCCCCATAGTTTTGCCTTTTCCAGAATGCCATATAATTGGAATCATACAGTCTGTAGCCTTCTCGGATTGGCAGTTTTCACTTAGTGGTATGTGCTTAAGGTTCTTCCATGTATTTTCATGGTTTGATACCATGTTTCTTTTTAGAACTGAATAATATTTCATTATTTGGATGTGCCATTTATCCATTCACCTACTGAAGAGACATCTTGGTTGCTTTCAAGTTTTAGCAATTATTGTTAAAGCTGCTATAAACAATCGTGTCCTGGCTTTCGTGTGGGCATGTTTTCAATTCCTTTGGGTAAATACCAAGGAGCACAATTGCTGGATTGTATGGTAGGTATGTTTAGTTTTGTAAGAGAGTGCCCAAGTATCTTCCAAAGTGGCTGTACTATTCTCCCCAGCAATGAATGAGATTTCCTGTTGTTCCACCTCTTCACTAGCATTTGGTGTTTTCAGTGTTCCAGATCTGGGCCATTCTAATAGGTGTGTAGTGGTATCTTGCTGGTGAGGATTTTTGCATCTATTTTCATGAGAGAGATTGATCTCAAGTGTCGTTTACTTGTAATATCTTTGGTTTGAGTGTTAGGGCAATGCTAGTGTAGGGGCACTAGCCTATGTCCCCTATAGCAACCATGTGTCTTTCTGGCCCCTTTCTGGGGAACACACCAACTATTTGGTATTGTAACCGTTTATCTCAAGGAACGTCACTTCTTGAAGGAAAACAGAGCCCTTCCACGTGAGCTGCTCATCCTTGGAATGCTGGTCATGCAAGGACAGTCCCTCTTGGCAAGCACATAGCTTTTGTTCCCCTGCCTATTTAAGCAGCATCCTCCCAGTTCTCGATAGTGGGTGCAGGTCCACAACTCCGTCCAACTGACTGCTCCTGGACTCCGCGTATGTGAGTCCCAATAAACCCTTATGTCTCATATACTGTCTCCACGTCTTTTCTTTGGTCTCTCTGCAACCTATCCAGCACTGTTCATGCAACTGAGCATGCAGTCAGACAGTGTCTTGACATGAGTATAGCCATGTTTGGCTGCTCCATTGACCTACAGCCACCAGCACAAAAAGAAATATAAAAGCTGCTTTCTGCGTGGTGGGATCTGGCCCTTCTCCCATGGAGATAGTTGCAATGTGTAAAAATTTCAAGGCCCTTTGGGCACCGCGGCCTGGAACAGACTGGCCATCTGTGCTGGGCTGGGACGATAGGGTAAATAATGCACGTACACAACTACTGGGCTGGGACGATAGCCAGGGGGCTCAGTGCACGTATGCCACTGATAACCATTTGTGCATGGGAACACAAAATGCTTGCTCTGTAAACTCTGTAACTGCTTATATAAACTGCTGGAAACTGAGGTCTGGTGAGAGTTCCACCTGTGGAAGGGACGCCTTGCCCAGGACGTGTGATCCTTGCCCAGCCATGTCGATTGACAGGACTCTCCCGGCAGTGGGGCTTGGATGTTGTGAGTAATTGATTTATTGTGAAGTAATTGATCTGATGTGTTCTCTTTTCAGTCAACCTGGTGTTTCTCTTTCCAGTTGATTTGTGTCATTTCCCTTCAGTCGATCTGGTGTTTCCCTTTCAGATCGATCTGATGTTTTTCCCTCTTATTATATGACCTATTCGAATCTGCTGCTATCTCAGCCGTTGTGGATGTTTTCCCTTTCTAGTTGAGCTGGTGTTTTTTCCCTCTTATTATTTGACCTATTCGGATCTGTTTGTGGACTATTGCCTTTACTATCCTCTATATAATAAAATATACCTTCAGTCCATTTGTTTGGAGTGGAAAGTTTCTTTTACGTCTACGATAAAATCCCCGAACCTCTCATAACAGACAGCTAGTCTCTTAGAACAAGTTAGGAAATTATTCCCTCTGCTTCTATGCTCTGAAAGAGAGTGTAAAGAGTGGTATAATTTCTTCCTTAAATGGTTAGTAAAATACACCAGTGAACCATTTGAGTCTGATGCATTCTGTTTTGGAAGGTCATTAATTATTGATTCAGTTTCTTCTGTTCCTTTATCTCTTTCTTGAGTTCTTCCTATTACTCATCACTTATAGCTTTTGTAATTGTCTCACATTTCTTGGGTATCTTTTGTTTTTTGAGACTTCTTTCCCCCCCCCCAGTTTTGGAGGTTTCTATTGAGAGATCTTCGAGTCAGATTCTTTTCTTATCTGTGTCCAGTCTACTGATAAGCCCATCAAAAGCATTCTTCATTTCTGTCACAGATTTCTTATCTCTAGCATTTCTTTTTGCGTGTGTTTTAGAATTTCCATCTCAATTTCTCTTGCCCATCTGTTCTTGTGTGCTGTCTGCTTTATCCAGTAGAACCCTTAGCATATTAATCACAATTGTTTGAAATTCCTGGTCTCATAATTCCACATCCTTGCCTTGGTTCTAATGCTTGCTCTGTCTCTGAATTTTTTAAATTTAATTTTATTATGCCTTGTAATTTTTTTTCTTGATATCTAGGCGTGATGTACTGGGTAAAAGAAACTGCTGTAAATAAGCCTTTTGTTATGGGGTGTTGAGGTGTGGGGAGAGGAGAAGTTTTAGATAATTCTATGATTTGGTCTCGGTCTTTGTGTGTCTGTGTGTTTTGATTTCATCATTAACCTATGAGTTCTTAGGGGTATATTTTAAAGTTTCCAAGCTTATAAAGTTTTGTTTGTAGTTAAAAATTTCATTTTTTTATTTAAAATTTTTTTATTGACATATAACACGTGTCAGTCTTTTAGTGAGTTTGTGCTTCTGAACTGTGAACTTCACACATGCCTTTCAGTTCCCCCTCCACCTTAGGTGGGATGGGATGGCTAGAATGGGCTGGAGTTGGTTGGATTTTGTTCCCTTCTCTCATGAAGACTAGAGCTGACTGGAGTTTGCGTATTTTCCTTCGCACACTCAGGCTCTGATAAAACCTGAGCAAGTTAGGCTTTGCTTAAATAGTTTCTCCTGGGGGTAGACTTGGTACAGAACGGAAGGCTTTGGCATATTTGAAAATAGTTTTCTTTTCCTTTTCTCCTGCTAGAGATATGATTGATTTTTTCTCTGATAATCACTGGGAGAAACAGGTAGATCTCTACAGAGTAAAACTTAATGAAAGTGTGGGGCTCTCCCCATAACTGAGTTCCCCTGAAGTTTTCATTTCCTGGATTTGTCCCTGCTGAGCCTCCAGAAATTTGTCCATTGTTGTTCAGGTTTCCCCAACTTGGCACTGGCTCCCACTGTGGTTTCAATTTGTGGGTTTCTGCTTCAGTAAGTTGTGCTTCTCTGTATTTGCCTGTTGGTTTCTCCAATCTGGGGACAACAGTTTGCCCTGTGACCATATTTCTTTTATGAATCTAAGAAGAGTTGTTTATTTTCCCAGTTTGTTTAGCTTTTTACTTGTTAGGATGGAGTGGTGACTTCCAGCTTCTTACATGCTGGACCAGAAACCAGAAGTACCCTCCTGTCCTTTTTATGTCATCTTTTACAACAAAGAAAATTACTGATACAATGACAGTGCTATGGCTATGGTCTGAATGTTTGTGTTCCCTTCAAACTCATATGTTGAAATCCTCTCCCACAAAGGTGATGGTGGAAACGTGGAAAGTTTGGAGATGCTTAAGTCATGTGAGTGGAGCCCTGACGAATGGGATCGGAGCCTTATAAAAGAGGCTCCAGAGAGATCCCCAACCCCTTCCACCATGTTGAGGACAGAACAAGAAATCAATGACCCCAAGGAAAGCCCTCACCTGACCTTGCTGGCACCCTGATCTCCCACTTCCAGCCTCCGGTACTGTGAGAAATAAATTTCTCCTGTTTATAAGCTACCCAGTCTGTGGTCTTTTTTTATAACACCCCAAACAAAGACAGATATACTCTATTTTTTGTTATGGTTATTTCCAAATATATACAGAAACGTTAAACAGTGTGTTATGAAGTCAGATGAACACTTCCCCAGTCTTCCACCATTATTTATCATTCCATAGCTGTTCTTGTTTCATCTGTCCCCAGATTCTATGTTGGGAACTGCCAGCAGTTTAGTCTGCTTGCAGTGGCTACAGTTCTCCATTTGTTTGGAATCAGTTCACAGTCTCCATTTGATGAGATCTGCTGGTCCAGTCCTTTCCCCAGTCCCTAGTTTGTTGGTTACTACTGGTGTCTGCACTCCCGTTTCTTTAGTTACTTTTGGTTTCTGTTTATGTCAATTTACAATTGCAACAAAAAGAATAAAATAGCTAGGAATAAATTTAACCAAGGAAGTGAAAGACCTATACAATGAACACTGTAGGACATTATTGAAAGAAATTGAAGAAGACGTAAAGAAATGGAAAGATATTCTGTGCTCAGGTATTGGAAGAATTCACATAGTTAAAATGTCCATATTGCTTAAAGCAATCTTCAGTTTCAGAATCCCAACATTCTTCACAGAAATAGAACAAAAAACCCTAAAATTTATATTGACTAACAAAAGACTGAGTAGGCAAAGCAATCCTAAAAAAAAAAAACAAAGAACAAAGCTGGAGATATCACAGTCCCTGAATTCAAAATATACTACCAAGCTATAGTAATCAAAACAGCATGGTTCTGGCAGAAAAACAGACACACAGATCAATGGAACAGAACTCAGAGCCCAGAAATAACACCATACATCTATGGGCAGCTAATCTTCAGAGAAAGGAGTTAAGAACATACAATGCAGAAAGGAAAATCTCTTCAATAAATGGTGTAGGGGAAACTGGACAGCCACATACAAAAGAATGAAAGTAGACCATTATCTTACACCATACACAAAAATTAACTCAAAATGGATTAAAGACTTGAATGTAAGACCTGAATCCATAAAACTCCCAGAAAAAAACATAGGCAGTATGCTCTTTGACATCAATCTTAGCAGTATCTTTTTGTGTGTGTGAGGAAGATTAGCCCTGAGCTAACATCTGTTGCCAATCCTCCTCTTTTTGTTGAGGAAGATTGGCTCTGGGCTAACATCTGTGCCCATCTTCCTGTACTTTATATGCGATGCTGCCACAGCATGGCTTGGCAAGCGGTGTGTCAGTCCACGCCCAGGGTCTGAACCTGTGAACCCCAGGCTGCTGAAGTGGAGCATGCAAACTTAACTGCTATGCCACCCGGCTGGCCCCAGCAGTATTTTTTTGAATACCATATTTCCTCAGGCAAGGGAAACTAAAGAAAAAGTAAACAAATGGGACTACATCAGACTAAAAAGCTTCTGCATGGCAAAGGTAACCATCAACAAAACAAAAAGACAACACAGTAACTGGCAGAAAATATTTGCAAATCATATATCCAACAAGGGGTTAATTTCCAAAATATATAAAGAACTCATACAACTCAACCACAAAAAAATGAACAACACAATTTAAAAAATGGGCAGAAGTTTTGAACAGACATTTTTCCAAAGAAGATATACAGGTGGACAACAGACACATGAAAAGATGTTCAACATCACTAATTATTAGGGAAATGCAAATCAAAACTACAATGAGATATCACCTCATACCAGTCAGAATGGCTATTATTAACAAGGCAGGAAATAACAAGTTGATGAGGTTGTGGAGAAGAGAACCCTCACACACTGCTGATGGGATTGCAAACTGGTGCAGCCACTATGGAAAACAGTTTAGAGATTTCTCAAAAAGTTAAAAATAGAAATACCATATGATCCAGCTATTCCACTTTGGGTTATTTATCCAAAGAACATGAAAACACTAATTCAAAAAGATATATGAACTTGTATGCTCATCATAGCATTAGTCACAATAGCCCAGACTTGGGAGCAAGCCAAGTGCCCATGAATAGACGAATGGATAAAGAAGAAGTGGTATTTATATACAATGGAGTACTACTCAGCCATAAAAAAAGACAAAGTTGTGCCATTTGAAACAGCATGGATGGACCTTAAGGGTATTATGCTAAGTATAAGTCAGAGAAAGAAAAATACTGTATGATTTCACTCATATGTGGAAGACAAACAAACACATAGATAAGGAGAACAGATAGGTGGTTCCCAGAAGGGAAGGGAGTGTGGGGAGGACAAAGGGGTAAAGGGGCACATATATATGATGATGGGTAAAAACTAGACTATTGATGGTGAACACAATGCGGTCTATACAGATGCTGAAAGATAATAGTGTACATCTGAAATTTACAGAATGTTATGAACCAATGTGACCTCAATAAAATAACTAAAGAATAAAAGTTTATAATACAAAAAAAAGGTAAATGCTTATATAAATTGAATTCTCTAAAATGTAACAGAAACTAACCCAAATGAATTTCAGGTTCATGTGATCTGAGAAAATATTCAACATTAAAGCTAATTTAAGTTTGTTGGTTTAATTAAGAGACATGTCTTTAGAGTTGTTAACATTGAATGTAATGCAGACATACAAGTTTTATTACCTGGGTTTAACAGTCAAATGAGTTCATGTTATCTCTTACAAAATTTGTCAGTCAGAAAAATAACTAAGGATGATGACTGATGTTGTCTAATGTCTTGTGAAGTTTTTGTGGGTAGTCTAAACATAATTGTTAAGAATAAAGAAATTAAATAGATGTAAGTAGGATAAAAGGTTTTTAGATGAACTTTTTTTTTTTTTGAGAGGAAGATTAGCCCTGAGCTAACATCTGTTGCCAATATTCCTCTTTTTGCTTGAGGAAGATTGTTGCTGAGCTAACATCTGTGCCAGTCTTCCTCTATTTTGTATATGGGATGCCGCCACAGCATGGCTTGATGAGCACTGTGTAGGTCCATGCCTGGGATCTGGACCCATGAACCCTGGGCCACAGAAGCGGAGTGCAAGAACTTAACCACTATGCCATTGGGCTGGCCCTGTGAACATTTTAAATAGTTTCCTCCATTTTTTTTTTGGTAATCTGAAACCTTAAAGTTTAGCTATATTAAGTTAAATGATGAATTAAGTTAAATTCATTGAATATCCAGATCATTTCCAAATAAAATACTGAAACATTAATTACTAAACATAGATTTATCCACTTTTTTGCTTCCTTTTACAGAGGAATTAAAGATATTTGGGTCTATTAGTAGACGTTTTCTGCTACGCTGAGAAATTTCCTGTGGGAAAGTATGTTTCTAGAAACTATAAAAGGTATTTATACATTTGCCAAGCCACAGAATGCTAATACGCTTCACAATTGTTTGCTTCTTTGTTTTCACAAAAAAATAAGATTTTTAAGAGATACAAATTCTCATATGTACTTAAAGCTACTAGAAATAGTAAGGGAAACATCTCTGTGTGCAAGGAAAGTAAGATATGTTTTTGGTAAGTGAAGTTAGGAGGAATGGAGATACACTTTTGGTGAAGGGAAAGAAAGTAATTTTGTCCTAACATGAGGCTGATTGTTTCCAAATGGGAAAGAAGAAAAGCAGAACAATCTGAATGTAAAAAAGAAAGTTGTAGAAGGTTTGTGGAAAAGGAATCTTTGGAAAGAAATATTAATGTGTAGTCAAGCTGGCTAAGGTTAGAATAAATTTAATTAAGTGAAATTACTTTTAATATCAAAAGTAAGCTGGTGCAAAATTAGAATTGGTTTTCTCTCTGCTAAAAGGACCTAGTCTTCTTGGACTATTGATCTGCTCCTGATAAGAGATTGTAAAAACTTTTTCCTTACCTTTTAAGTACTCTGCGTATAAAACAAAGACTTTGTGTTTTATCAAAATAATTTCCTGTGCTTCATTTTATCTTTCTCATGAGGTCTTTGATTACTTAGGAGAACTAAGCCTTCTTAATATTAAAAGAGCAAAGTTTTGCTCACAACTATATAACCTCCTGTATTTGCCTTTGAAGTCTTTTATTGTCACTTTGGTGAAATAGATAATTAAATATTGTTTCATATTTATCTGTGATACTTTTTAGTCTAGTGCCCAAAGCTTTTGATGTTTTAGACAAAGTTCCCAAAATTAAATTCTAAATGAAGTCTTTTTGACATGCAATTAACTTTGGGACTTTCTAGAAGGCCCCTGGAACATCTCAAAATATTTGTTTTCTCTTCTTATAAACAGAGAGAAATTAAACTAATTAGGCTATTTTGATATGTTAAATTACATGGGTAGCAGTGTCAAATAAGAAATAATACTGAGCCTTCTTTATGTTGTACTTGTATAGGTGTATGTTACAAGTGTTCTGAAAATTGTATGAAATTCCTAAAGTCTGATGTGTCCTGGTGTATTGTTATCAGTCATAATTCTAGTTATTATCTTAAAATGTTTTATGTTACAAAAATAACCAAATTTCCTTCCCAGATGAACTCTTATCAGATCATTAAAAATGAACATCTTTAAGTCTTTTTACAAACATACTGTTTCACTCTGTTGCTTTTGGAAAAGTGTGGCTGCAAAAAGTGCATCATCTTCAAGAATATTCATGGAATGGACTTTCAACAGATGCAGGGTTTTGATCACTTTAAGATCATAAAACTGGGCTGGCCCCGTGGCTTAGCGGTTAAGTGCGCGTGCTCTGCTAGTGGCGGCCCGGATTCGGATCCTGGGCGTGCACGGACGCAGTGCTTCTCCAGCCATGCAGAGGCCGTGTCCCACATACAGCAACTAGAAGGATGTGCAACTATGACATACAACTATCTACTGGGGATTTGGGGAAAAAAGGAGGATTGGCAATAGATGTTAGCTCAGAGCCAGTCTTCCTCAGCAAAAAGAGGAGGATTAGCACGGGTGTTAGCTCAGGGCTGATCTTCCTCACACACACACAAAAAAGATCATAAAACTGAACTTGGTAAGAATTTCCAGAACTGATAGAAAAACTGGATTCAAGCAGAACAAGTATGAATTACATGGGACTGGGTGAACTGAGGGCGATGCTTATAATTTTTATGACGTTTTGTTTGAAACATTGCTGGTTCCTTAATGTTTTGTTTTTCCAGATTTGAGGAAACCTTTTCTCTTAAGCTATCTATGACTTACCACAATTTGGTAAAATATACCTTTGTAAACAAAGATGAAAACATTTGCTTTTTCTTCCTACCTGATCCCTCCGGAATTCAGAAACTCTTGAGTATTCTTTTCATGGTGATATAGTCAGTTATTTGCATAAGTTTAATAGGAGCCTGTTTTCCTTGTAACAGGACATAATTGGAAACATTGCTTAAGTGATCAGGCCAATTTTAATACAAACAAATTAGTTTTACTGTGATTATCTTTGGTAAAAAGAGAGGATGATATATAGAGAAAAATTATGTTGCACCTTTGTAGATAACAGATTCTAGTCCTGTGAATTATCTTTGAGGTTTTGTTATATACCTGTAAACTAGACTGGATCCTGAATTCTTCTAGTCAGTTATCTGGCTACAACTCGCCAAAGTAACATTTGCAATTTTCTTCCACCCTTCTGATTTGGAATCACTAAGAACAAAGACTGCCCTTGAATCTCCTTAGAAGGGACTATACCAGGTCCTCCTCACTACCCAGATGGCAGCCAAACTTCAGGGACTTGAACTCTGGTTCTCATCCTCATGAGATCTACATCTCAGAGCTGTAGAAGGATCCACTTGATATACGATCCTGTACAAGAACTGGAGACCTCCAAATAAAATTGACTGGGAAGAGAAGTAGGCAACATAGAGGTAGACTGCTTCCTACCAATATGCTAGATCAAGACTTCATACTTTTTTTTGTGTGTGTGTGAGGAAGCTCAGCCCTGAGCTACCATCCATGCCAATCCTCCTCTTTTTGCTGAGGAAGACTTGCCCTGGGCTAACATCTGTGCCCATCTTCCTCCACTTTGTATGGGACGCCACCACAGCATGGCTTGACAAGTGGTGCGTCAGTGCATGCCCAGGATCCAAACCCGGGCTGCCAGCAGCGGAGCGCTCTCACTTAACCGCTACGCCACAGGGCCAGCCCCAAGACTTCATACTTTAACTAAACATGAAACCCTTTCTTCTTCACTTTCCTTCCATTACTCTGGAACTGGCCTGGAGAGATAATGCCATCATCCGTATCTCCCAGGCCATTGATAAGGGGAATCACCTCTGGAATTTAGAACAACTTTTTATTTCAGGCTAGAAGAAAACCTAACTGACCCCTGGCTTGAATGGGCAAATGCAATAATCCACGTGAATGAATCCATTAACACGCCGTCTTAGTGGGAGTGGTTTGTGCCCTGACAGGATTTATCATTTTTGTGGTGGTCATCATTCTCCTGGGACCTGTGAATGCCTAGATGGCTGGTGCATGACCAGCAATGCCTCTTAACTGTGCCCTTCATTGTTCACAAACAAACTGAGACAGTTCACTGGTCAACTACCCTGAATTTACATCTTTGAGTTAGAAAGGACCCACCAGGAGGCATTCATGATCCAGGATTTGCTTCATTTGGTGGGGACCTACTTCCCTCGTTAGGATTAAATGTAAACGAGGCTATGATCAGGAATCTCTTTTTTTTTTTGTGTGTGAGGAAGATCAACCCTGAGCTGACATCCATGCCAATCCTCCTCTTTTTTTTTGCTGAGGAAGACTGGCCCTGAGCTAACATCTATTGCCAATCCTCCCCCTTTTTTTCCCTTTTTCTTCCCAAAGCCCCAGTAGATAGTTGTATGTCATAGTTGCACATCCTTCTAGTTGCTGTATGTGGGACGCGGCCTCAGCATGGCTGGACAAGCAGTGCGTCGGTGCACGCCCAGGATCAGAACCAGGGCCGCCAGAAGTGGAGCGCATGCACTTAACCACTAAGCCATGGGGCTGGCCCCAGGACCCTCTTTTTAACTCTTTTTTTTTTTTTGTGAGGAAGATCAGCCCTGAGCTACCATCCATACCAATCTTCCTCTTTTTGTCAAGGAAGACTGGCCCTGGGCTAACATCTGTGCCTATCTTCCTCAACTTTATATGGGATGCTGCCACAGCACAGCCTGACAAACGGTGCATCGGTGTGCGCCCGAGATCCGAACCCAGGCCGCCAGCAGTGGAGTGTGTGCAGTTAACCGCTATGCCATGGGGCCGGCCCCCTCTTTTTGACTCTTGAAAGTATTGCAGAATCCGATGTGAAAGCAACAGCTGCCCAAGAAAAATCCTTAGACACTCTGGCCAAAGTTGTTCTTGATAATAGGGTAGCCTTTGATTATCTTTCAGCTGAGCAAGGAAGTGTCTTTGTTGTGGCCAACACCACCTGCTGTACCTGGATTGACGCTTCTGGGGAGGTTGAAGCTCAGTTACATAAGATCACTGAGCAAACCACTTGGCTTAAAAAGATGACTCCTGGGCCGGCCCCGTGGCTTAGTGGTTAAGTGTGTGCGCTCTGCTGCTGGCGGCCTGGGTTTGGATCCCGGGCGCGCACCGACACACCGCTTCTCCGGCCATGCTGAGGCCGCGTCCTACATGCAGCAACTAGAAGGATGTGCAGCTGTCACATAGAACTATCTACTGGGGCTTTGGGGGGAAAATAAATAAATAAAATAAAATCTTAAAAAAAAAAAGATGACTCCTTCAGTGGGGTCTTTGACTTATTTGACTTTTGATTGGCTTGGGTTGGGGACCATGGCTCCGAGTTTACTCCAGACATTGGGAATGATCCTGCTGATAATAATCACAGTAGTCTCCCCTGTCCACTGTATTCTCTCAAAAGCTTTAAAGATTTTATTTATTTATTTTTCCCCAAAGCCCCAGTAGATAGTTGTCTGTCATAGGTGCACATCCTCCTAGTTGCTGTATGTGGGACACGGCCTCTGCATGGCCGGAGAAGCCCTGCGTCGGTGCGCACCCAGGATCCGAACCCTGACCGCCAGCAGCGGAGCTCGCGCACTTAACCACTAAGCCACGGGGCCGGCCCTCAAAAGCTTTAAATGTATGTTCATGGCTGCTAACCACAAAGCAAATGATCTACCTAAGACTGGAACGCCACAAAAGGAGTGAAGAAAATGACTGACTAAAAAATTATGAGCCTTAAGCTGTGACCTGTGTCTACTACAGGGATTCAGCAAAAAACATCATGACCTGTGAATACCACACAGAGGATCAGTGAAAGCTGTGAAAACTGCAGAGCGATGGCTGGGGGTGGCACAAATGCCTTAATTTTTTATCACATCTCTCAATGAGAATGAGAGTTTGAGCAAAAGGGAGGAATTGTTAAAAAAGAGACAACAGGCCCCAGATTGAGTCATTGTGCTTAGCCCCAAGTCAGCAAAGCCAGACTTAATGTGTAACTTAATTGTAGTTTCAGCCTCTCCCAGGAATGTAGTCTTAACTGGTCAGTCTGGAATTTCCCAGTTAGCACTAGTGAGGGAATCCACCTCATAGACCCCTCTCATCCCCACAAAGATGAGGTAATCTACTCTTTCCTATAAAAGTCTCCCATTTTGTACAGCTCTTTGGAGCTCCTTTCTATTTACTAGACAGGATGCTGCTTGATTCATGAATCACTGAATAAAGCCATCTTTAAGTTTACTAGGTTGAATTTTGTTTTTTAAGCAATCTCTAGGGTAAGCAAGGCAACAGGCAACCAGAAAGGACTTCTGGGGTCATCGTTTGCACAGAGATGTCTACGTTGAGTTCTGCAAGGCAATGCGTGCCCTGACTCTCTCCTCTGTCTTTCAATCAAATCTGTATTATTGGCTAACACTTTGTTGGGCTGGGCTTGCTCTGAGGTTGCAGCTGAGTCAAGTCCTTCTCAGTGAGGACATCCTGAGAACAGCGCTATGCAGAGGGTCTTAGCCACAGCCTGCCACGTGAGTCCACCCACACCATCCAAACTACAGAAAGGTGAGCAAAGCCGGGCTCTGGCTGGTGCTGGGATAATAAAGATTGTCTGACTCTGATGCAGATGGGATCTTCTCACCCTCAGCCAGCAGTGTGGCCGTGTCAACACGGGTCCGAGCTAGGTTTACTCTATCAGTTTGGATACAATGCCAAAGTAGATTCTCCCAGAGCTTAGCTAGTCCTCTCTCAGGCCAACCATGAAAAAGGACATTAACAGATGGCCGTGCTTTTTCCCAAGAGTGAGGACGCATCCCAGGCCGAGGACCTGTCCTCGTCAGGATCCACAACAGGAAGCTTCTCAATCTCAAGGGAAGAATGAAGATGAGAGTTCTTGGAGGGAAGCGTGGACATTCTGGGTGGCAGTCTGCAAATCATTTGGCAAAAATGTAAACTGATTTTTTTCTGGTTGTAAAAACAATACCACTTAAAAAAAATCAGATAATTCATAAAAGGGCTCAACTGCAGACAGAAGTCAAAAAGGACAGCCCAGTGACCTCCCTTGGTGGGTTCATCACTTGTAAATAAGACTACGTATCATGCAGATGAGTTGAACATGAATGGAGGTGGGCATGGTGCCCACGGTGCTGGTAGGGAGCAAGTGTGGCCTGGCCGCACGCACTGTGCAGTCTCGGCAGGCGCAGGACTGGCCCGAAGCTACGGCATCCCCTACGTCAAGATGTCAGCCAAGACGTGCCAAGTGAGCCAGCTCCCCACCCACAGCTGGCCAGGGACCCGTCGCACCTGCCCCGGCCAGGGAGCAGTGCTCACTACCCCCTCTCCCTCCACACAGGGCAGCTGCTCTGGCTCTGACCCCAGCTCCAGGACCCTCGGGACCCAGCGGCCCCTTGTGCTGTAAGTCTCCCTGGACAGCAGGGCAGTGTGGGAGGCCAGGGCCTGGGTGTGGGCTGACACAGCTCCAGGGAAAGGTGGAGGCCCCTGGAGAGAGCTGCCCTGAGCCAGGCCAGAGCAATGACCCTGGGGACATGACCCCTCTGCCCCCAGAGCACCCCGTGGGCCCCTGTGGGCCCTGACCCCTTAGTGGGCTGTTGGGGACAGGGTGATAGCTTAGACAGGAGCTGGACATAGGGTGGTCAAGCTCGGAGCCAGACCTGGGGGCCACCCTGCCCTGTTGGGGAGGGGCTGAGAACAAGCCACCTGATGGGGGTGGCTTTGGGGCCCACTCTGAGCAGGGCCTGGCTCCCTGTTTGTGGGAGTGTGGGGGCTGGGGAAGGGGCTGGATTCTGCTTGAGCCCGTGGCAGGGGTGCCTCGGTCCCCTCCCCTGTCGGGCCCTCAGGCTGAGTCCCCCTCTGAGCTGCCCCTTCTTCCCAGGGCGCGGAGGACACCTTCTACATGCTGGCGCGCGAGATCTGGCAGCACAAGGTACGCAAGCTGAGCCCTGCCGACAGGGGCAGCCGGGCTACATGAGCTGCAGGTGCCTGCTCTCCTGAGGGTGACACCAGCTGTGTCCACTCTGACGTCCCTGATGGTCCTTTGTGTGCAGACGCGGGGCGTGGAGGTGCGGATGTGGGGAGAAGGTGCAGAAGGAGGAAGGAGGGGGGAAGGCAGGAAGGAAGCGCCGCCAGAGCCCAGCCGGCCCAGGGTGGACAGAGTGACCACAGACCTCCAGGATGCTTTGCACAGACTGCCTTGAACTGACCCCACCAGACCCCAGCTGTTAGTCTCCTCCAGCCCCGTCCGGGCCCGATGGGCACACGTTGAATCGCAGGCAATTATTTGATGGTCTGGACCCTGGCGTCTGGCCGAGGTTGGGAGGCTGCAGTGCGTGTGGCTTCTAACCAGGTGCAGCGGGAACCTCTGCTTCCTCCAGCTGGTGGCCCCTCTGTGGGGACAGCTGGCAGAGGCTGGTCAGGTGGCCCCGACCTCGCCACCCTCAGCCTCGCAGGATGTCCAGCCCTTCCTGCAGAGAGCTCTGGGCGCTGCAAGAACAAGCCGGCCTTGCATTTTAACACACAAACCCTTTATTGACCTTTAAGCAGCAAGAAGAGAATGGAGGCCACGCACACGTCCCTTTGCCCTGGGAGGGAGGCCTTCTTGGGGAACGCTGAAACCAGGTTGGGGGCGGGTATCCGCCACCTTGGAGTCTTCTTCTGACTCTGGGTGGGGTCGCATTTCCTGAGTGTTGGGGACTCTGAAAGGCAGTTGTTGATGACCACAGAGTGAGGAACCCAGCCTCTCAGGTCCATGCCTGCCAGCGTCCTGTCCTCCAGCCCGACGTGGAGCAGCAGCTCTCAGGGTCTCAAAGCAGGGCCCCAGCACTGTCAGCTCGGTCTCAGGGCTCTGCCCCATCATGCTAGGTGGCTGCTCAGGGCCCTCGGGTCTGGCCGTCCCTGCCCCCTTGTGTGAGTGAGGGTGGGCTGTCCCGCCTGCCCCTGCCACCGCCTCCCTGGGGTGGTCTGTTGCTCCCAGAGCTGCCTTAGGTCACTGACGAGGCCTTGTGGGTCATGCCCAGGCCCCAGGTGGCCACATACTGCTCCGAGAGGGCTCACCCTGCTTTGGTTCAGAATCCAGGACCAGCCAGGACAACAGGGGCTTGGTCCCCTCAGTCCTCATCCCGGCTGGAGGGGCACTCGTGGCACCTCTCCCCTCCCAGGCCCCGGGTTCAGGCCAGGCCCCTCTGAGTCAGGGACTTGTGCCGTGTGAGGGGGTCACTGTCCACCAGGAAGGCCAGCATGAAGAGACAGGGCAACTGCTCGCTGGCTGGGTCTTTGGAGCCACCGCACTCTCCATCACCTTCCCCTCCAGAGGACCCCGAGTGTCCAGCTTCCCTGTGGACATGGAGGTCAGGGAGGCAGGGACATGCAGGTCCTTGGGACAGCTCGTCCGGCGCTACCAGGGCTCCGTCTCAGCTGTGCCAGTCACTGCCCTGAGAGGGATGTTGGCTGCAGGCGCCACAGGGCAGCAGGGGTGTCTGGCGCCCTATGACTTGGTCTTCTGTGGGCTGGGCAGGACCTGTCGCTGGGACCTCAGTGGGGGTGCAGGGCCGGGCCTGTCGTATGACCCCGGGGTGGCCCAGGCAGGTGTTGAAGGGAAAGAGACCCAGTGTCCTGGCTCAAAGCCGATGTCAGAGGCCACCTGCCCACAGCCTCGTGGTTCAGTGGGAGGTTTGGGAGGGATTTCCATCACTGTGGGCTCAGCCAATCTGGAGAGTTGTTCTGGGCTGGGGGCAGGCAGGCCAGATCCAGAGCCTCCATGGCTCCCAGAGAGGTGTGTGGAGCCTTGGGCCCCGCGGAGGTCCCCTCATCCTGCTGCTCCTCAGCCTTTGAGACAGCCAGGCCGGGTGTGAGTCTGGGCTGCTCGTGCTGGGCAGGTGGTTCCGGGAGGGCCAGCCAGCCTTCTTTGGGGAGCGTCTCAATGCTGGGAGAAGCGAGGAGAGGCCTGGGCACTGGGGACACTCGCTCCAGGCCCAGGAGCATCGTGGGGAACTCTTGCGTTTTTGCTGAAAGTAGGCAGACTGGGTTAGAGTCTCCACCGGGCCGTTTGGCCCGCACAAGGTGGAGCCCCATGGTGTCCTCCTGGCTCCCCGCATGGATACCCTGGCCTGGCACTGAGAACAACCCTCCAGGCTGCTGATCCCAGCGTCTGCAGCGTCTGCCCTGGCAGCCAGCCCTGGCCTGGTTTGCCGAAGCTTCTTCAAGCAGAAGAGCATGTGGACAGGGCCGAGGAAAGGCCCTGGGGGCGCCCCTACTATTCACTGCCTCAAAAGGGGGAAGCGGGAGGGGACCGTGCACTTGAGCACACCTCGGGGGGGGGCAGGTCGCACTTTATCCTTCGTAGCTCAGCCATTGAGCCTGGAGGTGCTGAGCACCGTGTCGTCCTCCAGGGCCCAGGGCTGGGACAGCCTGTCCTGCAGAAACTCCCGCAGGCCTTCCAGGGGCAGCTGCAGGAGGCGTTCTAGGAGAAGGGTGCGAAGGGTGCGCGTCAGGCCTGGGGGGCCCACTGGGAAGGCTCAGGTCCCCACCTTATCCCCCAGGGCACCTCATGTGGCCAGCTGCTGTGTCTGCTTTATGCCACGCCTGAGGGTCCCGCTGTGCCCACGAGAGCCATGGGCAGTGCCACGGCAGGGGGAGGCCTGGGCAACAAAGGGCCCCCCCATTCCTGTCCCTTCTCTGGAGGGTGCCCTGCCCAGCTCGGGCCAGAGCAGTGGGCCGTCGTTCGCCCGGGCTCACATGGGCTCACCAGCTGCTGTGCACCTGGAGGACTGTGTATGCCATGGCTGTGAGCACGCGCTCACTCTCCAGGATGTAGGCGTCTCAGAGCTCAGGGTGAGCGGGAAGGGGGTCTGTGGGGACAGCAGACATGGGAGAGGCAGCCTGAGCAGGGCCACTCGGGGTCTCAGCACGGGGTAAGAACCCCCCATTTGCCTCTGGTCCCTGAGTCAGACAAGGTCCTGCAGCTCCTCATCGGGGTGGACTCGTCTCAATGGGGATGTGGCTGCTGGATGAAGGTGCTCCCCACCAGGCCGCTCAGGGTCCTAAGGGCTTGTCCTTGACGACCGCTAACCTGGGAGACAACAGAGACTCTCCCCCATCCGGCGGGAACACACCCGAGAGGAGGGCGTGACTGGCTGCAAAGTCACCGAGGGCTCGTCCACACCCCAGGCTGACCCAACCTTCCCTCCAGGAGCCGAAGTGGAAGCAGCTGGTCCCCGTGCCTGGAGGTGCCGGGTCCTCCTCGAAGAGGGCTCTGGGCTTCCCCAGGAGGGGTCCTGGCTCCATCCACCCCTGGGCAGAGCCTTGCTTGTCTGGGAGTGAGGCTGAGCTAGGCCCTCCCTGGGCGCCGGGGGCTGGGAGCATCTCGGGACCGGGTGTCCCCGGGCAGCCTCACCGGGTCACTGAAGCACTGAAGGAACCACTTGGCCACGTAAATCCCAGTGGACATCTGCTGCTTGTCCTAACGGAAGGGCAGAGGCTGCTCAGGGCCCACCAACCTCCCTATTTGGGGTCTTTGTAGCCACTCCCAGGGGCCGGGTGGATGCAGTTCCGGTAGCCCCACTCAGGCCCAGCTTGCCCCTGGCCCCACCAGGACAAAGAAAATGAATCCAAACTCTCTCCAGCAGCAGGAGGGCACACCCCACCTCCCTTGGCCTCTCAGCTAGTGGGCCAGTGCCCCTGGGGTAGGAGACGGGGACGCTTCTGCTCACCATGTGTTTCTTCTGCTTTGGGAGAGCTTTGCCTAGAATGTGCTGCTGCTGGGCTTGGAATCTCAGTAGTTTCGGGAACCCAGAAATGAAGAAGCCTGAGAAGCCCCTAGGTCCCCAGCCAGTCGGAGCCTGCTCCCATTGGTGTGGGGGTGGGGCAGTGGGAGATGCCACATGCTGAACCCAAGGCCTCTTCTCTCTCGCAGTGACCCCACCATGCCCCCACACCGTCTGGAGCCCTGGCTGGGCACGCTCTTTCCAGAGAGCAGGACTGTCTTTGAGGCCCGGGGTGGCCTGGGGCAGAGGACCCCCCTCATGGGGCCCAGCCCAGCTGGCCCCCTTGCTGAAGGGCAGGCAGATGTTCTGGCCCCGGCACCCTGCCACCTCCCCAATCCCCGCAGCAGTCAGAATGGGAGCATGGGGGTCCCAGCACTGAAGGGCAAGGAGTCCAGCCCACGGCGTGGGTGGCAGGGATGTGCATGGCCATTTCCTGGGCTCGGGAGCCAAGCTGGGGGCACAGAGCAGGGGGAGATGCTGTCATCTGGGCTTCATCTGGCCGTGGGCCCAGAGACACCTGGGCAGGCAGCCAGATGCGAGGCAGAAGGACCAGCAGGGATGTTAAGAATAGTCTGGACGAGGACGGGACCAAGGGCTGTGTCTACAGGACCCAGAGGGCTCTGTGGGGAGGTGGTGCCCTTTTCTGATGGGGAGATGGACTGAGTGAGGGTCCCCAGGCAGCCCCACTGCCATGGGAACTCGACAGGGAGGCTCTCCTGGGCTCCAAGTCACGTCTAAGAGCCTGTAGCAACCACCTGCTGTGTGTAGCATGCCTCTCACTGCTCATCAGCTGGGCCAGTGCTCAGAAGGCGTCTTCCTCACTCAGAAACATCAGCAGGATGGCCAGGACCTCACTCGTGCCCTGGCAGTAGCCCACCTCCTGCAAGAGTCAGAAGGCGTAGAAGGATACACCCAGAGGCCGCCTCTGTGCCCCTCCCCTGCACTCGCCTCTCAGCTTTCAAGGAGCTCCTGGACAGACCCCTGCCCAGCACAGGTTCACAGGGTGGAGGTGAGGACAGTGTGGGGCCACCGAGACGCGCTGGGCCAAGAGAGCCGCCATGCCGGCTCAGGTGCCAGCACCGCGGCAGCCCCGTGCCCGAGCTCTGGGGTGTCCTCCTGGGTCTCCTTTCTCAGGTGAGGCAGAGGCACCTCAGTGAGGTGCGCCAGGGTGACGGGGACCTGACCTCGCTATGGGCAGCCCATGGAGTCGTCTCAGCTGATGTTCCTTGAGAGAATGTTCTGGAAAGAGCAGGCAGAAGGGGAGCAGCACCTTGGGAACTGTCTTGCTGTCTGTGGCCTATTCCGGAGTTCAAGTTCATGGGAAGCTTCATCCCGCTCAGTTTCTGATTAATAATAAGGCATCTCCAGGATCCAAACTCAAGTTTGATGGCAGCAGCGGCGCTTATGAGGCCCCGCGCTAACTTGTGACTAGTTTCAGCGGAGCCGAGTGTCCGGCAGCCCCGCCAACCTCGTGGGGCCTGGGGCAGCCCCAGGGGTGAGGGGCCGTTGCTGGTTCTGGAAAGTGGAGTCTGTGCCCACCCCTCTCTTGTCTCTGTTTTAGACTAGAGAGCCCCCCTTGCTGCAGCTCTGTGACACTGTGAGCTGGAGTCCCGACTAGTGTGTCCTGTTTGGTCACGAATACTCTTAAGAGGCAAGGACGCCTCGGGACACCATGGCTGGGTGGCCGGGACACTCACGGTGTTGTCCCTGGAATAGGCCGAGAGCACGTGGAACGCGGCTTGCTGACTAGGAAGGGGAACAGCAGAGGGTGAGTTTGTTTTGTGCTGATGCTGTGTTTCATTTTGTCTGACAAACCCTGACGACAACACAGGTGTGGTTAAGAAATCAGCCAAATAAGCAGTGAAGTCTCCAGGGCACCTCAGTGCTTAAAAATATTTTGGGGGTGAAGTCTACATACAATAAATGGCAAATATCTTAGCTGTACCATTGGTGAGTTTTAATTTTTATTCTGTTGTTCATTTGCATACATTAAGGTTCAGTCTTTGGGACGTACAGTTGCGTGGGTTTTCACAAACGTATAGAGCCGCCACATCCACCCCTCCAGCTCCGAGTGGAGCAGCTGCTTCATCCTAAAAGTCCCCCTTTGCAGCCAGGTGCTCCTCACTCCATCAGGCCCTGGCAACCACAGATTCTTCTCCTCCCCATGGCTTTGCCTTTTCCGGAATGTTCTATGAATGGAATCATTTATGGGTCTGGCTTCTTTCACTTTGCATCCAAGATTCATCCATGTTATTGAGTGAATCCATAGCTTGTTCCTTTTGATCACTGGATTGTATTCCAATTATGGATTACCACAGTTTATCCATTCTGCCATTGAAGATCATCTTGGTTGCTTCCAGGTTTAGCGATCATGTATAGAGCAGTGAATGTTGCAGGCAGGTTTTACATGGACATAAGTTTTCAAATCAGTTGGGTAAATATCTATGAGCACTTTGGGGCCTTGGTCAGAAACTGCCAGACTGCCCTCCAAAGTGGGTGCACTATTTTGCATCCCCACCAGCATGAGTGAGAATTCCTGTCGCTCCACGTCTTCGTCAGCATTTGGTGATGTCAGTGTTCTGAATCTTGGCCTTTCTAAGAGGTGTGTAGTGGCTTCTCCTTGTGGTTTTATATTGAGCACTTTCTCAAGTGTTTATTTGCTCTCTACATATGCACACAACACATATGGATATATATGTCTGTACATTTATCTTCTCTGTTGAAATGCCTGTTCAGATCTCGTGCCCATCTTTATTGGGACATTTATTATTGAGTTTGAGGAGTTTGTTGTTCTTATTCTGTATGGGTCCTTTAGCAGACATACGACTTGCAAATATCTTCTCCCCCTCCGTAGCTTTCCTTTTCCTTCTCTTAACAGTGTCCTTCGCAGAGCGCAAGTTTCTCATTTAGATGAAGTCCTATTGGTCAGTTCTTTCTTCCATGAGGGTGTTCTCTCTCACTTGACCAGCCTTTTCCTCGGCATCCGTGGCCTTACCCTCCCCCGGCTGTCTGGTTTTCTAATGCCGCAAAATGAGCTGTCCCCACCCTGTAAAAAGCTAGAGATTTCAAATGGGGTCACCAACTGGAACACAGCCAGGCCCATTCGTTTTAGATCCGATGGGCGTTTTCGAGGACAACAGTGGACTGTCCCCAAGTTGAAAATATTCACCATCTGGCCATTTACAGGAAACCTCATGGGTTGTGTGCCTGGGTCTGCAGATGGGGAGGGCTTGGTGGGAGCGGCTGGGGTCACTCACACCTTAGGCTCCTGTCTCCGTGAGGCCTGCTGCATGGCAGCCGTAGGGTGATGGACATTTGGGGTGTGGCTCAGGGCAAGGGCTGGTGGAGGCTGACTCGCCCTGGACCCAGCCTCAGACGTCAGCAGGGACACACTCCCTGGATCAAGGCAGTCACGGAGCCACCTGTGAGCCGACCAGGTTCGGGACACACGGAGCCCTCTAGGGGGAGGAATGTCGATGTCTCATTGTAAGAAGAACGTGTATCGGCTGTGGGTACTGAGTGGCCAGCTTAGGGAGACACGGTCCATGCCTGCCTGGCTGCTCCTCAGCACTGGCCTTGGCTGGACCCCTCTCCTCTCCCTCTCTCTGAGACGGCCTCTCCAATGTGTGGGCATTTAAAGAGCATCTCCTGGTCTGCCGTCTGGATCCACGCAGAGCTATGTCTCCTGTGGGCTAGCTACGTGCACCTCAAATCTGTCAGGATGGAAACCGCACTCCTGTCCCTCCCACGTGGTCTCCCATCAGTCAGGGTCTTCACCCCACACCCAGTTACTCAACAAGAAACCTGGCCTTCCAGGTGGTAAGGTGGTTGGGAAGATGTGAACTCTGACTAGGCTAGTAAGGAATTGCAGTGATACTTGAGGTGTGATGATGGTGTCGTGGTCACATATAAAAAAAGAAACCCCCAGGGGCCGGCCCGGTGGTGTAGCGGTTAAGTTTGTGCATTCTGCTTCAGTGGCCTGGAGTTCGCAGGTTTGGATCTCAGGTGCGGACCTACACACTGCTCATCAAGCCCTGCTGTGGCGGAGTCCCACATACAAAATAGTGGAAGACTGGCACGGATGTTAGCTCAGGGACAATCTTCCTCAAGCAAAAAGAGGCAGATTGGCAACAGATGTTAGCTCAGGGCCAATCTTCCTCACCAAAAAATCCCAAGAACCCCTCTTTTTAAAATTCATACTGAGACATCTACAAATAAAGTGGGACCAGATGTCTTGGGTTTGCAGTGACACACTTGCTGCTGGGGAGGTGTCTGGGGAACACAGGAGACTGGACTGGACAAGGGTCACTAATGGTGGATCTAGTGACTCAATCTGAGGGTTCGTCATATTATCTTTTATTTTAATAAATGATGGAAATTATCTAAAAGAAGCAAAAAGTTTGCAGAAATATATAACTAAAAACATGAAAACTGGGTGTTGTTATGACCCCTCTGACCCTCATTCAGTCCATCTGTGACCTGTTCCTGCCTAGTCTCTGCTGCCCAGTGCCCGCTGCCTGTGGGGCCCTCTAGGGGGGCTCTTAAGGACTCATGGCATGTCTAGCCCCTCTGGGCCTGGCCCCCAGCCTCACCTCAGCACCGCCCACCTTCGCCCCCCACACCTCTGCCCCTCCTCTTCATGAGGCCATCTCTGCACCACCCCTGGCTCAGCTTTCATGGTAATGCTGGGATTCCCTTGTCCTGCCACCATCCCAGTAGTTCCAGACCCCAGGCCCACATGGGTCATCGAGAGAACTTCCACCATGTGGCATTTTTGTGTTTGCTACTGTCGCCTCCCCTCTCCCATGAAATCCCTACATCCCCCTGGGACTCTCACCTCCCCTGGGACTCCCAAGTCCCGCTGGGACCCCTGCGTTTCTTCTGGTACCCCATCTCCCCTGGTACCCCTGTATACCCTGCATCCTCCCCCCAGGACTCTCATCTCCCCTGGGACTTCCATGTTTCCCTGGGACCCCTGCATCCTCCCCCCATGACCCACATTTCCCCTGGGACTCCCGGGTCTCCCAGGGACCCCTTGAGACCCCACCTGCCCAGCAGCCTCACTTGATGCTATAGTGATCCCAGAACACGGTGTGGTTGTGGAAGGTGCGGTTCACACCCAGGCTGATCTGTTTTATTTCTGGAAAGAGCTTTAGCCTGCCCCTTCGCTCTCTGTGGGTGGAACCGAAGAGGAGGAGCCAGCATCAGAGACACAGAACACTACCTGCCACAAACTGCCATCCTGAATAGAGCACTGCTGGCTGGAACCTGAGTTTTTCCTGCAGAAACCTCATTCTGTTGCTTGTTTCTGAAGCCAGGGAGGGTCCCAAGTGCCCCCCATGTCCGATAGGCCCCATGTCACGGCCTGTGCCCAGCAGCCCTGGGGAGGGGACCCCCAATGGTCAGCCAGCCATGGGCTCCTGCAAGGCCCAGACCCCCACCCATTAATTAGGCCTCTGCTCCCTGGTGCCCACCTGAGTCCTACAGCCAGACAGCGAGACGAGGCTGCTCTCTCTCTCCACGCTTCATCCTCACCCGCCATCTTCACCCGCTCATTCTGTTCTTCAAGCGTGAATCTGGCTCAGCCCACCCAGCTGCCCCCACCCAGGGCCCCGGAGGATGGGAGGGCTGCAGGGGCTCGAGGCCCATCTGCGGCACCGGCTCCCATCACCCTGACACTAAAACCACCCGGAAGAGCGCAGAGCCCCACGGCCCTGACACCCCCGCTTTCGGACCCCTGGTTATGATGGCAGAAGAGCGTCCTTGGGGCTCCACGTAGGCCTCACTGCTGCATGTTTCCCATTTCAAAACTTTTTGTGCTTCTAGAGAGGAAAACTCTCGACCTTTGCATATTCTCTTGTACCCAGCCAACATGCTAGATTAGTTTACTGCTTCTGATTAATGGGTTTTTGCAGAATGTCTTCACTTTTCTAAGATCATACCACCTGCAAGTGGGGCTGAAGATAATTTTTGTTTCTTTTTTGCTTGTGTAACTGTTACTTTTATTTTCTTGTCTCAGTGTATGAGCTAAAACTACCAAACCAACTCTGAATGACAGTGATGACAGCAGACATAACTTTTTTCTCCCTAATTTTAATGGAAAGGGCTTCAGCATTTCATGGCCCCTTAGGATGTTTGCTGTTGGCTCTTCTTCAGTAGTTCTAAAAATATTTAGTTTATTTCTACTCTTATATTACTTATGATTTTTTAACCATTTACCAATAGCGGCTGAATTGTAATCACTAGCTTTCTGGAATCCACGGATGTCATCAGATGACTTTTCCCTTTGAATGTGTCCACGTGCTATTTGGTCCCCACAGGCTGGTTCTGGAACGCACCGTCCTAGGTCGTGAGGATCGTTCCTTTAATGCCTTGCTACGTTAAACCTGTTAGGATTATATTTAGACTTGTACATCCATAGCCACATGTGAAATGGACTGACCGGTGTTCCTCTCTGGCGCTCTGTACGAGGCTCTGGAAGTGGGGCTGGCAGCTTTATGAAAATGGAGCTTCCCCTCTGCCCCGCCCTGAGCCAGGCTGAGGAGCTGCAGCCAGGAGCAGCCGCCTCCGCTGACGGCGCTCCCGTCTTGCCCTTGGTTCTCCTTCACTTAAGTCTTCTCTTTGTCTTCCACGTGGGCCGATTTTGCTGGTAAATCATCTGTTTCCTCGATTTTCAAATGTATGCCCACGAGTGGCAGACGGCTTTCCCTTGGAATTCTCTGACCTCATCCCGCCTGTAGTCAGGGCCCCGCCTTTCTGAAGGCCCCACATTTTATCCTCTCTCTTCTTTGCGTCAAGCTTGGGAGAAGTTTAGCTACAAAACTGGTCTTTTCAAATAACCAACTTTGGGGTTTATTTATCTTTTCTACACCTTTTGGTTTTTATTTCATTTTGCATTTTAAAATTCTTCTTCTTTTTTTTTTTTTTGTGAGGCCGATCAGCCCTGAGCTAACATCCATGCTAATCCTCCTCTTTTTGCTGAGGAAGACTGGCTCTAAGCTAACATCTATTGCCAATTGTCCTTTTTTTGGTCCCCCAAAGCCCTAGTAGATAGTTGTATGTCATAGTTGCACATCCTTCTAGTTGCTGTATGTGGGACGCGGCCTCAGCATGGCCAGAGAAGCAGTGCATCGGTGCGCACCCGGGATCCGAACCTGGGCCGCCAGTAGTGGAGCGCACGCACTTAACCGCTAAGCCACGGGGCCGGCCCTCTTCCTTATTCTTTTACTAACTTTTTCTTCTCATGTTAACGTTCAATACGTAGTTCTTTAATGTCAGTCTTTAAAGATAAAACATATTTTGTGGGAATTTTCATGATCTCTTACATAATTTGTAATTCAGTTTTGATATTCTTTTAGCTCTAAAGTTTTGCTGCTTTGGTGAATAGAACATTTTTCTTATAATATTTACTAAGCAGTTGGTCAATACTGATTCAAGTGGCACCATCGTGTACTATAAATTTTAACCGCGTGTGCTGCAAGTAGTAACCACCTGCTCCTTCAGTCCACTCTCTCGTGGCCAACTGGGCTCTTGGCCGGGTCTCTCGTGTCCCTGTATACATGGCATCATCAGTGATTGGGCAGTTTGTCTGGTTTTCACCTGGATCTGGATGCACCTGGCTGGGATCCTAGTAATAAGTTTAGAAATGGACTCGGGCTCTCAGAAGCTTGAGGGAATTTGTGGGTGGCTGTGCAGGGTCCCCGGATTGGGGCCCAGCCGGGATGCAGATGTCTGGTGCTGCCCCTTCCTTCCTGGGGAGAAGCTGGCCTCGCCTGGCCCTGCAGCCGCGGAGCACGAGGGGTCTGGGCTCACCATCCTGCCATGACAGCACTCCACAGCCCAACTCATCCCGCAGCTTCTCTGAACGCCTGCTTTCCCCATCTCATCACCCTGAGCCGCGTCTGCAGGGCCACAGGGGTATGCTGCGCAGTTGGTTACTAGAGCCTCCTCTTGTCCCCGGCTGCACGGGGCCCCTTTGAGGGTTTCCAGATTAAGCACGATGCTGGCTGTTGTTCTACAATTATCAGTGGATGTCCACGTGTGTACATATTCACCACATTAAGGAATCGTCTATTCCTGGCTGCTTGTTGAAGTGTGACCACCATCGCTCCCCCTGGTGTCCAGGCTTCACTGGCCGGTCCCATCGGTCTGGACACATCGCTGCCCTTTCACTTGCCAGGTGTGCACAGAGCACCGTTCCTGGGCAATGTGACCTGGGGGGACCCTCGGGTGGAGACGGGGCTGAGCTGTGGGAAGGAGCCCGGGTGCAGGGTCCACGCTGGGGAGACAGGAAAAGACCCATTCCTCGTCCCAACTAAGTCTTTTCCTTTCTAAACAACTTCACTTTTAGCTGTTGTTCCTGTGTGTTTGGTTGCTTTTCTCATTTTATGGTTTCTGTGGGTGTGTTTCCTTGCTCTTTCCCCTGGTTTCTCATCCTTCCTGTGTGACTTTGTCCCCTGCTCAGGTCTGGGGCCCTTACTTGGATTCGGGTGGTGTCTGTCTGTCTCTGGATCCACTGTCTGCACTGGGCCAAGCTGAAAGGAATGGAGGTGCAGGCAGCAGGGGGACAGGCAGGGCCTTCTCGGCAGGAGTGTCCAGGGCCCCTGAGTCCGGGAGGGGCCGAGAAAGCGCTGAGGTCGGGCGAGGGGTCCCCATGGTGCACGACCTATCCCCTGGGCTACCCCAAGCTCCTGACAAGGCCTGGCCTGTTGGCGCTGCCTCTGCCGAGTGTGGAAGGGCCGAACCTCATATTTTCCTTCATTCTCCGCCTTCACCTTCTCAACGTCAACAGGAGAGACCACACCTGAGCTGCATGTGCGGTTCTGGGATGGGGAGGTGTGTCAACCCCACAGGACAGCTCTGGGTTTGGGGTACAGGACCCACAGCCCTGCGCCCGCAGCCTCCTCCTGCCTGCGGGCAAGGATGGCTCTCACCCTCGCCTCCTGGGGGCTGAGGCCGGCAGCTCCTTCTCGCTGGAAGGAAGAAAAGCAGAGCCCTGAGGACCTACCCCAGGCTGGCAGTCAGGGAAGGACCAGGCCCATCCCCAGGACCCCAAGTTGGGCCCCGGAGACTCAGAGGGAGGGCTGAGCCCGGAGGGAGCCAGGATGTGGGCAGAGGAAGGGCATGGCGGCCAGGGGCCTGTGGCCGGGGGAACACCCTCCCCGCGAGCCTGGGAAGCGTTGGTGCTGGAACGGGAGGTGACCTGTCACTGTCCTGGGGTTGGGCTGGCCCCAGGATGCCCTGTGTGCCCATCCTGCCAAAGTCCCCGTGTCCCCCACAGGGTCTGACTGTCCGGTGTCCCCCTGCCTCTGCCTGCAGCTGGCCGCCCACCCTCCAGCCCCGACTCCATCCATCTCTTGTCATCACTTCAGCCCCTGAGGCCCATCTTTCATGCTTGTCTCCTCAGAACCTCTCAGCATGAGCCACCTCTGGTGGGTCCAAACCGCTGCTTGTCACTAGGCCAGGAGCGGCGACTGAGGGCCCGCAGGCAGGCGGGTGGGCCCCCGGCCACGTCGTCAGCCTCCTTCCCTCCCGGGGCGGGGTCCCCGCACAGCCCGCTGCGCCCTCTACATTTAGCCCTCATCCCCCAGGGCAGCCTCCTCCCTGTCCTCCCTGCTCCTGCCATGCTGCTCCTCCACTCTCTCTGCTCCGCGCCCTCCACCTCCATCGAGGTTTCTCCCTGCAGTTCTGACCGGCAGTGTCTCCAGAGAGCACTGCAGAAGCCTTGGGACTGACCGAGGCCCTGGCTCAAGTGTCTCAGGTGAGTCCCTCCCCGGGGCCTTACCCTGTGCCTGGCTGTCCTCCCTCAGAGAGGAGGCCCCATCC
The DNA here is from genome assembly GCF_020826845.1 of Diceros bicornis minor. Classification (NCBI taxonomy): domain Eukaryota; kingdom Metazoa; phylum Chordata; class Mammalia; order Perissodactyla; family Rhinocerotidae; genus Diceros; species Diceros bicornis. Next base: position 36,578,192 of record NC_080773.1, read on the forward strand.
CAGGAGCCCAGCGCCTTTGGCGCTGCCCCAGGCTAGCTCCATCCATGTGCACACACGCCTCACCCAGTCCCATCTCCCCCAGTCTCCCCTTCTCTCCCCCAACCAATGCCCGGCCTCCATCCTGAATCTCCTCCCAGCACCAGACCAGGGGGTCAGGTCATCTTCAGCTGCCTTCAAACTCCACCTGCCTCTGTCCCCTTCCCATGAGATCCCCAGGCCAGGGCCTGCCTGAACGCTGCCCCTGCCTGTCCCCTCAATGTGTGAGGCCAAGCCCCTCACTGCCACGCCCCTCACTGTCCCTGGTGCTTGTCCCCACGGGGCCACTTGGCTGGGCCCACATGAGCCCTTGGAGACCTGCTGGACAACTGCCCCAGGCTGGGCCAGGCGGCCCTCACTCTGTGGCCACAGCTGTGGAGCCCCTGCTGACCAGGCTGGATGCAATCTGCCCGGGGGAGGCAGACACCATCACACCCTCCCTCATGCAGGTGTGGAGGCCACACTGCTGAGCAACCAGGCGCCTGGCCCAGAGCCCAGCTGCACCCCCTACCCCAAGTTCACCTCTGGGTCTCTCAGCTCAAGCCTACTGCCGACCCCGGACTGTGATGGGCACCTGGGGATGAGGCCCTGTGCTGAGGAGACGGGTCTTGTCTCCAGAGAGGTGTTTCCGCAAACAGAAACCATGCTTGAGATGAGATGGGGGGTGTCCAGATGACTCACTGCAGAAAACCGATACGGTCAGGAGTTTGCACAGCGAGAGGTCAGCATCTTCCCGAGGTTCCACTGGTGCCCCTGCTTGGCATCCCTGTACCCCAGAGGGGCCACCGTGGTGAGAGCACAGCAGAGCCAGGGACGTGGGGACAAGGAGGGAGCAGGGTGGCTCCTCCCTCCCCTGCATCCTGAGGGAGCCCAGGAACCTCTGACAAGGGGCACAGCCTGAGGGGCAAGGACCCACCTGCCTGAAAGGGAGCAGCCTGACAGCCTCACCTGCTCCTACAGGCTGTGATCCCACCTGGGCCTCAGCTGCTCCTAATGGCCATGATCCCACCTGGGCTTCACCTGCTCCTAGTGGCCATGATCTCCGCCTCGGCCTCACCTGATCATTCTGGGCTATTATGTCTGCTCATTCCAAGGCCAGCCGGGTGTCCAGGTCCTCTTTCAGGTCTAACATGCAAGACAAAAAGAATCCAAATATTACACTGCACTGAAGAGCTTCAGAGCAGAAACAAGCCTGCTCCCTGCGGCAGCTCCCCAGTCTGTCTGATCAGAGGGCGTGAAAACCCCGTAGCCAGGGTGGTTGACATCCAGCTTGGTGGATCATAGGTTCACACTCACACTTTCTAACACTCCCGCTTACAGGCTACCTTCCCAGCCCCCTGGAACTTATGTCCTCATGAGATTACCGAGTTCTCTTCAGAGTTATGAGGAACAATAACGTGGACCTGGCGGGCTCAGATCAACTGCTGACCAGCAGTGCAGTGTGCAAACTCCCAGCCCGGGGCTGGCACTGAGGAAAGGAGTGTGCAGCCGTCGGCTGATGAGGGGGTTCCTGCAGGCTTACTGGGAATCAAATTTTGCGCTTAGACACCAAAAGCACAAGCAACAAAAGAAAAAAATCAATAAACCAGACTTCATCAGAATTAAAAACTTCCGTGCTTCAAATGACACCATCAAGAAAATGAAAAGACAACTCACACAATGAATGAAAATATTTGTGAATCACCTGTCTGATAAGGGGTGTAGTATAAAAAATATATTAAAAATCCAAAACTCAACAATAAAAAGACAAATAGCCCAATTTGAAAACGGACACAGGGCTCAGGTGGACATTTCTCCAACGTGATTTACAAACGGCCAACAAGCACAGAAGAAGATGCTCAACATTAGCCATCAGGGAAATGCAAATTGAAACACAACGAGACACCACTTTTCACCCATTGGAAGGCTATTACCAATAAAATGGAAAAGAACAAGTATTGGTGAGGTTGTGGAGAAATTGGAGCCTCCTGTATTGCTGGTGGGAATGCCAAATGGTGCAGCTGCTGTGGAAAGCAGTTTGGAAATTTCTCGAAAGTTAAACATAGAGTTACACATGACCCAGCAATTCCACTCCTAGGTATATGCCCAAGGGAAGTGAAAACATGTCCTCAGCAAATATTTGTACATCTATGTTCATAGAAGAACTACTCACAATAGCAAAAAGTTGGAAACAACCTAAGTGTCCACAGATAGATGAATGGATAAGCAAAGTGTGGTCCATACATGCAATGGAAACTTAACCACAGAAAGGAATGAAATACTGATCTGTGCTACAACACGGATGGACATGATGCTGAGTGAAAGGAGCCAGACACAAAAGAGCACATATTGTAGGGTTCCATTTTTATGAAATGTCCAGAATAATCAGATCCATAGAGACAAAAAGTGGATCAGTGGTTGCCAGGGGCTGGGGGAGGGGGGAGTGGACGTATCTGCTGATGGGCAAGAGATTCTTTATGGGGCGGTGAAGTGTCGTGGAAATAGTGATGATTGTGCAACTCTGTAAATATTCTAAAACCCACTGAAGTGTGTACTGAAATGGCTGAATTTGATGGTTTGTGAAGTTAAGAAAATCCACTTGCAGAAACACATTCCCACTGTCTCAGCCCCAGGAACCCTGAAGGTGAGAGTTGGGAAAGGGACGTAGACTGAGAGAACTGCCAGGGGCCTTCCCAGCCACGGACACCCCTTTGTTCCTGCCCTCTAAGTTCCTCCCTGGCCCTGCGCTAACCGAGGGATGTGCCTGCTGAAGGAGGGTTTGGAGACCAGAGGTCCCTAGCACCAGGCTCCAGGAGGTTCCACAGACCAGGCAAATGCCCAGTTCTTCATAGGAAATGAGAACTCTCACATCTACGCCATTCTACTAAGTCTTAACTGGTTCTAGCTGGTGAATCAGCTTAGAGAACACCACCAGCCAATTGGGAGGGCTTGAGTTTGGGGAAAAAGATTACATATTTGACCTCAAGCAGCCTCTGTGCTTGTGAGACCTTCTCTTAGGTGGAGGGACCCTGGATTTCACAATTGTGAGCAAGGCAACAGGAGGAGGGGCTTCATTTTCCTCAGTCACGGTGAAGAAACACATTAGCTGGTGGGACTGGAGGTCCTGGAGACCACCCGGATGGATGATCCAGCAGGAAGCAGGCCTTGGGGCCTGGGGCGGCAACACGTCCAGAGACGTGGGGACAGGGCTGCACTGGGGGAGCCCCTCTGTCCCCACCCCAGCCCACAGGATGCAGAGTTGTCACCCATCGGGTGTCCGTGAGTCTTGACAGGCTGGAGAGCTCAAGGCTGGAGTCTAGCATGACACAGAGGAGCCCTTCTGAGTGAGCAGCACGGCCCTGGGCGAGTTGTCCAAGCTCTGACCTCCTCCTCCTCCCCTGGACATAGCACCGGGGGCAGCAGCCTCACTCATGAGCCCGGGGAGGGCTGCCTGAGCTCGGCTCACTGTAAGTGCTTGGGGGTGAGTATCACCTTGACCACAGCCCAGGGACGCCAGCACCACCCTCCCGGTGACCTCTGTTGCCAAAGCGGCCCAAGGGAGGAGCTAGCAGTTCACGCTCACCTGTCTGAGTGGTCACTGTGCAAGCCGCACCTCCTGTCTGGAATTGGACAGGCGGGTTGAGATGGTTGGTGCCAGGTGGCAGAGCCTGTCACAGGGAGCACGAGCATCTCCAACTGCTACAGACATGCGGCAGAGTGGGTGCCAAGAGGCGAGCAGAATGTGAGGGCTCTGCCATTCCACCGACAGTGGGGCTCCCGGTCAGCCGTGCAGATCAGCGGAGCCAGGAGAGCCCTCAGTCCTTAACCCCTGAGGGTCAAGCGCCCCAGGGAGAGGGTCTTGTCACCATTCAGGGCACAGAGCAGAGATGTGACACACTCCTACCATCCCTCACCCCGATCCCCAGGCCCTCCAGGCCTCCTGCCCTTCCAGACGGACCGTGCTTCACAAATGTACACCTGTCCCCCTCACAGGTTCACAGCCTGCTTTTTTCAGTTAACGTTTTAGAAATCCTTATCATTATCTGCAGAGGTGCCTCATCTTTTGAACGGCTGTATAATATGCCCTTTTATGGATCCACCATGACTTTTTCTAGAATCCCCTGTCGACTGAAATAAAGAGTCTAGATAAAGGTTAAATGAAGGAGTTTATTTGATAATAAAAGTGAGGAACTTGGGTCCCGGGAAACAGTCCAACAGACTATTCTGAAGAACTGCTTCAAGATCTACGGATCTGAGTGCAGTTATATACTTTTTAACGAAGCAGTGCACGTGCAGGAAAGGGCTTACACATCTAATAATAATATACTTCAAAGATAACTTAAGAACTTTTTGGTTATTCATCAAACAAGGCTTGGAATGTTGGTGTTATCTATGTGTTGAGGGAGGCAAGGACGAGGGTCGCTCATTTTCCCCTCAATATCTGAGAAATGCAGCTGGGGAATGTGAGAGCGAGGCACCATTTACCTGTTCCTGTTGCTAATGTCTCCAGCTGACGTCTGGCCTGAGGTGTGGGGTTTCAAGTCTCCAATCATGAAGTGTGGCGTTGTAGTCATTCTAACAGAGGCTTAAGATGGCCTGCACGGCCTCGGGAATTTATGTACTGACTTTAAGTCTATACAGCTCACTTGCTAGATTCGCCTGTTAGACCAGCGAGAGGGACCGCAAACGTTTGTTCACAATCCTCCCTTTTGGTCGTCATCAACCCACGGTTTTGTTCGTGACAAGGAGGCGCTCCTTTGGTTTTTCTCTGACACAGTGGAGTGCCTCTCATTTCCTTACCTATCTTACAAGTCATTCACTAAAAATGCACCCTGGATTGCGTCTACCTTCCTAGCTAACATGAGCCAGGCCTTTTCATGTTGTTGTCTCCTTTGACACCTAGCACAAAATCAGACTAACATGGTAATTAATACAGTCAAAATTACAATTCTGAATACAGTTTTTATAATATCAATGTTAGTAGATGAACAAGAAAGACAAGAAAACTATCCAATGAATTCCAAACAGATGTTGGCATATTTTTGAACTAACTGGATAATTCTTTTCCCTCCTTTATCTGCAGTTGTACTTTATGAGAAGTCTCCTCAGGCTGCTGAAGTGCATCTTGCACTTCTTGAGAAGCCAAATCTAATGTTTCCTCAGGCCATTCATTTTCCATGATCTTAACTTCAGCTGGGGGTCTTAGTTCCAGCTCCCAAAAGGCATAATTTTCTTCGTCTGTATTATCATAAGTCTTATTAACCTCTGGAAGATAAATCTTTCCTATAATTTCTATATTACACCAAACACCTGAACTGTTCATCTTAAATTCAGTTTGGTTGCAATAGTGATCTGATAGTTGAACAGTATGGTTTCTTATTCCCTCCCAGCGAAATCGTCCCCTTCCCATAGACCATATGTTGTTTTAGACAGGAGTTTTTATCACAGGCCAAGTAAGAGTTATTTCTGAATTCCACTGTTCCTGGGGGCATAGCTGTATCCTTTTACGTTGTTCACAACCTAGAACTGAGATAGGTTCCCATCGTGGTGTCGTTTCGTTTTGGGCAAGAAGGGCCCCCCAGCTCCCTACAGGAAGTACCTGGTAGTTGTAGTGGATAATCTGTTTCCCCACAGGTTGTACCACCTGATGTTTTTCGTTAGGCCATAGTCGAGGCTCTAGAGCCATCAGGGAACACGGTGCAGGTGGCAGGTTCCTTCAATTATTTCCCATAGGTTTACATGCAGGAGGGCAAGTTTTCTTCACTGCACTTAGTTTTAGTTTTTAAAAATTTCATACCTCTGCAATTAGTAGACCTATGAAACTTTATCATTCTGTTTGAATTTCATTAAATGTGATACTTCTATTTTTAAATTGCATTACTTACCCTGACAGACTTTCCATTCAGTTCTGCTGTTTGTTTCTGCTATTATTTAAAATGGATCTAAGGATTTAAATAGGTTTTCAAAGTTTATTTCAATATCTCCCTCAAATTCTACCTCATTTGTCTAAGAGACATCTAAAACAGAATATGTTCAAAAATGAGGTCCTACTGGTTCCTCCAAACCTCCTCCACTGCAGTCTTGAAATCTCAGCCCATAGCAAATCCATCCTTCTGGCTGCCTGGGACAAAGTTTGGAGTCACCCTCATCTCCTGATGTATTGTGAACCATCGAGGCTGCTCTTTGACAGGGAGCAGGGAAGGGGAGTAAGGAGAAAGGGACCAATCTCTGACGTTCTGTAAGACCTGGGTTGGATTCGCCTGAGCCTGTGCCACCTGCCCAGCTTGCCACCTCTCATGGCCCACTCTGACCACGGGCTTCTGTGGTGGCGCTGGCGCTGAAGACCGGGGCAGGTAAGTGGAGGGTTTCCCGGGCTGCCTCACTGAGACCCTCACCCCTCCCACAGGTCCTTAGTGCCCTGATATAGATGACGTTTTTTCCTGTACACTTTGTCTTCCTCTCTTCCTGATGTTGAGTCTGGGGTCACTCAACATCAGGAAGTCACTCCTGGAGTGACCCTCCAGGGGTCACTCCCACCCTAAAGTCCTGAATCCATGCCAGGGATTATATGGGGAGTTCCCACTACAGGAATCCAATGGGATGCAGTGTGGAAGGGTGAAATGTGGCTTCTCAGAATCCCACTGACCCCGTGCCATCTGCTTGGATGGAACCACAGGGAGAAGGGGAGCTGCTGAGTCCAGAAACTCCAGTGTGGATTTGGCTGAGCCCTTCCCCAGGGCTGTGACCTGGAGCAAGTCCCACTGCTCCCCTTGGTCTCCATTTCCTTGGGGGGTAAAGTGGGAATACTAACAATCCCCCTCTCTGAGTGGAGGGGAACAGAGAGGGCACATGTGAGGGTGTGTCCCCCTGTGCCAGCATGGCCAAGGGAACATTGCTCCGGACACTGCTATAGTGAGATGCATATCTGGGCTTGCAATGATCTTAGAGGCTCATCTCAGTGGGAGTCTGGCCCTCGGGCCTCCCTTCCCTTTGGGCTCCACACAGCTAAGGGCTGGGGCAGAGGAAGGGTTGAATTTGTGGGCAAAGATGGGTGGGAGTAGCGTTTTGAGAATTGCCACTCCTCTGCTGGGTCAAAGATGGTTGCAGGACAGACTGGGAACCAAGAATGTCACTGGGTTTATCTTTGCAGTTGTTGTCTATTTATCAGCAACAGGAAGCGGATTCTAACAGAGAATTCATTTTCCTGATGAAGACAATGACTTGTATTTGGAAAGCGATCCATTCAACTGTCCAGTGACTACAGTGTACAGAAATGAGGTGTCCCTTTATTTATTTATTTATTTTTGTGAGGAAGATCAGCCCTGAGCTAACATCCGTGCTAATCCTCCTCTTTTTGCTGAGGAAGACTGGCTCTGAGCAACATCTATTGCCAATCCTCCTCCTTTTTTTTTTCCCCCAAAACCCCAGTAGATAGCTGTACGTCATAGTTGCACATCCTTCTAGTTGCTGTATGTGGGACGCGGCCTCAGCATGGCCGGAGAAGCGGTGCGTTGGTGCGCGCCTGGGATCCGAACCCAGGCCGCCTGTGGTGGAGCGCGCGCACTTAACCGCTAAGCCACGGGGCCAGCCCATGTGGTGTTCCTTTAGATGTAAGCGCCCAAGAGGCCCTGTGTTTCTCTCATTGTACCCTACTTACTGGCGTGACTTGAATACTTTATTCATTTGTCATCCACATGCCTCTCTTTTTCACTTCATTCCAGACTCAGTCCAATATCCCCTCCTCTGAGAGCCCTTCTTGGGTTGCCCCATCTAAAGTCGCCCTAAACTCTCTGGTCTCCTCACGCTCTTCTGTTTTTGTTTTTCTTGGGATCCTTAGGGGCATTTTACATTCTCTTGATCATTTACTTGGTTCCTTTGTGAGGATGTGCCTCCATCCCTGGAACATGAGCTCCTCTTCACTTTTCCCCAAAATTGCCTCTTTGACATACATTTATTTTAAACTAAAGGCAATTAAAAAGCAGCAAACACAAGAAAAGCACTCTGTTCTCCCCCTATTTGCCTAAAAGCAGTACATAAATTTACAAAGGACAAAAGTTAATCACCAGAAACAACTTCAGACTCCCATCAGCCTGGAGACAGCACCAGAGGAATTTACATAAACTCTACCAAAGCCTTTATCCAGCATTACTTTCCCATATGAATTGCCGCCGCTAGGGACTCAAGATACTTTTCCTTTGTCTTTGTTACCACTTTTATATGTATTGTTCTTTGTAGAAGATGTTATATAAGACTCAATTCTAACCCACCTCTGAGTTCCTCAATTCTGACTCTGTCATGTATACATGAGATGTACGTGTTAATGAACTTCTGTTCGCTTTTCTCTTGGTGTAGTCTTTTGTTACAGAGCCTGAGCGAAGAAGGTAAGAACAGGGTAGAGGGAAAAATTTTCCTGTCCAGTATCTCAAAATACTTTACTGATGAGCTGCAGTCAACACTCCCCTGCAGGCAGCCCTCGGCCCCTTTAAGAAGGAATGACCCTCTCCCACGTCCTTGATGCCCGGATGTTATTTCCCAGCGCCCCTCACAGTGCCCAGGAACGTTTCTCCTTAACGTCTAGCTAAGGAACGCCCCGAGCTGTGGGCATCTGGAGTCCTGGGAACTACATTACCCAGAATACACTGCACTGAAGGACGGCTGCGTTGCTCCAATGAAAGAGCAGAACAGGGACATTTCCGTGCCTAGGAAGCTTTACGGGAGGGACTTCCGGCGTCCCTTTTCTGAGGGTTACTGCGGTTTCTGTGCGTTCGGTTCGCGCAGACGGAGGCTTCCGGGTGTTGGGTGGGGCCTGTGGTGACGGGACCTAGGAGGCGCGAGAGGAGGCGCTGTCTCCGCTGCACGGGGCGGGTCTGAGGCTCGGCGACGCCGCCCAGGGGACCCGCGCCAGAGCCGGAACAGGGACCGCTGTCCCCGGGTCCCCTCCTCTCCCGCCGCTCCCGGCTCCGCTCCGCCCCTAGAGTCGATGGCGGCGGCCGCGCGGAGGGAGCCGGCTCAGGTCAGTGCTCGTGCTCCGCGCCCTCCCCGCCCTCAGCCCAGCCCAGCCCTAGAGCCCCGAGTGCGGGCGCCGCTCACGGGCCTGCAGCCCAGGCCCCGGTGTCCGGGACGGGGAGGGGCTTGTGGGGCCTGTTTCTGAGAGCCGGGGTGACGGGTGTGGGAGAGGGTCCCAGGCGGAGGGCCACTGAGCGGGGAGGAGTCGGGAACGGAGTGTTGTATCTGAAAGGAACAGAGAGTTGGGCGTCAGGCCTGGGCTGTCAGGCTGAGGGTTGTACTTTTCTTCTCAGGATGCTGTGGGTCACAGAGGGTTGTGAACAGAAGAGGGAGAAGATGGATCTGAGTTAGAGATTTAAAAGTTTTTCAAGCGCTGCTCAGAGGAGAGCAGATGGGAGGCGGCATGATAACAGCGAGGCACAGGGAGGTTGAGTCCTTGACGAGACCACACAGCTGGTAAGAGTGAGCACTGAGGACTGAGCCCTGCTGATAATACAGTCATTCCACGATCTCCTGGCGCCAGGACTGGGCAGTGGCTACAGGATGGAGCCGGCCATGGTTGCTAGCCTCTCAAGAACTCCCTCATTCCACAGATTCACATGAGTACAGAAGCTCTTATGGACCCTACGCAGGTGACTGGATGGTGTCCCCAACCCTTCCAAATTCTGACCCCACCCAGGTGATTTCTTGGATTGTGGTGTCCTGGAACATTTCCCTGGCCATTTTCCAAGCCTTAGACATGGGGACCCAGAACAGACCCCATCCCTGGGTGGTCAGTCCAGGCCACAGTTTACATGGAAGGGTTCCTGTTGTGGGCCATCAATAGAATGAGGTGTGGAAGGTTGCACAAGCCTAGGTACCAGTATGTGCAAAGGTTGGAGGCGACGCTAAGCTAGGAGTACTGAGGGAAGCTCAGGTCTCTTCATTCTCAAGGGAACTGAGAGCAAGGGGGCAGGAGTCAGGTCTGGAATGGCTCCCTGAGAGGTGGGGTGTCTATTTTGGAGGTGATGAAGCAATGGGAGATTCAGAGGAGAGGAGGGAGGTGATCAGACCCAGCTCTCCGGCTCCCTGTGGCTGCAGCTGAAGAGCAAGAGGAGTGTGCATGTGAGGGAGGAGATAGGAGACCAGGGAGGAGGCTGCTGCAGGAGTCCGGGTGAGTGTTGATGGGGTGGACCATGTGGTGGCCATTGAGGTGCTAGAAATGGTGGGAGGCTGGATATATTTTTTTTTAGCAGGTCAGCTCAGGTTTTCTGATTTTGAGTATGAGGAAGAGAAAGGTAGTGAGCGATGATTGCAAGATTTTTGGGTTTAGAAGCTGAAGGATGGAAGGGCCATCAGCTGAGATGGGGAAGTTGGTAATGGGAGTAATTTTCACTGGGGATATCAGGAGTTTTGATTTTGGCCATGTTAAGAGTATGAGGTGTTTCAGGGAACAATTAGTGGAGGCTGAAGTGGGCAGCTGGGCATACAGGTCTGGTACTCTGGGGAGGGGTTCAGGATGGAGACCTCTCTAAAAGGTGGGGGACAGTGTGTGGACCAGGGTGGAGCCTTGGGTCGCATTTATAGAGAGGAAACCTGGTCATGATGGTGCTGCTAATAGCAGCCCAGGGAGGGGAGTGTAGGGGCTGAGAAGTGGATCTCTTGCTTGGGCTTCTGGGTGGGAGTGTTGGGTGTCACAAACACTGGTTAGGGAGAGAAGTGGCCATGGGAACAGTGTGGGGAAGTGGGTGATGTGGCAGGTGGCCAGGGCTTTTGAGGGTTGCGTGCACGTGATTGGATGTGGAGGCACGGGAGTAATTGAGGGCAGATGACAGTGAGGCAGGACTATTGCTTATTCACTGCTCTGTGCAATCTCTAGGACTTTGTCGGGACCTTGGTGTGTTTCATTCAGGCTGACAGATTAGCTCAGGGGCGCATTTGGTCATGGGGGAGAGTCACTGGGCCTGAGGTGGAGGGCTGTCGAGGCTGGGCTTTGAATGAGGGTTAGGAGGAGAGAGGAAGGCTGTGACTGGTGAGGGGACATCGAGTGCAGACAAGTGGAAGGCAGCCATGGCAGTTTTGGGTGGCTGAGGTTGAAGCAAGAAAGCGAGGCAGGCGGGGAACCTTCATAGCAGGAATCAGAGCTGCCTTTCATGGTGGGGAGCATCTGATGTCTGGGGTAACTGGATCCAGTTTGAATTTGCTAAGGATTCTCGAATGTCTTGTGCGAGGACAGTGTTATGTGTCTTGTGTGTAACATGGGGAGCCCAGAGAGGAGCCTTGGTGTGAGGTGGAGGTGGAAGTGGCTTTGTTGGGGCAGCTGTGTGAGGGAGGTGTGCTTGAGAGAGTGATGTGCATGTGGAGAGGGAATGAGAACTGATGGCCCCAGGGCCCTGGCATTGAGGACATCAGGGTGGTGGTTAAGCCCGAATTTGGTTGTGTGTTGTAAACACAATCTGGAGCAACCCAGGGGAATTGCCTGATGAGGCGGGTGGCCCTGCTCGCCGGGCCTCAAGCTTATATATCACGTATCTGCCCACCTGCCCGTTGTTGCTGTGGGCTGACACAGTGATCAGTGAGACCATGAGGAGAGAGCAGGGCCCACTGGCACCAGGGCCTGGTGTCTGCTGTGTGGACATGAAGGAGGAGAGTGAGCAGGGGATTGATGTATGGAGGGAAGAATGTGGAGTCTGATCATGCAATGATCTGTCCCCATCACGGCTGGGCTGTGACCTTTGAGAAGGTGGCCATCGACTTCTCCAGGGTAAATGGGGCTCCTAACAAGGCTTGGAGGCTGCTGTGCTGTGATGTGGTGCGGGGGAACTTGGCACTTAGAGCATCCCTGTGTAAGGGCCTCATATCCCTGCCAGTGTCCTAAGCTGCTCTCTGTCTGTCCTCTTTTCCCCTAGAGGTGGCTCTGTCCTTTCCACAGCTGGGCCGTGGGTTCTGCTAACTTCCCCACTTTCTTAGCATGTGTGCTGTGGATGCCAGTGCTGAGCCATGCACTGCCCCAAGCAATGCGTTCCCTGAGCAGCCCTGGCACCTGCTGCTTCACCATGCGTATGGAAGGGTCTGAGAGTCAGAATAATGGGTCTCACCTTGCTTGCCCTCTCCCTGCCTGGGTGACTCTGTCCAGGTCCATGGCATCTGTGTGCCCCAGATTCTACTTCCTGCCTCTAGCTGACGTTTCCTCACGCCTGCCCGTGCCAGGAATTGCAAGGATTGTCATGGTCACTGCTGTAGTTACGTGGACCATGGGCTGTTCTTCCAAGACCTTCTTTGAGGTTTTGGTAATATTAATTTTCCTGTGTGATGAGTTGCTCTGGGCCGGTGCTGGCCATTCCCGTGTCCTGTCTTTTTTAGGAGTTGCCTCATGCAGGTCCCATAAAGTTGTACTGCTGGGGCTGCTGGGAGAGCCCTGGTTGTCTCAGAGAGTGGACATGGCAAGATGGTCTCAGGAAGCCTGGCCGTGGTGAGTGGCAGCTAGGGGAGGACGTGACAGCAGGGCTGTGTTCAGATCATACCAGGCACCTGCCATGTGTCCACCAGTGTTTTGGTGTGAATGTCACTGGCCACAAATAATTTCTGCTTTTCTTCTCACACTGGGCAATTCGCTGACCTGTCATTTCATCTGTGACTTCTGACTCCCAGTTAACTCTGTGGCCTCCTTGAGTCACCTGTTCCTCTCCACTGCTACCTCTGCAATGTTCTCCAGCACTGAGCCACACAGAATGTGTCATGAGGTGTGCACATACCCTTAAATAATCCTTGAATGGCAACTACTTGGATCCAGTTGAATTTCCTGGGCCTGGACACAGCCACCTTTCTGTCCAGCACCCACGTGTCAGCAGCAGACAAGGTCCTGCTGAAGGCTGTTAGCAGAAGAATGAGCTGGAGACTCTGCCTCTCCTCCTTGTGCTGTACCGCACCCTTGTGTCCTTTGTCTGGTGAGCTGTCCCCTGTTCTGTGGTCTTCAGAGGCCCAGTACTGCTAAGCAGCCCCTTTCTCAACCTGCCCCCAATCCTGGAATGGAAGGTGAGGAGACAGCTTCTGAGCAGTGCTTCTGTAGAAGTAGAGTCGAAAGGCAGGCCTTCCAATCTCACCTGGGTGAGATTCCTGTGCTGGTCTTGAAAGACGTTCTGCAAGTTCCTGAGCACCAAGCAACATACCCTGGGTGGAATCTGCACTCGGGTGGGACATGTACTAGCTCTCACCAGCACCAGAAGCATTGCAGGGCACAGCACCCCTTGAAGAGGGATGTGGACTGGGCCGAGCTTGTGAAGAGCTACAGAATCCATATGTCAGGGAAGCCTTTGACCTCTGGGGAAGTTGGGGAGGACATCCTGGCCACCTCGGGCCTTCTCCAGCACCAGGCCACTCGCATTGGTGGGAACCACACAGCAGCCTTGAGCTGAGGAAGCCTTTCACAGTGGGACGTGGGGTGAATGTGGGAAAGCTGCCAGCCACAAACACAGTCTCCACATCAGAGTGTCTGCTGTGGAGAAGCCTTCTCTTGCAAATACAGTCCTGTTTAGAATCAGCGAATTCACACTGGAGAAAGGCCATCTGAGTGCACTGAATGTGGAAGTTCTTTACCTGCAACTCCAGTCTCATAAAACGCCAGCGAGTTCACACTGGAGAAAGGCTGTATCCGTCTGGGTAACGTGGGAAATCCTTGAACCACAATGTGACCACATTCAGTTCCAAAGAGTTCACCCTGGAGGAAGGCCCTAGTTGTGCAGTTAATGTGCTGTTTCCTTGTTCAGAGTAAGGACACTGGAGGAGAACCTTTGTGAGGGAGCCTTCTACCTCAGTTAAACCTCATACATCCAAACATCCACAGTAGAGTCCCCAAAAGTTCCCGGTCTGTGGGAAGAGTATGAGGTGTTAGTAAGGAGCTGTGTTATACTTTTTGACCTCCTCAAGGCCCTTACCAGACTTCTATCACTGCCAATTTCTGTGACAGAAGCCATTTTACTTCTACTTCTAGCATGTCCGTGCAGTGTCCAAATGCCCAGGGAATTAGCCCTGTGTTCTCTTCCATTCACTTGAGGGAATCATGAGTAGTCTGAACTTTCAGGGCGTCCCCATTCCCTCCTCTGAGTAGTTAAGGCATGGACCTGACCCAGTTTTGGCCCCGAGGATTCTATCTGCATTGTGCTGGTGACTTGCCCTGAAGGACTGCCTTTTTCAGGGACAGTGTTGGTCTCACATGATGCTTGTGATGAATGCGTGCCTTGGTTAGTATCAGTCCTGTGTGTAACTCCTAAGGGCATAAGGAGTGTCCTGACAAGGCCTTTGAGTGGCAAGGCCTTTGATTTATATTTGGCGTGTGTGTGAGGCAGGAGATTCCCAAAGTTCTTTACCCTGAAGAGGACAGTTTTTAGGTAATGGCCCAGTAGTTGATGATGGATGTGAAGATGGGCCACTTGTTGGCCAGGGCATCCAGTGCTAAGATGACTGCCTGAAATTTGGCTAAGTGTGTTGATTTTCGGTCCTGTCCTTTCTCGGGGACATTCTGGCTAAGGGGTGGAGAGCAGCAATATTCCACTGAGCTCCATCACCTATGATGGCTGGCAGTGCCTGTCACACATCTACACACTCCCATTACTGTTCGCTTGGTACCGAACCTCTTAACCTGAGGTCTGTGTGCCCCATGCGCAGTGAAAGCCAATCACTGTGACGCCGGCTCTTGGAGATAGAGAAAAGTGTATTTGATTTGGCCACAGGGGGAGGGTGGGAGAGTATGTTCTCTCAGATCTGCCTTCCCAAAAGAAGAAAGCAGGGCATCTCTGTAGGGCTAAGGGGCTTGGGTGGGCAGGTTTTTGGGAAAACAAAAGGGAAGTCTGTTTCTTTTACTTCAGATAAAATCTTGAGCAACCAGACTTCTTGGCATCAGGGGCAGCTGGGGTCTGCTCATCTGTTGGTTGCAACTTCCTTAAAGGTATTTCTTTCTTCCGCAAAACAAGCTCATAAATCCTTGTGACCATTGAGTCACTCCTTTTGTGAGACCAGGAAACAGCAAGTTAACAAGCTAATGTGCGTGGGCTGTGAAGCAAGCCTGTGGGCTCAATGAGTACATCTAACAGGGATGGAGGTTATTTATCTAGGATTTACATGGCTACTAACCTTTTTTTCTTTTTTCTTTCTTTTCACCTGTGGCGGTGTTGGGAACAGGGTCGCAGGGTAACCATGTTCTTATGGAATATTTACAGTAACCTTCAGGTACCCGGCTTCAATCTACACTGTTTTTTTTTTCCTCATTCATGTAGGAATTGGGGCATCAATTGTTCTAGCTATGTCCTGCTGAAAGGGGGTGAAGATGGGGAAACTGAGTAATGAAATCTTTCAACCTGGGTTTGAAAATACCCTCGAGTCCCAGGTTTATATTTTGCGTTTTGTATTATCATTATTTGAGTGCCTTTATCTACAGTCGTAGAACAGCACTTTATTCCACATTTGATAATAACATTAATCCAAATGTAAGCTACAACGATAATCAGCAAGATGGATATCCCAAATTTAAAGATGCCAAAGAATATAGAGCGAATTCCTTGTGGAATATAAGAGAATAACCCAGAAAACCAATCATTTATCCCTGGCCTATCAGCCTGGACTTGTTGCAACCAGGAGGCTTGTTCCTAGATTTTTTTTTTTTTTTTAAAGATTTTATTTATTTATTTTCCCCCCAAAGCCCCAGTAGATAGTTGTATGTCATAGTTGCACATCCTTCTAGTTGATGTACGTGGGACGCGGCCTCAGCATGGCCGGAGAAGCGGTGCGTCGGTGCGCGCCCGGGATCCGAACCCGGGCCGCCAGGAGAGGAGCGTGCGCGCTTAACCACTAAGCCACGGGGCCGGCCTGTGTTCCTAGATTTTATCTAAGTGTTTTTCTGTTTCTCCCAAGGTGTTGATGTAGTTGCAGCATGGAGAATTAGTAACCACACATGCACCGCCTTATTCTGCTAATGGATAGTCCAGGGCTATACGATTATCTGAAACTACTCTGGCCAGGGAATCTAAGGCCTTTTGTTGGGCTGCGATAGCAGAAGCAGTTTCATTAGCTATAATCCCTAAAGTTATAGAGAGATTTCTCAATACATGTTGGTGGGCTGCCACACCCCGCCAAGGGAGGAGTGTGTACCCAAACAAATACTCATCTCCATCTGGTATTCCTCCTGCCAGGCCATGATTGGGAGGGCCCCAGAGTGAGTCCCTCTCCAGTATGCCTCAAGCAATCCTGTCAATAGCTTTAGGGAGCTAGTCCAGTGTTGAGTGGTATTTTTGCTGTGGATAGAGAAAGGGGTGATCAAAAACCCCAACAAACATTGTCCTCTATCAACCCAACCCCTGAGGCCTCAGTAAGCCCTGGGTTGATTCTCCTGTCTATGGATGAAAATGTAACCTTGAAAGTGTAACCTTCGGGGTACGAGTAATAGTATCATTAGTTGAATAGCCTTCAGGGCCATCTTTTCTAACCAAGGGCCTCTCCTATCACCATCACACTCTGGTAATGTTGAGCCCCCTCCATGCCATTGGGGGGGATCACCTTCCAAAAACTGCTGAGTGCCCTCTTTTAGAAAAGCGGGGGGGCTCTTAGCTGTTGGTAAGTGAGATAAAAGCATAGAGGTCCAGCAGCCTCATTTATAGGGTGAGTGAGATGTATCCGATACACTCCTCTCTCGGGAGTTTTCAGGTGTTTGAATGTGCATGTGCGAACACCCAAAAAGTTATAAACTGGCTGCACCAAAGGGTCATGATGGTCCTGAACCGAGTGAGGCTTGGGATGGCATATCCAACACCTGGATAAATTTGCTGATGATGCCAGGGTCAGAGAAATATGCACTAATGAATTATCCTTTCACGCAGAAGAGAGGGTTCATAGTGTGGTTAGAACCCAAAATGTAAGAACTAAATTCATTTTACATATCTGACTGTTTGATATCAGCTGTTTTCACCCAGAACAGCAGCTTAAGTTCTTTCAGTGGCTCACGAGACCGGTTTTTTTCCTTTTCAGCTTCTGGGTGCTCTGGTCGTGGTGGGGCGCGAGCCCTGCTTGGGTGTGATGAATCCATGGCTTGACTCCAGCCACTTTGACTGATGAATGGGTGGTCAGGAGAACCTCATAATGCCTGGTCCACTTGGGGGATCCTCTGGTCCACACTCTTTCCAAGAGTTAAGGAGAACCTGGTCACCTGCTTTGATGTGGTGGAGTGGAACGTCTGACGGGGAATTGGGACTTGTGAGAGGCAAACTCATGAACAGAGGTTAGAATTTCATTTAGAAATTTTAAGTACTGCCTGATTGCTATTTCCTTCTGTTGTACATAATTCGTCCCCTGTTGGTGAAGCCAAGACTGTCTCCCATACATCATTTTGAAGGGGCTCAACTGAAGCCTACTTCAGGGGGCTACACGGAACCTCAACAGGGTAGAGGGCAACACCTTATCCCAGGTTAAATTAGTTTCCTGACAAATTTTGGCAATTGTCTTCTTTAACGTGTGGTTCATCTTTTCAGCCTTTCCCGTCAACTGGGCTCACCATGAAGCGTGAAGTTTCCAAGTGATTCCCAAGGCTTTTGATACTTCCTGGGTTATCTGGGAGATAAATGCAACTCCGTTGTCATTCTGAATTGACAGTGGGAGTCTGTACCTGGGAATGAGCTCCTTTAGTAAGGCTTTGGTCACTTTAGCAGGCTTCTCAGTTCTGGAAGGGAAAGCTTCAACCTATCCTGTGAAGGTATCTATGAATACTAGGAAGTACTTGACATTCCCAGGCATCACAGTGAAGTCCACTTGCCAGTCCTCATGGGGGACTGCTCCTTGATGCTGAACCCCCTTGTTCAATGAGTGTGGCCCCATCCTAGGATTGTTCTTGGCACAGATGACACATTGTTGGGTAACCTTCTGAATGGTCCATTGCAAATTCAGACCAATTATGTACTTGTGGATTCACTGCAAGGTGGCGTCTCTCCCATAGTGAGTGCTCTGATGGATTTGATTAACAGTCTCCCCCAGAAGGGCTTCAGGTACCAGGATGAGTCCTTCTGAGTTACATTTCCAGTCGAGATGCTCCAGAGAGGGGGAATCAAATTCCCATTCTCTGGCTGTCTCTAAGTCTTTCTGAGTGTGACTAGGCTGAAACTTTGCAAAGTCAGTTTGGGGATCTAAGGGAGCCAGGAGTGCCTCAAAACTCATAGTTCTGGCTGCAGTCTTGGCTGCCTGATTGGCCCGTTGATTGTCTCTGGCTTCCCAAGTGTCCCCTTTCTGATGTCCAGGGCAGTGCATGACGCCTATTGCTGTGGGGTCATTAACAGCCTCCAATAAGGTCAGTATTTCCTGAGAATATTTTATGTCTCTTTTTCCAGCGGTCAACAGTCCCCTCTCTTTCCATATGGCCCCTTGGGCATGGAGCACTGAAAAGGCATATTTTGAGTCTGTATATATATTGATTCTTTTGTCTTTACCTATTTGAAGAGCCCTAGTTAGGGCTATGAGCTCAGCCTTTTGAGCGTGGGTACCTAGAGGGAGAGCCTTTGCTCCATGGTGTCCTGTAGGGTGACAACTGTATACCCTGCTCAATGTTGCCCCTAATCCATGCAGCTGCTTCCATCAGTAAATAGTTCCAAGTCCGGCTGCTCCAACGGTTGGTCAATCAAATCAGGTTGGCCTGAGAACACCTGTTCAGTGATCTGAAGGCAGTCGTGAAAGAGGGCCTGTTCGACATTGGTAGGCAGCAGGGTTGCAGGATTTTAGGTAGAAATAGCCTTTAACTTTACCTCTGGGTTGTCTAATAAATTAGCCTGATTCTTCCTGAGGTTAGCCAGTATCCTCCTCTCTGTTCCAATAAAGGGAGGACACAATGGGGAGTCTGCACCATTGTGGGGTGCCCCACTGTGAACTTCTCGGCTTTCCATAGTACGTCACAGGGAGCAGCAATGGCTCAGAGGCAGGGTGGCCGTCCTTTGGCCGTCTGATCCAACTGCTTAGAGAAATAGGCCACAGGCCTCCTGGTGGGTCCAAGGCTTTGGTTCAGGACTCCCAATCTAAGGCCCTGTTTCTCATGTACAAAAAGATCAAAAGACTTTCTTAAATCTGGGAGTCCCAAGGCTGGGGCAGTCATTAATTTTTCTTTGACCTGATTGAATGCATTCTGGCACCCTCGTGTCCAAGTCAAAGGCCTGAGGTCTCCTCCCTTTAAGGCCTCATATAGAGGCTTTACAGTTAATCCATAGTTGGTATCCAGATTCCACAGAAGCTTGCCATCCCCCAGAATCGTGCAGTTGTTGGCGGGTAGTGGGAGGAGCAACTCGGGCGATTGCTTCCCTCCTGTGTGAGAGTAGGCTTCTCTGTCCTGAGAGTTCAAACCCCATGTATTTAACAATTTTTTTTTACAAATTTGGGCCTTTCTCTTTGAAACCTTTTAACCTCTGTCTGCTAAGAAATTTAGTTTGAATGGTGTCTTGGGTTGAACCTTCCTTAGATTTATTGGCAATAAGAACGTCATCCACATACTGCAAGAGAGTCCCTTCCACCAGCTGAAGTTCCCTTAGGTCCCTAGCCAATATTTCCCCAAACATTTTAAGCGACTTTTTAAAACGCTGAGGTATAACAGTCCAGCAAAACTGCTGTTTGACATTGGTTTCAGGATCTGGCCACTCGAAGGCAGGTCTGTAGGGCCCCCAAGATGTCAACATTATAAGATACAGAAAATAACAAGAACATGATTAATACAGTTGTAGATGTACATCTTGCATATGATAAATCCAGCCAACATTCCTATCCCTAATTTCACTTCTGCCTTGTACATCATCCTGTACTCACTTGTACATCATCTGGTACTAACTCTGTCATCTCGGCCTCATTCACTGAGAGGCCACCGTTGAATCCAAGGCCAGTCAACTGAACAAGTAGGCTGTTGAATCACCTCCAGCTGCACAAGGTAGCACAGTAAATCCAGAACATCTACTAACTGCACCATATCAGTGAATTCGGTCCAGTCTATTATATATTCCACCCTCCTTGGTTAAACAGCCTGAGAACCCATACCCTCACATTCTCCCCAGGTTTCTGATAATATATCCTACCAAAGTATCACAGTCCTTCTGGTGTGTCCATTGTTTCTTCCTCTTTCCCTGGATGATGCTGAGAGTTGATACTATTTACAGGTTGTTGTGGTGAGTCCTGTGGAGAACTGGCATTCCTTTACAGGCATCTGCCCCAGGTGATATTAGCAGAAGAAGGCTGGTCTCCTCAGACGCCTGGTAGGAGAAACTCAGAGTGACTTAAGGGTTCTAGAGTGTCAGTTTCTTCTGCAGCAACCAGATGTTCCTGTTTCCAAGATTCAGAATCCCACTTTACCAATCAATGCCCTAACTTTCACATGAGAAATATTCTGAGAGTGTGTATTCAACTCTCATTGTAATTCAGCAAGCCATGAGTTGAATGTTTTGGTTTTCAGCAGTATGAGCCTTGCAGCTACAGAAATCAGAGCTTCTTTGATGGCTATCATGGAAATTTTCTGTTTCTCATACTGAGACTTGAACTGAGAGATAATGATCTTGTTGAGCTCTTTCTAAGCAAAAACATGAACTCAGAAGAATCCTTCCCAGACTTCACTCCTTGTAGTTACCATCACTGCCTTAAATACTCAGTGCAGCACCCACTTGGTCTCAAGGCATGTGCTGCAGTTGCCCCTTCATCATAATCAACTCCAGGTCATAGATGAATTATGGTGCCACTGCATACCATAGGTCACTAGCTTCCCATTTCCCGTTGGCTAGTTGTTCAGCACCTCAAACCCAAGGGCATGGCCAAACCAATCCCCAAATCCCATCCTTATGAGCTGATCTAGTAGGACCACTGCCAGAACCAATTTGTGATCAGTTAGGGTCCAATCAGGAGAAAGAAGCTCCTTGGCCATTTGAATAGACAAAGTTTAATAAAGAATTATTATTATTATTATTATTTTTGTTTTTGCTGAGGAAGATTGGCTGTGGGCTAACATCCGTGCCCATCTTCCTCTATTTTATATGGGATGCCACCACAGCATGGCTCGACAAGCGGTGCGTAGGTCCATGCCTGGGATCTGAACCTGCGAACTTCAGGCCTCAAAGTGGAGTACGCGAACTTAACCGCTAGCCACCGGGCCGGCCCCTAATGAAGAATTATTAAGTAAAACATTGGAGCATTGAGGAATTGCTAGGTATAAGTAAAGACAACTCAGAAAACACTTGAATAACATCATATGTATATTTACATTGCCTCAAGAATGTTGACTAAAAATTGCAACACAGAATGGTAAAAAGAATATGTGAATATTTGACTAAAGGACTTACATAGAAATCCTAGAAATTAAGAAAAAATCACATAGGCAAAATATTTGAGCAGAATCTTCATTAAAGAACGTATGTCAGTGGTCATTGGGCCTAGAAAAGTTGTTGAACAAGTCATTATGAAATTGTGAGTTAAAACTGACATGAGAAATCACTACAGATCCACTAGGATGAAATTGATGAAAAAGAATCACAGTACAAGATTGGGCTCAGTTTAAACTCTGACTTTTCAGACTTCACTGTCTCCTGATAAAAACGATCTGAGGTGTTAACTTTCTCCATCCTCCACTGATGTGTCCCCAGAGCTATTTCTACCACTCTCTTTGACTAACTACATGATGATTATTAATAGCTCTCTGTAATTTCCATTTCACAACTTTTTTTCTGAGATATCATTAATTCATCCTGCACAACAGTCCTGGCAATCATTGGAATAATGATAATCCCTTCCCAGCAAGAAGACGAGATGATGGTGTTCAGATGCCTTCTTTGCCCACGAGCTCTGCCTGAGAACACTGTAGCCACTATCCCATACCAAAACAGAATTTACTAGTTGCTCTCAGTTTGAGATAGATGTCAGATTCATAAAGAAATTGAATATATCTTCGGATATTGAGTAAGAAATATTAAATAGTGTTGCTGTATGATTTGGACCCAATCACTGAGTGTACAGGCTGGAGAGATGTTCTTTGTGGGAACCAGAGGCAGAGATATCTCCTTGTCCTACTTCAGGGGGCCCTAAACGGCCCTCCTTATCTTCCAAGTCATGGCCCTGACTGAACATACCGAGTTACAAAATCCACTAATGCTTCTGACGACATGCATTTGAATAGCAAGAAAATGTTTATTACATTCCAGCTAAGAGTAGATGCATTTTGTGTCTGAAAGAGAATATGTCCATTTGGATTTGTAGCCTTTGGGAATAACTGAAATAATATTTTTAGCCTATGGGAGCATTTTAAGCTTCAGGGAGTCTGAAGTGGTGTCTACACACTTAGGTGATCAGTTGCCGACAACACTCCCCAGAAACCTGCGAAGTGCCCCTTTAAGAAGAAGTAAGCACCTCTCGTTCCCCTAAATGCTAAAGTCGTCATTTCCCAGCTCCGCTTGCAGTGCGCTCAAACTTTTATTGGCACAGGTCAAGGACTAAGATACAACCAATGCCTGTGAAACAGAGATAACTACATTACCCAGAGACAATGAGCAAAACAGCGCGGAGTTGAGCCAATGAGAGTACAGGACGGGAGTTTCCGTGCGTGCGGGTGGACTCAGGGCTGGACTTTCGGCGTCTTTCTCGTGGCGCTCTTTTTGGCTTCTCTGGAGAGTGTTTACTCAGTGAGAGACTACCGAGCACTGGGTCACGACTGAGAACGCGCTCAAGATGTGCTCGCTGCACAGAGGCGAGTTTGAGGCTTCGCGGCGGCGCACCTCAAGTGACGCGCACCCCGAGTGACGTGCACCCGGCGGGGATCGGCAGCTCCGCCTCCAGAGTCCTTTGGGGCGGCCGCGCGGAGGGAGCCGGCTCAGGTCAGTGCTCGTGCTCCGCGCCCTCCCCGCCCTCCGCGCCCTCAGTCCCGCCCAGCTCTAGAGCCGCGAGTGCGGGCGCCGCTCGCGGGCCTGTAGCCCAGGCCCCGGTGTCCGGGACGGGGAGGCGCTCGTGGGGCCTGTTTCTGAGAGCCGGGGTGACGGGGTGTGGGAGAGGGTCCCAGACGGAGGGCCCGGCGGGGGAAACGCGTGGAGAGCGGCTGAGCCGGGAGGAATCGGGAAACTCGGGCTCTGTGTTTATGGCTCTGTTTTGTCTACAGGCAACCGAGAATATGAGGCGAAGTTGTGCCTGAGGAGTTTTACCTTCATTCTCAGGGCGTTGGGAGCCACGGAGGGTTGTGAACAAAAGAGGGCCACTGCCTGAGAAGGGGTTCTCATGGTTTTCCAGAAGCTGCTCAGGGGAAGCGCGGACCGGAGAAGAGATGCTAATAGCTAGGCACAGGAAGGTTGAGTTCTGTAGAGAATTGCGTAACTAGAAGAGTGCACCGAGGACTGAGGCCAGAGGGAATGCAGGCGTCTCGAGGTCACCCGGGTCCTGGGCTGGGCAGCGGTACTTAGCGGCCTGAGCCCATGGGATCCTGGCCATGTTTACCAGAGTCTCAGATGACCTCCCTCTTTCCCCAGATTCCCCAGAACTGCAGAACGGCTTAGGGATACTGGTGTGTGGCCTTTATTTCAGGGCCTCACTAGTCCTCACCCATGCTACCCTATGATCTCTGGGATGACGGTGTCCTGAGACTGTTCTGTCACTCTTCCATCCTTTGGGTCTGGGGCACCTTGAACAGGCACCAAGCCCAGGGTCTTAAGTCCAAGCCTAGGGTTCTTTGGATTGGTTCCTATTTTTGGCAGCCAGTGGAAAGAGGTGTGGAAGGTCTTAGACATAGGTACTAGAAGGTGCAAAGACCTGGAGGAGTGGCTGAACTGGTTCAGGGAGCTGCAGGTGTCCTTTCTTTCTCATGGGAACTGGGACCAGAAGGGCAGGAGTCAGATCTGGAACAGTGTTATGAGAGGTTGAGTGTCTCTTCTGGAGGTGATGGGAGCAATGGGAGATATGGAGCAGTGAAGACAGGTGATCTGACCCTGGTTTCATCAGGCGCCTTGGACTGCAACATGAGGAACAGTATGGGTTTGAAGTGGGTGGAAGATCAGTGGGTAGCAAGATCAGAGAGGACGCTACCTCAATAATCTGGGTGAGTGTAATGGTAAGTGGACCAGGGTGGTGGCTGTGGGGATGGTTAGTCATGATTGGGTTCTGGATCAGTGTCTTGTGTATGGATGCCTGCAATTTCTAGTTTTGAGGTTGAGAGAGAGGTAGGAGTCACGGATAACTTGAAGGTTTGGTGTTAGCAGCTGGAAGGATGGTAGCTCCATCAACTGAAATGGGGAAGTCCATAGTAAGTAATTTTCAGTGGAGATGTCGGTAGTCTTTTTTATGGCCTGTTAAGGGTTTGAGATGTTTCAGAAAACGGTTTGTGAGTGTTTGGAAGTCTAATGAGGAGTTCAGGATTTAGATTTCTCCAAAAGGTGTGTGCATCACGGAGGAGCTGTAGGTTCCTTTAATATAGGGGATGCTGGTCAGGATGATAATGGTAATAGTAGCCCAGGAAGAAGAGGGTGGGCCGCAAGTAAGCCTGGTTGTGGGTGTCACAACACAGGTAGAGAGAGGGTGGGGGAGAGCATATGGTTTGGTATGTGGCCGAGGCCTTTGAAGAATGAGTGGAAGTGAGATGGGTGCTGGAGGCATAGGAGGAATTGAAATAAGATGATGCTGAGGCTGAGGCTGGTGCTTATTCACTGCTCTACAGACTCATGAGGACTTTGCTGTGACCCTTGGTGGAGCCTGGGGTGTTCCAGTGTGCTGGTGGATTCATTTACGGGCAGAAGTGGTCATCTGTGAGACTCTTTGGAAATGTAAAGGGCCACTGGGGCTGGGCCTTGAATGAGGGTTAGGTGGAGACAGGAAAGCTGTGACTGGTGAGGGCGACATCAAGTGGAGGAGGGCCATGGGTGTGTGAAATCTGATGTGGTTGCCGGTAAGTGAGGTTGAAGCAAGGAACAGTCAGAGAGAAGACCTCCTTAGTGGGACTCAAGGCTGCCTTTGTCACTGGGGACCATGAGAGTCGGGTAGTACTTGATCCTCTTTGAATTTGTCTGGATCATGTATACTAAGCAGTGAGTGGACAGGTCAGGGAGATGACTATGGTGAAGGGCAGAAGGTGGCTGTGGCTGTGGGAGTGCAGTTGTGAGAGAGAAGTGTGGTACAAAGAGTGATGTGCACATGGAGAGGGAGTATGAACTCATGGTTCCAGGTCCTGGTATCGGCCTAAGAGTGAAGGGTGAGCCCATGTTTGGTGGGGTCTGGGACAAAGGATCTTTGGACCCCCAGGGGAGTTGCCTGAAAAGAGGGGGTGTTGTGGCCTTACAGGTCAGGTCTTGAGTTTAAATGCCATCTACCTGTCTCCCTGCCTGTTGTTGAGGGCTGACACAGTGATCAATAGGATCACGAGGAGACAGTGAGCGTCAGTGCCACCTGGGCTTGGAAATCTTCACTGATGTAGGGACGAAAGAAGAGTAAGCAGGGAATGGATTAGGGAGGTGCTGATATTAGAATCCTAGGAAAGAGGTGATCATGAAACAAACCATCCCGATCATGGCAGGGTTGTGTGACCTTTGAAGTTGTGCCTGTGGGAATGCAGCTGTGGGAGAGAAGTGTGGTTCAAAGAACGATGTTCATGTGAAGAGGTGGTGTGAACTGATGTCCCCAGGTCCCTGGAATTGGAGTCATAAGAGTGAAGGGTGATGCCATGTTTTTTGCATCTTGGAGGGGTGATCTGAGAGACCTCACAGGTATTACTTGACAAGACCAGTGTCAGATCACTCTCACCCTCCCTATGGCCAACTTCTCTCCCTAACCTGTGTTCGTGACACCTATCACATTGACGAGAGGCAGTGTGGCCTACCTGCCAGGCCCAGAGCTGAGATAATCATCAGTCTGTCCATCTGCCTGTTGTTGCTGTGGGATAACACAGTATCAACGGGAATGTAAAGAGAGAGTGGCTCCAATGGCACTGAGGCCTGGTATCTCCTCTGAGGTAGCGAGTACAGTGAGCAGAGGATGGATGTGGAGGGTGGGAGGGTATGATGAACTTGGAATCCTAGGAGAGAAGCTGATCATGGAATGAACTGTCCCCCTTATGACAGGGAATGAACTTTGAGGACGTGGCCATTCACTTCTCCCGGGAAGAGTGGAGGCTCCTTGATGAGGCTCAGAGACTCCTGTTCTGCGATGTGATGCTGGAGAACTTTGCTCTTGTAGCATTCCTGGGTAAGACCTTCACATCCCTCCTAGTGTCCTGAGATAATGTCCTACCTTTCCTTTCTTCCCCAGAGTTAGCTCTGTCTTTCAGACTACTGAACCGTGGGCCCTGCTAATTCCCCTCACTTTTTTATCATATGTGCTGTGAGTGACAGGGCTGAGCTGTGTGTCATGCCCTGTGAAATGGACTCTCCAAGCAGCCCTAACATGTGTTGCCTCAAACAGTGCAGGGGAGGGTCTGGGAGTCAGTAGTGTTGGAGTCAGCTTAATGGATCCTGCCTTGCTTGCCCTCTCCTTGGGAGGGTCACTATGTCTAGATCCATGGCCTCCAGCTTTGCCACCTTCCTCAGGCTATGTCTTTTTTGTGGCTACCTGTGCCAGGTCATGGTCATTACTGCCATGAACTATGAACTGTTCTTGTAAGGCCCTTTTTCACTTGGCTTTTGTAATATTTTCTTTTTGTTGTTGTTGAGGAAGATTGTCCATGAGCTAACATCTGTTGCCATTCTTCCTCTTTTTGCTTGAGGAAGATGGTCCCTGAGCTAACATCTGTGCCAGTCTTATTCTATTTTGTCTATGGGATGTAGCCACAGCATGGTGGCCTGTGCAGCATGATGAGCACTGTGTAGGTCCACACCTGGGATCCGAACCCACGAATCCTGGGCTGCTGAAGCAGAGTGGGCAAACTTAACCACTATGCCTCCGGGCCAGCCGCAATATCTTCTTTTCTGAATACTGCTGTATGCCAGTTGGCTTTGGGTTAGTCCTGGTCCCTCACTTATGCTGTCTTTCATTAAGATTCAAATCATTTAGGTTGTGAGTAGTTCCACAATGGAGTGTACGGGGATAACCCTGGTTCTTCACAGGGTAAGCATGGCAAGATGATTTCAGAGGAAGCCTGGCTCCGTTGACTGTAAACTAGGGGAGGACATGACATCAGGGCTGTGTTCAGATCTTACCAGGAACCTGCCATGTGTCCAATAGTGTTTTGGTGCAAGTGTCACTGGCCACACTTCTTTCTACCTCTTCATTCCCATACTTGACACTTTGCTCACTTGTCATCCTGACTCGGCTTTTGGCCACCTTCAACTTTGAGACCTCTGTGTGTCACCTGTTCCTCTGCAATGTTCTCCAACATTGACCTGCACTTGTGTCATGAAGTGTGCACATATCCGTAAATAGTCCTTGAACACCAACTACTCAGTTCCAATTGAATTTTATTGGGACAGAACACAACTAGCCGTCCACACAGCATGTTCATGTCACCAGCAGACCAGGTCCTGCTGAAGGCTATTGGCAGAGGAGTGATTTGGAGACTCTGCCTGTCCTCCATGTGGTGTACCCCATCCTTGTGTCTTTTGTCTGGTGAGATCTCCCCAGAGATCTGTGATCCTCAGAGACCCGATACTGCTAAGCAGTCCTTCCTAAACCTGCCCCCAAGTCCCTTGCTTTCAGAACAATCCCTTGGACCCAACTTGTTGTGTCTGACGCACCTTTGTAATGGGGCTTTCCCCACCCACCAAAGTTAACTTACATTTTCTCAACATTTCTGTACTTTCAGGCTGTTGGCATGGAACAGAAGATGAGGAGGCCCCTTCTGAGTGGAGTGTACCTGTAGAAGGAGAGTCACTGGTCAGGGTTTCTAAGGCAGGCCCATCTGCCCAGAAGAACCACTCCTGTGAGATCTGTATCCTAGTCTTGAAAGATATTTTGCGCCAAGCTGAGCACCAAACAGTATACTCTTTGCGGAAACCATACTTGGATCACACATGTTTGAGATGTTTGTGGTTCCATGCAAAACTTCACCAGCAACAGAGGCAGTGCAGTGGAGAAAAGCCCTGGAAAAGAGATGTGCATAGGGCCTCATTTGTGACGAGCTGCAGCTTCTGTATGTCAGGGGAGCCTTTCACTTGTAGGGAGGTTGGAGTGGACTTCCTGGCCACATCTGGCCTTCTCCCACACCAAGCCACTCCCAACAGTGAGGAGCCACACAGTGGCAGTGAGAGTGGGCAGGCCTTTCCCCGTGGAAAAAGTCATTACAAGTGGGGTGAACGTGAAGACTCTCAGAGCCAGAACCACACACTTGTTCAACATCGGAGTGTCTGCTTTGGAGAAGAGCTTTATGAGTGTGGCAACTGTGGGAAAGCCTTCAGCTGCAACTACAGATTTGTTCAGCACCAGGAAGTTCACACTGGACAAAGTCCATGTGACTATGGTGCATGTGGAAAATTCTTGAGCAAAACCTCTGACTGTATTAAACATCGGAGAATTTGCATTGGGGAGAGGACTTATAAATGCAGTGAATGTGGAAAAGTCTTTATCCACAAATCCAAACTCATTCACCACAAGAAACAGCACAGTGAAGGAAAGCATTATGAATGTGGCGAATGTGGGAAATCCTTTAGATATGAATCTCACCTCATTGAACACGGGAGAGTTCACACTAGAGAAACACCTTATGAGTGCAGTCAGTGTGGCAAATCCTTTAGGCACAAATCCAGCCTCATTGAACACTGGAGAGTTCACACTGGAGAAAGACCTTATGATTGCACTGAATGTGGGAAATCCTTTATCTACAGATCCCACCTCATTGACCACCGGAGAATTCACACTGGAGAAAGACCTTATGAGTGCAGTGAATGTGGAAAGTCCTTTAGAGACCGCTCTAGCCTTTTCCGACACCGGAGTGTGCACACTGGAAAAAGGCCTTATGACTGCACTGAATGTGGGAAATCCTTTACCCGTAAATTGTACCTCATTCAACACCAGAGAATGCATACTGGTACAAGTCCTTATGAGTGTAGTGAATGTAGGAAATCTTTTACCTCCAAATTCTCCCTCATTGAACATGAGAGAATTCACACTGGAGAAAGACCTTATGAATGCAGTGAATGTGGGGAGTCCTTTAGACAAAACTCGAGCCTTTTCCAACACCAGAGCATCCACAATGGAGAAAGACCCTATGACTGCACTGAATGTCGGAAATCCTTTACCCGCAAATTGTACCTCATTCGACACCTGAGAATGCATACAGGTACAAGTCCTTATGAGTGCAGTGAATGCGGGAAATCTTTTAGCTCCAAATACTCCCTCATTGAACACCAGAGAGTTCACACTGGAGAAAGACCTTATGAATGCAGTGTATGTGGGAAGTCCTTTAGTCGACGCTTCACCCTTATTCAACACCAGAGTGTTCATTCTGGAGAAAAGCCTTATGAGTGTGGGGAATGTGGGAAATCCTTTAAACAAAGTTCTGTCCTTTTGCAACACCAGAGAATTCACACTGGAAAAAGACCTTATGAGTGCACTGAATGCGGAAAATCCTTTATCCGCAAATGTGATCTCATTCAACACCATAGAATTCATACTGGTTCAAGACCTTATAAATGCAGTGAGTGTGGGAAATCCTTTAGACAATACTCTGGTCTTTTTCAACACCGGAAAGTTCACTCTGGAGAAAAGCCTTTATGAGTGCAGTGAATGTGGGAAATCTTTTAGATGACGCCTTTTTCAACACCAGAGAATTCATTCTGGAGAAAAGCCTTATGAGTGTAGGGAATGTGTGAAGTCCTTTAGACAAAGCTCTACCCTTTTCCAACACCAGAGTGTACACACTGGAGAAAGTTTATCTGAGTGTACTGAATGTGGGAAATCCTTTACCCACAAATCTGACTTCATTCATCACCAGAGAATTCACACTGGCACAAGTTCTTATGAACGCTGGAGAAAACCCTTAGGAATGTGGGGTTTGTGGGAAATCGGGCAGTCAAAGCTTGAACTTCAGTCGACATCAGAGAGGTCACTGTGGTGAAAGGCCTTGTGAGTGCGGTGAATGTGGGAAGCCCTTTACTTAAAAATCTCACCTCATTGAACACCAGAGTTTCCGCTGAAAGACCTAATGAGTGTAGTGAATATGGCAAGTCTTTTAGCCAAAAATCTAACTTCCTTAGACACCGGAGAGTTCATGATGGGGAGAGGCCTCGTGGGTGCAGTTCATGTGGGAAATCCTTTACCTGCAAGTATGATCTCTTTAGACAGTGGTGAGTTGATAGTGACACCAGACCTTACAAGTGTGGGGAATGTGGGAAGTCTTTTGCCAAAGTGCTAGCCTCATTTCACACCAGAGAGGTTACACTGTTAAAGGCCTTATGAGTGCAGTGAATGTGGGAAACCTTTTACCCAGAAATCCTGTCTCTTTAGTCACCAGGGAGTTCACACTTAAGAAAAGCTTTAAATGTTCCAAGAATGTTTTCTTTCTTCAATCAGTGTGGTAACACTGGAGGAGACTGTGTGAGAGACGTTTATCTGAATGTAAAACTCTTTTATCTGAACATAGACTATACAGGATTGCTCATAAGTTTCAGGTATGCGGGAGGTTTTAAGGAGCTGCAATGCACTATCTAACCTGCCCAGGGCTATTGCCAGATTTACGTCACTGCGGCTTTTGTGGGTAAAGCCATTTCATCTCCACTACCTGGCACATCTGCACAGTGTACATCAGTCATTACCCCAGTGTGCTCAAAGAAGCTGACTTTTGTGTTGTCCCATTTCTTTGAGGAAATTATGAATTGCTCGAGCCCTTCATGGAATCATCTTTCCTTTCGCTCTGGCTTTAGGGAATGGACGTGACCCAGTTTCGGTCCAGAGGACCCATCCTCAGCTTGCTTAAGAAGGCCTGCCTTTTTGGGGGGCGTTGTTCTCACATCATGCTTGTGATGTACTCCTCCAGATTTTAATTCTCCAACGTGGAAACTGCTTGCTGCATATTGGTTTATGTTTTTTTTCCGTAAAAGTCTTTTTGTTTTTGGATCTTTAACTTTATGGTTCTTTTCATAGTGTAGGGTGAGTTGAAAACAGAATTGTGATGTGTTGGCCTGTAAGGGTGATGAGATTTTGTAGGGATCCCAAATTTTCTGTGCTTCAGAAAGGACAGTATGATGGCAGAAATAGCTCTTTGTCCAATATTGTTCTAATTTGCATTGGTGCCCAAGGCCTCGAAAGAAAGACTGGAGGGCTTTGTGGTCCTAATTGTGGCCTAGTGCCACAATTTTTTGGGAGGCCAGAGGTCACTCTGAAGGGGAGATCTTTGCTATGACAACCCCTTGTGCTTCTGTGAACAACAGGAATTTTATTCCTTTGTTCACAGTGTTTATCACATAGTTCCCAGCACATTGAAGGGATCTCTTTCCCAGGTCCTGCAAAGGAGCCCTATGCTATGATGTACAAAATTTCACAGCCTGATATCATTTGTTGTAAGACTGTAACGGTGAGATGAAAGTGTAATTGCGACAGAAATGCTAGATTAATAGGGAGTGGAGAAGATTGCAGTAAATTGGAAGGAATGTGCCTTTTCTAAAAGTTCATAAATATTCCTGTACTATGGCTTGTGTGATCAATGTATACAGAAGTTTTCAGGACCTTCCTAATTGTATTTCCTGTAGCTGAGTTCATTGGCAGAGAATATCATCTAAAGTTTGGTGGATTCCCACAGCCTCTTTGGTCTGTTCACCCCTGGGCCATTGCTCTATAGGCAGCAAAATAAGGATAGAGAGAAAGGGGATCCAGTTGTCTAAGGATGTGTCTTTTGTGACCCAGCCAGCATTTCTGTTTATTCAGGTGGCAGCAGTCTTCATTGCTTGCCGATGTTTGCTGCAACTGAGGCAAGGCTGCCCCTCCCAGGGTGTGAGGAGGAAGATAGCGGGGTCCATGTAGGGTTGCCAACCTTATGTTCTAGGAAAAGAGAGACACCTAGGCTTTCATTTGGAACCACTTTTTAAAACTTGGTTAAGGTATAATTTGTATAATTGACAAGCAACTAAGTGCACTTATGTGTACTTTTGCTAAACTTTGACATACATGTACAGCTGCAAAACCATCGGCATACTCCTGAAAATGAACTTATCTGTCACCCACATATTTATCTCATGCTTTTATAATCTCTCTCTCTGTTCCCCAGCCCTCCAGGTGATCATTGATTTACTTTTCTTTATAGTAGATTAGTTCGTTCATCTGTGATTTAAAATAGGCATCATAGAGTATATACTCTTTTTACTTACTGGTTTCTTTGTGCCCCATAATTATTTTGAGACTCAACAGTGATGCTTATGTGAGTAGCATTTTTATTGCTGAATAGAATTCTGTTCTATGGATAATGACTTTGTTTATCCATTCATCTGTTTTGGTAATTTGGGTTATTTCTAGGTTTGTGTTATTTTACAAATAAAGCTACTATGAATATTTGTGTCAGTTTTTTAGATGGATATGTTTTCTTTCTCTTGTAGTAAGTCAAACTCTTACATTGTAGGTGAATGTTTAATATTTTAAGAAATGCAAAACTGTTGGTTGTTCTCTCCTGCCAAGAGTATATGAGAACTCCAGTTCCTCCCTGCCAGCACCTGCTATGGTCAATCCAGTTTAATTTTTGCCCTTGATGTAAGTGTGTAGTGGCAGCTCAGTTTGGTTTAAACTGCATATCCTGAAGAATTCATGATGAGCATTTTTCATGCTTTTATTTACCTTCTGTTTGTCTTTGGTAAAATGTCTGCTCATAATCTTTTGTCTATTTTCTTTTTATGAATTTAATTATTTTAACAAATATGAAGACAGTGCAACAACACATACGTTGGGAATTTCACTCATTCATCAATGATTTGAATGACTTCTTTGCTATATGGAACAGTTGTTTTTGAGTACTGGAAGGAAATCTTTTTCCCTCAACTTTTTGTTCTATGAGCAATTTAAAGTCTACCATACCATAGTCTTAAAGTTTAATCTGCATTGTTAACATATTCACCACTTTCTTAAGTCTAAACATTCAAGAATAGATTAAATGAAGCCTAGGTTTGCAGTCTTTGCCAATTTCCCTGATGTAAATATTCCTATCATGGTCAATTTCAACCTGCCAAAATGATGTCACTGAACATGGATTGGCAAGACATTCCAGGAGCACACCATTATGTTCTGTTTCCAAAGTACTGATACAGTAGCCATAAATACCGTTAAGAACGTATATAGTAGTAAAACAGTAAAATGGTTAGGGAGTGGTACGTTTTACATGCTTGTTTTTTAAAAAAAAAAAGTTTCAGTATAATTGACTTAAACAGCACATGGATATTTCCATACCTGCTTGTGTATCTGAAACCAAGTTTCCTCCTACCATTTCAATTCATCCTTTTCAACACACAATTTTTGATACAAAGACATATTCTGTCTTTGGTAATGGCTATGTTCAAATATGTGTATAAATGGAAAAGATTTTTATGGAGACCTGTGAACCCATCCCAATTTTCCATCACTATCATTTCATGTTTGTTCCTGTGTCTGTCGCCATGCTCGTTAGTGGGTTATTTTACTTATAATCGTAGATATGTCCATGCATAACCTCTTCAGAATGCATTTCTAGCTGTAAGGACACTTTCATAACTGATAACTTGAATACACAAAAGTATTCTAAAATATAAATATGTTAGTGCTGAATCTTATTAATTCAATTAGCTGTTTAAGGTGGATTGATTGCAATCAAGATAAAAAATATATTTGTATGGTTTTTATCAGGTGTGTCTTTTAAGTCTTTACACCTACATGTACCACTTACCTCTTTCCTTTTCACTAAAAAAT
Source organism: Diceros bicornis minor (assembly GCF_020826845.1). Lineage (NCBI taxonomy): Eukaryota > Metazoa > Chordata > Mammalia > Perissodactyla > Rhinocerotidae > Diceros > Diceros bicornis. The sequence continues at coordinate 36,612,002 of NC_080773.1, forward strand.
GGTTTATTAAGGTGTTTATGCTTTATATAATTGGTTCCATATTTCTTGTGTAATAAAAAGCCTGATTGCCCCTGAATAATCCAGATGTCTGCAGTACAGACGTGTTTATACTATACTTCCTGATACTTAACATAACTGTACTTCTTAGAACAATGGGAGAACTTTGATTCATCACCCAGAGTAAAAATACAGAATATATTAATTTATTTTCTCCTAAAGAGGATACACTTTGTATTTGGAGAAATAGATTACATTGGCAATTGCCTTTGGAGAATGATCAATAAATTCCTTAACATTGTTCAGATGTTGATATGGTGGCCATTGTCTGTGGCACACATTAATCTTCATACCTTCAGCTCCTAACTGTAATTCCGCCTTTTTGGCTTCAATTTGAATGATAGCCATTGTTTTTTTCATAATTCCTGTCAGGACCGTCAAACAAAGTACAGGCAATTACACTTGATATAGGATGCTTGAAATATTCCCAGTGTTCTGAAATATAGCCTTCTGGAATTTCTGCTAACTCAGCTTGACCAATGAATACATTCACCAGAGTTATGCCAATTGCTGCTGGAATCGCAGTCAACAAAATGTAGAATTTCACTAAATTCAAAAGACAGTTTCATAGAATCCAGAAGTTGTGATGATAAACAGTCTTTTCCTGTGGTCTCCACTGTGTCCCACAGGAGGTAAGTCTTTGGAAGGCCACGAGTGAAGAAACGCCTGAATCCAAGTCAACTGCCAAGCTGGCAGCGAGTGAGAGTGTCTGCCACACTGACCAAAGCCCACTGCGATAACCTCATGGCTCCTGTGGCTACTAGGGGGGATAAGGAAGCCGTGTACTTCTTTTTTCTTATGTATATGATAACGTTCCTAAGCCATTTGTCCCTTAGTATTTCCCACATCTTTGATTTGGCTCATTGAAGCTCTCTAATTCTGTTTAATATGTTCACCTTCCCCCATGTTTTCTCTGTACTAGATGTCAATGAGGTGGGTGCTTAAGGTCTTTTCCAGATGGACAATGTTGTGATGGTGACAAACCTGGAAACACAATGTGTCGCGTTTCCACACCACGTGAAGCCCATATGTGCCAGATGTGCATGAGGTGTGTGGTGGTGACACTGCATCACAACCTAGAGATGTGCACACATCTGTGAAACACAGTAGGACAAGTGTGTGATACACACCTTGGCACAACTAGAGGATCCCACACATATACCCTAGGGACACAATGGTATGGGTATGGAATAGTGATGCCTCTCAGCATAGCCTGGAGCCACACTTGCGTATACCACAGCCTGAACAGAAAAGATTTGTGACAAACATGAACTACACACGCTGGCATATGTAAAGCATACCAGGGACCTGTGAGATAGATGGAGGTACTGACACAGCATAGCAGTGACCATGGAGACTTGTTAGACATGTGATAGGGACACCCTATGGTTATATGTGGACCACACACACAATCGCACATTCCCTATGGGCCAAGTGTGATAGGCAGTATAGCCAGGCATGAAGAGAACACACCTGCACCCCCGCCACACTCCTATAACTGCAAGTTTGATGATGTGGTTTGACCTGAGCAGGAGGGCGAGATGTTGATGGGTTTTACAGGAGAGCGTCACCCACATTCAGCCATTTTCAGGGATGGCTGATCAAGTGTGGTTCCCCAGGAGGAGGACAAGGGAATGTCCTTGGGGATTAGTTGTCATAGTCGTCGATTTGCAGAAGGGTGAGCATGTGAAACAGTATAAAATAATCAACAAGCCACATCTAGATTGTGGCAAATTCTAATGGACAAATGGCTTAGCAACTTCATCAAGTGAAGAATAAGAATTAAAAAGTGGGAAGTGGTACATATAGGTTAAAAGACTTGCAAGCCTCACCTAATAATTGTCTCAGGATAAATTTTGCATCCGGATTGCAATCAATCTGCATTAAATAATGACTACAACTGGCAAAATTCAGCACTTCTAACAACTTATCATAATTTTAAGTATTTTGATTTTATGTGACATAGTCATTCAAGTTATATAAGAGCCTTTACATTTTTTGTGTGTGTGTGTGAGGAAGATCAGCCCTGAGCTAACATCCATGCTAATCCTCCTCTTTTTGCTGAGGAAGACCGGCTCTGAGCTAACATCCATTGCCAATCCTCCTCCTTTTTTTTTTTAATTCCCAAAGACCCAGTAGATAGTTGTACGTCATAGTTGCACATCCTTCTAGTTGCTGTATGTGGGACACAGCCTTAGCATGGCCAGAGAAGCAGTGTGTCTGTGTGCGCCTGGGATCCAAACCCGGGCCGCCAGTAGTGGAGCGCGTGCACTTAACCTCTAAGCCATGGGGGTGGCCCCAAGCCTTTACATTTTAGAAACACATTCTGAAGGGGTTATTTGTGGAATGACATGATGTCTGGGATTGTAAATAAAATCAACTGCTAAGCGCCTTGGGATAGATGAAACAAGAATGACCATAAATTGATCAATACTGACAGAGCAATGGCTTCCTAACAGTCATTTTCCATTTTCTATGTATTTCAAAATAAACATTAGAAAGGGTAGAGTATATCCTGTTATGAGTTATTTCATATGAAAAGAAGGATAAATTTAGAAGAGCAGGAGGAAATTTTTAGCATTAATACATTAAGCCTGTAAACATCAAAATGTGTATTTTAAATATGAGCATTAAGTAAGTCCATTGTCTGAATTGTTTAAAAAACAAATATTCAAAAGTTGTCGCTTCCTAGTCTTTTTTTTCCATTCATTTAAATAGATATTACTGGGGCTGGACCCGTAGTGTAGTGGTTAAGTGTGTGTGCGCCACTGCTGGCGGCCCAGGTTTGGATCCTGGGCGTGCACCAAAGCACCGCTTGTCAGGCCATGCTGTGGCGGTGTCCTATATAAAGTGGAAGAAGATAGGCACAAATGTTAGCCCAGGGCCAGTCTTCCTCAGTAAAAAGAGGAGGATTGGCATGGATGTTAGCTCAGGGCTGATCTTCCTCACAAAATAGATTAGATAGATAGATAGATAGATAGATAGATAGATAGATAGATAGATATTACTATTTTGTGTGTATGTGGCCATTTTATACCATTTTATTTGATCTGATATACAACATCCTACTAAGATTCTGAAGGACGTTGGTAGCTTTGAAATAGAAAGAAACAATTATTATTAACCATAGAAAGTTGGAACAGGAAAATGTTTTACATGCTACGAGGACCCTTTTTATTCTCTTGGAGCGAAGTCAGGGCCCAGGAAGGGGAATCGACTTGCACAACTAGTTAGGAGCAGGATTGGAAGTAAAACCCAGGCTTCCTAACCCTCAGTCCAATGTTTTGTTTTGTTTCTTATTTACATTTTTTATGTTTCTATTTAAAGACTACTTTTTAGAGCAGTTTTAGGTTCATAGAACCCTTCTCTAATCTTTCACATTATTTATCATTTCATTACCATTCTTGTTTCATCTATCCTTATATGTACTGGTGGGTTATTTAATCAGACATGAGATTTAATGCATAAGAATACATTGAGAATACATTTTTAAGATGTAGGGCTGTTTTGTAACCCCAATAGCCATCACACAAAAATATTTAAAATATGATAAATATCCATGCTCAATTTTCTCAAAGATGTGTTTGTTTTTAAAAGTAGATTAATTGCACTTAGAGTCAAAATGTATCCTAATGGCTTTCAGTAGCTGTGTCTTATAAATCTCTTAACCTATATATTCTACTTCTGTTAATTGTCTTTGAGGATTTTATGTTCTACTTGTAAACTGGACTGGATCCTAAATTCTTACAGTCTCCTGAAGTATCTGGCTATTCTTTGTAATTAAATTGGGGATCAAATGTGTTTCTAAACTAATCTCTAAACTGCCTGTGTCTGTGACTCAACAACTCCCTCTCTGGAGTCATGCTGGCCCTTCAACCCCTTGTAAGACACGGATGACTCTGTTTCATTCAATGGTCCCCCTATGCCAACCCAATTCAGCAGGAAGTAGCCAGACAGACAATGATGACCCTGTTTCCGTGACCAGCATATGCTGGTCACGGAAACAGCATGGCATGACCAGATTATGCTGGGTTACAACTGACAGTGGGGAGTTGTTGGCACCACTCACATAAACAGTAATCTTTACTATACATTTTAAAGATTTTGTTCTTATTATCTTTAAGCCAAATCAGGGTATACGGCATTGCTCCAGTCTCTGATGCATATCAGAGTAAGACAAAGATTATCAGGAACTAAGACTAGATGTCTGCCCCACCTGTAGATCAGATGTCTGCCCCAGATGGAGACCAGCCCCTATATAATTGGCTTGTAGTCTTTGTTCTGTAAGGTGGTTCTTTTGGACATTAGCCTCCCATATTCTGATCTGCTAGCTTATCACTTATTGAATGCCATTTCTCTCCTACCACCTTGCCTCTCGACTGTTGGCTTGTCTTGCAGTGAGCAGACGACCCCCCATTGGGTGGTAACAAACACACAGAACAGTTTATACCACACAGGAAGTGAAGAGCAGTGATGACACAAATTATTAAACACTCCATCATTACTCCTGTGAAAGGGTGGGAACCTCTGGTCTGATCTAATGGAAAATACTGTGGACACAGAGTATGGGGAAGCCATGGATGCTATAATAAAAAATATATTTGGTTTTCATGGCCGTTCAGGGAACAGAGCTCCTGAAGCACTTGGAATTCCCTGAGTGACAAGAGTGTCTTTTGTCATTCATAAAGACACACCTTGGAGTTTATGCCAATGAGGTGACTTAGGGTGGGTTCTCTAGATGGGCCAGGTCACCAAAAAGAATCTAATATCTACAAATGTACATTATAGTTTCTAGTGAAACATAATATTTTAAAGATCACCCTCATTTTGACCAAAGATAACCAAATTAAGACTAATTGGTTTGTAAAATGAGTCTACTTTTAATACACTTAGCCCAATTATTTACATAAGTACAGCAAGAAAAGCAATTGATCATATAGGCTCCTTTAAATCTCCTTTGCTGGAACTTGTTATAAGGAATCTCAGATTGAACTTTAAAGGCCTCTTGCAGGAAAGCAAAGCCAAGGACTTGTCATCAGACTCTGGCCATAATACCCATAGATTTGTGTGAATGCCTCTCTTCTCTTGAGGTACCCCCAAATATCCTTGAAGTTCCTTGCACCTGCCAGAGAAGTGACCTTCTTTATTCACCTGGTAAGTTTTCTGGGAACCCTGTAAGCAAGGTACCAGGCCAATATTTCCAAGTGGCTTTATTTCATAAAGTCTAATCTTTGTTCCTCAAAAGCTGTCTGGTCGTATCTGAGTCTATGCATGTTTCTCTCAAATATGACATTCCAGTCAAAGCCTTGGTAATATAACCAATGTTTCCAATAGTGTCCTGTTAAGGAGAACAGATTTTTATTGAACTTATGCAAATAACTATATTGCCACAATAATAACAATACTCACTATGAGTGTTCAAACTCTGGAGGGATCAGGTAGGGAGAAAAAGACAAATGTTTCAATTCTGATTACAAATGTATAAGTTAGCAAATTCTTATGTCATAGTTAGCTTGAGAGAAAAGAGAAAAAGATTTCCTTAAATATGAAAAAACAAAACATTAAAATATCAGCAATATTTCAAACAAAAAGTCATAAGAATTATAATCATCCTCATCAGTTCATTTAGTCTAATGTAATCAACTCTTGATGTTGACCTTCTGTTAGCAGTTTCAGGAAGTGGGTTTTTCCATTAGAGTTCTGTAATTTTTTTACTCAGTTCTGTTTTATGACCTGAAAGTTTATTGGAAACCTGTATTCTAGAGTGTCAGAGTCCTTTCCATGAATATCTCTGAAGACGAAACGTATTTGGAAAACCATCAGAGTAAAACAATAACTGTCTATAAATGACAAAAGACTTCAAAATGACAATTGACAAATTTGGTTAATTTTTTGACATACAGCACTTCAAAATAATAACTAGAATTATGACTGATAGCCAGGACAGATCAGAATTTTAGGAATGTTATATAGTTTTACAACAGTTATATCAAGAACATTTGCCAACATAATATCATAGGTCCCTATGAAATAATGCTTAGTTATCCATTTAAGCATGATGACAATTAAAGATTTTCAAGTGAATGCAGAAAATTAAATAGCTTTAAGAGAACCTTAGCACCTGTGATTAAAGACCTGATAAAAATACAGGAAATTTATTTTGATAAAACATAAAATTCCTACCCTTCTGGTAGACTACTCAAAGAAAAAAACCTTTCATAATCTCTTTATCAAGAGCAGCTAAAAGTTCAAGAAAGTTATTCTTTTAAGAGAGAGAAGACCAAATTCTAATTTTCACCAACTTACTTTTTGACATTAAAACTTATTTACTTAATTACCAGGTGCCCCTTCCCTGTGGGGCCCTCCAGGGGTGCCTGTTAAATGCTCACGGCATGTCTAGCCCCTCTGGGCCTTGCCCCCAGCCTCACCTCACACTTCCCACCTGCGCCCCCCATACCTCTGCCCCTCCTCTTCATGGGATCAACATCATGCCACCCTGGCTCAGCTTTCATGGTAATGCTGGGAGTCCCTTGTCCTGCCACCCTCTCAGTGGTTCCAGACCCCAGGTCCATGTGGGTCATTGAGAAGACTTTCACCATGCAGCATTATTTTGTTTGCTACTGTCACCTCCCCTCTCCCATGAAATTCCTACATCCCCCCAGGACTCTCACCTCCCCTGGGACTCCCAAGTCCTGCCAAGACCCCTGCATTTCCTCCAGGACCCCCATCTCCCCTGGTACCCTGTGAACCACTGGCACCCCTGCATCCTCCCACCGACACTCCCATCTCCCCTGGGACTTCCATGTTTCCCTGGGACCCCTTGGTCCTTCCTCCAGGGACCCCCATCTCCCATGGGACTCCTGAGTCCCCCAGGGACCCACTGGAACCCTGCCTGCCCAGCAGCCTCACTTGATGTCATAGCGATCCCAGAACATGATGTGGTTGTGGAAGGTGCAGTTCACACCCACGCTGATCTGTTTTATTTCTGGAGAGAAGAGCTTCTCCTGCTTCTTCACTCTCTGTGGGTGGAACTGAAGAAGAGGAGCTAGCATCAGAGACACTGAACACTACCTGCCACAAACTGCCATCTTGATGGAGCGAGTGCTGCTGGCTGGAATCTGAGTTTTTCCTGCAGAAACCTCATTCTGTTGCTTGTTTCTGAAGCCAGGGAGGGTCCCAAGTGCCCACTATGCCCATGACGTCCATGTCATGGCCTGTGCCCAGCAGCTCGGGAAGGGGACCCCAATGGTCAGCCAGCCATGGCCTCCTCCAAGGCCCAGACCCCCACCCATTTATTAGGCCTCTGCTCCCTGGTGCCCACCTGAGTCTTACAGCCAGACAGTGAGGCGATGTTGCTTTCTCTCTCCACGCTCCATCCTCACCCTCCATCTTAACCCGCTCATTCTGTTTTCCAAGCGTAAATCTGGCTCAGCCCACCTGGCTGCCCCCACCCTGGGCCCCAGGGGATGAGAGGGCTGCAGGGGCTCAAGGCCCATCTTGGGTGACAGCTCCCATCACCCTAACACTAAAACTGTCCTGGAGGAGCGCAGTGCCCCACAGCCCTGACATCCCCACTTTCAGACCACTGGTTATGAAGGCAGAAAATCATCCTTGGGGATCAATATAGGCCTCACTGCTGCATGTTTCTGGAACATTTCAAAATTTTTGTGCTTCTAGAGAAGGGAACTCTCGACCTTTGCATATTGTCTTGTACCCACCCCACATGCTAGATTAGTTTACTACTTCTGATTAATAGGTTTTTGCAGAATGTCTTCAGTTTTCCAAGATCATACCACCTGCAAGTGGGGCTGAAGATAATTTTTATTTCTTCTTTCTTATTTGTGTGAGTTACTTTTACTTTCTTGTCTGATTGTGTGAGCTAAAACTACCAAAACAATTCTGAATAACAATGATGATAGCAGACATCTCTTTTTTCTCCCTAAGGGCTTCAGCATTTCATGGCCCCTTTTATTTGCTGTTGGTTTTTTTCAACAGTTTTAAAAATATTTAGTTTGTTTCTACTCTTATATTACTTATGATTTTTTAACTATTTACAAATAGTGGCAGAATTGTATTCACTAGCTTTCTGGAACCCACGGATGTCATCAGATGACTTTTCCCTTTGAATGTGTCCACGTGCTATTTTTGTCCCCACAGGCTGGTTCTGGAATGCACCGTCCTGGGTCATGAGGATCATTCCTTTAATGCCTTTCTACGTTAAGCCTGTTAGGATTATATTTAGACTTGTACATCCATAGCCACATGTGAAATGGACTGACGGATGTTCCTCTCTTGTGCTCTGTATGAGGTTCTGGAAGTGGAGCTGAAGCGTTATGAAAGTGGAGCTTCCCCTTTGCCCTCAACTGAGCTGGGCTGAGGACCTGCATCATGGCACTCAGGAGCAGTTCGTTGGTGGTGTTTTCATCTTGTCCTTGTTTCTCCTTCACTTAAGGCTTCTCTTTTTCTTCCACATGGGCCAGTTTTGCTTGGAAATCATCTGTTTCCTCAATCTTTAAATGTAAGACCACCAGTTGCACATGGTCTTCCCCTGTAATTCTCTGACCTTCAAACGGAGGATGAAGGTGTTAAAATTTCCCTGGATTAGGGTGAAACTTGTCTTATATCCAGGAGGTTAATGTGGGAAACAAAGTAGCCAAAGTTTCTGAGCTTGCGTTGTAGCACAGGAGGACGCTGATAAAGAGAGTAGCTTGCTGACAGCCCCCAGCTGACTAAGCATCTCCTAGGAGCATTGGGAAGCTAGAATGTCTGATTGTAAACTTTAGCCACATGATACCCCTCCCCTACCTAAAACCTCAAATAAAAACCCTTGTTTGTAGCTTTTTGAGGATTTTGGACTTATAGCGTTAGCTGCCCATTCCTCTTGCTCAGTGCTATACAGTAAAATTCCGGGCATGAGGAGAGCACACCTCTGCCCCCGCCACACTCCTATCACTGCAAGTTTGATGATGTGCTGATGGTCAGATCAGGGTGCCAGGTGTGCCCCTTGGCACGGTCTGGAGACTTGGAGATGTGAGCAGTGGTTTGACCTGAGCAGGAGAGCGAGATGTTGATGGGTTTTACAGGAAGGGGTCAGCCGACATTCAGCCATTTTCAGGAATGGCTGATCAAGTGCGATTCCCTAGGAGGAAGACAGGGGAATGTCCTTGGAGATTAGCAGTCATGGTCAGTCATTGATTTGCTTTTTACCTAGAGAGCTGGGGAAGTGCAATCAGTAACAAGGTCACTTGCTAGAGGGGGTGCGGAGGTAAAGCCACAGGGACGGGGCACGTGAGGGCCACAGTGGAGAGTCTTAGTCTTCAGTGTGTCTTCCAAGTCTAAAATAGTGACTGGTTACTGGATGACTGCTCTGTATGGGTATACTGAGCGGAGTGGTCACCCTGAGATGGTGTTTAGAAGGAAGACTGACAGGACCTTGGGAATGAATCATTGCATGTGGAAGTGAGAGCCATTGATACATTTGAGGTGACACCAATGACCATGTTAGGGGTGTCCAGGTGGTGGTGATACTGTCCATATGAAACATTTATGGGAGAGAAGGAAGTTTGCTGGAAGGCCTTTGTGGGGAAGGGTGGAGATTTTGGAGTGTGGTTATTTGATAATGTGAGGCTCAGCCGACTGCCTGGCAGGAGAGGAATCCAGGAGTCCAAGCCCAGAGTCTCTGAGTTCCCGTTGGGGAGAAGATGAGAACCAGGTGAGGAAACCAAGGACAGTGGAGACTACACCATTCCTAGCTCAGCTGCTTGGCAGCTGTGTACCCTCGTGGAGGTCATTTACCTTCTCTAAGCTGCACATCTCTTAAGTAAGTAATGGAATAATATTTTCTCTGCACTGGTTCTTTTGGGAATATTAATTGAGGTAACCCTCAGGAGAGCTGGTCAATATTACCTCTATATGAAATGATGAGTCAGGGCTATTACCATTCAGGAGTGTCTGCAGAGTACTCTGGGGCTCTGAGAGGAGCCCTCTCAGGATTGGGAGGAGGAGCAAAAGTAGGATGTCTCGCAGGCAGGGGGCCTGGCAGGGAGGGAGTGGAAGGCAACCCAGGCACCCTGCTTCTCTCTACTTACAAGCTTACAAGCAAGGGACACACCCCTCTCTGGGCCTGTTTACTCCTGTGCAAAATGCAGAAAACTAGCACACCAGTCCAAGGGGCTATTTAGAAAATGTAAAGAGTTGTGATGCACAGGGTGCAGGTCACAGAAAGTGGGCCTCCTGCGTGGCCGATTCTGTTATGGACTGTGGCTATTAGGGTTGTGATCGACTTCTATGCTTCCTAGTGGGAGTATTGTAAGCAAAGTTAGGACTCATTAATAGGCAAAAACTTAAGTGACGGTTTGTTCTCACCACAAAAACTATATATACATACATATATATATTCAAAAATATACATATATATAGTCAAAGGAATTGAAAGTAAGGACTCGAAGAGATATTTGTGCATCCATGTTCATAGCAGCATTATTCACAATAGCCAAAAAGTGGAAACAATCCAAGTGGCTACCAACAGATGAAGGGATAAACACAATGTGGTGTATACATACAATGGAATATTATTCAGCCTTAAAAAGGAAGGAAATTCTGATACATGTGTCCATGCAAATAATCAATAAACAATCTATAGATAAGAAAGATAGAGTTATATTTAATTGAGCCAAGGACTAGCATGGAAGCGCTTCCTTCAGCAGGGAAGAACGCACTCTGGGGAAGTGTGGTTTACAGCACGGTTATATACTAGGCATCAAACATGACAGGAAGAATTTTTTTCCCAATGTCACAGGAGATGTTTTGCTGCAGTTTAGCACATATGCAGCAGGTCAACTTGACCTTAGTTCTCTGGGAAGAAATGCTTATCTTCAAAGAACTACTAGTAATGGCATCAGAAAAAGGGAGACATTACATCCTCATCTTTATTTATTTATTTTTTGTTTCTTTTTTTTTTTTTTTTTTGTGAGGAGGACCAGCCCTGAGATAACATCCAATGCCAATCCTACTGGTTTTTTTTTTTTTTTTTTTTGCTGAGGAAGACTGGCCCTGGGCTAACATCCATGCCCATCTTCCTCTACTTTATATGGGATGCCACCACAGCATGGCTTAACAAGCGATGCGTCAGTGCACACCAGGGATCCGAACCGGCAAACCCCAGGCCTCTGCAGTGGAGCATGCACACTTCACCGCTTGCACCACCAGGCTGGGCCCTACATCCCCATCTTTAAAGAGTGCATTGTTTTCTTTGGGAAAATATTTGAAGCAGACCTACAATGCATGTTTGGTGGGCCATAAGTCAGGCAGCTCTGGGAAAAAGAAGATTTAGGCCTGATTATATTTAAACTAGAATGGCTTCCCCCTATACCTCAATATGAGAAAACTTCTTATTACTCTTATTACATTTGATAAAATGGGTGAACTGTGAAGATAGACTAAGTGAAGTAAGCCAGACGTAAAAGGAAAAATACTGTAGGATTCCACCTATATGAGGTATCTGGAATAGTCAAATTCAGAGAAAAAGAAAATATAATAGAGGTTACCAGTGTCTGAGAGGAGGAGGGAAATGGGGAATTATTGTTTAATGGGTACAGAGTTCCAGTTTGTAATGATGAAAAAGTTCTGGAGATGGATGGTGGTGATGGTTGCACAACAGTGTGAATGTACTTAATTCCACTGAAATGTAGATTTTAAAATCATTAAAGTGGTAAATTTTCTTATGTATATTTTACCACAATAAAAAAAGAGAAAAGATTAGCTTTCCCAAGTATAAATAATCTATGTGGTATGATCACATCTATTTTTTTATGCAAGATAATATATGTATATTATGAGTGTATGCAAAAAAAATCTTCAAGGAAAAAGAATATACACATGATGAATATCAGCTCTGATTCTCACTGCTGTAGTGGGAATATGAGAGATTATTTTTCTCTGTTCTTTCCCCCTCCTTCCACAATGATTCAGTGGGAAAATAAAAGTATTGCTTGTAAGTGTAAAAAAAAGAAATGTTATTAAACTTAAAAAAAAAAGCCTTTGGTAGAATAGATTCATTATTGATAATTAAATAATTGTGTTACAAGTTCATGTTTAAGCAAACAGTTATTTTTTTGAGAAGCAAATATCCCTCAATTCATATAATAAAAGAATGTTGTGGGGCCGGACCCATGGCATAGCTGTTAAGTGCACATGCTCCACTACTGGCAGCCTGGGCTCGGATCCCGGGCGCGCACCAACACACCACTTGTCCGGCCACGCTGAGGTGGCATCCCACATAAAGCAACTAGAAGGATGTGTAGCTATGACATACAACTATCTACTGGGGCCTTGGGGAGAAAAATGGGGGGAAAAAAGGAGGATTGGCAATAGATGTTAGCTCAGGGCCGGTCTTCCTCAGCAAAAAGAGGAGGATTGGCATGGATGTTAGCTCAGGGCTGATCTTCCTCACAAAAAAAAAAAAAGAAAGAAAGAAAGATTGAGAGAGGATTCTTGTTTATAGCTGTCTACTCCTCTCTCCTCAAGCATTCTCCATTCCCATCCTGCTCGATTCAGGCTGCTGTGAGTAGCTCCATTGATGTAGTGACTCAGGAAGATGTATCTTCTTCACAAGGCAGGATATTCTGTACCAGGCATTCTCCAGGTCTCATTAAAATGTCTGAATTGTTGTAAGCTTAGTTCCTTCCATATATCCATTTCTTCAGTGACATGTTTCTCTGGGCTTTCTCCCTACTATGGATTCGTATTTGCACCTCATTCATTAGAACTATTTTTCTCTAATATAGCCTCTTCTTCTACTCTAGTTTGGGTTTATATGAGGCCACACATGCTACATGTGTATAATTTTTTTAACTATTACCCATTTTATTACTATTGTTCATTTTCATTTCATGCTTTAGTGGGATCAGATACATGAACATTTTAGTGCAATATTTTTTCTCTTTTCATTTTTGCATGCCTTCCTCCACACTCTTCCTCATTCATCCCCCTTTCTAACCACCCTGTCTGCACTCCTGTAACCCAGATTATCAAACCTGGGTGTAGCCTCCTATTTGTCTTTGTAAATAAATAAATCCTTTCTTATGAAATTATATACAATTCTCATCACTGCTAAATAAAAGTGGGTTCTTTAATTTTGTGTATTTTGCTCTCTTGCAGTACATCATAGAAATTTCTACAAGGAATCTGATGCAACTGTAATTCCATCTTTTTAATGACTATAATTTTCATGGTATAAATATATTAAAATTTATTCAGTGACATGTTAAAAATGGGCCCTCCCTTTGAGTTCTATTTACCACTCTCAATAACACCAGAGCAAACAGTTTTGCACATATGTCTTTCCACAAGGATGTTTTCATTATAAGGAATATGTTCTTCTCAGTGGAATTTTTTCGTGGTAATTATATGTACTTTTAAGAGGTATTGATACATTGTTTTTTAAATAACTGTAGCATCACCAAAGCACGAGTACCTTTCCCTACATCTTGTTCAAAAAATGCATTAAAACACTTTTAAGTTTTGTCATTCAGGTACCTCATTATTAGTTCAATTTTTATTTACACATATTTCACGAAACTAGATAATGTTTCTTACATTTCTTTTCCAGGAAAGTTGACTTTTCTTTGACATGTCTGATGTAATTGTATTCCTCTTTTTTCTATTGAGTGATTTGTGAGAGCTCTTTGCATGTTATAGAAACTACCACTTGACCCTTCAGCTGCAGTACATCCATTTTATCTGTTATTGTTGTTTTGGTTTTTTCTAGTCTATAATCTTATTTCATTATAGTATCTTTGGCCATACAGTGAGGTTTGGATTTATATTTAGTATAAAGGAACAAAATAGCTAAATGCAATATGTGATCCTAGTTTAGATCTTGAACTAGAATATTTTTCTTTCTTATGCCATAAGTGACACTACTGGGACTCTTGGCAAAATTTGAATAAGGCCTGTAGACTAGATAATGGTACTATATGAATGTTAAATGCCCTGGCTATGATCATTGTACTGCAGTTATATAATATAATATCCTTGACTTTAGGAAATGTACACTAAACTATTAATGTGACATGTGACTTAAACAGTACGGAAAATGTATATATATATTTGGGGAATCTGGGTGAAACTATAAGGGAACTCTGTGTACTAATTTTGTACTTTTTCTATAAGCCTTAAATTATTTCAAACTAAAACATTTATAAAATGCCAACATAAAAAAGGAATCACAACTTTTCTTCATGTGGAAAGATTACTACAGATGTAGAGGAAGTATTTACTACATATAAAATTGACCAATATTGTTTTTAGAACACATAATGAGCATGTACACACACACATTCTACAAATCATTAAGACAAACAGCCCTAGAGAAAAATGAGTAGATATTTGAATAGATCACCTAACAACAAGAAATATTTTGTATGGTGAGAATTTATAAGGAAATTACCCAATTTCATCATACTGCAGGAAAATGCATGAGTTAAATTTACACATATCCAAAATTGGCAGTAATTAGAAATGTTGGCATTATCAAGAGCTAACAAGGATATAGATTAATGGAAACTCTCGGATATTGCTGTTGAGAGTGTAAATTTCTATAATCATTTTGGTAAACTAACTGGCATTATGTAGGGAAACAAATACCCCATGACCTAGTGATTCTACTCTTAGTTCTATACCTTAGAAAGAATGCATGTGTGCACCAGGATACATTTACAATAAAGGTCAGAGTACTCTTGCTCACAGAGTGCCAAATAGCAAACCACCCACCAATGGTCCGTCAACTGTTGAATGGATATGTAAATTGCAGTATAAACATGCAATGAAATTCCCTACAGCATGAAAATGAATGAACTACAACTACCCACAAAACATGGATGAATCTTTTAGAAAATGTTGCTTGAATGAAGGTAGACACAAATGATATATGGATTCCCCTCTTTCATGCCACTTAATACTAATGTTCCTCAGAGTTACGAAGTCTCCCAGGGAATTCGGTGCCGGAGAAAGCCCCATGGGTTGGCCCAAATCCAGACAGAGCCTTGCAAATGCCTTCCACTCTTAGTCATCAGTTCCATACCTTCTGCTCCTCTCTCCGTGATATCCTGGGCACTTGAAGGACCATAGAAAAATTTCTCTCCCGCTTACTCCTAATTGCTTCTTTTGATATTGTCGTGTACTTTGAACTTGTTTTTAATGACAATTAGTTGGGGCAAAAGTGTTTAAGTTATTCTCAATCCTCTATGCAGACACTGTCATGCATTTATAGATGACTTGGAAATCATTGGTCTGATGGGAAGGGGATAAGGGAGTAATAAAACCGTAACTCAGGGCTCAGTGCCTCATCCAGATTACACGACAGACTCACCTTGTCACCAGGGGCTCACCATCATAGTATTAGAGGTGAGTATCTTTTCCTTTTGTACCAAGACATGGGGTAATCAGAAACTTGAGGAACAGATGAGATAGGGGAAGTCTACTCTGTTGCTGGTTTTGGAAATGAGACCCTAAAAAGCCTTTCACATGAAGTCAGAGGTATTTCCAGTGTGATGCAGAGTGTGTTGTATCCACCTCACCCACCCTGTACAAACCCAATTCCTTCCACAGGCTGCCAGAGATTCTCCTTGATCTCACCCCTTTTTAAGTCTGACTTCTCCTATTCTTTCTTCCTTTCTTATTCTATTCCCTTCCCCCTTCTCTTGACTCTAAGTTAGTAGCCTTAAAATCATATGCACAAAAACAAATATTTACATCCCTACCTCTCAAAATCTTTTAAGTAGTTAAATGAGATAAAACCTTCTAAAAAATATGGATCATCACACTTTTTGGAAACAGATTTTACATAATGTAAAGGGAAAATGTACATGCTCAGAGACATGGAATGTACATAATGAGTGTGAGTGGCTCTTCTTTCCCTTTGGACTCTGTCTGGGTGAGAATCAATGTGAAAAATAGGTTTATAATGAAAATTTCTTTCAGTTAGTTACTTGAGAAAAGGTTTTAGGTACAATCCGCATTCTCCTCTTTTAGATTGTGGAGTATCATGGGGGAAATCTTCACTGCTTTTTGTGAACTCCTCACAATAGTCAGAACGATTAAAATAATTCTAGATTGAAATCCAAACGGAGAAAGCTGATCATTAACTAATTATCATCCCTGATGTCCTCTGAAGCTAAGGAAAGTTTTAGGACATAAGCCCAGGATTCTAGAAGAAGGAAGGTGCAGGAGAGTCCTAGTCACATACACTCAGACTCCAAATGCCTAGATAGCCCTCCATCTGTTCTGTCTCGTAGTAGAACCTGGGATGTTGTCTTGAGGGGAGAGTAACATGGGAGGCAGAGTGTCAGGCTTAGAACCCAACACAAACTGAGATTCAGAGAGGTACACCCAACATGGGGTACAGCACTGCCACGCCGTGCCTGTAACTGCTGTTTCTGAAAATATTTTCATCTTTTTATGAATCTATGTGCTTTCAAATACTGCTTCTATCAACTCTCTTGACATCAGGGCTCAAAGACTAAGGTTTTGTTGGCTTAGAAAAATAAACCTTCATTAGAATTCTATTTTGATTATTCTCCTTTGAAGTCCATCTCATTTTAATTTTGTTAAAAAAGGGACTTCTGTTCAATTCCTGACCTGCAGTTGTGTCAGTTCTTAATTCTCATTGTTGAAGACTTATACTGTCCCATGTGTCTCAAAATCTGAATTTTCTTCAATCTAGATTTTAGTTTCTCTCTTTATAGCTCCCCACTTCATTCTTTCTGATGAATTGCTTCTCAGTTCTCTATAGCTTGAGGAAATCGTTGATTTAAAATATGATTTTTGTTAAAAAGGATGACTCATGAGTTAGTGCTTTCTATATTCAAAAGTCACATCTATAACTCTAACGCTTTCATTTTGCAGAATTGTGCCACTTCCTGATATTTTTTTCTTTGCTTTTTTTGTGTGAGGAAGATTAGCCCTGAGCTAACATCTGTTGCCAATCCTCCTCTTTTTGCTGAGGAAGACTGGCCCTGGGCTAACATCTGTGCCCATCTTCCTCTACTTTATATGGGACACCGCCCCAGCATGGCTTGACAAGCTGTGCGACAGTGGGCACCCAGGATCCGAACCTGCGAACCCTGCGCCGCTGAAGCAGGGCACACACTTAACCGCTATGCCACCGGGCCGGCCCTGTCTTTTATTTCTAACATAATTCATTCTCTCTCACTCTCTTTCTCTGTCTCCCCTCTCCCCTTCTCTCCACTCTGTCTACTAGGTCACTCTCTCTTGCTTTGCACGATGTATTTGCTATCTCTCTGATCCATGATCACGTCTAGTCATGGATTATTAAATGCGTGTATTGACTCTGTGTGAAACTTCCACAAAGGAGAATGATGAGCCATCTGGAGTATCTTCCTAGACTTGGAATCTTCTTCATGTGGATTTATTCACAGTGAAATGATGAGAAAATGTTCCTCATTGAGTTCAAGACAAGGTCCTGGATGTCAGACATACTGTATGTCTCTGTTTCTTGTATTAGTTAGTGGAATCCTCAAGGATAAGCTTGTTTGACTTTTTTTTTTTTTTTTTTGCTGAGGAAGATTCACCCTGAGCTAACATCTATTGCCAATTGTCCTCTTTTTTTTTTTTGCTTGAGGAAGATTAGCCCTGAGCTAACATCTGTGGCAGTCTTCCTCTACTTTGTATGTGGGTCACCACCACAGCATGGCAGATGAGTGGTGTAGGTCCACACCCAGGATCTGATCCCCCAAACTCAGGCCACTGAAGCAGAATGTGCCGAACTTAACCACTAGGCCACGAGGCTGGCCCCTGTTTGAATTTTGATACAGTTTTGAAACCTAATCTTTACAGTGCAATTACAGATTGTATTTCTGTCTTTTATCTGCTGTTCCATCTGCCTTCTGAGAACCTCATGTTGTCTCTTCACATTGCGTCGTCATGGGCAATATAATGCAGCCCCGCAGGTGATGGTAGATAATACAGTACATGGGAAGCTCCCAATTCAAGCAGAGATTCCAAATCTCATGACAGCATCTGGAATGATGTTAATGATTCTCTAACTAGGTGAGCAGCACATGCTTAGGAAATCAGCATTGTGCCTCCATAGAAAAAAATTCTGTGATCTGCTGAAGAGGAAAAATCTTCCCTCTCCTCTTAAATTAAGGAAATAAGAATTTATGGAAGAGGGCCAGCCCTGTGGCTTAGCAGTTAAGTGTGCGCGCTCCGCTACTGGCGGCCCAGGTTTGGATCCATGGCATGCACCGACGCACCACTTCTCCGGCCATGCTGAGGCCGCATCCCACATACAGCAACTAGAAAGATGTGCAACTATGACATACAACTATCTACTGTGGCTTTGGGGAAAAAAAAAAAAGGAGGAGGATTGGCAATATATGTTAGCTCAGAGCCGGTCTTCCTCAGCAAAAAGAGGAGGATTAGCATGGATGTTAGCTCAGGGCTGATCTTCCTCACACACACAAAAAAAGAATTTATGGAAGAAACTGAATGATTTCACATAGCAAAAGTAAGAAATAATTTTATCAGTTTCAAAATTCAAATGCTTTCCTAAAATGTTTTTTCTTTTCTTTTTTTTGAGGAAGATTGGCCCTGAGCTAACATCTGTTGCCAATCTTCCTCCTTTTTTTTCTTTTTCTTCCCCAAAGCCCCAGTAGATAGTCATATGTCATGACTGTACATCCTTTTAGTTGCTCTATGTGGGACACCGCCTCAGCATGGCTTGATGAGTGGTGTGTAGGTCCACGCCCAGGATCCAAACCTGAGAATCCCGGGCCGCCAAAGCAGTGTGCGAACTTAACTGCCATGCCACTGGGCCAGACCCATAGAATGTTTTTCTAATTTATGCAGCTTTCATCTAATGTCATCCTGTCTCTTGAACTACTTTTGCTCTTTCTATTCCTCCTGCTCACAAATTCCTGTGCTTTGGGAACATTTTAAATTATATTTTTGCATCTCAGTGACTGAATTACAGGGAAGGAATGGACGATGCTTGCTATCAGGTAATTCAATTGTTTTACAAATGGTACAGGTATAAGGTGGTCATAAGATCACCTTCTTTCCTTCAAAGAACTTGAAGGAAATATGAGCGCTAAGAATCAAAACCTACACTATTTCCCCGCAAAAAGCCCCTACGACAATGGCATTCTGTCTTGAGAGTTCAGCTAGTTTGAGACAAGACAGACATTTGGCCTCATTCTATTGCTTCTTTCACTACAAATCCATGAGGTTGCTGTAGAGACCTCAATTTATTTGGCATGTGCAAGAACACACAGATGTTACCTGTGTTGTGGGGAGCCATGTCTCCCCACTTCTGAGAAATAGATGAGAATGTGTTTGGCTTTCTCCATTCCACTGCCCTTATGGTCCAGGGGTTCCATAGCTCTCATCTAGAGCGTAAAGACAGTCTCATATCAGTCACTGCTGTCACCAAATGGACCTCAACTCACCAACTCTTACCTCAATATACTCTGTCTAGTGAGCAGTAACACTGTTCTCTTCCTAGAGATAGAAATACAAGTTTCTCATTTGTGACTCTCGACTCGGTCCTATTAATCTGTGTGCCTAAGCCTGCATCATTATTGGTTGACTATCATTATTGTAGCTTTATATTGTTACAACAAAACAAGAACCCCTCATTTTTTAACTAAAATTCCCTTAACTCTTTAAATTATGGCAAAATACATATAACACAAAATTTACCATTTCTAACTTCAGTAGTGTTAAGTATATTCACATTGTTGTGCAACCGGTGTCCAAAGCTTTCTTCTTGCAAAACTGAAACTCTGTACCCATTAAACAGCTTGCCATTTTCCCCTCCCTTCAGCCCCTGGCACACCACCATTCTACTTTCTGTTTCTATGAATTTGACTACTCTAGCTATCTCGTATAGATGGAATCATACAGTATTTGTCTTTTTGTGACTGGCATATTTCACTCAGCATAATGTCCTCAAGGTTCATCCATTTTGTAGCACGTATCACAAATTCCTTCTATCTTAAGGCTGAATAATATTCCATAGTATGGATATACCACACTGTGTTTATCCATTCATCCATTAATGGATACCTTGTGTTGCTTCCACATTTTGGCTATGTAAATAATCCTGCTATGAACATAGGCATACATATATCTATTCAAGACCCTGCTTTCTTTTTGATATCTACCAAGAAGTAGATTTGCTGGATCATATCATAATTTTATTTTTAATTTGTTTAATGAACCTCCATACTGTGTTCCATAGCAGCTGCACTATCTTACATTCCCACCAAGGGTGAACAAGAGTTCCAATTTCTCTACATCCCTGCCAATAGTTGTTATATTTTGGGGTTTTTTGTGAGTAGCCATCCTAATGGGTATGAGACAATATCTTATTTTGGTTTGGATTTGCATTTTCCTAATGATTAGTGATGCTGAGCATCTTTTCATGTGTTTGTTGGCCATGTATTTGTCTTTGGACAAATGTCTATTCAAGTTCATTTCCCATTTTTTAATCATGTTATTTTGTTGTTGTTGTTGAGTTTTTTACATATTCTGGATATTAACCCCTTATCAGATATACGATTTCCAAATATTTTCTCCAATACCTCTTGTTAATTTTTGAGTTCTAGTCTGTGTGAACTTCAGAAGCAGGTGATCTTTTTTTTTTGTTAACTTCTTTGGGGATTAATTAGAATTTCATTTATTTTAAAGAATAATTTGGAAAACATTGAATTGTTTGCAATAATGAGATTTCACATCCAATAATAAGGTATATCTCTTCATTTATTTAATATTCTTTTTTCATTCTAAAATAATAATTTTTCTCAAGTTCCCTCATGTTTTATTTGCATTCCTTGAAACTTAAAATTTAAATTTAAATTAATTTGCTGAAATTACAGCACTTTTTTTTATTTTTATTTTTTAGGTGGGGAAGATTAGCCCTGAGCTAACATCTGTTGCCAATCCTCCTCTTTTTGCTGAGGAAGATTGGCCCTGGGCTAACATTCATGGCCATCTTCCTCTACTTTATATATGGGACGCCTGCCACAGCATGGCTTGATGAGCAGTGAGTACATCTGTGCCCGGGATCCAAACCTGCAAACCCTGGGCTGCCATAGCAGAGTATGTGAACTTGACTACTATGCCACTGGGCTGGCCCGTTTTTTTTCTTTTTGTGAGGAAGATTAGCCCTGAGCTAACATCTGTTGCCAATCCTCCTCTTTTTGCTGAGGAAAATTGACCCTGGGCTAATGTTTGTGCCCATCTTCCTCTACTTTATATGGGATGCTGCCACAGCATGGCTTGACAAGCAGTGCCTCAGTCCGTGCCCGGGATCCGAACCTGCGAACCTCAGGCCGCCGAAGCAGAGTGTGTGAACTTAAGCGCTACACCACAGGACGAGCCCCCAGCACGTTATTTTTTATACCTAGAACTTGTATATTCTTGGGAAGAATATTGAATTTTTACATTAATTCTAATTGGGATTCATTTAATTGACTTTAACAGGCATATTATATAACTAGATATGGAAAAACAGTGATAAGTTATTATTCCCAAACATCTTGCTTTAATTTCCTACAGAATTGATTGCATGATAAAATTTTTGAACAACGGCATTTTTAGTAACCACTGTAATGTTGTTTCTGACTTTAATGGAAATGAGTCTCCTGCTTCACCATCTTGATATGGAACAATTCTTGCCTTCTATAAGAACATTTTTTTATAGAGGGATCATTAAACAAATGTTGAAATCAGTTTGTTCATATCATATTTTGGATATCTGCATCTTTATTGTTAAGTGAAATTAGGCTATAAAATAATACTTTCAAAAAAAATAAAAAGAGACTGAAATAAGCATAACAATCAACAGTGCTTTAAATATATGATAGAAACATTTGGGTCAATGGGCAGAATTTTTAAAAATTGAGGATATTTAAATATCTCAATCATTAAGCTTCATTTAATGTATGTAATATGAACTACAGAGGTTAATAGAAGATATCCATTAATATAAAGAGCAAATTTATAGAAGATATTTATTTGTGGGAAAGATTCATAAATATGATGAAGAGATGAACACTGGATTGAAGCTGCCTTGATAAAAGTAACACACACTTGTATTTTTCTCTCCAGGGTCTGGTAAACTTTAACAAATTAATCTTCCTTTAGATGGAGACAGAATCATTCCCAGGGGCTTGACAATGGGGACTTCATTCTTCTCCTAGACTGGAGTGGGAACTCCAGGCATTTCCTCACTTCTGTTTCCTTATATCTTCCCTGTGTTCACTGGAACAAGTTGAATGTCCAAAGACCTGATTCTGAAGCACTTGAGAGACAGAAGTCAAGATGGCGGCATAAGCAGATTCTGAACTCACCTCCTCCCACGGACACAGCCAATTTACAACTACTCTTGGAAAAATTACCCCTGAGACAGAACTGAAAACTGGATAAGAGGAACTCCTGCAACAAAGGACAATCCTAGTTGAGGTGGAAGAGGCAGAAACTCCCTTCTGGAGAGAAAAAAATGCTGCCTTCACAAGCCGCCAGCTTCACGGCCGCCCGGGAGCAGCCCAAAGGTACGCAGCCCTCCCTGGAGGAGCAGGGCTCTGAGCCGGGGAGGCCCCTACTGTAGACATTTTGTGGACCCAGCACAATCGAGACGAGTGGCATAATATCTGACTTTGCCTGCTACTAAAACATTGGGGAGTACCCCCAGAAAAGTTGGTTCACAAAGAAATTAAAACCAGCTCTTAAAGGGCCCACGCGCAAACTCACCCGTTTCAGAAAGCAATCTAAAACCAGCAGAAAGAAAGGTGCACAGCCCTTTGGGGAAAAGAGACTCACCTGATAGGCTCTGAGTGCATCACAGTGAGAGGTGAGACCTCTCCAGGGACTGGGACACTGGCGGTGGCCATTGTTGTGGCCTGGTGTGGGCGTGCTGACACAGACGCTATTGGAGTACTCCTTGAGGCCTGCTAGCCCAGGGTCAGCCCCACCCACTAGAACACCAATTTAATCCAGCTCAGCCAGGGCAGGCAGCCCACCTTAAGGACTGGCGCCACCCAACAACAAGCCCTCAGGCAACTTGTGGGCCTGCATAGATCGGTGACTGGATTCTCTGCAGCCTGGCAACTGAGCCAACTTCAGTGGGGCAGGGCATGCACCAGGAGCTGGTGGAGAGTGTGGGGCTCCCGCCGTGGAGAGACTGGGTCCACTTCAGGAGGTCGGGGCGTGCACACAGGGCAGGACTGTGTTGACTGTGTGTGTGGACCTGTGGGCGCCGGGGCTTGTCAGCTGCAGAAGACTTGTGCTTTTCAAGGATCCACATAGGGGATTTGCCCCACCTTCCAAAGCCTGAAACAATTGGGTGCTCTTGTGCCTAAGGCCAGCTCCACCCAGCTGCAATCCTCAGAGAGATGACAAGAGACCTAAAGGCTGGAGGCTTATAGCAATTGTAAGCCCCTGCTTACAACCTGCCACACTGGGGGCCTACTCACTGAAGCACTTGACTTTAGCCAACTCCTTGGATATTATCTGCAGAAGAATTCCTGAGACAATGGTAGCATTTGGTTTGAAACATTTCCTGGATGACACTGGATGTAAACTTGTTTTTTACCTGATACCACCTGCCTCCTGAGTTCCTTCCAGGCAATCACAATCAGCCCCAGTAATACCAGACGGGTGTAATTTAGAGAGCCACAAAGTAGATTGGTCCCTCCTGTTTACTCAGCTGGCTTGTGCACCTGCTTGTATACATCATGATTCCCATGAGAGTGACTGGCCCTAGTCACAGGAGAAACATCACTGACACAATGAATTTTGGGTAGTGGTCTGGTTTGTTTCTGGCACAATTGTAACTCCACTGTATGTTTTCATGTTCCACTTCATCCGTGTTGTGTGTTTGGGCCTCCTGGCCTGCGCTAGTGCCTCCATGGTGAGCATCCTCCACAGGCGCAAGAGGCAAGTACAGTATATTCACAGAACCCAGCACTGTCCAAGAGTTTCCCCAGAGATCAGACCTACTCAAATCATCCTGATCCTGGTGTGCACTTCTGTCACCTTCTCCTTGCTTCCTTCCATCTGGGGTCTTTATATGGGGCCATTGATTCTGGCTGATAAACAACACTGCACTTGTGGAAACATTTTTCCCCACCTTTAGCCCCTTCATGCTCATTAGTAATAACAACTCTGTCTCCAGGCTCTATTTTCCATGCTGGGGGAAAAGGGAATTTTCTCTAAATTTGTCACAAGGACTGGTAGTTTGTGTTCTCTGCAAAATACTTATAAGTCCATTCATGCATTATGGAAGGCTAAGCCTCCACTATGGAGCAGGGACCATTAGGTAATTCAGTGATATAATAAATTAGAGGCACCCAGTAGCTCAGCCCTCACAGAGGTTGTGATATATCTCAATGACCTTAGGACACACATTTCCCTTCATTCAGACAACTCTGAAATTGGGAGACATCATATACTGAATAGCATCACATATTGCTACTGCAACAGCTGTGATGTAGATTTCACTGCTTGCACAGGACTGATCCTAGTCCTAGTACCTTAGCTGAGTGAGACAAAGGAGGCAGGAAAGATTACCCAATCTCCCCGGGAATGTAAGCAATTTGAAAGTAACAAGAAACTGTGTGACCAATTCCCACATCATATAAAACTAGCATGAAGACAACCTTATCACAGCATTTTTCTTTTTGAATTGTCTGTAAAATAAGGGTCTCTTTCATAATCGACGGCATTGTAGCTCTGGTTAAAAAAGTTTAGCCAGTACATAGTCTATAAGCATACACCTATACAAATGACTACAAAATTTACATTACTGTAAATGCTGGAAGGTCAAGTTTGGGTGAATATGAGAAAATACAAGCAGTGGACTTGATCTAGTCTGAAGGCTCTGGGAAATTCCCTGAAATATATTTTTTGATTTCTAGAATGAATATTCTTCAGTGATTTACTAAGTGTCAAGTGCTGCGAAGAGCATTTCAACAAAAGAAAAGTGCGTGTGAAGGGCAGGTACTAGGGAGGGATGTGAACGTTCAGGAAACTGAGATAAAGGATAGAGACAGAATGGAGGATACTTCATGTCAAGATGCTGAACTGAGCAGATACAATAATTTGGGGAAACATTAACTTAGCTGACCCATAAACCCAATGTCTGCAATTTACAAATTTGAAATCATTAGAAATTAAATCCTAGTTTTATATAAACTGTAATACTGTGATAACATTTTTTACATGCTGGTGAAATCAGCAAGAAAATGTAGTTCCATTTTAAAATTATATTATTAAATAGGTCTAATTTGTTTGAAAAGTCATCTTGATAGAGATAATATATGAACTTTCAAAAATATGTTTTATAAACTATACATAAACCAAATGTTTAAAGACTCTTGAAAGTAGGCAAAAACACTGAGTGTCTCCTGTTTCTTCTTATCTAGTAACCTATAAATCAAGGCAATTATTCAAAATAAGTTTAGTAAATTTTTCTTGAAAAACAGCTTTGAGCATGATTATGTTTAGCAATGTAAAGACTCAATACTTTGCAAAGCATTAGAAGATTAATATTTGTATTTATGCTACATCAAGACAATTTTTTCCTTACATTAAGTGTCTTTTTCAAAAGTTTTGTTTTCTTTTTAACCCTTAAAATTTGGTTAACCTTCAAATCCTTTCCAGACCAGGTCTACTAGACTTCTTCCAACCATGTTTTCTCATCCCTTGGCTCAATCAAAAGACAGAGTGACTGACACTTGGACTGTGTGCACAGAAGAATGAATGATTTAACAAACTTTTCTTTTCCCAGCTGGGATTTGGGAAGTCCTTGACAATGCCAGAGATTTGAACACAACCAGGTTGAAAGTCCATTTTCCAGAAATGTCTCCTCCACCAGGAAGTTGCAAACTCCAGGGACATTGACTTGTTTCAGCCAGTTCAGAACACTGTAGAGGGAGCGAAAAGAGAGGAGGGCTACAAATAGGAAAAAGAGGGACAGGGTTTGGGTGGATTCACCAGCGAGGAAGCTTTCAGCTCCTCATAAGTTACCTGACACCAGACTCCCCTAAGAGGACCCTGCAATACTGTTTATTTACAGGACAAAAAGGAACTAAAATTCTATTTAACCAATGGTCCTCTTTCTATACTTGTTATGACAAGGCTTCCAAATGCAATTTAGACTCTAAGACTGCCCCCCTGAAAGAAGCGCTCACAAAGGATACCTTCTTAGGTACACCCACCAGTTGCTACAATGTCAATTATACTGTTTCCAGGTGCGTGAAATACAAATTAAATATAAGAGACCTAATTCCCCCTGCTGAAAATGGCAAGATTCTCTCTGTCCCTTTTGTCAGAGTATTTAGCTTAGAGAAGTTGTAAGCACTTTCTCATCTCTTTAAAATGCATCCCTTTGAAGACTAGATAGGCCTTTTGTCAGTTGGGCTTTTTTTTGCCCCCCCAGATTCATGACCCAGAATGTTTTTCTTAAGCACCTGGGAACCATATCTTTAAAATGGAAAGATCCTGACTGCCATCAGCATGAAATGCAAACATCAAAGGAGAGAGCTCCTCTATCTCCCAGTGCCAATTCCCGTGGGAGGGCAGGAGCCTAACCTTGGTGGGTGCCTTGTTCCAAGTTGAAAAACTACTTTCTGTCATACAGATAAAAGATGTTTGTTTTTCCTCCTGATAAAGCCAATAAGCTAACACAGATGATTACCCCAGTTACCAGCTAAAGTTAAGATAAACTGTGTGACAAGCGGTGCAAGGAGTCCTCTTACTTGAACACTAGTTATATTTATCTTCAAAACATACATAATGGGCTGTCTTTTCTTGTCTTCATATGGGGGTGAGATGTTTTTCTCTGTCTTTGCAATTTCTTAGCAGATTGCTTGTGATGTACATCACTTTTTGGCTTAATACTTTTCAATATTGTGGCAGAATAAGAAATATATTTGGTCTTTGTCCCCAGTTCCTGGCACAGAGCTGCTAAAACCTTTGGAATTTCCTGAGTGGTAGAAGTATCTTTTGTGTTCCTGAAAATCCCTCTTTTGAGCACACCTGAATTTATGTAAAGAGGTGATTCATGGTGGGGCCCCTAAATAGCCTCAGGATGGGGTTGGCTATCAGGAAGACCAACTGACTAGAGGGTTGGAACTTGCAGCCCCACCCACCAACCTCCAGGAGGGGGGGAGTTGGAGAGTAAAGCACTATAAAAACTCTTGAACACGATATGAAGAGCTTCCAGGTCTGTAACATGCCAGGAGGGTGGCACACCTCAGTGCCACAGGGACAGCAGCTCCTGCACTGGGGGCCCTTCCGGGCCTTGCCCTAGGTACTTCTTCATCTGCCTGTTAAACGTACAGTAGTCCCCACTTATCTATGGTTTTGCCTTCTGAGGTTTCAGTTACCCGTGGTCAATCGTGGTCTGGTGGCAGATGATTGTCCTTCTGAAGTATTGTCAGAAAGTCCATAGTAGCCTAGTGCTACATCACAATGCCTCTGCCATTCACCTCACTTCATCTCATCATGTAGACATTGCATCATCTCACAACATCACAAGAAGAAGAGTGAGTACAGTACAATAAGATATTTTAAGACCACATTCACATTGCTTTTTTTTCAGTATATTGTTATAATTGTTCTATTTTATTATTATTTATTGTTGTTAATCTCTTCCTGTACCTAGTTTATAAATTAAACTTTATCACGGGGTTTATGTATAGGACAAACCAGTCTATAAAGAGCTTGGTACTATCCACGGTTTCAGGCATTCACTGAAGTCTTGGAACGTATCCCCCGCAGATCACAGGTAACTACTGTAAATGTTTCTGAGCACTGTGAGCTGCTCTAGCAAAATAATCAAACATGAGGAGGGAGTTGTGAGAACCTATAATTTACAGCCAGTTTTCAGAAGCACAGATGAAAACCTGGACTTGCGATTAGCATCTGAAGTGGGGGGCAGTCTTGTGGGACTGAGTCCTTATAACCTGTGGGATCTGATGCTATCTCCAGGTAGATAATGTCAGAATTGAGTTGTTTGGTGGTGTTGGAAAACAAAAACCTTGCAAATAATAAAATTGCTTTGTGTCTCTACTAACTTTGTGGAGAGGATTTGTGGGTTAAGAGATTTTATTTTTATTTTCCCAACAGTCACCATGATGAAACAGCACATAAAACATTGACCAGCTTAAACTAGTTTTGCTTCCTTAAAACAGGTTATTGATTAATCAGACCTTGCTCAATAACAGAGACAGCACTGCACATGTGCCAGGCACGAACTCATAGCCCCAGGATGACTCTGGAACCAAGAATCTTCAGAAAGTTTGCCACTGGAGCCCTTTACAAAGTGAGAAGTGCTTCACTAAGGATAATCTGGCTTCCAGCAACTTGACTACCATATATGGACTGATTTGAGACTAGCCAATCAGCTTCAACCCCTAACTCCTTAAATTTCACCCTAAACCCTGGATTGGGGAGACAGATTTGAGAGCCTTGCCTCCTGTGTCCTTGCCAGTCGACCTCACAATAAAGCTCTTTCTTTTCTCAAAAGCTGGTGCCATAGTGTTGGTTTCTATGCACGGCAGGCATTGAGCCATTGCTCAGTAACAACGGCATGCCTGTCAACTGAGACCAAATCTCCTCACTCATTTCATCCATATCTAGGGCACAGGATTATGAGAAAAGGGTGATCAGTTAAACAGTATCACAGATTTAATAAGTCAAATCTAGTGATATAAGAAACTCACTAAAAGAATGGGACCTGTGTTATATGTCAATTTTTTTTAACAAAATGAAACTAAACTACAAATAAAACTTTCTAAGCTTGGAAACTTTAAAAATACACTCCTAAAGAATTCATAGATTAAAGACAAAATCACAATGCAAAAAAAAAAAAAAAAACGGAGACCTAATCATAGGACTGTCTAACACTTCCCTCCTCCTCTCATCTCAATACCACATAATGAAAAGATTATTTACAGCATTTCCTTTTACCAGGTACATCATGCCTAGCTATCAGGAAAAAATTGCAAGGCATAATAAAATAAAATAAAAAGTTTGACGAGCCAGAGCAAGCATCAGAACAAAGGCAGAGATGTGGAATTATAAGACCAGGAATTTAAAACAATTGCTATTAATATGCTAAGGGCTCTACTGGATAAAGCAGACAGCAGGCAAGAACAGATGGGCAATGGAAACTGAGATGGAAATTCTAAAACACCCAAAATGAAATGTTAGAGATAAAAAACTGAAACAAAAATGAAGAATGTTTTGATGGGCTTATTAGTAGACTGGACACAGGTAAGAAAAGAATCTGAAGGGCCAGCCTGGTGGCGCAGCAGTTAAGTTAATGCACATCACACTTCGGCAGCCCAGAGTTCACCGGTTTGGATCCTGGGCATGGGCCAACTCACCACTCAACAAGCCATGCTGAGGTGGCATCCCACATAGAAGAACTAGAAGGACCTACAACTAGGATATACAACTATGTACTGGGGGCTTTGGGGAAAAAAAGAGGGAGGTTGGCAACAGATGTTAGCTGAGGGCCAATCTTTCTCAAAAAAAAAAATCTGACTTGAAGATATCTCAATAGAAACCTCCAAAACTGAAAAAAAAAAAAAAAAACAGAAAAGACTGACAAACAAAACAGAACAGATACCCAAGAATGGTGGGCCAACTACAAATGTTGTAAACTATGAGTGATGGGAAGAACTGAAGAAGCAAGCAATAAAGGAACAGAAAAAATTGAATCAATAATTAATGACCTTCCAAAATAGAATGCAGCAGACTCTAATGAGTTCACTGGTGTATTCTACTAACCATTTAAGGAAGATTTTATACCAATTCTTTACAATCTCTTTCAGAGCATAGAAGCAGATGGAATAATTTCCTAACTTGTTCTAAGACACTAGCTTTGCCCTAAAACTCAAACCAAACAAAGATATTACAAATAAAGGACACTTCAGACTAGTATCTCTCATGAACATAGATGCAAATCTCCTCACCAATGGGATCCCACTACATACCTATTAGAATGGCCAAGATCTGGAACACGGAAAACACCAAATGACAGCGAGGAGGTGGAACAACAGGAACTCTCCTTCACTGCTGGGGAGAATAGTACAGCCACTTGGGAAGATGCTTTGGCAGTTTCTTACAAAACTGAACATACTCTTACCATACAATCCAGCAACTGTGCTCCTTGGTATTTGCTCAAAGGAGTTGAAAATGTGCCTACACAAAAACATGCACATGACTGTTTATACCAGCTTTATTCATAATTGCTAAAACTTGAAAGAAACCAAGATGTCTCTTTCAGTAGATGAATGGATGATGGCATATCTAGTCAATGGAATATTATTCAGTTCTAAAAAGAAATGTGCTACCAAGCCATAAAAAGACATGTAGGAGCCTTAGTATATCACTAAGTGAAAACAGCCAATCTGGAAAGGTTAGGTACTGTATGATTCCAACCATATGGCATTTTGGAACAGAAAAGGCAAAACTATGGAGACAGTAAAAAGATCAGTGGTTCCCAGGCAATGCAGAGACAAGGGAGGGACAAATAGGCAGAACACAGAAGGATTTTACAGCAGCAATACTACTCTATGAGATACTACAATGGTGGATACATATCATTATAAATTTGTTCAAACTCTGAATGTACAACACCAAGAGAGAACCCCAACAGGAACTATGGACTCTAGGTGATAATGATGTGTCAATGTAGGTTCATCAATTGTAACAAATGTTTTACTCTGCTGGGGCATGTGATAATGGAGGATGCTATGCATGTATGGGGGCAGGGGGGATATAGGAAATCTCTACTTTCCTCTTAATTTTGCTATGAACCTAAAACCTCTCTAAAAAATTTGTCTTTATTTTTTTTGTGTGTGAGGAAGATCAGCCCTGAGCTAACATCCGAAGCCAATCCTCTTCCTTTTTTTTTTTTTTTGCTGAGGAAGATTGGCCCTGAGCTAGCATCCATGCCCATCTTCCTCTACTTTATATGGGATGCCGCCACACCACATGACAAGCGGTGCATTGGTGCACACCCGGGATTCAAACCTGCGAACGTCAGGCCACTGAAGTGGAGCACGTGCACTTAACTGCTTGTGCCACCGGGCTAGCCCCCTAAAACATTTGTCTTTAAATAAAAATATGAAACAAGGCAAAACAAAGCAGAACATTGGACCGAGAGTTAGGAAGCCTGGGTTTTACTTCCAACCCTGCTACTAACTAGCTGTGCAAGTCACCTCCCCTCCCTGAGTCCTAATCAATTCTCTGCAAGAGAAAGCAAAGGGGTCTCAGGATAGCTAAGGCTTTTTCCTCTTCCAAATTTCTATGGTTAACACTAATTGTTTCTTTCTATTTTAAAGCTACCAAGGGCACTCAGAACCTTTGCAGGATTTTATATATCAGATCAAATAAAATAGAATGATATGGCCACACTCACACACAAAATAGTAATATCTATTAAAATGAAGAGAAAAAAAGATTAGGAAATGACAAGTTTTGAACATTTGTTTTTTAAACAGTTTAACTCAGAAATAATTGACTTTGCTTATATTTAAAATATACATTTTCATGTTTACAGGCTTAGAGTATTGAAACTAAAAGTTTCCTCTTCCCTTTTAAATTTATACTTCTCACCATAAATTGACTCATAACAACATACTCTACCCTTTGTAACAGCTATTTTCAAATATATTGAAAATAGAAAAGACTGTTAGGAAGTCCTTACTGTGTCAGTATTTATTAATTTATGGTCGTTATTCTTTCATCTCTCCCCAGGCACTCTCTCAGTGGTTGATTTTATTTCTAATCCCAGACATCAGGTCATTTCACACATAACCTCTTCAAAATGTGTTTCTAAATATAAAGGCTCTAATATAACTCCAATAACTTTGTCAGATAAAGTTAAAATATTTAAAATATGATAAATTGTTACAAGTGGTGAATTTTCTCAGTTGTAGTCATTATTTAATTCAGATTGATTGTAATCCAGATGCAAAACTTATCTTTAGGCAATTATTTGGTGTGTCCTACAAGTCTTTTAATCTATATGTACCACTTCTCACTTTTTAATTCTTATTCTTCACTTGATGAAGTTGCTAAGCCATTCATCCATTAGAATTTGCCCAATCTAGATCTGGATTGTTGATTATTTCATACTGTTTTAACATGCTCTCCCTTCTGCAAATCAATGACCATGACTGTTACCGAATCAAAAGTGGGTTCACCTCCTGGTGAGTTAAAATCAGACTCTTGAACAGAAGTAGTTGTCACACAAAGTAGAACTTATGTACAGCAAATAGGAGGCCATGTGGAATCATTTCCAAAGTTGTGGCTGTCCCAGAACACTGGAAAGCAGAGGCCTCTTATCTTGGATGTGGAATGAATATTCAAAAGGGAGAGGTGGGCATTCATTTGCACATGCTCATTCAGAAAACATGCTTTCACATACTCTGCACGTTATGGTAATGAGGTCTGAGCTCCCCCTGGAGAGGAGATCTTAGCATTAAAAATGAGGCAAAGGTCATAGACATCCTTCTTGTGGTGGGGCTTGGTCTAGTTCAGGATGGTTGGTGATTGCAACCACCCTTTTTTTTTTTTTTTTTTACTTTTAGTACACTTTTAATTTTTGAGGATTTTTTTTAATTGATGTTTTAATGGTTTATAACATTGTGAAATTTTGGGTTGTACATTTTTGTTTGTCCATCACCATATATATGACTCCCTTCACCCCTTGTGCCCACCCCCCACCCCCACTGCCCTGGTAACCACGGTCCAGTTTTCTCTGTCCATGTGTTGGTTTATATTCCACATATGAGTGAGATCATACAGTGTTTGTCCTTCTCTTTCTGGCTTATTTCACTTAACATAATACGCTCTAGGCCCATCCATGTTGTTGCAAATGGGACGATTTTGTCTTTTTTTATGGCTGAGTAGTATTCCATTGTATATATATACCACATTTTCTTAATCCAATCGTCAGTCGAGGGACACTTAGGTTGCTTCCACTTCTTGGATATGGTGAATAATGCTGCAATGAACATAGGGGTGCATAAGCCTCTTTGGATTGTTGATTTCAGGTGCGTGGATAGATTCCCAGTAGTGGGATGGCTGGATCATAGGGCATCTCTATTTTTAATTCTTTGAGGAATCTCCATATCGTTTTCCATAGAGGCTGCACCAATTTGCATTCCCACCAGCTGTGTATGATGGTTCCTGTTTCTCCACATCCTCTCCAACATTTGTTGTTTTTTGTCTTGGTGATTATAGCCATTCTAACAGGTGTGAGGTGGTATCTTAGTGTTGTTTTGATTTGCATTTCCCTGATGATTAGTGATGTTGAGCATCTTTTCATGTGCCTATTGGCCATCTGTATATCTTCCTTGGAGAAGTGTCTGTTCATTTCCTCTGCCCATTTTTTGATCGGGTTGTTTGTTTTTTTGTTGTTCAATTGTGTGAGTTCTTTATATATTATGGAGATCAACCCCTTGTCAGATGTATGTTTTGCAAATATTCTCTCCCAGCTGGTTGGTTGTTTGTTCATCTTGATTCTGGTTTCATTTGTCTTATAAAAGCTCTTTAATCTGATAAAGTCCCACTTGTTTATTTTTTCTTTAGTTTCCCTAGTCTGGGTAGGCATGTCATCCGAAAAGATTCCTTTAAAACCAATGTCAAATAGTGTGTTGCCTATATTTTCTTCTATGAGTTTTATAGTTTCAGGTCTCACCTTCAGGTCTTTGATCCATTTTGAGTTAATTTTTGTGAATGGCGATAGCACATGGTCCACTTTCATTCTTTTGCATGTGGCTGTCCAGTTTTCCCAACACCATTTATTGAAGAGACTTTCCTTTCTCCATTGCATGTTCTTAGCACCTTTGTTGAAAATTAGTTGTCCGTAAATGTGTGGTTTTATTTCTGGGCTTTCAATTCTGTTCCATTGATCTGTGTGTCTGTTTTTGTATCAGTACCATGCTGTTTTGATTACTATTGCTTTGTAGTATGTTTTGAAGTCAGGAATTGTGATGCCTCCTGCTTTGTTCTTTTTCTTTAGGATTTCTTTAGCTATTCGGGGTCTTTTGTTGCCCCATATAAATTTTAGTATTCTTTTTTCTATTTCTGTGAAGAATGTCATTGGGATTCTGATTGGGATTGCATTGAATCTGTAGATTGCTTTAGGTAATATAGACATTTTAACTATGTTTATTCTTCCAATCCACGTGCATGGGATATCTTTCCATTTCTTTATGTCATCATGGATTTCCCTCAATAATATCTTGTAGTTCTCATTGTATAGGTCCTTCACCTCCTTGGTAAGATTTATTCCTAGGTATTTTATTCTTTTTGATGCAATTGTAAATGGTATTATCTTTTTGAGCTCTCTTTCTGTTAGTTCATTATTAGCATATAGAAATGCAACTGATTTTTGTAGATTGATTTTGTACCCTGCAACTTTGCTGTAGTTGTTGATTGTTTCTAATAGTTTTCCAACAGATTCTTTAGGGTTTTCTATATATACAATCATGTCATCTGCAAATAGTGAGAGTTTCACTTCTTCGTTACCTATTTGGATTCCTTTTATTCCTTTTTCTTGCCTAATTGCTCTGGCCAAAACCTCCAGTACTATGTTGAACAGGAGTGGTGAGAGTGGGCAGCCCTGCCTCGTTCCTGTTCTCAGAGGAATGGCTTTCAATCTTTCCCCGTTGAGTATGATGTTAGCTGTGGGTTTGTCATATATGGCCTTTATTATGTTGAGGTACTTTCCTTCTATTCCCATTTTACTGAGAGTTTTTATCATAAATGGATGTTGTATCTTGTCAAATGCCTTCTCTGCGTCTATTGAGATGATCATGTGGTTTTTATTCTTTGTTTTGTTGATGTGGTGTATCACGTTGATTGATTTGCGGATGTTGAACCATCCCTGCGTCTCTGGTATAAATCCCACTTGATCATGGTGTATGATCTTTTTAATGTATTGTTGTATTCGGTTTGCCAATATTTTGTTGAGGATTTTTGCATCAATGTTCATCAGCGATATTGGCCTGTAATTTTCTTTCTTGGTATTGTCTTTGTCTGGTTTTGCTATCAGGGTGATGTTGGCCTCATAGAATGATTTAGGAAGTGTTCCATCTTCCTCTATTTTTTGGAATAGTTTGAGGAGGATGGGTATTAAATCTTCTTTGAATGTTTGGTAAAATTCACTGGAGAAGCCATCTGGTCCTGGACTTTTATTTTTTGGGAGGTTTTTGATTACTATTTCAATCTCTTTACTTGTTATTGGTCTATTCAGATTCTCCATTTCTTCTTGGTTCAATTTTGGGAGGTTGTATAAGTCTAAGAATTTATCCATTTCTTCTAGATTGTCCAATTTGTTGGCCTATAATTTCTCATAGTATTCTCTTATAATCCTCTGTATTTCCACGGTATCCATTGTAATTTCTCCTCTTTCATTTCTAATTTTATTTACTTGAGCCTTTTCTCTTTTTTTCTTAGTAAGCCTGGCTAAGGGTTTGTCTATTTAGTTTATCTTCTCGAAGAACCAACTCTTTGTTTCACTAACCCTTTCTACTGTTTTTTTTGGTCTCAATATCATTTATTTCTGCTCTGATTTTTATTATTTCTCTCCTTCTGCTGGCTTTGGGCTTTGTTTGTTCTTCTTTTTCTAGTTCTGTTAGGTATAATTTAAGGTTGCCTATTAGGGCTTTTTCTTGTTTGTTAAGGTGGGCTTGTATCACTATGAGTTTCCCTCTCAGGACCGCTTTTGCTGCATCCCATATGGTTTGATATGGCATGTTATCATTTTCGTTTGTTTCCAGATAGTTTTTGATTTCTCCTTTAATTTCATCAATGATCCATTGGTTGTTCAGTAGCATGTTGTTTAATCTCCACATTTTTGTCACTTTCCCAGTTTTTTTTTCATGGTTCATTTCCAGTTTCATAGCCTTATGGTCTGAAAAGATGCTTGTTATGATTTCAATCTTCTTAAATTTATTGAGGCTTGCTTTGTTTCCCAACATATGGTCTATCCTAGAGAATGTTCCATGTGCGCTTGAGAAGAATGTGTAGTCAGCTGCTTTTGGATGGAGTGCTCTGTATGTCTACTAGGTCCATCTCGTCCAGTTTTTCATTTAAGTCTACTATTTCTTTATTAACTTTTTGTCTGGATGATCTATCCATTGCTGTAAGTGGGGTGTTAAGATCCCCTACTATTATTGTGTTGTTGTTGATTTCTCCTTTTAGGTTTGTTAATAGTTGCTTTATGTACATTGGTGCTCCTAAGTTGGGTGCATATATATTTATAAGTGATATGTCTTCTTGATGGAGTGTCCCTTTTATCATTATATATTTCCCTTCTTCGTCTTTCTTAACCTGTTTTATCTTGAAGTCTACTTTGTCTGATATGAGTATGGCAACACCTGCTTTCTTTTGTTTGCCATTAGCTTGGAGTATTGTCTTCCATCCTTTCACTCTGAGCCTGTGCTTGTCTTTAGTGCTAAGATGTGTTTCCTGAAGGCAGCATATTGTTGGGTCTTGCTTTTTAATCCATCCTGCCACTCTGTATCTTTTGATTGGAGAGTTCAATCCATTTACATTTAGGGTAATTATTGAAATATGAGGGCTTAATGTTGCTGTTTTGTCACTTATTTTCTGGTTCTTTTGCATTTCCTTTGTTTCTTGTCCCATTTGTTTTGGACTGCCAATTCAGTTTGGTTGTTCTGTCTTATGATTCTTCTAGTTTTCTCATTGTTTATCATATGTGGTTTTGCTTTGATTATTTGTTTAGTGGTTACCTTGAGGTTTGGGCAAAAAGTCTTGTGCATGAGATAGTCCATTATCTGATAGCCTCCTATTTCCTTATACTAAGTCAATTCAGTCACTTTCCTCTTCCCCTTCTAAGTTGCTCTTGTTATACCTTATTCTATCTTGTGTTGTGGCTGTGTGTTTACAGTGATGAGGTTAAATTTATTTTTGGTGAAATTCTTCCTTTGATCTTTGAGTTTAGTATTTAAGTGGTTGCTAACCTATTCCGGTAAAGATCTACTATTTCTCTGATTTTGTCTACCTACTTTTCTCCTTCCTCCAAGATTTGTGTTCCCTTTCTCTTCTTGTTTTCAGGCCTGAGGGCCTTCTTGAGTATTTCTTGTAGTGGGGGTCTCGTGGCCTTGAACTCCCTTAGCTTTTGTTTATCTGGGAGAGTTACTATTTCTCCATCATATTTGAAGGATATTTTTGCTGGATAGAGTATTCTTGGCTGAAAGTTTTTGTCTTTCAGTATTTTGAATATATCATTCCAGTCTCTTCTAGCCTGAAGTTTCTGTTGAGAAATCCGCTGAGAGCCTGATGGGAGTTCCTTTGTACGTTATTTTTTGTTTTTGTCTAGCTGCCCTTAATATTGTTTCTTTGTCGTTGACCCTGGCTAGCCTTACCACTAGGTGTCGTGGTGAAGGCCTTTGTCTGTTAATATATATAGGTGTCCTGTTGGCTTCGCTTACTGGTATTTCCTGCTCCTTCCCCAGATTTGGGAAATTCTCAGCTATTATTTCCTTGAATAGGCTCTCTGTTCCTCTTTCCCTCTCCTCTCCCTCAGGAATACCTATAATTCTTATGTTACATTTTCTAATAGAGTCAGATATTTCTCAGAGTCTTTCTTCATTTCTTTTTAGTCTTAGTTCTCTCTCTTCTTCCATCTGGAGTATATCTGTATTCCTATCCTCTAAAGTACTAATTCTTTCCTCTATATTGTCAGCTCTGTTCTTTAAAGATTCCAGATTCTCCTTTATCTCCTCCATTGTGTTCTTCATCTCCATCAGCACTGATTGGTTTTTCTTTATGATTTCAATCTCTTTTGTGAAGAAACTCCTAATCTCATTGAATTGTTTGTCTGTGTTGTCTCGTATTTCGTTGAGTGTTTTTATGATAGCTATTTTGAAATCTCTGTCATTTAGTTTATGGATTTCTGTGTCTTCGTGGTTGATTTCTGGGTGCTTGTCATTTTGTTTCTGGTCTGGTGATTTCATATATTTTTGCATTGTGGTTCCTGTGTTGGTTTTGTTTTTCCTCATCCTGGAAGTCTCTGGTTGCAATTTCCACCTGCCGCCACTGTCTGGTGGTAAAGGGCTGTGTAGTCTAAGCCCCCTGCGCTCTGCCCCGGTTTTTCTGCTGCGATTTTGTTTTTGTTTTGTTTTGTTTTTTTTCCCCGCTGCGATCCACGGGTCCAGTCCAGTTTGATCAGGTCTGCCTCGGATCGCTAGGTCTGGTCTGGTCGAGCTGCAGACTCCGGGTTGCAGGGAGGGGGGAGCTCTCTTTTTGCCCTCTGGGTCCCTGATGTGGGAGGCTTCTCGTTTGCCCCTCTTTATCCGCTCTCTGGGGTGCTCAGATGTTGATGGTAGCCCTGTGGCTCCTCTGAGTCCTCTGTGCGGGAGTTTCCCACTGGCTGAGAGAGTCCGAAGAGCCACGGTTTCCCCGCCGAGGGCCGCCCCTCCCCCCTCTCTGGGAGCCGCGCGGACCGGGATCGCAGATCTGATGGGGAGGGAGTGGAGTTCTCCTTACCTCTCCCCACTTCCTCCGGGGGCCCAGCACGTTCTGCTCTCAGATGTGCGGCAGTGTGGATCCCTCCCCTCTAGGTTTTCACTGTCTGGGATTCCGTTGTTGGTCTGTGGCTGTTGCTTTTGTTGTATCTTGTGGGGGAAGAGTTCACGGGAAAGCTCACTCCGCCATGATGCTGACGTCACTCGCAACCACCCTATCTCTTAAACAGTTAAATGCTTCCAAACCCACCCTTGAGTTCTTCAGGGCAATTAGTTACTGACAGAACTACTAACCCCCAAGGACATTCCCTTGTCTTCCTCCTGGAGAATCGCACTTGATCAGTCATTCCTGAAAATGGCTGAATGTGGGCTGATCCCCTCCTGTAAAACCCATCAACATCTTGCCCTCCAAACCACTGCTCACATCTCCAAGTATCCAGGTTGTGCCAACGTGCGCACCGTGCTCTCTGATCTGACCATCGTACATCATCAAACTTGCAGTGATAGAAGTATGATGGAGGCATAGGTGTGTTCTCTTCATGCCAAGCTGCACCAGCCTCATCACACTTGGTCCATGGGGACTATGCAATTGTGTGTGTGGTCCATACGTGACCACTGGGTGTCCCTATGATACATCTGTCCAACCAGACTCCATGGAGACTGCTGTGCTATGTCAGTACCTCCATCCATCGCACAGGTCCCTGGTGTGCTCTGCATATGCCAGTGTGCGTACTTTATGTGTGCCACAAATCTTTTCCATTGACATTGTGGTATACACAAGTGTGGCTCCAGGCTGTGCTGAGGGTCATCAGCATTCCATACCAGTTACCCTGTGTCCCTAGAGTGTATGTGAGGAATCCCCAAGTTATGCCAAGGAAGGTATCACACACCTGTCCCACTGTGTTCCACAGATGTATGTTGCACATGTCTGGTTGTGATGCAGCGTCACCAACACACACCTAATGCACACCTGGCACATACTGGCTGTATGTCGTGGGAAGCAAAAGACACATTGTGTTTCCAGGTTTGTCACCGTCACAAAACTGTTCATCTGGAAAAGACCTTAAGCACCCACTTCATTGACATCTAGTATAGAGAAAATATGGGGGAAAGGTGAACGTATTGAACAGAATCAGAGAGATTCAATGAGCCAAACTGAGGATGTGGCAAATACTAATGGCCAATGGCTTAGCAACCTTATCACATACATAATAAAAAAGAGATAAGTGTCTTCCTAATTGACCCTAATAGCCATGGTAGCCATGAGTTTATTGCAGTGGGTTTTGGTCACTGGGGCAGCCAGAGTGGACACCATCTTGGCACTTGACTTGGATTTGGGGACTTCTTCACCCATGGCCTTCTGCAAACTGTATCTCCTGTGTGACACAGTGGAGACCATGCGGAAAGACTATTTATCATACTTTCTGGGTTCTGTGACAGTGTTTTTTGGAATTTAGTGAAATTCTATATTTTGTTGACTGAGATTCAAGCAGCAGTTGGCATAAGTCTCGTGAATGTATTCATTGGTGAAGCTGAGTTAGCAGAAATTCCAAAAGGCTATATTCCAGAACACTGGGAATATTTCAAGCTGCTATATCAAGATGAATTGCTCATACTTTCTTTGATGTTCCTGAAAAGAATCATGAAAAAAAAAATGGCTATCCTCTAAATGAAGCCAAAAAGGCTGAATTGCAGTTAAGAGCTAAAGGTATGAAGATTAATGTGTGCCAGAGACAATGATCCCCATATGAATATCTGGGCATTGATAAGAAACTTATTATTCTCCAAAAGCAACACCCACAACTAATCTTTTATTTCTCCAAATACAAAGTGTATTCTCTTTAGGGGAAAATAAATTAATATATTCTGTATTTTTGCTCTATGTGATGAATAAAAGATCCTCTTCTATTGCTCTATTTCTCAATATTGGTTCACATTAAGGCTTTGGGGGCAGGTGTGATTTCCATCTTTTTTTCCCTGGCTTTATTGAGGTACAAAGGACAAATTAAATTGTAAGATACTTAAAATGTATTTCATGATGATTTGACATATGTCAAATCATTGGGAAAGGCAGACTAAGGCTTTTTTTTTTTTTAAGATTTTATTTATTTTTCCCCCCCAAAGCCCCAGTAGATAGTTGTATGTCATAGCTGCACATCCTTCTAGTTGCTGTATGTGGGACGCGGCCTCAGCATGGCCAGAGAAGTGGTGCGTCAGTGCGCGCCTGGGATCTGAACCCGGGCAGCCAGCAGCGGAGCACGTGCACTTAACCGCTAAGCCAAGGGGCCAGCCCAGACTAAGGCTTTTAATTTGGGGGTTTTGGCTTCCTATTCTGAGGTTTAAAATTTTTTTAAAACTCATAGAAATTGGAATTTGTGAACTGCTAAATGCGTAACTTTGAAAGATTAATGTTTTATTTAACAAGTGGAAGTTAAAGAAGTCTAATTATGTTAAGTACCAGGAACTATATAGTTTATACACGTCTGTACTATAGACATCTGGACTATTCAGGGGCAATTCATGATTTTAAATTAAACAAGAAATATTGAATCAATTATATAAAACATTAACACCTTAATAAACAATTTTTAGTGAGCAAAAAAAGAAGTGGTACATATAGGTAAAAAGACTTAAGATATACCTGAAAAAAGCCATACAAATGTATTTTTTATCCTGATTCGAACCAATTTGCCTTAACCAGCTAATCCAGTTAATGAAATTCAGGACTAATATGTTTATCATATTTTAAAATATTTTTGTGTACTCCAGTTATCAGAGTTATAAAAGTGTCCTTACAGTTAGAAATGCATTTTGAAGAGGTTATGCATGGGCATATCTAGGATTATAAGTAAAATAACCCCTAATGAGCAAGGGGATAGACACAAGAACCACCATGAAATAATAAATAATGATGGAAGATCAGGATGGGTTCATGGGGCTTCATAATCTTTTCCATTTGTAGAAATATTTGAAAATAGCCATTACAAAAAGTAGAATATGTCACAAATTTTATGTGTTGAGAAGGATGAATTGAAAAGGACAGGAGGAAACTTGGTTTCAGGGATGCAAGCATGCACAGAAACATCAAAATGTAGGGGCTGGCCCGGTGGTGTAGCAGTTAAGTGCATGTGCTCTGCTGCAGCGGCCCGGGTTCAGATCCCAGGCATGCACCGACACACCACTTGTCAAGCCATGCTGTGGGGGCATCCCATATAAAGTGGAGGAAGATGGGCATGGATGTTAGCCCAGGGCCAGTCCTGCTCAGCAAAAAGAAGAGGATTGGCAGATGTTAGCTCATGGCTGATCTTCCTTGCCAAAAAAAAAAAAAAAAAAAGAAACATCCAAATGTACATTTTAAATATGTGCAGTTTAAGTCAATCATACTGAAACTGTTTTGTTTTTTTTTTTAACTTGCCACTCTCTAATCATTTTACTGTTTTATTACTATCTATGCTCTTGAGACTATTTGTGGCTACTGTACTAGTACTTTGGAAACAGAACATAATGGTGTGCTACTGGAATGTCTCACCAACCCCATGTTTAGTGACATCAAAAATTTTGGCAGGTTGAAATTGACCACAAGGGAGTATTTGCACCAGAGAAATTGATGAAGACTAAAAACCTAGGCTTGATGTAATGTATTACTGAATGTTTAGACTTTAGAAAGTGGTCGATAGTATTTTAACAATGCAGATTAAACTTAAAACTGTATGGTGTATATAGGCTGTGAATTCTGTGTAGGACAAAAAATTGAGGGAAAAAGATTTCCTTCCAGTACTCAAAAACAACTGTTCCATATGGCAAAGAAGTCACTCACATCATCGACAAGGAGTGAGATTCCACCATATGTTTTTGTTGTACTGTCTTTTTACTTGTTAAAATAATAAACAAATAAATTCATAAAAAGAAAATAGGCAAAAAATTATGAGCAGACGTTTTACCAAAGACAAACAGTGGGCAAAGAAATGCATGAAAAATGCTCAACATCAAGCATTCTTTTAGAAATGGAGTTTAAACCAAACTGAGTTGCCACAAACACTTATACCAAGGGCTAAAATTAAACAAGATTGAGCATATCAAGTGTTGGCAGGGAGGAACTGGAATCCTCATATACTGTTGGTGAGAAGGCAAAAGAGAACAATCATTTTAAATCACAGTTTCACATTCCTTAAAATGTTAAATAGGAGGTGATTCAGCATCACGGCAAAGTGAGTTATTCTC
The DNA here is from genome assembly GCF_020826845.1 of Diceros bicornis minor. NCBI lineage: Eukaryota > Metazoa > Chordata > Mammalia > Perissodactyla > Rhinocerotidae > Diceros > Diceros bicornis. The sequence goes on from NC_080773.1 coordinate 36,654,823, forward strand.
TTTGCCTCTCCCCTCTAAGTTACAACCCATCAGACATCCAATGACCAACAGAGGATTCCCTACACAGCAAAACAGGATGCCTAAGAGATCCATGCATCTATACATCTGAAGGTGGGTGGACTGGATCCCCAGGAGGCAGTGGATTTAGAGGAGGAGCCCCCTACCCCTCCCCCAGCAGTGGCAATCCAGGGCACAGATCCTCACACTGCACACGTGCCTGCAAGTGGATGGCAAGGACAGATATTGTGTGGCTTGGTCCCTGAAGGACCTGCCTTCAAGCACACACTGTGGGGGCAGAAACAGCAGGAGCGGCTTGGACTCTGCCCTCCCCCCAGTGGTTCCAGCATGGGCACCTGTGAGCATACACTATGGGGGCAGACACAATAGGCATGGCATAGGCCCTGGACCTCACCACCCAGCACAGACAGGTGGCGCACACACCCTGAGAATTCAGAACACAGCAGAGCCGGTAACGCAGCCCCCCCTCCTCCCCTGGCAGTGGCCTGGTCTTTCCAACAGTGGAGACAGTACACAAAACTCAGATTTTCCTGGCTGGGGCAGGGCACCCTGACCTGAGTTATAAAAACACTGGCTACTGCCAAGACCAGAGTCTGCACAAGCAAGCAGCAACAATAATCTCTCCCTGCTTAGCCCCTGCCCCACCCCTAGTGGCAGGTGGAACCTGTGACCAGAGGCTTTAGGCCCCACAGAAGAACCAGTGACCCAGTCCCCAGTGGCAGCACCCTGACACTGACTCTACTAGCAGCAGGGGCTGCATACAAGTCCCTGGGCTCCTGGCAGCAACAGTGACAACTATGAACCCAGCACCCCTGACGGCAATGCAGCCAGCACCCCCAGACACCCCAGGAGCAGCAGCACAGCTGGTCATGGAGTGGCAGGATCTGAGCCTGTGGAGACTCCACAGAGAGCCAGTGGGGGAACACTAGACCCAGGTGACCCCAGAAGCAGCAGAAGTGTTTGTGGCCTGGTGAACAGGTAGTGACACCCGAGACTGCAGCTACATCATAAGCAGCAAGTTACTAGCAACCTCAGAGGCACCAGCAGCACAAGGAGGGCACTGATGACACCTCTAGCAGAGGCAGTGGAGGACGGAAAGTGCAGGCTCTCAAATAAAATCAGAAGCAGCACAGAACCAAAGTAACAAATGCCTTACCCAAATAAGAAAAGTGGTTAATACCACAAATGCACTGGCAGAGGATCAACTACCATGAAGAACTGTAGCATCTGGCAGAACAGAAAGAAAATGACAACTCTCCAGAAGTCAAACTTACAATCTAACTGACAGAGAATTCAAAAGAGGGATCATGAAGAAACTCAAAGAGATACAAGGAAACTCATAAAGACAGTTCAACAACCTCAGCAATAAAATTAATGAACAGAAGAAGTACTTCACCAAAGAGATTGAAACTCAAAGAAAAAACCAAACAGAAATTCTGGAGATGAAGGTCACAATAAATGAAATAGAAAATAAAGTTGAAAACATTAACAATAAAGCAGACCATATGGAAGAATTAGTGAACTCAAAGATAGAAATCTAGAAATGAGTCAGCTGGAGGAAAACAAAAAACTAAGATCTTTAAAAAAAAAAAAATTCTATGAGAAATGCCTGACTCAATTAGGAAAAGTAACATAAGGATAATAGATATCCCAGAAGGAGAAGAGAGGGAGAAAGAAGCAAAGAGCTTATTCAAAGAAATAATAGCTAAGAACTTCCCAAACCTGGGGAAGGAACTAGATATACACATACATGAAGCTAATAGAACTCTTAATTATCTGATGCAAACAAACCTTTTCCAAGGCATACAATATTAGAACTGTCAAAAGTCAATTACAAAGAAAGAATATTGAAGGCAACCAAAGAGAAGAAAATAACTCACAAAGGAACCCCCATCAAGCGTTCAGCAGATTTCTCAGCAGAAACCCTACAGGAGAGAGTGGAATGATATATTCATATATAGAAAGACAAAAGCTATCAGCCAAGAATACCATATCCAGCAAAATTATCCTTCAGATATGATGGAGAAATAAAAGTTTCCCAGACAAACAAAAGCTGAAGGAGTTCACTGCCACTAGACCTGTCTTACAAGAAATGTTGAAAATAGCCTGAAACCTAAAGGCAAAGGTTTACAAAGCTTTGAGCAAGGTGATAAATAGAATCAGAAAATTGCAACTCTATATCAGAATAGGTTAGCAAACACTTAATTATAACATAAAGGCTAAAGGAAAAAAAAGCATCAAAAATAACTTTAACCACTTCAATTTGGTCACAAACTCACAACACAAAAAAGAGTAATTTGTAACAACAAAAACACAGAAGGGGAAGGAGAAAAGGACAGAACCTGCAAAAGCTAATGGAGATAAGAGATTATAAGAAAACAGACTAGATCATCTATGAAATCTTTTATACAAACATCATGGTAAGCACAAAACAAAAAAATGATAGAAAAATCACAAATCATAAATAAAGAGAAAACAGAAAAACTACACAGAACCACCAAACTGAAATGGCAGACAGAAATAAAAGGAAAAAGAAAAAATAGAAAATAGAGAAAAACCAGAAAACAAAACATAAAATGGCAGTAATAAGCCCTCATATATCAATAATCACTAAATGTAATGGATTGAATTCACCAATCGAAAGATGGATTAAAAAGCAAGAACCAACAATATGCTGTCTCCAGGAAACACATCTCAGCTCTAAAGACAAAGAAAAGCTCAGAGTGAAGGGATCGAAGACGATACTCCAAGCAAATGGCAACCAAAAGAAAGTGAGTGTAGCCATACTTTTATCAGACAAAACATACTTCAAGACAAAAAAGATAACAAGAGACAAAGATGAACATTATATAATGACAAAAGAGACACGCCACCAAGTAGACATATATTAATATATATGCACCTAACACAGGGGCACCAAAATACAAAAAACAACTATTAACAGACCTAAAGGACAAAAGTGACAGCAACACAATAGTAGGGGACTTTAACACTCTACTTACATCAATGGATAGATCATCCAGACAGAAGGTCAATAAGGGAAGTGGCCTTAAATGAAGCACTAGACCGGATGGATTTAATAAATATTTATATAGAACATTCTATCCAAAAGCAGCAGAATATTCTTTTCAAGTGCATATGGAACATTCTCAAAGATAGACCATATGTTGGAAAACAAAATAAGCCTCAATAAATTTAAGATCTAAATTATATCACGCATCTTTTCTGACCACAATGGTATGAAACTAGAAATCAACTAAGAAGAAAGCTGGAAGGTCACAAATATGTGGAGACTAAACAAAATACTACTGAACAACTATTGGATCAATGAAGAAATCAGAGGAGAAATAAAAAAATACCTGGGTGAGACAAATGAAAATGAAACCACAACATACAAAAATTTATGTGATGCAGCAAAAGTGGTACTAAGAGGGAAGTTTATAGCAATACAGGCCTACCTCAAGAAACAAGAAAAATTTAAGTAAGCAATCTAACACTATAATTATTAGAACTAGTAAATGAACAAAAAAAGCCCAAACTCAGTGGAAGGAAGGAAATAACGAAAATCAGAGCAGAAAAATAGAAACTAAATAAACAATAGAAAGCATCAATGAAACTAAGAGCGGGTTCTTTGAAAAAATAAACACAATTGACAAACCCATAGCCAGACTCACTAAGAAAAAAAAGAAAGCTCAAATAAATAAAATCAGAAATGAAGGAGAAATTATAATGGACACCACAGAAATACAAACAAGTATGAGAGAATACTATGTAAAGCTATATGCCAGCTAATTGGATAACCTAGAAGAAATGGATAAATTCTTAGAAGCATACAATCTCCCAAAACTGAATCAAGAAGAAATGAAGAATGAGAATAGACCTATCTCCAGTAAAGAGATTGAAACAGTAATAAAAAACCTCCCAAAAAACAAAAGTTCAGGATCAGATCACTTCTCTGGTGAACTCTACCAAACATCCAAAGAAGATATAATACTTATCCTACTCAAACTTTTTTTTTTTTTTGTGAGGAAGATCAGCCCTGAGCTAACATCTGTGCTAATCCTCCTCTTTTTGCTGAGGAAGACCGGCTCTGAGTTAACATCTATTGCCAATCCTCCTCCTTTTTTTCCCCCAACGCCCCAGTAGATAGTTGTATGTCATAGTTGCACATCCTTCTAGTCGCTGTATGTGGGACGCGGCCTCAGCATGGCCAGAGAAGCGGTGCGTCAGTGCGTGCCCAGGCCACCAGTAGCGGAGCGCACGCACTTAACCACTAAGCCACGGGGCCGGCCCCCTACTCAAACTCTTACAAAAAATTGAAGAGAACAGGACACTTTCTAACTCATTTCATGAGGCCAACATTACCCTAATACCAAAACCAGACAAGGAAAAGAAAAAAAAGGAAAATTACAGGCCATTATCATGATGAACATAGATGCAAAAATCCTCAACAAAATATTAGCAAATTGAACACAACAATATATTAAAATGATCATACACCATGATCAAGTGGGATTTATTCCAGGGATGCAGAGTTGGTTCAATATCCACAAATCAATCACTGTGATACACCATATTAACAAAATGAAGAAAAATCACGTGATCACCTCAATAGATGCAGAGAAAGCATTTGACAAGATACAGTATTCATTTATGATTAAAAAAACTCAATAAAATGAGTATAGAAAGAAAGTACCTCAACATAATAAAGGCCATATTTGACAAACTCACAGCAAAGATCATACTCAATGGTGAAAGCCTGAAAGTTATTCCTCTGAGGAGAGGAACAAGACAAGGATGCCCACTCTTGACACTATTATTCAACATAGTATTGGAGGTTTTAGCCAGAGCAATTAGGCAAAATAAAGAGAAAGAAAGGAGAGGGAGAGAGGGAGAGGAGGGAGAGAGAGAGAGAGAGAAAGAAAAGGCATCCAAATTGCAAATGAAGAAGTAAAACTGTCACTATTTGTGTATGACATGATACTATATACAGAAAACTCTAAAGAATCCACCAAAAAACTATGAGAAATAATGAACAAATACGGTAAAGTTGCAGGGTACAAAATCAACCTACAATCACTTGCATTTCTGCACACTAATAGCAAATTAGCAGAAAGAGAAATCAAGAGTACAATCTCATTTACAATAGCAAACAAAAAGAACAAAATAGCTAGGAATAAATTTGACCAAGGAGGTGAAAAACCTATACACTGAAAACTGTTAGACCTTATTGAAAGAAATCAAAAAGGACATAAAGAAATGGAAACATACTCCATGCTCATGAATTGGAAGGATAAACATAGTTGAAATGTCCATATTACCTAAAGCAATCTACAGATTCAGTACAATCCCAATAGGAATCCCAATGACATTCTTCACAGAAATAGAACAAAGAATTCTAATATTTATATGTACAGCAAAAGACCCTGAATAGCCAAAGCAATCTGGAGAAAAAAGAACAAATTTGGAGGTATTCCAACTAATTTTAACTAACTGAATTCAAAATATACTACAAAGCTATAGTAACCAAAATAGCATGAACAAAAACAGACACACAGATCAATGGAAAAGAACTGAGAGCCCAGAAATAAAACCAAGCTAATCTTTGACAAAGGAGTCAGGAATATACAATGCAAAAAGGACAGTCTCCTCAATAAATGGTGCTGGGAAAACTGGAGAGCCATATGCAAAAGAATGAAAGTACACCATTATCTTACAGCATACACAAAAAGTAACTCAAAATGGATTAAAGACTTGAATGTAAGACCTGAAACCATAAAACTCCTAGAAGAAAACATAGGCAGTATACTCTTTGACATTGGTCTTAGCAGTATCTTTTTGAATACCATGTCTCCTCAGGCAATGGAAACAAGAGAAAAAATAAACAAATGAGACTACATCAGACTAAAAAGCTTCTAATGGCAAAGGAAACCATCAACATACTGAAGAAACAACCCACAGACTGTGAGAAAATATTTGCAAATCATATATCTGACAAGGGGTGAATTTCCAAAATATACAAAGAACTCATACAACTCAATAAAACAATAAAAAAGTTGATCAAAAAATGGGCAGAGGATAGGGGCCGGCCTGGTTGCACAGCAGTTAAGTGTGCACGCTCTGCTTCAGCGGCCCAAGGGTTTGCAGGTTTGGATCCCGGGCGCACACCAATGCACCTCTTGTCAAGCCATGCTGTGGCGGTGTCCCATATAAAGTAGAGAAAGATGGGCACAGATGTTAGCCCAGGGCCAATCTTCCTCAGCAAAAAAGAGGAGGATTGGCAGTAGATGTTAGCTCAGGGCTGATCTTCCTAACACACACAAAAAAATTACAAAAAAAAAAATGGGCAGAGGATAAAACAGACATTTCTCTTTCGCAAACAGGCACATGAGAAGATATTCATTAATTTTTAGGGAAATGCAACTCAAAACTACAATGAGATATCACCTCACACTTTTCAGAATGGATATATTAACAAGTCAAGAAATAACAAGTATTGGAGAGGATGCAGAAAAAAGGGGAACACTCATACACTGCTGACAGGAATGCCAACTGGTGCAGCCACTATGGAAAACAGTATGGAGATTTCTCAAAAATTTAAAAATAGAAATACCATATGATCCAATGATTCTACTTCCAGGTATTTATCCAAAGGACATGAAAACACTAATTCAAAAAGATATATGCACCCCTATGTTCATGGCAGCATTATTCACAATAGCCAAGGCTTGGAATCAACCCAAGTGCCCATCACCAGATGAATGGATAAAGACGTGGTATATACACACAATGAAATACTGCTCAGCCATAAAAAAAGGAGAAAATCATGCCATTTCCAACAACATGGATGGTACAATACCCTTAAGAGTATTATGCTAAGCAAAATAAGTCAGAGAGAGAAAGACAAATACTATACAATTTCACTCATATGTGGAAGATAAACACATAGATAAGGAAAACAGATCGGTCACTACCAGAGGGGAAGGGGGTGGGGAGAGGGGAAAAGGGGCACGTATGTATGGTGTCAGATAAAAACTAGACTATTGGTGGTAAAGACAATTCAGTCTATACAGAAGCTGAAATACAATAACATATATCTGAAATTTATACAATGTTATAAGCCAATATGACCTCAATAAAACACTTTTTTAACAAAGTTAAAAATTCCCCAACACTGTAAAAATCTGACTTATTAACACAAGAGAAATAAAACATATCCACATGAAGAATTCAATGCAAATATTCACAGCAGCTTTATTTGCAATACTGCAAACCTGGAAATAACCCAAATGTGCATAAACAGATGAATGGATAAACAAACTGGTTATCCATAGAACAGAATACTACTCAACAATAAAAGAATTAACTACTCTCATAAGCATCATTGTTGAATCTCAAAGTAATTATGCAATATGAAGGACACTAATAATAATAAAAAAAAGAGTATACACTTTATGATGCCTATGTTAAATCACAGAAAAACGAACTAATCTATTGTAAAAGAAAGTAAATCAATGATGACCTGGAGGGCTGGGGAAGGCAGAGAGAGATTATAAAAGCACAAAGTATATGTGTGGGTGACAGATAAGTTTATTTTCATGAATATGATGATGCTTTTCCATTTTTATACCTATGTCAAAGCTTACCAAATTGTACACATTAGATAAGTGCATTTTGCTGTTCAATTATATAAATTACACCTTAACCAAGTTTTTAAAAGTGGTTCCAAATGAAAGCTAGATGTTCTTCTTTTCTTATAACAAAGTTGGGCAACACTACATGGACCCCACCATCACTCTCCTCACACCCTGCGAGGGGAAACCTTGCCTCAGTGGCAGCAAATATCAGCAAACAATGAAGACAGCTGCCACCCAAATCAAGAGGAACGCTGGCTCAGTCACAAAAGACACATCCTTGGAAAACTAGATCACCTTCCTCTTTATCCATTTTCTTGCCTGTAGAGCAATGGCCCAGAGGTGAACAGCCCAGAGACACTAATCCATCAAACTTTAGATGATTTTCTCTGTCAATGAACTCTGCTACAGGAAATAGTTAGGAAGATCCTGAGAACTTCTTCACACATTGGTTACACAACCAACAGTACTGGAATATTTATGAACTTTTAGAAGAGGCACATTCTGTCTAATTTACTGCACTCTTCTCCACTCCCTATTAATCCAGTGTTTCTGTCCCAATTATGGTTCCCCCAACCCTACAATCTTACAACAAATGACACTAGCTGATGAAATTTTGTATATCATGGCACATGGTTCCTTTGCAGGAACGGGGGAAGAGGTCTCCTAAAAATGCTGGGAACTATGTGTGATAGACACTGTGAACAAGGGAATAAAATTCCTGTTGTTCACAGAAGCACAGGGGGTTGAAATAACAAAGGTCTCCCCTTCAGGGTGACCTCTGGCCTCCCAAAAAATTGTGGCACCAGACCACAAATTAGGACCACAAAGACCTGCAGTCTTTTGAGTCCTTGAGCAGCAATGCAAATTAGACCAATATTGGACAAAGAGCTATTTCTACCATCATACTGTCCCTCCTGAAAGACAGAAACTTTAGTATCTCCACAAAATCTGATCACCCCTATATGCTGACATATCACAGGTCTGCTTTCAAATCACCCACAGTGAACAGAACCATGAAATTAAAGGCGGAAAAACAAAAAGTCCTTTACTAAAAGAACATAAACCAGGCCAATGTCAGCAGTTTCTAGGTTGATGAATTAGAACCTGGAAGAATTCATCACAAGCATGATGTAAGAACCACCAGGTCCCTGAAAAAGGTAGTCCTTGTTAGCAAGCTGAAGGTGGGTCCTCTGGACCAAAACAGGGTCATGTCCACTCCCTAAAGCCAGAGAGAAAGGAATGAGCATCCTGCTAAGGACTCAGATTATTCATAATTTCCTTAAGCAAATGAGACAACCCAGGTCAGCTTCTCTGAGAACACTGGGGTGATGACTGACGTACACTGTGCAGACATGCCAGGTGGTAGAGATGAAATGGCTTTACCCGCAGAAACTGCAGTCATGTAAATCTGGAAATAGCCCTGGATAGGTTAAACAGTGCATTGCATGTCCTTAAAGCCTCCCAGGTACCTGAAACTTATGAGAAATCTTGCGTAGTCTGTGTTCAGATAAAAGATGTTTACATTCAGGAAAATGTCTCTCGCACAATCTCCCCTTCAGTGTTAACAGACTGAGTGAAGAAAGAAAACATTCCCAGCACATTTAAAGCTTTTCTCCAGTGTGAACTCTCCGATGTCTAAGGAGATGAGATTTGCGGCTAAAGGATTTGCCACATTCACTACACTCATAAGGTCTTTCTCCAGTGTGAACTTTCTGGTGTTGAATAAGGCTAGCACTTCGGCTAAAGGATTTCCCACATTCCCTACACTCATAAGGCTTTTCTCCAGAATGAACTCTGCGGTGTTGAATAAGGCCAGAGCGTTGTCTAAAAGACTTCCCACATTCACCGCACTCATAAGGTCTTGTACCAGTATGAATTCTCTGGTGCTGAATGAGGTCAGATTTGTGGGTAAAAGACTTTCCACACTCACTACAGTCAAAAGGTCTTTCCCCAGTGTGAACTCTCTGATGCTGAATGAAGATATATTTGCGGCTAAAAGATTTCGCACAAACACTGCACTCATATGGCCTTTCTCCAGTATGAACACTCCGGTGTCGAATGAGGTTAGACAACTGTCTAAATGACTTCCCACATTCACTGCACTTATACGGCCTTTCACCACTGTGGATTCTCTGGTGTTGAATGAGTTCAGATTTGCAGCTAAACGATTTCCCACAATCACTACACTCATAAGGCATTTCTCCAGTGTGAACTCTACCATGTCGTATGAGGTTAAATATTTGTCCAAAGGATTTCCCACAGTCGCTGCACTCATAAGGCCGTTCTCCAGTGTGAACTCTCTGGTGTCGAAAAAGGCTAGAGCTTTGTCTAAACGACTTTCCACATTCACTGCACTCATAAGGTCTTTCTCTAGTGTGAACTCTCCAGTGTTCAGTGAGCTTAGATTTGTAGCTAAAGGATTTCCCACATTCCCTACACTCATAAGGCCTTTCTCCAGAATGAACTCTGCGGTGTTGAATAAGGCCAGAGCGTTGTCTAAAGGACTTCCCACATTCACCGCACTCATAAGGTCTTGTACCAGTATGAATTCTCTGGTGTTGAATGAGGTCAGGTCTGCGGGTAAAGGACTTTCCACATTCACTACAGTCAAAAGGTCTTTCCCCAGTGTGAACTCTCTGATGTTCAATCAGGATAAATTTGCGGCTAAAAGATTTCGCACAAACACTGCACTCATATGGCCTTTCTCCAGTATGAACACTCTGGTGTCGAATGAGGCTAGAGAACTGTCTAAATGACTTCCCACACTCACTGCACTTACGAGGCCTTTTGCAACTGTGGATTCTCTGGTGTTGAATGAGTTCAGATTTGCAGCTAAACGATTTCCCACAATCACTACACTCATAAGGCATTTCTCCAGTGTGAACTTTCCCATGTCGAATGAGGTTAAATATTTGTCTAAAAGATTTCCCACAGTCACTGCACTTATAAGGCCTTTCTCCAGTATGAACTCTCTGGTGTCGCAAAAGGCTAGAGCTTTGTCTAAATGACTTGCCACATTCACTGCACTCATAAGGTCTTTCTCCAGTGTGTACTCTCCAGTGTTCAATGAAGTTAGATTTGTAGCTAAAGGATTTCCCACATTCGTCACATTCATAATGCTTTCCTGCAGTGTGCGGTCTCTTGTGGTAAATGAGTTTAGATTTGTGGATAATGACTTTTCCACATTCACTGCATTCATAAGTCCTTTCTCTAGTGTGAATTCTCTGGTGTTTGATAAGGCCAGAGATTTTGCTCAACAACTTCCCACATTCACCATAGTCATATGGCCTTTGTCCAGTATGAATTTGCTGGTGGTGAACAAATCTGTAATTGCAGCTGAAGGCTTTCCCACATGTGTCACACTCATAAAGCTCTTCTCCAGAGCAGACACTCTGATGTTGAACAAGTGTGTGGTTGTCGCCGGCAGCTTTTTCACATTCACCCCACTTGTAATGACTTTTTCCACTGGGAAGGGCCTGCCTACTCTCACTGCCACTGTGTGGCATCTCACTGTAGGGAATGGCCTGGTGTTGGAGCAGGCCTGACATGGCCAGAGGGTCCTTGCCAACCTCCCTACAGGTGAAAGGCTCCCTGGACAGATAGAAGCTGCAACTCATCACAAATGAAGTCCTGTTGACATCTCTTTTCCAGGGCTTCTCTCCACCGTCATGCCTCTGTTGCTGGTAACGATTTGCACTGAAACAGAGACATCTCACACATGTGCCAACCAAGTATAGTTTCTGCAAAGGGTATATTGTCTGGTGCTCAGCTTGGTGCAAAATATCTTTCAAGACTAGGATACACATCTCACAGGAGCGGGTGTCCTGGGTGGATGGACCAGTTGTATGAGCTTTGACCTGTAATTCTCCTTCTATAGATACATTCTGCTCAGAAAGAGCCTCCTCATCTTCTTTTCCATGCCAACAACCTGAAAGCACAAAAATGTTGAAGAAATGCATGTTGACTTCAGTGAGAGGAGGAAGCCCCATTACAAAGGTGTGTCAGACAGAAGCTGGGTCAATGGGACTGTTCTGAGAACAAGGGACCTGGGGACAGGTTGAAGAAGGGGCTGCTTGGCAGTACTGGGCCTCTGAAGATCACAGAATAGAGGAGATCTCACCAGACAAAGGACACAAAAATGGGATGTACCACATGGAGGAGGGGGTAGCATCTCCAACTCACTAGTCTGCCAATGGCCTTAAGTAGGACCTGGTCTGTTGGTGACACGTGTATGCCGTGTGGAAGACTGGATGAGTCCTGTCACAATAAAATTCACTTTGAACTGAGTAGATGGTATTCAAAAACTATTTAAAGATATGTGCACGCCTTGTGACACATGTGCAGGTCAATGTTGGAGAATATTGCAGAGGAACAGGTGACACAGGGAGGCCACAAAGGTGTAGGCAGCCAGGAGCCAAAAGTCACAGATGAAATGAGAGGTCAGCAAAGTGTGAAGTACAGGGAGAAAAAGTAGAAATGATGTGTGGCCAGTGGCACTTGCATCAAAACACTATTGGACACAGGGCAGGTTCCTGGTATGATCTGAACACAGCTTTCTTGTCATGTCCTCCCCCAGGTGCCACTCACCACGAGGCTTTCTCTGAGACCATCTTGCCATGTCTACCCTGTGAAACAACCATGGTTCTCCTTGCACCCTCTATTGTGCAAATACTCAGAACATGAAGGATGCCAGTCTTAATGAGAGACAGTGTAGGTGAGTGCCCAGCACTGGCCCAGAGCCACTCACGATACAATGGTATGCAGGAAAGAAAATATTATGAAAAAACAATTGAAGAGGGATCTCCAAAGAACAGTCCATGGTTCATGGGACTAATGACCATGACCTGGCACAGGCAGTCACAAAGAAGATGTAGCTAAAGGAAGGTGGCAAAACTGGAAACCATAGATCTAGACATAGTCACCATGCCACGGAGAAGGCAAGCAAAGAGGGATCCATTAAGCTGACTGTAAGACTCCTGACTCCCAGACCCTTCCCTGCACTGTTTGAGGCCACAGTCATAGGGCTGCTTGAGGAGTCCATTGTTCAGGGCATGACACACAGCTCAGTGCTGGCACTCACAGCATATATGGCAAGAAAGTGATAGAAAGCAGCAGAGCCCACAGTTCAGATGCTGGAAAGACAGCGCTAACACTGGGGAAAAAGGAAAAGGCAGGACATCACCTCAGAACACTAGGAGGTATGTGAAGGTCTTACCCAGAGACGCTACAAGAGCAAAGTTCTCCAGCATCACATCGCAGAATAGGAGTCTCTGAGCTTCAGTGAGGAGCCCCCACTCCTCCTGGGAGAAGTCGATGGCCACATCCTCAAAGTTCATGCCCTGTCATAAGGGGGACAGTTCATTCCACGATCACCTTCTTTCCTAGGATTCCCAGTTCATCATATCCCCCACCCTCCACATCCATCCTCTGCTCACGGTACTCCCCACCACAGAGGAGGCCTCAGTGCCACTGGAGCCACTCTCTCCTTATATTCCCATTGATACTGTGTCCTCTCACCCCAACAACAGGCAGGTTGATGATATCTGAGCTCTGGGCCTGGCCTGTAGGCCACATTGCCTGTTGTCAATGTGATGGGTGTTATAAACACAGATTGGGGAAAGAAGCTGACTATAGGATGGGTGTCAGTGATGTGACACTAGTCTTCTTAGGCAATACCTGTGAGGTCTCTCAGACCATTCCTCCAAGACACCAAAAATGCAACATCACCCTGTATCCTTAGGAACCCAATTTGAGGGCCCTGGGGCCATCAGTTCACATTATCTTTAAGTAAACATCATTGTTTGAACAGCACTTCTCTCCCACAGCTGCATTCCCACAGGCGCAACTGCAAAGGTCACACAACTCTGCCATGACGGGGACAGTTCATTTCTGATCACCTTCTTTCCTAGGACTCTAATATCACCACCTCCCTAATCCATCCCCTGCCTACCCTCATTCCTTCCCCACATCAGGGAAGATTTCCAACCCCAGGTGGTACTGACGCCCACTGTCTCACCATGGTCCTATTAATTACTGTGTCAGCCCTCAACAACAGGGAGGGAGACAGAGAGATGGCATTTAAGTTCTAGGCCTGGTCTGTAGGACCCCAAAAATCCCCTCTTTTCAGGCAACTCCACTGGGGGTCCCCAGATACTTCATTTCTCCCACACCCCACCAAACACGGGCTCACCCTTCACTGTTATGGCAATACCAGGAGCCTGGGACCATGAGTTCACACTCCCTCTCCATGTGCACATCACTCTTTCTACCACACCTCTCTCTCACAACTGCACTCCCACAGCCACAGCCACCTCCTGCCCTTCACCACAGTCATCTCCTTGATGTCTCCACTCATTACTTAGCATACATGGTCCAGAGAATGCTTGGTAAGGTCAAAGAGGATCAAGTACTTCCCCAGACTCTCATGGTCCCCACTGACAGAGGCAGCCTTGAGTCCTGCTATGAAGGCCTCTCTCCCTGACTGTTCCTTGCTTCAACTCACCTACTGAAAACCACATCAGATTTCAGATATCCATGGCCCTCCTCCACTTGATGTCCCCCTCACCAGTCACAGCTTTCCTGTCTCCACCTAACCCTCATTCAAGGTCCAGCCCCAGTGTCCCTCTACCTCATGCCCAGGGAGTCTCACGGATGACCACTTGTGCCCCTAAGCTAATCCACCAGCCTGACGGGAACACCCAGGCCCCACCAACAGTCACAGGATCCTAGTGATTCTGTAGAGCAGTGAATAAGCACCAGCTCCAGCCTCTGTGTCATCTTTTTTGAAATCCTCCTAAGCCTCCACATTCATCTCATGTCCACTCATTCTTTGAAGGACTTGATACATGTCAAACCATAGGCTTTCCCCCATCCTCTCCATGACCACTCTCTTCTTAACCTGTGTTGTGACAGTCACCTTCCATAACCAGGGGCCCACGTGGGCTCCCCTTCTTATTCCTGGTCTACTATCACCATTATCATCCTGACCAGGATCCCCCACATTAAAGTGACCTACAGCTCCTGTGCGGTCCACGCTCTCTCCACTATGTTTTGGAGAAGCCTCCCTCCTCAACTCCTCCTCAGGTTCCAGATGCCCAAAAACTGTTCTCTGAAATATCTCATACACTTAAGAAGCCATAAATAAAACTTCTAATATCCCCAATGAAAAAAGCTACTCTTAATTGGATTTCCCTATTTCAGTTGAGGGAGCTTCCACCCTTCCAGCTGCTAAAACCAAACCTTCCAGTTATCCCTGACTCCCATCTCTCTTTCTCTTAATCTCAAAACTAGAAATTCCAGGCAGCCATACCCAAGACACTGACGTAAAGTCCAACCAAGTATCTCACGCCCATGGCCACCACCCTGGTCCAGCTACCATCACACTTACCCCAACTATTGAGGTAGCCTCCTCTCTGATCTTCCTACTGCTTACTTCACACTCTAAGTGCTCTCCACACTGCAGCCACAGGGAGCCTGATGAGACCAGGGTCAGATCACCTGACTTCACTGCTCCATATCTCCTATTGCTCCCATCACTTCCAAGAGACAGGCCCAACTTCTCACAATGTTGTTCCAAACCTCACTCCTACCCTACTGCTCCCAGTTCCCATGAGAAAGTAGGATACCCTCAGGTCCCTGAACCAGTTCAGCCTCCCCTCCAAGTCTTTGCACCTTCTGGTACCTATGACTGGGAAGACCTTCCACACCTCATTCCACTGACTGCCAAAAACAACAACTGCGCCAAAGAACCCTCGGCTTGGACTTAGGACACTGGGCTTGGTGCCTGTTCAGGTCCCCAGGCCTGGAAGAGTTGGCAGAAGAATCCCAGGACAGCATTACCCCAAAGACCATATGGGTGGGGTGGGTGAGGACTAGTGAGGCCCTGAAATAAGGGGTACACACCAGTATCCCTAAGCCATTCTGCAGTTCTGGGGAACCTAGGGAAGGAGGGAGGTAGTCTGAGAGTCTGGCAACCACGGCCAGGATCCCATGGGCTCAGGCTGCTAAGTACCACTGCCCAGCGCAGGAGCCAGGTGACCTCGAGAGGACTGCAGTCCCTCTGGCCTCAGTCCTCAGTGCACTCTTCCAGTCATGCAATCCTCTACAGGACTCAACCTTCGTGTGCCTAACTGTTAGCATCTCTCCTGTGGTCTGTGCTTCCCCTGAGCAGCTTCTGGAAGACCGTCAGAACCCTTTCTCAAGCAGTGGCCCTCTTTTGTTCACAACCCTCCGTGCCTTCCAGCGTCCTGAAAATAAACGTAAAACTCCTCAGGCACAACTTCGCTTCACATTCCGTGTCGCCTGTGGACACAAAACAGAGCCCGAGTTTCCCGGCCCTCCCCGCCATTCCCCCGCCGGGCTCTCCGCCTGGGACCCTCTCCCACGCCCCGTCACACCGGATCTCAGAAACAGGCCCCACGAGCGCCTCCCCGTCCCGGACACCGGGGCCTGGGCTGCAGGCCGGTGAGCGGCGCCCGCACTCGGGACTCTAGGGCTGGGCTGGACTGAGGGCGGGGAGAGCGCGGAGCACGAGCACTGACCTGAGCCGGCTTCCTCCGCGCGGCCGCCGCCATCGGACTCTGGGGGCGGAGCTGCCAATCCCGGTCTGGAGCGGGGTCACCCGGGGTGCGCCGCTGTTAAGCCTCAGACCAGCCTCTGTGCAGCGGGGACAACGTCTTCAGCGCCTTCTCGGTCGCGAACCAGCGCTCAGGAGTCTCTTGCTGAGTGAACAGCCTCCAGAGAAGCCAAAATGACCGCCACGAAGACGACGCCGGAAGTCTCGCCCAGACCGACCTGCACTGACATTCCCCTGTCGTGGATTCTCATTGGCTCAACTTGCGTTTTGCGCATTGCCGACTGGGTAATGTAGTTTCTTCAACTGCACAGGCGAATGGCTGTTTCAGCCATTGACCTGTGCCAATAAAGATCCGGCGACACAGCTAGTGGCGCTGGGAAATGACGACTTTACCCGTCAGGGAAAAGGGAGGTGCTTATTTCTTCTTAAAGGGGTAGTTTGTAGGTTTCTGGGAAGGCTGTCCGCCACCGATCACTTAAGTGTGTAGAGACGTCATTTTAGACTCCCTGAAGCTCAGAATGCCCCCAGAGGCTAAAAATATTACTTCAGTTATTCATAAAGGCTACAAATCCAAATGGACGTATTCTCTTTCAGACACAAAATGCATCTACTCTTAGCTGGAATGTAATAAACATTTTCTTGCTATTCAAATGCATGTCGTCAGAAGCATTAGTGGATTTTGTAACTCTGTATGTTCAGTCAGGGTCATGACTTAGAAGACAAGGAGGAACGTTTAGGCCGCCCTGAAGTAGGAGGACAAGGGTTTATCTCTGCCTCTGGTTCCCACAGAGAACATCTCTCCCGCCTGTATACTCTGATCGTGTTCAAATCATACAATACTGTTTATCTAGTCGATATTTCTTACTCAATATCCGAAGATGTATTCAATTCCTTTATGAATCTGACATCTATCTCAAACTGAAAGCAACTATTAAATTCTGTTTTGGTATGGGATAGTGGCTACAGTGTTCTCAGGCAGAGCATGTGTGCAAAGGGGGCATCTGAACACCATCATCTCATCTTCTTGTGGGGAAGGGATTATCATTATTCCAGTGATTGCCGGACTGTTGTGCATGACGAATTAATGATACCTCAGAAAAAAAGTTGTGAAATGCAAATCACAGAGAGCTATTAATAATGATCATGTAGTTAGTAAAAGAGCGTGGTAGCAATAGATCTGGGGAAAGATCAGTGGAGGGTGAAAAAGTGAAGACCTCAGATGATTTTTATCAGGAGATACTGAAGTCTGAGAAGCCGTCAGAGTTAAACTGAGCCCAATCTTGTATTGTGGTGCTTTTTCTTCAGTTTCATTCTAATGGTTCAGTAGTGGTTTCTCGTGGCAGTTTTAACTTACAATTTCATAATGACTCACGTTAAACAACTTTTCCAGCCCTGATGACCACTGATAAACATTCTTTAATGAAGATTCTGCTCAAATATGTTGCCTATTTGATTTTGTCTTTTTCGTATTGATTTCTAGGATTCCTTTTTTATGCAAGTCCTTTAGTCAAATATTCACATATTTGTTTTTACCACTTTGTGTTGCAATGTTTAATCAACATTTTTGAGGTGATGTATGTATACATGTTATTCCAGTGTTTTTAGAGTTGTCTTTAATTATAACTAGCAATTCCTCAATACTCCAAAGTTTTAGTTAATAGTTCATTAAACTTTCTCCATTCAAATTACTGTGGAATTTCTTTCTCCTGATTGGACCCTAACTGATCATGAATTGGTTCTGGCAGTGGTCCTAGTAGATCAACCCATAAGGATGTGATTTGGGGATTGGTTTAACCATGCCCTTGAGCTTGAAGGAAGTGCTGATCATCTAGCCAACGGAAAATGGGATACTAGGGACCCATGGTATGCAATGGCATCATAATTCATCTATGACCTGGGATTGACTATGATGAAGGGGCAACTGCAGCACATGCCTTGAGACCATGTGGGTGCTGCGATGAGTATTAAGGGGGTGACAGTGACTACAAGGAGTGAGGTCTGGGAAGGATTCTTTTGAATTCACGTTTTTGCTTACAAAGAGTAAATGGTAAGCTCCAGATCATTATCCCTCAGCGCAAGTCTCAGTATGAGAAACAGAAAATTTCCATGATACCCCTCAAAAAAACTGATTTTTTTCTTTTTCTTTTTTTTTTTTGCTGGGAAATATTTGCCCTGAGCTCATATCTGTTGTCAATCTTCCTCTCTTTTTCCTTTTCCTCCGAAAAGCCACAGTACATAGTTGTATATTCTAGTTGTAAGTCATAAAGAAACTATGATCTCTGTAGCTTCAGGGCTCATATTGCTGGAAACAAAAACATTCAACTCACGGCTTGCTGAAATACAATGTCAGTTGAATATACACTCTCACAATGTTTCTTTTTTTTTTTTTTCTTTTGCGAGGAAGATCAGCCGTGAGCTAACATCCATGCCATTCCTCCTCTTTTTGCTGAGGAAGACCGGACCTGAGCTAACATCTAGTGCCAATCCTTCTCCTTTTTTTCTCTTTTTCTCTCCAAAGCCCCAGTAGACAGCTGTATGTCATAGTTGCATATCCTTCTAGTTGCTGTATGTGGGATGCTGCCTCAGCATGGCCCGACAAGCGGTGCATCGGTGCGCGCCGGGGATCTGAACCTGGGCTGCCAGTAGTGGAGCGTGTGCACTTAACCACTAAGCCATGGGGCCAGCCCCTCACAATGTTTCTTATGGGAAAGGCCATTGATTGATAGAGGGATTCTGAATCTTGGAATAGAGGTCATCTGGTTGGTGCAGAAGAAACTGACAATCTAGAACCCTTCCATCACTCCGAGTCTCTCTTACCAGGCGTATGAGGAGACCAGCCTTCTGCTGCTAACATCACCTGGGGCAGATGCCTGTAAAAGAGTGCCAATTCTCCACAAGAGTCACCACAACAACCCATAAGTAGTATTGCTGATACAAATAAGCCATAACCAATCTATCCATCAAAATTAGAGTGAGTTTATCATGAGCTAGGTTTGAGGACTATCATCCATGGGGACTTTGTTCCCCAAGGAAGGAAGCCCCACAAAGAAGTGGGGTGTACAGAATGGTTATATATCATCTTGGAACAAAGAGCATACATCACATATGATAGAAATGTCCCTTTTACTATTATCACGAGATGTTTGGCTGGCACAGCATGTTGGTGGTCACAAGGTGAGCACAGCAGGTCAGTAATTAATTCTCAGTTTCCAGGAAGAGATGCTTGTCCTTAAGGAAATGCCAATATGGGGGGAAGCTACATCCCTATTCTTAAGGGCATCATTCTTGTCTTTGGGACATTGTAAATGTTTAAAGCAGGCATATAATGCATGCTTAACAGGCCACGTTAGGTCTTTTTTGAAAAACAAGCTCAGGCCAGATTCCCTTTAAGCCAAATGGCTTCCTCATATACTCTAGTTTATCCTATTCCTTTTCATTTATTTATCATTTTCCCCCTTTTGATAGCTAATCTTTCAGTAAAAAGCGTTGATGATCAAAATATTGTCTCTTGGCACCTGCTCTGGGTCCATCATGCCCCTCAGTGCTAGGCTTTTATCTCATTTATTTGCCTAGTTATTCACACTGGGGGCTAATAGTCAGACAAATATAGATGTTTATATTAACAGAGGAAGCATTTAATACATTATATAATTTTTCAATTAACTTTAGATTGTTAACAAATGTTGTACATGTGCTTTTATATGACTCCTCATGCTTACATTGTTTACAATTATAGAACAGGTACAGTAATAATTATGACAATTCAATATTAGAAAAGGTTAGTTTTGAAAAGAGTTCTTAGGCATAGTCTTCATCAGAAAAGAAAATTCAACTGAGGGCGTCAAGATGGTGGCATAGAAAGACTCTGAACTCACCTCTTCCCACAGACACAACAAATTTACAACTACTCTTGGAAAAATTACCCCTGAAAGGGAACTGAAAATTGGATAAAAAGAACCCCACAACAAGGGACAGTGCTGACTGAGGTGGAAGACCCAGATATTCCTTTCTGGAGAGGAAAAAGCCACATTTTAGCCATGGCGCTTCACAGCTGGGAGCAATCTTAAGGTATGACGTTTTTCCTGGAGGAGTGGGGGATCTGAGCAGTAGAGCTTTGCACAATAAGCAGCTCATTGACTCAGCACAACTGAGACAAGTGTCGTAATATCTGGCTTTGCTGGCTATTAACAATAATGGAGAATACCCTCCAGAAAAGCAATTGGAGAGAAGGGAAAGCAAAGCCTTCTCTTAAAGGGCCCATGCACAAATTCACCCCTTTTTGGAAAGCAACCTAAAATCACCAGAATGAGGGGTGCACAGTACTATGGTGAAAATTCACTTTATAGGCTCTGGGCACATCTTGGCAAGATTTGAAACCTCTCTGGGCTGGGACCACCTCCCCAGGGACTGAGGCATTGGCAGCAGCCATTATTGTGACCTAGTACAGGTGTGCTGACACAGATACTGGCAGATGCCACTGGAGTTCTTCCTCTGGTGTGTTAGTACAGGGGTCTGCCTCACCCACTAGAACACCAATTTAATCCAGCTCAGCCAGGGTAGGCAGTCCACGCTAGGGAGTGGAACCACCCAATAGCAAGCCCTCAGGCAACTTCTGGGCCTGCATAGATGGGGTGTGTACAACCTCTGCAGCAGGGTGAGTGGGTCCACCTCTGCAGGGCAGTGCATATGTGAGGGGCAGGGCGTGTGCAAGGGGTGGGCCTGCATTCGCAGAGTGTGTGGGTCCTCTGCAGTGGGGTGACTGGGCCCACTTCAGTGGGCTGTGGCATGCATGTGGGGCAGGACTGGGTTGACAGGGTGTGTGGGCGTGCAGGCAGCGGGGCTTGTCGGCTGCAGCAGACTTGTGCTTCTCAAGCAGCCACATAGGGGATTGGCCACACCTTCCAATGCCTGAAACAACTGTGTGCTGCCACACCTGGGGCCAGCCCTATGCAGCTGCACTCCTGAGAGGGCTGACAACAGCCTTCCAGACCAGAGGCCTATAGCAATTGTAAGCCCCTGAGCCTAGCAACCACCCACGCTGGGGGCCTACTCACTTGACAGAAAAACTGCAGTAGGAATGTGCTATTACACCTTGCAGCCAACTGTGCTGTGGCTTCCCATGCCTGATAAAGTGACTGAAGGGACCATAGCAGCCACAGACAGCTGAGCATTACAACCAGCTGGCCAGGGGGAAAGCCTAGCATCCCTGTACACCTACAGCAAGAGCCACCCTACCACAACAGAAGGACACAGGTAGACAACACAGGGGACACTACTGAAACATTTGGAACTGGTAATGAGAGGGAAGCACACTGCTGGGCCTCATAAGGCATCTCTTACATAACGCCACTTCTCCAAGATCAGGAGAGTTAGCTGATCTACCTAAAACATAGATATAAGCACAGAGAAGTAGGCAAAATGAGGAGATAAAGGAATATGTTCCAAATAAGGGAACAGGACAAATCCTCAGAAAAAGAACTAAATGAAACAGAGATAAACAATCCCCCTGATAAAGAGTATAAACAAATAGTCATAAAGATGCTCACTGATCTTGAGAGAAGAATAGATGAATACAGTGAGAACTTCAACAAAGAATTAGAAAATATAAAAAAGAACCAATCAGAACTGAAGAATACAATAATGGAAATGAAAAATTGACTAAAGAGAATCAATAGTAGAGTAGATGATACAGAAGAACGGATCAGTGAGCTGGATGAAAGACTAGAGGAAATCACCTAAGCTGAACAGAGGAAAGAATAATGAATTAAAAAGAATGAGGACACTCTAAGCAACATCTGGGACAACATCAAGCACAATAACATCCATATTATAGGTGTCCCAGAAGGGGAAGAGAGAGACAAAGGGGCAGAGAATCTATTCAAGGAAATAATAGCTGAAAACTTTCCTAACCTAAGGAAGGAAACAGACATCCAGGTACAGGAAGCACAGACAGCACCCACCAAGATGAACCCAAAGAGGCCTACATCAAGATGCATTATAATTAAAATGTCAAGAACTAAAGACAAAGAGAGAATCCTAAAAGTTGCAAGACAAAGGCAACAAGTTACATACAAAGGAAACCCCATAAGGCTATCAGCTGACTTCTCAGCAGAAACCTTACAGGCTAGAAGAGAGTGATATGATATATTTAAAGTGCTGAAAGGCAAAAACTTACAGCCAAGTATACTCTACCCAGCAAGGTTATCATTCAGAATGGAAAGAGAGAGAAAGAGTTTTCCAGACAAGCAAAAACTAAAGGAGTTTATCACCAATAAACCAGCCTTACAAAAAATGCTAAAGGGACTTATTTAAGTGTAAAAGACCACAAATAGGAATAAGAAAATTATCAAAAAATAATAATAATAAAACCACTGGTAAAGGCAAATATACAGTAAAAGTAGCAGATCAACCACCTATGAAGCTAACATGAAGGTCAAAAGACAAAAGTACTAAAATTATCTATTACCAAGATAAGAGGTTAACAGATACACTCACACAAAAAAGATGTCAAATATGATATCAAAAACATAAAATGTGGGAGGAGGGGAGTAAAAGAGTAGAGCTTTTAGAAAGAAGTCAAACTTAAAAGACCATCAACTTAATATATATTGTTATTTAGATAAGTTACTATATATGAACCTCATGGTTATCACAAGTCAGAAACCTATAATAAATACACAAAAAATTAAGAGATAGGGACCCAAACATAATATTAAAGAAAACCATAAAACCACAAGGGAGGAGAGCAAGAGGAGAAGAAAGGAATAGAGAACTATTAAAACACCCAGAAAAAAAGTAACAAAATGGCAATAAGTACATTCTTATCCATAGCTACTTTGAATGTCAATGGAATAAATGCTCCAATCAAAAGGCATAAGTTGGCTGATTGGATAAAAAGAACAAGACCCATATATATGCTGCATACAAGAGACACACTTCAGACCTAAAGACACTCACAAACTGAAAGTGAAAGGATGGAAAAAGATACTCCATGCAAATGGCAATGAAAAGAAAGCTGGGGTAGCAATACTTACACCAGACAAAATAGACTTTAAAATAAAAACTGGAACAGGAGACAAAGAAGGGCACAACATAATGATAAAGGGAACAATCCAACAAAAGTATATAACACTTGTAAATATCTATGCAGCCAACATAGGAGCACCTAAATATATAAAGCAATTATTAACAGACATAAAAGGAGAAATAGACAGTAACACAATAATAGTAGGGGACTTTAACATTGCACTTACACCAATGGCTAGATCATCCAAACAGAAGTTCAATAATGAAACATTGGCCTTAAATGACATGTTAGATCAGATGGACTTAGTAGACATATACAGAAAATTTCATTCTTTTTGAATGTACACGGAACATTCTCCAGGATAGATCACATATTAGACCACAAAACAAGTCTCAATAAATTCTCAAGAAATAATACCAAGCATCTTTTCTGACCACAGCAGTATGAAACTAGAAATCAACTACAGAAATAAAAATGGAAAAGTGGCAAATATGTGGATATTAAACAAAATGTTAATGAACAACTGTTGGGTCAATGAAGAAATCAAAGTAGAAATAAAAAAATACCTGGAGAAAAATGAAAATGAAAATACATGCCAAAATTTATGGGATACAGCAAAAGCAGATCTAAGAGAGAAGTTCATAGCAATATAGGCTTACCTCAACAAACAAGAAAAATCTCAAATAAACAGTCTAACAGTGCACCTAAAGGAACTAGAAAAAGAAGAACAAACAAAGCTCAAAATCAGTAGAAGGGCGGAAATAATAAAAATCGGAGTGGAAATAAATGAAATAGAGACCAAAAAAATAAAAAAATCAATGAAACTAAGAGTTGGTTCTCTGAAAAGATAAACAAAATTCACAAACCTTTATCTACACTCAGCAAGAAAAAAGAGAAGGATCAAATAAATAAAATCAGAAACAAAAGAGGAGAAATTACAATGGACACCTCAGAAATAAAAAAAGACTATAGGAGAATAGTATGAAAAGCTATATACCAAAAAATTGAATGGTCTTGAAGAAATGGAAAAATTCTTAGGATCATACAACCTTCCAAAACTGAATCAAGATGAAATAGAGAATTTGGATGGACCAATCACAAGTAAGGAGATTGAAACAGTAATCAAAAACCTTCCCAAAAGTAAAGTCCAGGGCCAGAGGGCTTCCCTGGTGAATTCTACCAAACATTCAAAGAAGACTTAATAACTATCCTTCTCAAACTCTTCCAAAAAATTGAAGAGGAGGGGAAGCTTCCTAACTCATTCTACAAAGCCAACATTACCCTGATAACAAAACCAAAGACAACACAAAGAAAAGAAAATTACAGGCCAATATCACTGATGAACATCGATGCAAAAATCCTCAACAAAATATGAGCAATTGAATACAACAATACATTAAAAAGATCATACACCGTGATCAAGTGGGATTTATTCCAGGGATTCAGGGATGGTTCAATATCCACAAATCAATCGTGATACACCACATTAACAAAATGAAGAGTAAGAATCACATGATCATCTCAATAGATGTAGAGAAAGCATTTGACAAGACACAGCATCCATTTATGATAAAAACTCCAAATAAAATGGGTATAGAAGGAAAGTATCTCAACATAATAAAGGCTATATATGACAAACCCACAGCTAATATTATACTCA
This sequence comes from Diceros bicornis minor, assembly GCF_020826845.1. NCBI lineage: Eukaryota > Metazoa > Chordata > Mammalia > Perissodactyla > Rhinocerotidae > Diceros > Diceros bicornis. The sequence continues at coordinate 36,679,740 of NC_080773.1, forward strand.
ATGGAGAAAAACTGAAAGCTATCCCTCTAAGAACACACACCAGACAAGGATGCCCACTTTCACCACTCTTATTTAACATAGTGTTGGAAGTCCTAGCCAGAGCAATCAGGCAAGAAAAAGAAATAAAAGTGATCCAAATGGGAAGGGAAGAAGCGAAACTGTCACTATTTGCAGATGACATGATATTATATATTGAAAACCCTAAAAAATCTATCAATAAACTTTTAGAAATAATAAATGAACACAAAAAGTTACAAGATACAAAATCAACATACAAAAATCAGCTGCATTTCTATATACCAACAACAAAGTAGCAGAAAGAGAAATTAAGAATACAATCCCATTTACAAATGTAACAAAAAGAATAAAATACCTAGGAATAAATTTAACCAAAGAGGTGAAAGACCTGTACACTGAAAACTATAAAACATTGTTGAAAGAAATGGAAAGAAATTCTGTGCCCTTGGATTAGAAGATTAAACATAGTTAAAACGTCTATACTTCCTAAAGCAATCAACAGATTCAATGCAATCCCTATCAAAGCTCCAACGACACTTTTCACAGAAATAGAACAAAGAATCCTAAAATTTATATGGAACAACAAAAGACCCTGACTAGCCAAAGGAATCCTGAGAAAAAACAACAAAGCTCGATGCATCACACTCCCTAATTTCAAAATATACCACAAAGCTGTAATAGCAAAACAGCATGGTACTGGCACAAAAACAGACACACAGATGAATGGAAAAGAATTGAGATCCCAGAAATAAAACCACACATCCATGGACAGCTAATCTTCAACAAAAGAGTCAAGAATATACAATGGAGAAAAGAAAGTCTCTTCAATAAATGGTGTTGAGAAAACTGGATAGCCGCATGCAAAAAAATGAAAGTAGACCATTATCTTTCACCGTACACAAAAATAAACTCAAAATGGATTAAAGACTTGAATGTAAGATGTGAAACCATAAAACTTCTAGAAGAAAACACAGGCAGTACACTCTTTGACATCAGTTTTAGCAGCATATTTTCAAGTACCATGTCTGACCAGGTAAGAGAAACAGAAAAAATAAACAAATGAGACTACATCAAACTAAAAAGCTTCTGCACAGCACAGGAAACCATTAACAAAACAAAAAGACAACCTAACAATTGGGAGAATATATTTGCAAACCATATACGTAATAAGGGGTTATTATCCACAATATATAAAGAACTCATACATCTCAACAACAAAAAAACTAATAACCCAATTAAAAAATGGGCAGAAGATCTGAACAGACATTTTTCCAAAGAAGATATGCAGATGGCCAACATGCACATGAAAAGATATTCAATGTCACTAATTATTATGGAAATGCAAATCAAAACTACAATGAGATATCACCTCTTGCCTGTCAGAATGGCTATAATTAACAAGACAAGAAATAACAAGTGTTGGAGAGGATGTGGAGAAAAGGGAACTCTCATACACTGCTGGTGGGAGTGTAAACTGGTGCAACCACTATGGAAAACAGTATGGAGATTCCTCAAAAAATTAAGGATAGAACTACCATACAATCCAGTTATTCCACTCCTGGGTATTTATCCAAAGAACATGAAAACATGAATATGTAAAGATATGTACACACCTATGCTCATTAAAGCATTATTCACAATAGCCAAAACTGGGAAGCAACCTAGATGCCCATCAAAGGACAAATGGATAAAGAAGATGAGGTATATATACACAATAGAATACTACTCAGCCATAAAAAAGAGGAAATCTTGCCATCTGCGACAACATGGATGGACCATGAGTGTACTATGCTAAGCAAAATAAGTCAAATGGAGAAAGTCAAATACCATATGATCTCACTCATAAATAGAACATAACAATAATAAAGAGAGACAGAGAGACACATAGAGACAGAGATTGGATTGGTGGTTACTAGAGGGGAAGGGGGGAGGGAGGAGGGCAAAAGGGGTGATTAGGCTGATGTGTATGGTGATGGACAGTAATTAGTCTTTGGGTGGTAAACAGGATGTAATCTACACAGAAATCAAAAAATAATGATGGACTCCTGAAATTTATATAATGTTATAAACCAATGTTTCATAAATAAATAAATAAATAAATACATAAATAAAAATTTATCCAATGTTGTAAGATTTATCGACCATCTCAAGTCGCTGAGCAATCATTACTCTAGCCTGCATGCCAGTCTTGCAATGCTGAGTAAAGAAAATCTTTAGTTTGAATGTTATGACTAATACAAGAATTCCAAGGAGTAATGGAAATAGGAACTGCAATCCTGATCGAAAAAGGGAATCGATACCTGAAGAGAGCCAACCAAACAAATCAAGACTAGATATAGGATCGTTTAAGGCATTTACCTGCTTTTTCATGTGCTTTAGCAGAGATGATACATTGGAAGATTCATCAGGTATAAAAATACAGCATTCAGTTTGAATGACTGCACACGTACCACCTTGGCAGGCTGTCTTTAACGGCTTGTTGAGTAAATTTAGTCAAAGCTTCCACATGTGATAGCCATCCCGGAGGTAGCCAAGGCCAGAGTTTGTTCCACATAACCACCAGTTCCATCAGGAGCCACCCAATAAATGCCTGGCCTTCGAGACCACTCTGTTCCAAATCAATCATTTTCTTTAAGTATGACAGTATTCTGAAAACCTTAAATGGAACAATTATAAAATGGTATATGGTTTAAGCATTACAAGGGTTTAAATGAGGAGATAAAATGTTGGGAATATAAGCCTGGTCCAGAGTCTTGGGACAGCTGTCTACAACAGATGCTGTCTTCTTCTCATCCTGGTTTGGAGATATTTGTACTGGTCAGTTGAAGTTGAGTATCAGAAATAGGAGTTGAAACCCACTCAGGTGGAGAAGCCTTTTTTTTTTTTTAATGAGAAATGTGAATCCGTGAGTCTATGCCTTTTGATTCTGCAGTGCATGAATTGCTTAAAAGTACCTGATATGGTCCTTTCCAACAGAGCTGCAAAGAGTCTTTTATTTGATGCCTCTTCTGATAAATAAATTCTCCAGGTTATAATCCATGATCCTTAAGGTCTGGGAGATCTCTGTGAAAAGAATCAGCTACCAACCTCTCATCTCTTTTAAGTGCCTCAATGAGACCCTAACAATAATGTAAAATATCTTCTTTAAGTAAAGTTGGTTCATACATTCCTTTATCTAATTGCATAGGCCATCCACTTATTATCTCAAAAGGGGACAGCCAATGTTTACCAAAGTGTGTAGATCTAAGACTGAGGAGCACTAGCAGAAGAGCTTTGGCCATGAGAGAGTAAATGCTTTTGAAAACTTTGCCAATTGAGTTTTGATTGTGCCATTAGTTAAAATGTTGCTTTATTGGCCAAATGTCACAAATAGATTTAATTATTTGTCAGATGAAATGATTTCCTCAGTTACTATGTAACTTGATAGGAATTCCTCAAACAGGAATTATCCTTTCCAATAATAATTTACATAAAGCCATCACTCTTCTTCAAGAAAAGGCCTCAACTCAATGTGAGAACATACAGATCATTACAAGATATATTTATCCTTGAGATGGTGGCATTTGAACAAAGTGCAATTTCCATACCTCAAAGAGTCCCTTAGGAAGGGAAAAGTGGCCTTGTGACCCATGAAATGCTTTCCCTAGATAATATTTTGGGCATATAGCACAATGACTATAGCCTTTATGAGGTACTGTGGGAGAAAGATTCCAAAAGTACTGTTTTCTCTATAAAATCATCTTTTCAGGTGCCCACTGGGTTAATTTATGCATATACTGGAGCAGTGGAAATTGTGCTCCAATAGGCACTATGTTTTTTGTTTTATCAGGCCGGAACCACATCTGCATTGTTGTGTCAAAAATTCCCCCTTTTTGTTGCCATATTTGTTTTTCCTCTTCCGTGGTGATTTCCCGAGCCCGTAGAAGGAAATCATTTACTGTGTTAGCAGAGTTAATAGAAAGTAGCAGGCGTTCTTGAGGCTGGACAGCATATCTAGCTTGATAATGTCTTTGCTCATCCTTTATCATCATTTACCTGACAATGCTTCCCATGCAATTTAGCATATCAAACAAGCCTAATTACTTCAGTATCTCTCTCTTCGTAGGAAGAGAGAACAAATTTCTTTGAAAAGTCCCAGGGGTCCTCTGAAAATTCTCAAAGGAAAAAAATTTTTTTCAGGTCAAAAGAAAGACTTCATTTAGGATTTGAAATTTTGGGAAGCTTGTCAAAAATAACAAAAAGTTTTAAAACACTTGGTCAAACAGGATCAAGTGTTTACTGATCTTGTGTCACTGTGAAACAACGGTCGCTGTGAAATAATGTTTAGTTATCCATTTAACCAAAATGACAACAGAAGATGTTAAAGGCAAACATACAGAGTTAAACATTAAAAAATAAACCTTAGTTCTCTTAATAGAGAGATTTCAACCTTTTAGAATATAGGAAATTATTTTGACAAAATATAGAATTTCTGTCTTTAAGTAGATTTACTGAGAGGTAAAGAAAAACCTTTTATAATGTCATCATCAAGAGCAGACTAAAAATCCAGGAAAATTATCCTTTTAAGAGAGAGAGAACCAAATTTTAATTTTTGTACCAACTTCATTTTGATATTAAAACTTATTCACTTAATTAAATTCATTTTAATCTTAGCCAACTTGACCATGCACAAAACTCTTTCCTCAGGGTTCCTCTTCCACAAACCTTCTATAACTTTCTTTTTACATTCAGAATTTATCCCACACCTTCTTTTCTTCCTAGTACTCTAGGACAAATTTATCTTTCTTAACAAAACAAACAAAAATATCTGTATTCCTTGAATCTTCTTTACTGAAAACATACATCTTACTTTCCCTAATTTTTAGTATCTTTAATAACATATATTAGAATTTTAACTTTTAGAAACCTTAATTTTTAGTGAAAAGTAAGAAAGCAGCAATTATGAACTATCTTTTACGTTAGCATCCTGTAGCGTGGCAAGCTCATAAATACTTTTCCTAAGGTTACAGGTGTCCCAGGGGGAGCACAGGTAAGAGTGAGGATTAAAACTATTAGTACAAATATGGCAAATGCAATCCCTAGAACTTCTGTCAAAGTAAGTTGGCAGGTCATTGGGATTTACTTATCTTTTTGATGTCGCCAGAACAAGAGCTTCAAATCAGAGAGTGGTTCACAGGAAAACTGAGTCATCAGTTGTCTGTGATGGTCTCTCTCTCTTTTTTTTTTTTTTTAAAGATTTTATTTATTTATTTTTCCCCCCAAAGCCCCAGTAGATTGTTGTATGTCATAGCTGCACATCCTTCTAGTTGTTGTATGTGGGACGCAGCCTCAGCATGGCCGGAGAAGCGGTGCGTCGGTTGCGCCCAGGATCCGAACCCAGGCTGCCAGCAACGGAGCGCACGCACTTAACTGCTAAGCCACGGGGCTGGCCCTGTGATGGTCTCTCTTGATGTCTAGGCATGGGAGCCCTTTTTGCGCATGTGTGATGGATCCAGGGGGTGACTCCTTCTAATTATAGGGAAGAGTGTGTGGTTAGTAACACCAAGTGAGGCCCTACCCAAATAAGATTTAACTGATCTTGGGGTGAACCACTTCTCCAAGTTTTAAGATAGACCACTCTCCAAGTTCATATGGGTGGAGGTTGACCTCTGTGGGCATGGGAATAAAGAAGTTTCTGTATTTATTGAGGGCATCCACCACCTGTTTTAGGTTGATTATGTGTTTGAATGCCATGGAAACCTCCGGGTCTGGGTTTATGAGTGACTCTGAGTCCTTAGGGAATGGCCTCCCATAGGTCATTTCAAAGGGGCTAAGCTTCAGCTTGCCTTTTGAGGCTGCCCTCATCCGAGTGAAGGCTATTGACAGTAGTTTTAGCCAATTTCCCTGAATCTCTTGGTACAGTTTAGCCAAAGTTTTCTTCAGAGTTTTATTGGCCTGCTCAGTTTTTCCAGATAATTGTGGTGTCCAAGCAGCATGTAGCCTCTATTTAATTCTTAAAACTCTGGCCACTTCAGAGGTTATATTTGATATAAAGGCTGACCCATTGTCATTCTGAATTGATCTGGGCAACCCAAAATGGGGAATTATCTCTTTTAACAACACCATTCTTACCTCATTTGCCCTTTCCAACCTACAAGGAAAAGCTTCAATCCACCCAGTAAATGAACCTATAAACACCAAGAGGTATTTGTATCCCCCAGGGGCCATGGGCATAACAGTAAAATCAACTTGCCAGTCTTCTCCTGGTAAAGTTCCCCAGATCTGAGTTACTCTTGCCAGGGGGGTACAGGAGATCTAGTTTTCACATTGGTTTTTTTGGGGGAATAAAGACATTGTTCAGTTATTTTGTCAATAAGTTCATTCATACCTGAGGTGCTTATGACTTTTGTTAGCCACAGGTATAATGTCTCTTTTGATAATGTGTAGAATTGTGAGCACTCTTAAGGAGACCCCAAGCTGTTTGTTTGGGGACACAAATCTTCCCTTGTTGGTTTGTTATCCAGCCCTTCATTATTGAGGACCATTGGTAACCATTTGTGGTGGCTTCTCTCACTTCATCAGAGGAATACACTGGTGAAAACTCATAGAAGTGTAGAGTAGGAATTAATGGTAATTGGAGAAGTTCCCCAGATATGGCCGCCTTTCTTGCAGCTGCATCTGCCGAGTTATTTCCTCTTATGGCCTCTGATTCTCTTCTTTGATAGCATTTGAATGGACCACACCTACTCTCTCTGGGCCCTGTACCATTTCTAGCAGTCTAAGGATCTCTGGCCCATGTTTAATTTCTTTATTGCTGCTGTTAAGAGGTCTTCTTTCTTTCCAAATGGCACTGTGAGTGTGAATTACAGAAAAAGCATACTTAGAGTCTGTATATTTTGTTATTATTTTTCCTCTTCCCAATTCCAAGGCTCTACTTAATGCAATTATTTCTGCTTTTTGAGCCGAGGTGCCTGGTGTTAGCCCCTTGGCCTCTATGGTTGAATACAGGGATGCTACTGCATAACCTGCTCTTTGTCCATTATGCATGAAGCTGCTCCCATCTACAAACCATATTTCCTCTGCATTAGTCATTGACTCACTCTGGAGATCTTTGCAGCTAGAGTAAACCTGATCAATCACTTCTGGGCAGGCCTGGGTAATAGGACCATTGGAATCAGGGAGCGGGGTAGCTGGGTTTAGGGTATGACAGAGTTTTAAAGAAGTCTGAGGGGAATCTAGCAGCACAGCCTGATATTGTAGTACTCAATTTTGGGATAGCCATAGATGTCCTTTAGTCTCTAGTAGGCTAGAGATTTGATGGGGAGTCCACACCATTATATGTTGACCCATTGTCAATTTTTCTGCTTCCTTGATTAATAGCCAGGTGGCAGCTACAGCTCTCAAACATGGGGCCATGCTTTTGCCACAGTGTCTAGTTGTTTTGAGAAACAGGCTAACACTCTTTTCAAGGGCCCCAACATTTGGGTTAATACTCCCACAGCTATTCCCTGTCTCTCATGAACATATAGGTCAAATGTTCTGCTCAGGTCTGGTAAGGCCAGTGCAGGCACTTCCGTTAGTAAGTTCTTAAGCTTATTGAAAGCTTTGTCACATAGGTTATCCCATTCAAAGATGTCCATTTCTGGCCCCTGTAATTTATCATAGAGACGCTTAGCAATCAACTCAAAATGAGGGATCCAAATGTGGCAAAAGCAGCCATCTCTAAGAGTCCTCGTAGCCGTCTACAAGTCTTTGGTGGAGCAAGTTGACATATTGCCATTTCTCTCTCTCTTTCTTTTTTTTTTTTTTTTTTTGTGAGGAGGACTAGCCCTGAGCTAACATCTGATGCCAATCCTCCCCTTTTTTTCTTGAGGAAGATTGGCCCTGAGCTAACATCCATGGCCATCTTCCTCTAATTTATATGGGATACCACCACAGCATGGCTTAACAAGTGGTGCATCTGTGCACGCCCGGGATCCGAAACTGCGAACCCCAGGCCACCACAGTGGAGCGCGCACACTTAACCGCTTGCACCACCAGGCCGGCCCCGCCATTTTTCTCTCTTAAGGAAGGCTGAAATGATAAACCCCAAATACTTTACAGTTCCCTTAGAGATTTGTGCCTTCCCTTTAGACATTTTATATCCCTTACTGGCTAAGAAATTTAATATAGCTACAATGTTTTCATCAGATATTTCCTTAGTATGGCTGGTTATTAGGATGTCATCTACATACTGTAACACAGTACTCTGTTCTAATTTTAATTTTGTTAAATCTCAGCCCAGAATTTCCCCAAGAATGGTAGAGGAGTTTTTAAAACCTTGGAGTAAGAGAGTCCAGCAGTGCTGTTGCCTTTGGTGGGAGTCTGGGTCCTCCCATTCAAAGGCAAATATTTCCCGGGACTTGGGATCCAGTGGAATACAGAAAAAAGCATCCATTAAATCCAGCACTGTATAGAACCTGCTGTTCTCAGGGAGATTGGCTAGCAGGGTATAAGGATTAGGTACTAGAGGATGTATGTCTCAGACTGCTTCATGGACAGCCCTAAGGTCTTGAACAAACCTGTATTCCTCCATTCTCGGCCTTTTAACTGGTAAAATGGGAGTGTTCCATGGGGACCTACATGGCCTGATCAATCTTTGTTCTAAAAGTCTTTCCACAGGGCCGACCCGGTGTCAGAAGTGGTTAGGTGCGCGTGCTTTGCTGCAGCAGCGGGGGGTTCACAGGTTCAGATGCCTGGTGCACACCGACACACCTCTTGTTAAGCCATGCTGTGGTGGCGTCCCATATAAAGTAGAGGAAGATGGGCACGGATGTTAGCCCAGGGCCAGTCTTCCTCAACAAAAAAGAGGAGGATTGGCATCGGATGTTAGCTCAGGGCTGGTCTTCCTCACAAAAAATAATAAATAAATAAAATAAAAGTCTTTCCGTTACAGAGAGGATTCCTCTTATGGCCTTTGGCTTCAAGAGGTATTGTTTTACCCATGGCCAACGATCTATCCACTTTAATTCCACCTTTACAGGCATAGCACTGGCTGCTCATCCCACCTACTCTCATGCCCATACTTCCGAGTTACCTCAGCTTAAAACATTTAGGGGAATCTCTTCCTTCTCAGGTGCTGGTGTATCTTGCAATAGGGCCATGAGCTCAACTCCCAGACTTTTAGGGTCTTGGATCTCTATTTTATCTTGTTCCCAGCTTATTGAGGCTCCTAACTTAGATAGCATGTCCCTCCCTAGTAGGGGAACAGGGCGTTCTGACACATATAGAAAAGAATGCTTTAACATTTTAAAGATTTTATTTATTTATTTTTTCCCTCCAAAGCCCCAGTAGATTGTTGTATGTCATAGCTGCACATCCTTCTAGTTGCTGTATGTGGGACGCGGCCTCAGCATGGCCAGAGAAGCGGTGCGTCGGTGCGTGCCCGGGATCCGAACCCGGGCTGCCAGCAGCGGAGCGCGCGCACTTAACCGCTAAGCCACGGGGCCGGCCTTGCTTTAACATTTTAGATCCTATTTCACAGGTCGAAGGCTCCAGAAACCTTTTAGTTTCTCCTCTTCCTGACACTCCTTTTATATCACATTTTATCTTTGAAAGGTTTCCCTTCTGGGTGTTCAACACTGAGAATGTGGCTCCAGTATCAAACAAGAGTTCAACTTGCTCTCCTCTCACTGCCAAGGTTACCCAGGGCTCCTCAGGGCAGATGAGAATTTGATTGCCTGGAGCAAACTGGGGAGTCCCATGGCCCTGTCACATCTCATCTGAAGTGAAGGGAAGTTGTCATGACTCAATCCCCTCCCTCTCTGGAGGTGGTTCAGACAGTGCCGCTGCCAATGCCTTTCATGCCAGCAGTATGCATGTTGATTAGCCCCCAACTTTGTTGGTGGCCTTCTGGTCCCTTAGTGGGGGCTGGAGTTACTCACCCACAAAGTCTTCTTCCTCCCTCTTGGGTTACTTTGAGCAAACTGGAGGGCCACCACAAGTAGAGCCACTTGTCTCTGCATTTTTTTTATCATCCTTTTCTTACTCAGCTTCATGCCAGTTGTTGAACACCCTGAAAGCAGCCTCTACTAGCTATGCAGAATTAGTATCAGGACCTGATAGTATATCCAATTTTTGGAGCTTCCTAAAGATATCTGGAGCACTTTGAGATATAAAATAGGTATTAAGAACCACGGCACTGCCTTTAGACTCAGAGTCCCAATTGGTATACTGTCTGAGGCAGTCCCACAGCCTCTGTAGAAAGGCAGAGTGTTTTCCTCAGGATCTTGCTGGATCTCCCTCAGCTTAGATCATTTAACGGGTGGATGACTCACCATTCATATAGCTTTCAAAATCAGACCCCCAAAATGCTCTAGCTTTCCCGAGCGTCTGGGTCATTGGGATTCCATCCAGGGTTAGTCCCTGGTAAGGCCTGTTCATTAAGCCTGTGGATATCTGACCCTGGGTCATATTCATTGTCTGCTTGCTCCTTTGCCTTTAACAGAACAGCTGACTTCTCTTCAGCCATGAAGAGTGTAGTTAACAGGCTTTGGATATCTTCCCAGGTTGGATTATGGGTGGAGAAGATTCCCTTTGTCAAGTTGATGAATTCCTCTGGGTTTTCCCTCAATCCTTTAGTGTGTGCCTTCCAATTATACAAGTCAGAGGTGGAAAAGGGGACATGCACATTAATAAGTCCCCCTTCACCATTAGGCACCTGTCTCAGGGGGTAGATCCCAGGCTTGTAACTAGTTCACAATCTATTTGTACTATCTGGAAGAGAAGGGTAAACAGTCTTGGGTTGATGGAGAGTCAAATTCCCTATAGGGGAATTACTTGGCAGGAACAACAATGGACTTGGTTCTGAATCCACAAGGGTGAGGGACTTTGGGGTTATAACTTCCAGCTTGAGTGAAAGTGAGGTCTGGGTATCAGAAGAATATGGTGGAGGCCCCACTGGGGCCCCCAGTTGGCCAGATAGTGGGGCTGAAGCTGGAGTCAGAAAGCGGGGTGGACTCTGAGATGGGCTTTCCCTGACCCCAAGTTTCCTGACTTGGAGGAGCAAGTTCTCCTTGTCAGAAGGATCCTGCAATATGGGCAAAATTTTTGAAACCTTTTTTTCAACCTTTAATTTGTAAATTTCACATTTTTTGGTAACCCTTCATTTTGATAAAGTGCCACAAAGCACTGGACATAGGGGATTTCTTCCCATTCCTTGGTTCTTTCACAAAAGAGATCTAATTGTAGTACGGTGTTGAAATTTAGGGTCCCATTTTCTGGCCATTTTTCCCCATCTTCCAATGAATATTGTGGCCAAGCCATATTGCAGAAAAATATTAACTGCTTTCAGGTCAATGGGGAGTGCCCACAAGCCTTCCAATTCTGGAAGATGCAGCCCAGTAGGCTGTCCTCTGGGGTGGAGTTTACCACCCCCTCCCCCCATATTCTGGGGTCCTTTCCTATGGTCTGTTTCCAACTTCCTACGGGCAGTCTATAGTAATTAGTGGTGACACAGAAGTCACAGGATCTTGCCCAGATAATATGTTGGACTCTTTTGGCCTGGAACCAAACCCCGTGTTGACCAAGGGTGACAATCTGGGCACCCAAGTGGGTCTGGGCAATCAAGTCAGGGGAGGTGGGCTGAGTAGGCAGGATATTGTACAACTTACTAATCCCTTCAAAGGTCAGACAGTCCCACAGGAGGAGACAGGGCAGGGGTTCTAGATATCCCCAGCTGAGGTGTAAATGTTCAGATTGATTTTTCTGTTTTGTGTGCGTGTGTGTGAGGAAGATTAGCGCTGAGCTAACATCTTAGCTCATTAGCTGATTAGCTCATCAAAAGCTCATTAGCTTTTGCTAATCCTCCTCTTTTTGCTGAGGAAGATCGGCCCTGGGCTAACATCCGTGCCCATCTTCCTCTATTTTATATGCAAGACCCCCGCCACAGCATGGTTTGATAAGCAGTGCATAGGTCCACACCTGGGATCCGAACCTGCAAACCCCAGGGCACTGAAGAAGAGCATGCAAACTGAAGCACTACACCACTGGGCTGGCCCCTGAATTTCCTGTTTTAAGAAAATAAGATTAATAGCAATAAACACCTGAACGTTGGTCTGAGGGCCCAAAGGAAGGTCTTTTCGTGTTGGTGATCAGATCACATAACACGATGATAAGACAGACCAATTCACCCCACTGAGATCTAAGGATGTGGTCCAGGAGGAAAAGGGAGACCAGTGGGAATTCCTTAGCAGGGAATAAAAGAGGAAAGCAGACTGATTGGATGCTGGGTCCTCCCTAGAGATTATTGCTAGAGGAGATGGAGAAAAAAGAGAAAAAAAGGGATTTCAGAGTCCAGAATGTTGGAGTGGCAGAGGAAGTAAGATCAAAGCCAGGTGTCCCCAGTCACACAAACACAGACACAACACAAACACACAAGAGGCAAAAATTTAGTGACCTCTGGAGGAATCACCAACACACACCTTGTCAGCTCTGACACAACTAGGCAACAGATGGATAGTTCCCACCCTCTGAGCCCTGCAATCCCTTCTCAAGTCTGACTAGCTAACAGTTTTTGTGAGACAACTTAAAGAAATAACTCTAATGGCTGTGCCGTGGGGTTAGCGCTACTTACCTCCATGGGGAGATCCTCCGAGCAAGGCGCTTTGTGCAGCTGCTGGGTCTCTTGATGGGGCAGAAATGCCAAGCCAAGAGTACAAGCTCCAGGGAAGGAGCCCCCCCTCTTGAGGTCTAATCCTCATCCCCCGGTTGCATGAACAGGGTAGCCCAGGCGGGCTGCTGCTGTCCATTGCTCTGTCCCTTGGAGACCAGGGTAGCAGGAGGACTGAAATTTTGGAAGGATATGACGCCCCTCTGGGTCACCAGATTTGCTACTGAACCAAAATGAGTTCATGCCCTGGTGAAGTAAAATCAGACTCTCCATCAGAAGTAGTTGTCACACAAGGCAAAGTATATTTGCAGCAAATAGCATATCACTCAGAATCAGTTCCAAAGTTGTGGTGCCTCCTGAACAAAGGGAAGCAGGTCCTTTTATGTCAGGTGGGGAATGAATATCTAAAAGGGAAGTTTTGACATCACAGGTAGAGGCAGGTATTAGCTGCTGCTGGCGCAGGCACAGTCTGAAAACATGCTCTCACATACGTCACATGTTATGCTAATATGGCCTAGGCTCCACCTAGGGTAAAGATTATAGTATTAAGATCAGGAAAAGGGCATTTTCTGGTCATCTTCAGGTCATCTGTGCAGGCACTGCCATTGCAGTGGGGCTCAGTCTGGTTCAGGCTGGTTTATGCTGGTATCTCTTCCTGACATAGCTCTGAATAACAACATTGAGGGAGTGTTAAGCACCTTTAAACTTCCTTCCAGCTGCTTAGGGAATGAACCAGTGACAACTTTTCTATTCCCTTCCACTCAGGGTGGAGGGATTGTTAGTATTCCCATTTTACACCCAACAAAATGGAGACCAAGGGCAGCAGGGGGACTTGCTCCAGGTCACATCCCTGGGGAAGGGCTCAGCCATATCCACGCTGAGGTCTCTGGGCTCTGCAGCTCTACTCCTCCCTGTGGTGCCATCCATGCAGATGGTGCAGGGTCAGTGGGATTCTGAGAAGCCACATTTCACCCTTCCACACTGCATCCCATTAGATTCCTGTAATGGGAACTCTCCATATAATCCCTGGCATGGATTCAGGACTTTAGGGTGGAAGTGACCCTCCAGGGCCCCCAGACTCGACATCAGGAAGAGAGGAAGATAAAGTGTCCAGGAAAAAAATCCTCTATTTTAGGGCACTAAGGACCTGTGGGAGGGGTGAGGATCTCAGTGAGGAGGCCCTAGAAACCCTCCACTCACCTGCCCCCATCTTCAGTGCCAGCACCACCACAGGGGCCATGGTCAGAGTGGGCCGTGAGAGGTGGCAAGCTGGACAGGTGGCACAGGCTCAGCGGAATCCAACCCAGGTCTTACAGAAGGGCAGAGATTGGTCCCTTTCTCCTTACTCCCCTTCCCTGCTCCCTGTCAAAGAGAAGCCTCATTGGGTCACAATAAAACAGGAGAAGAGGGTGACTCCAAACTTTGTCCCAAGCAGCCAGAAGGATGGATTTGCTAGAGGCTGAGATTTTGAGACTGCAGTGGAGGAGGTTTGGAGGAACCATCAGGACTTCATTTTTGAACATATTCCATTTTAGATGTCTGTTGGACAAATGAGGTAGAATTTCAATACAATTAAGAAATATGAGGGAGATATTGAAATAGACTTTGAAAATACATTTAAATCATTAGATCTACTTTAAATAATAGCAGAAACAAACTGCAGGCCTGAATGGAAAGTCCTTCATAGTAAATAATGCAATTCAAAAATAGAAGTATCACGGGGCCGGCCCGGTGGCGCAAGCGGTTAGGTGCGCGCGCTCCGCTGCGGCAGCCCGGGGTTCGCTGGTTCGGATCCCGGGCGCGCACTGACGCACTGCTTGGCAAGCCATGCTGTGGCGGCATCCCATATAAAGTGGAGGAAGATGGGCACAGATGTTAGCCCAGGGCCGTCTTCCTCAGCAAAAAAAGAGGAGGATTGGCGGATGTTAGCACAGGGCTGATCTCCTCACCAAAAAAAAAAAAAAAAAAAATAGAAGTATCACATTTACTGAAAGTCCAACAAAATGATAAATTTTCTATATTTCATCTACTAATTGCAGGAATACAAAAATTTCAAACAATAATACTAAATGCAATGAAGAAAACACGCCCCGCCTACATAAACTTTATTAACCACAGGTCATTAGGGAGCCCAAGAAGAAGCCATTTTAGAAGTAGACGTTAGATAATTTCTAAGAATTAATATATGATAAAAGTCAGTTGTCAGTTAGTTGGGGAAAATAATTTCTCTTAAAAGGGTATTAAAATATTTGAGATTTCATTGAAAACATTAAGGAAAATTTCAGCTCCAAGCAAACACAATTTTAGCTCTCATCCTAGAGCTACTAAATATGGATTCAAACATGAAGAGAGACAAATCTCTGAGATAAACTTACTAGAGTACATTTTTATAATCCCAGATTGGACAAATCATTATTAAGTGTGAACCAAACAGGAAGGTGTAAAATTTCATGTGGCATACTCAAATTCATAAAAGTAAAAATTTACTGAAAGGTGGAATATAACAGAAACAAAGTAAAAATAAAAATGTAAAAAAAAAAGTATATGTGAGAGAATAAACAACAGACTATGTTAAGCTCAGTGCCATTTCTTTTTTTTTTTAATCATTGGAAAGTTTATTTAAATTTCTTTTACACTTAATAGCTTGGTGAATTTTGAATGACTTTTTTTGAGGAAGATTCACCCTGAGCTAACATCTGTGCCAATCTTCCTCTATTTTGTATGTGGGACACCACCACAGCATGGCTTGATGAGCAGTATACAGGTCCGCACCCAGGACCCGAACTCACAAAACCTGGGCCGCAGAAGTGGAGCGCGCGAACTTAATGGCCAATACGCCACTGGGCGAGCCCCTCGGTGCTGTTTCTAACACATTGTCAAAAGAGCAATTGAGGCTGTCAGTGAATGTGAATGGCAATTCCAGAGGAAAAAGAATCATAAACCTATGAAATATTTCTAAGAAATGATCAAAATGCTAGTTAAATTGAAAATGACATTGTATGTTTCAAATAAAACATATATTGGCTTGCTGAAATTCTATTGTGTCAATTTTCTCTGAAACAAATTGTGCATTATCATTCTTGTCTAAAAAAACCAATAATTCATCATATATAATCAACAATTTGAGGTACTAAAAGTGGCCAGAAAATTTAAAGATGTTTGGAAACTATTTGGAGAGCAGAATGCATAAATAGACACGTGATATAATTACTTAACCTTGTGTTACTGTCCTTTTTTAACTCAGTGGCATTTTTAAGAACTGACTTTTTTCAGGATATGAAATTTGGCATTAACTGAAATAAATCGCTGGGGTTTTTTTGCACTTACAGTTCAGTTATTTTCAGTGTATTACACATAACAAATAACCAAAATAAAGAGACTCCCCCTCTTGGTAAACAACCATGGGAACAGAATAGCAGATGTGGCAGAACATATGCCACTAGCAATAACCTTTCGCATACTATGCACACTGATTCTTCAGATTTTTAAAACAAATAGAGCCAATGAATTAACTCAACAAATAGGTCAGGTAAAAGTGAGTCAATGGAGATTTTACTGAATATTTGTAAATGAAGGAAAAATGTGTCCCGCAGATCCTCACAAATTTAAAATTGTTCACCACCTTGGGTTGGGAGGTTGGAGGGAGGAGTGGATGAGTATGTCAGAGGGAACAAAACCTTCAGTTTATACACAAATGGATTTGTTCAACATTTTACAACCCTATTTCAGAGTGAAATGAGACATTTAAGTAAGCATGAGTGGACTGAAATATATAGTAGAACTAGAACAGTGAAGCTAAATAGGAGATGGGGGAGGGAAGGGGCAGGACTAAGCTGGAAAATAAATCATGAAGTGAACTGAGATAAAGACAGAGGCATCAGTGGGTATGGAGTGGGAATTAATAAAGTTTGTTTGAATCAGAGAGCACATAATGGAATCTGATAAGCTGGAAATTGCTGTGATTATTGATGACTCCAGCACCTGAAGAACTGCAGAAACTCGCAGAGCAACGAGGGCTCAAAATTCCCCCGTGATCTTAGTGGTTCCGTGGAGACCCAGGGAGGAACTCAGGGCAGTGCCTCCTGCCTGCAGGCACACAGAGAGCTGCGCCTGCCTGATGGACAGACGGTGCATCGGAACATCATTTCCTGTTACTTTTTTTCTTTCTTGCAGAAGAACCACCTTGGAGGGTAGATACAGAGACATTAATAGAAGGCTGTGACAGCCAGGTGCTTTAAATTTTGATTACATGTCAGGGTAACGTTTATATCTTAAGAAGGTTAAATTCCTGGATGATTCCTTGCATCTGAAGTAAATGTGATGACATGAGCTCTGGAACTACCTAAATGGTATGTAAATGCTCACACACTTCTGTTGATGACAGAGGCCTATAGACATACTTAAACAGATGTTGTTTAGCACAACAGACTTAAAAAAATAGCAACTATCACTCAGACTCCAGATGTCAGCTCAGCAACAGGAAGCTCATCTTCATCATCTAATTGCTTTTTATAGGCCTGTAGCAGGAAGCCTTTTGAGTGAAGCTTCACTGTGAGGTTCCATGTGTTTAGTCAGGCACAGGGGAGAAAAGATTTCTGATAGGGCTGCCATCAGGAGCAGAGAGAGTAGATGTCAGGCAACCCTGAGCAGGTGGACCAATGTGGGGATATGCCCCTGGTTCCTGTGAGAACCTCTATCCTGCTTGTTTTTGCTTGCGTGTGTGTGTTGGTGGGCTTTGGGATACGCTATCCTAGAATATGGCACCTTGGCATATTGAATACCTTAAGCCCAAGGAGTTTGATAAAATGGAAGAAGCAGGAAGGTCACTCTGACACTCCCCCGCCACTTCTTCTCTGAAAGCAGGAGATAAATCTCCCATGTGACATGTCCTCTCCCTGTACCAGGAGGAAGGGAGACATTCTTATCACCAGAGATGGGAAATTTAGGGCTGAGAAGCTGTATAAACAAACCACATTACTTCTTCCCCATTTGATAACGTTTTACTTGTCCTCTTTACTATTCTATATATTTCTTGAAGCTTCAGAAATATAAACTTGGACCATCAATAAAACGAAAAGACAACCTAACAATTGGGAGAAGATATTTGCAAACCATACATCTGAAAAAGGGTTAATCTCCAAAATATATAAAGAACTCATGCATCTCAACAACAAAAAAACTAACAACCCAATTAAAAAATGGGGAAAAGATCTGAACAGACATTTCTCCAAAGGAGATATATAGATGGCCAACAGGCACGTGAAAAGTTGTTCAACATCATTAACTATCAGGGAAATGCAAATCAAAACTACAATGAGATATCACCTCACGCCCCTCAGAATGGCTATAATTAACAAGACAGGAAACAACAAGTGTTGGAGAGGATGTGGAGAGAAGGGAACTCTCATACACTGTTGGTGGGAGTGTAAACTGGTGCAGCCACTATGGAAAACAGTATGGAGATTCCTCAACAAATTAAGGATAGAACTACCATATGATCCAGCTATTCCACTGTTGGGTATTTATCCAAAGAACTTGAAAACACCAATGTGTAAAGATACATGCACCCCTGTGTTCATTGCAGCGTTATTAACAATAGCCAAGACTTGGAAGCAACCTAAGTGCCCATCAAGGGACGAATGGATAAAGAAGATGTGGTATATATACACAATGGAATACTACTCAGCTATAAGAAATGATGAAATCCAGCCACGTGTGACAACATGGATGGACATTGAGGGTATAATGCAAAATGAAATAACTCAGAGGGAGAAAGTCAAATACCATATGATCTCACTCATTAAGTAGTAGATAATAACAACAACGAACAAACACATAGAGACAGAGATTGGATTGGTGGCTACCAGAGGGGAAGGGGGGAGGGAGGAGGGCAAAAGGGATAATTATGCACATGTGTGTGGTGATGGATTGTAATTAGAATTTGGGTGGTGAACATGAGAACATGATGTAATCCCTACAGAAATAGAAGTATAATGATGTACACCTGATATTTATACAATTTTATAAACCAATGTTACTGCAATAAACAAAAAATTAAATAAAAAAAAGAAACATAAACTTGGGAGTTTCAGATTTCTGCTGCCAATATTCCCTTAGCTACCTCAAATTCTTTCTGATTTTGTATTTATTATTTTCTTTTTCTGAGTGTTTTCCTTTGATATTATTTTATTATTACTTTGTTATTCTTTTTTCTATCTTTTTTAGCTGAGAATTTAATTCATTAATTTCATTATTCCAATGATATAAATATTAAAAACTATAGATTTTCCTCTTTGCACTGCTTTAAATGCATACTGTAGATTCTCCTGTGAAGTGCTTTCATTATCATTACATTTTAGAATTCTGAAATTTCTGTTTCTCTTTCCTTTTCACCTAAGAATTGTTTAATAAAGTTAAAATTTTCATGTGAAGGATCTTTTTCTGTTTTCATTTTGTTATTAATTTCTAGTTTTACTGCCTCATAATTGTGGTTCAAGCTATCTAGCCATGATTTCATGGGGTCATCAGCAGAGTGTTGAAGATGTGCTGTTTTCACTTCATGTCCTGACTTCAGAAATTCCCACCCTTGTAAGGTGGGATTCCACTGGGTGATGCACAGCCTTATAGCGCTTTACAGTTTATAAAGAGCTTTAGAGTTTTCAAACCATTTCCAGCTTATTATTTCATTATTTCTGACGGCATTATCTTTCTCATCAGATGAGGAAGCTCAGACAGGGAAAGCAACTGGCCCAAAGTCACACAGTTTCAGGTGCCAGAGCCAGAGCAGAGGAGAGTGTGAGCTCAGCCAGAATGATGGGAGATTTGAACTGCCCGCAGGGAGGGATGCAGGTGAGTGAATGCAGGCTCTGGCTGGGCAGGGGAGGGGGAGCCGTGCCCACCCCTCCCTGGGGCAGTTCTAAGAGTGGAGCCAGAGGGCCCTGCAGACCCTTCAGTGCAGAGTGTGGCCTTGCTCAAGCAGCGGTGGGGAGGGGACAAGCCTCAAGTCCTTGGAAGCTGAGGCTGGGGATTCCAGGACTTGAAGGAGAGGGAGCTTTTTTTCTCCATTCAACCTCTACCCCTGACCCAGCCCTGGTGCAATCTTACCTAACCCCTCTGAGTCTCAGTGTTGTCATCTTTAAAATGGGAGTATTCCATTTGGCAGGGTTGTTACAAAGATTACATTAATATAGGTTGCAAGATAATTTACCAAGATATGAATTTGTGATTTTTCTCCTTGCTTTAGGTTTTTTGAAGGGTCCAAAGCAGAAATGTGGCCTCTATGCCCAGCTGGGATGCTTCACACTTGAAATAGGAGGAACACCAGAGGTGGCTGGCTTTTCTGAAGCCCTGGGTAAGACTTGTATGCCCAGGCCTGGGAAAGAGTGTGTGTGAGTGGGGGTCCTGAAAGAGTCTGAGGCAAGTTTTGATCCCTTGGGGAGAGATCATCAATGAATCGAGTGTCGCAGCTTTGAACAATGAACCAATTATAAGAACAGCCCCATGGACCTTCTGGAAGCCCATCTCTGGAAGCCCTGAATTCTTCCCCTACATTTCTTCCTCTACAAAGAAATATTAAACATGGAAGAATATCAACATCCATGCCGTGGGGGGAGGGGGTAGACAGTTTTGGGTCAACGTATAGCCTTGTTATGTGATATAATAAGTGGGTTTGTGAGATCACCATGTTTTCCTGTCTGAAACTCTAGATGAAAACGTAATTATCTGTGCACAGAGAGGTTGAGCACTTCTAGATGAATTACTATGATGACACCTATTAATGGATTTCCCAATATTAAAGTATTACTGGGTAAAAACCTGTTGCTTGATGTGCACAGAAGCCAATACTATGGCACCAACATTTGAGGGAAAAAAGATTTTATCGTGAGGTTGACTGGCAATGAGACAGGAGGCAAAGCACTCAAATCTGTCTCCTCGATCCAGGGTTCAGGGTGAAATTTAAGGAGATAGGGGTTTTTAGGCTACAGTTGGGCCCAGGTAAGTTGATAGGCTAGTCTCAAATCAGTCCATACACGGCAATCAAGCTACTTGGGCTTCTGCAATCCATATTTTCCTTATTGAAAGACTTCTTGTTTTGTAAAGGGCTCAGGTGGCAACATTTCTAAAGATCCTTGGTTCCACGGTCATCCTGGAGCTACGGGTTCCTACCCAGAACGTGTGCAGTGCTATCTCTGTTATTGAGCAAGGTTTTATTAATCAACCACTTGTTTTAAGGAAGCAAAACTAGTTTAAGCTGGTCAATGTTTTATGCACTGTTTCAATTCCTCCCTTTTCTTTGTACATTCCTCAAAGTTGAGGAAAATACTGTGATGACCACTCTAGCTACTTCCTGCTGATTAGGGGCATAGGTTGTCCCATCTTATTGAACCGGTCTCTTAGTCCTGATGATAGGTCAGTCCAGTTAAATTCATTTCATGAGTTGATGATGCAGGTGGGCTCCCAAAGTTAGGCCTATATTGTGTAAACAAGGAATCAGATATTTAATGAGTCATTTCTATGAAAACAAAAGAATAAGAAAGGTTAATGGTTGAATCAAATTATAAACCAGTTTCTGAGCCCAGGGGACAGCCAGTCATGAAGATCTAGATGTCAGTGTTGAAGCATCTTTTGCAGTATGAAATGTCTCTGATGATGTCATAAGATGCTCAGGTAGACTTTTTGAGTAGCTTATACAGCAACAGGTATGAAGATTGTCTAAGCGTGGGCTAGCATGGTGCTCTCTCTTAAGTTTATATCAAGTTGTCCAGTTTCGGTTTGTAGGGCTTCAGGAAAAGGGTGGTTTCAGTTCTCAATGAATCCAAATGAAAAGGATGGAAAAAATTGAAAATGTTAGTTTGGAGATTTGTAGCCAAGTATTTCATGAAACTATAAGAATTCAGGATCCAGTCCAGTTTATAGATAGAAAACAAACTTCAAGGACAATTAACAGAACTATAATGTGTATTATAGTTTCTACTGAAACATAATTTTTCTAAAATCACCTTTGTTTTTACCAAAGATAGCCAAATTAAGATGGTTGGTTGGCAAAATAAGTCTAGTTTCAATAAACTTAGCCCAATTATTTACATAAGTGCAATAAGAATAGCAATTGATCATATAGACTCTTTTAAATCTGCTTTGCTGGAAATTTTCATAAGGAATCTCAGACTCAACTTTAAAGGCTTCTTGAGGCCAGGTCAAGCCAAGGACTTGTCATCAGACTCTGCCTGCAATATCTATAGATTTGGATGAATTCCTTTCTTCTTGAGGTTCCCCAAAATATCCTGAGTTTCTTGCACCTGCCAGAAATTGACCTTCGTTACTCACCTGGTACGGTTGCTGGGAACCCTATCAGCAAGGTACCAGGTCAATTTCCAAGGGGCTTCATTTGTTCTATAAAGTCAACCTTTGTTCCCTAAAGCTATCTGGTCATGTCTGAGTCTATGTATGTCTCTCTCAAATATGACATTCTGGTCAAAGCCTTGGTAATATAGCCAATGTTTCCAATTGTGCCCTGTTATAAGGAGAACAGACTCTTAGTGAGCTCATGCAAATAATATATTGCCATGAAAATAAGAATACTCACTCATCAAGAGTTTTCAAATTCTGGAGGGATCACGTAGGGAGAAAAAAGATAAATGTTTCAATTCTGCTTACGAAGGTACAATTTATACAAAAAGTCACAAAAATTATAATCATCGTCATCAGTTTATTCAATCCTGTGTAGTCAACTCTTGATCTTGATCTTTTGTTAGCAGTTTTATGAAGCCATCAGTTTCTTGATTGGAGTTCTGTAATTTCTTACCCAGTTGAGTTTTATGATCTGAAAGTTTATCAGAAACCTGTATTCTAGAGTGGCAGAGTTGTTTCCATGAATCTCTTTAAAGATGAAACATATTTGCAAAAGAATCAGAGTAAAATATCTGTAAATGACAAATGATAGTAATTAGAATTATAACTGATAACCAGGACAGATCCGAATTTTAGGAATTTTATATAATTTTTAAAACACATATTAATAACATTCACCCATGCAGTATAACCTAAGAAGGTTTATCACTTGACAATTCTTCCCATGTAATTTCACATACCAAATAAGCCCAATTAGTTTAACATCTCCCTCTTTATAGAAAGAGAGAAGAAATTCTTTGAGAAGTCCCAGTGGCCATGGGAAATTCTCAGTTACTTTCAGGATTTTATTTGGGATTTTAATTTTGGGGAAGTTTGTCAAAAATGTCAAAAGGTTTTAAAACACTTGGTCAAATAGAATCATAGGTCACTGTAAAACAATGCTCAGTTATCCATTTAACCAAAGTGACAACAGAAGATGGTAAACCAAAACTAGAGAGTTAAACAAAAATAAAAAATCTTAGTTCTCTTAATAGAGAGACCTCAGTCTTTTAGAACATAGCAAATTATTTTGACAAAATATATTTTTTCTTTTAGGTAAACTTACTCAAAGATAAAGAAAAACCTTTCATAATGTCTTTATTAAGAGTAGACTAAAATCCAGGAAAATTATCCTTTTAAGAGAAAGAAAACAAAATTCTAATTTTTGTACCAGGTTACTTTTGATATTAAAACTTATTCACTTAATTAACTCCATTTTAATCTTAGCCAACTTGAGCATTCACAAAACTCAGTGTTCTTCTTCCACAAACCTTCTATAACTTTCTTTTTTACATTCAGAATTTGTCCAATGTCTTCCTTCCTAGTACTTTAGGACAAATTTGCCTTTCTTAACAAAACAAAACAATCTCTCTTCCTTATACCTTCTTTACTGAAAACATACATCTTACTTTTCTTGTATACAGAGATGGTTTCCTTATTCTTTTATATTAGTATCCTGTGAATTGGCAGACCCACACTACTGTCTAGAAACCTGTGCTTCCTCATAGAAAATCTCTCAGTGTGGCACAAAACATTTAATATTGAATATTTTTCTAGATCACATGATCTATAAATTCATTGAGTTAATGTTTTAATTATATTTAGAAACAATTTATATAAGATCTTACTTTAAGCCAATTGAATAGAGCTCTTTTAGAAATTATACCATCCAGAGGTAGAAAAATATCACATATATATAACACACATACAGACATACATAGATACATAAACAAATGCAAGCAGAGATCTTAAATAGTATTCATTAAACTTTTGCTATGAATCAGGTACAATATAAAATCACTAATTTATAAAAGAATAGTGGGATCCAAACTGTGTTTCTGGCAGTATTAAACACCTCAATTAATTTATAATTTTAGTTTCCCCTTAACTGTTTAAGGGAATAATGTAGCAGTTTCCCAAAAAATCTATCAGAGTCTTGTTAATTCTGGGAGGGGCTCATATTGGGCCCTCCTTTGAAAGTAGATTATGGGGGTGTCTGTAAAGCCATAACTTAATAGACTTTTATTTTAGGTACGTCTTCTAACTTAAGGTTTTATTAGCTTTTTGCAACAAAACTTTCAATAAGGCTATTTTGGAATTTTGAAGCCTTTGCTTTTAAGTGTACTTCTTAAATGATCTTATCTAATTGGAACGTTCCTTCTAATGGCCTCTGAGTCTGGTGGCACTTTGCTAGGGCCCTAGCTGAAAATGGAGTGCAACCTACATTTTTGTCTGGCTATAGCTGGCCACAAATGGGGTGCCTATTTTGGAGTCCCCAACCTGATGATTATGAAGACAAGCTCTCAGGACACTAAAGAAGCTTAGTGATATTTTGCTGTTCTTTGTA
Source organism: Diceros bicornis minor (assembly GCF_020826845.1). Classification (NCBI taxonomy): domain Eukaryota; kingdom Metazoa; phylum Chordata; class Mammalia; order Perissodactyla; family Rhinocerotidae; genus Diceros; species Diceros bicornis. The sequence continues at coordinate 36,704,120 of NC_080773.1, forward strand.
AATATTTGCACTTTCCAGAACCTTTAGTTTTTTAGAAATTGTGCCAGAAGGTAGCACACTTGACTCTTTGAAGATTGCATTTAATCTGTCTCTTCCATGGCTCTCAAATGTAGCACACAAAAAGACAAGTTTTGGAAGCTCAAAGGAACCCCAAAGTGGTCCCTGTAATTTTAAATCATCCTGAGTTATCTTGATCTAAAGATCCAGTCATTCACAGTTATCCCCATTTTGTTAAGCAATTGCAAGTATCAGCTCCATACATATTGTACACAAAGCCAGTTGGAGTTCTTGGGGGAGGCTGCCCATTTGGGAGCTGGTTGGCCTCAGAAGTGCAGTTTCCCATTTTCTTTAAGTTTCCCTTTACTATAAAGATTGAACAATTTCTAAGAACACTGTAGTGGGTCAGTAGTGTGCTACTTGTGAGTGTCACTTCCTAAAAGGCTGTGAACACTTTCTTATGTGCCTTGGTTTCTCCTGCCATCAGTCTAAAACTACTGTGGGGACTTGGAGCACTGGATGACCAATACTTATGTGCACGTCCCTGGACAAGCCATCAATTACATAAAGTGCTCAAGCAGCCCTTCCCTGGCTCTTGGGTGAGGCTGCTGCCCATGGTGCCATGTCCAGGGGAAGAGGCTGAGGTGAGACCTTGGACAACTCAGTCAGGGCCCTGCCGCTTACTCAGAAGCCCTGCTCTGTGTGGTGCTAGACTCAAGCCTTGACCTCTCCAGCCTGTCAAGATTCAGGGACACCTAGCTGGGTAATGACCATCCTTCCTGTGGGCCAGGGCAAGGGCACAGGGGCTCCACCAGTGCAGCCCCATCCCCACTTCTCTAGAATTGTTGCTTCCCCAGGCCCCAAGGCCTGCTCCCCACCCAGTCATCCATCTGAGTGGTCTCCAGGACCTCAGGTGCCACCAACTAACATGTTTCTTCACCATAATGGAGGAAAATGAAGCCCCTCCTCCTGTTGCCTTGCTCTCAATTGTGAAATCCAGGGTCCTTCCATCTGAGAGAAAGTCTCACAAGCACAGAGGCTGCTTAAGGTCAATCACGTAATCCATTTCCCCAAACCTAAACCCTTATGATTGGCTGGTGGTGTTCTCTAAGCTGATTCACCAGCCAGAACCAGTTAAGATTTAGTAGAATGGAGTAGATGTGAGAGTTCTCATTTCCTATGAAGAACTGGGCATTTGCTTGGTCAGTGGAAGCTCCCAGAGACTGGTGCTAGGGACCTCTGGTCTCCAGATCCTCCTGCAGCAGGGAGATCCACGGGTTAGTGCAGGGCCAAGGAGGAGCTTAGAGGGCAGGAACAAAGGCATGTCCATGCCTGGGAGTGCCCTTGGCAGTTCTCTCAGTCTACATCCCTTTCCCAACTTCCACCTTCAGTTATGAATTTTTAATATATTTTCTATACTAGACCCCTTATCAGATAGGTGATTTGCAAATATTTTCAGTGGAACCCACAAAACCCATTGTGTAGGTTGTCTTTTCATTTTCTTGATGGTGTCATTTGAAACACAGAAGTTTTTAATTTTATTGAAGTCCAGTTTATTGATTATTTTTTCTTTTATTTCTTGTGCTTTTGGTGTCTAGGAGCAAAATTTGATTCCCAGTAAGCCTGCAGGAACGCCCCATCAGCTGGTGGTTGCACAATCCTTTCCTCAGTGCCAGCCTGGGCCAGGAGTTTGCACACTGCACTGCCAGTCAGCAGTTCATCTGAGCCTGCCAGGTCCACCTTCTTGTTCCTCATAACACTGTCTGAAGAGAACATTGTAATCTCATGAGGACATAAGTTCCAGGGGGCTGGGAAGGTAGCCTGTAAGCGGGAGTGTTAGAAAGTGTGAGTGTGAACCTATGATCCGCCAAGCTGGATGTCAACCACCCTGGCTATGCGGTTTTCACCCCCCCTCTGATCAGACAGACTGGGGAGCTGCCAGCAGGGATCAGGCTTGTTTGTGCTCTGAAGCTCTTCAGTGCAGTGTAATATTTTGATTCTTTTCGTCTTGCATGTTAGACATGAAGGAGGACCTGGACACCCTGCTGGCCTTGGAATGAGCAGACATAATAGCCCAATATGATCAGGTGAGGCCCAAGCAGAGATCATGGCCACTAGGAGCAGGTGAGGCCCAGGTGGGATCATAGCCTATAGCAGCAGGTGAGGCTGTCAGGCTGCTCCCTTTCAGGCAGGTGGGTCCTTGCCCCTCAGCCTATGCCCCTTGTCAGAGGTTCCTGGGCTCCCTCAGGATGCCGGGGAGGGAGGAGCCACCCTGCTCCCTCCTTGCCCCCACATCCCTGGCTCTGCTGCACTCTCACAACGGTGCCCTCTCTGGGTTACAGGGACACCAAGCAGGGGTGCCAGTGGAACTTCAGGAAGATGATGACCTTTAGCTGCAGAAGCTCACTGACTGTCTCGGTTTTCTGCAGTGAGTCATCTGGACACCCCTCCATCTCATCTCAGGCATGGTTTCTGTTTGTGCAAACACCTCTCTGAAGACAAGACCCATCTCCTCAGCATGGGGCCTCATCCCCACATGCCCATCGCAGTCCAGAGCCTGCAGTAGGCTTGAGCTGAGAGACCCAGAGGTGAACTCAGGGAAGTGGGAAGGGGGTGAAGCTGGGCTCTGGGCCAGGCGCCTGCATGCTCAGTGGTACGGCCTCCACACCAGCATGACGGAGAGCGTGATGGTGTCTGCCTTCCATGGTCATAGGGAGCGTCTAGCCTGGTCAGCAGTGGCTCCACAGGTGTGGCCACAGAGTGAGGGGCACCTGGCCCTGCCTGCGGCAGTTGTCCAGCAGGTCTCCAAGGGCTCCTGTGGGCCCAGTGAAGCAGCCCCGAGGAGACAGGCATGAGGCACAGAGGGGGCATGTCCTCACGCATTGAGGGGACAGGGAGGGGGAGCGTTCAGGCAGGACCTGGCCTGGGAATCTTATGGGAAGGGGACAGAGGCAGGTGAAGTTCACAGCTGAAGACAACCTGACCCCTTGGTCAGGTTGCTGAGAGGAGATTTGAGATGGAGGCCGGGCCTTGGTCGGGGGTGCAGGAGATGAGATTGGGGGGAGATGGGACTGGGTGAGGCACATGTGCACATGGACAGAGCTAGCCTGGGGTAAGGCTGAAGGCGCTGAGCTCCTAGGATGATGGCCTCCTGTCTGAGGGAGGACAGCCAGCACAGGGTGAGGCCACGGGGAAGGACTCACTTGAGACACCTGAGCCAGGGCCTTGGTCAGTCCCAAGGCCTCTGCAGTGTTCTCTGGAGACACTGCCAGTCAGAACTGCAGAAAGAAACCTCGGGGGAGGCACCAGGATCAGGAGGGGAGGGCACGGAGCAGAGAGAGTAGAGGAGCAGCATGGCAGGAGGAGGGAGGACAGAGAGGAGGCTGCCCTAGGGGGTGAGGGGTGAAGGTGGATGGTGCAGCAGGCTGTGCAGCAACACTGCCTTGGGAAGAAAGGCACCTGAAGATGTGGCGTGGGGCCCACCCAGCTGCCTGCAGGCCCTTGGTCACTGCTCATGGCCTTGTGGATAAGCAACAGTTTGGACCCACCAGATGTGGGTCATGCTGGGAGGATCTGATAAGATAAGCATTAAAGATGGGCCCAAGTGGCTGAAGTGATGAGATGTTGGGTGGACATCAGGGCAGGAGGGTGGGCGGCTGGGTGCAGGGAGAGGCAGGTGGACACCAGGCAGTCAGACCTTGTGGGGGGCAAGGAGACCTTGGCAGGATGGGCACAGGGGGCATATGGGCACACGGGGCATTCTCAGGCCAGCACAACCCCAGGACAGTGACAGGTCACCTTCCTTGCCAACACCAACCCTTCTTGGGCTCCTGTGGAGGGTGCTCCTCCAGCCACAGGCCCCTGGCCTCCCTGCCCTCCCTCTACTCATGTCCTGGTTCCCTCCGGGCTCAGCCCTCCCACTACAACTCCTGGGTGCAGACTTGGGGTCCAGGGTGCAGGCCTGCTCCTTCCCTGGATGCTGGCCTGCGGCAGGTCCTCACAGCTCTGCTTCTCTTCCTTCCAGCGACAAGGAGCTGCTTGGCCTCAGGCCCCAGGAGGCAAAGGTAACAGACATCCTTGCCCACAGGTGGGAAGAAGCCATGTGCACCAGGCAGTGGGTACTGCCACCCTGAATCCAGAACTGTCCTGGAGGATATCTGACCCACCCCCCCATCCCAGCACTGCACATGCAGCTCAGGGGGCACTGCCTGCAGGCATCCAGGACCCCGCTTGGGGCTGGGATGGTGGAGGCCCGGGCTTTCTGTGGAGTGGCTGCACCTGGGCTGTGCCTGTTCTGGCTCCTGCGAGTCCGCTCCCATCAGGGCTCCTTAGGGGCTTGACTCAGCTGCACTCAGGGCCCCTCTAGGGAAGCCGGCAACTTGGCTCACACCACTATTTCTCATTTCCCAGCAAAGATTCTGGGAGAGTGGGAGAGTGGAAAAGTGGGTGAAGATGCTGAGGAAGTGGGATCAATCCCAGGGCAGTGAGAAGGTAAAGTAGAGACCTGAGAGCTGGGCGAGCAGCACTGTCCTGTCCCTGAAGGACCACAGGCCTGGGTCCCCAGGACAGCCTGCAGCTTTCCTGCCCACCCCAACGAGTGTCACCTCACTCACACAGAATCTGATGCCAGAGCCAGGCCTATCCTAGGCCCAGGGCCCAGTCAGGAGGGATAAGTTGGGACCACAGTCCACAATGTGCCCAAGGCCTCATCCACTCCTAATTGTGGGAGACGGGGCCCAGGTCTAGGTAGACCTGACCTCTCCCAGGAAACCACAGAGCCAAAGGCAAGAATCTTCCAAATGCCAAACGTTCCATCTCCTCGGTGTCACCCTGTGCCCTGTTTCACCAGAGCTTTCTTCTTTCCTGAAGATGCACAGGCGGGTCAATAAATGGGTCCACCCATGGGTGCGGGGTCAGGTACAGTCTCTCCTGTCGGATGTTGGGAAGGTGAAGGCAGAGAACAAGGAAAATATGAGGTTCAGCCCTTCCACACTCGGCAGAGGCAGCGCCAACAGGCCAGGCCTTGTCAGGAGCTTGGGGGAGCCCAGGGGGTAGGTCACGCACCATGGGGACCCCTTATGCAACCTCAGTGCTTTCCTGGCTCTTCCGAGACTCGGGGGTCCTGGACACTCCTGCCGGGAAGGCCCTGCCCATCACCCCACTGCCTGCACCTCCGTTCCCTTCAGCTTGGTCCAGTGCAGACAGTGGATCCAGAGATGGACAGATACCACCTGAATCCAAGTAAGGGCCCCAGATCTGAGTGGGGGACAAAGATGAGAAACCAGGTGAAAGAGCAAGGAAACACACCCACAGAAACCATAAAATGAGAAAAGCAACCAAACACACAGGAACAACAGCTAGAAGTGAAGTTGTTTAGAAAGGAAAAGACTTAGTTGGGATGAAGAATGGGTCTTTTCCTGTACCCCCAGCGAGGACCCTGCACCTGGCCTCCTTCCCACAGCTCAGCCCCGACTCCACCTGAGGGTCCCCCCAGGTCACATCGCCCAGGCAGGGTGCTCTGTGCACACCTGGCAAGCGAAAGTGCAGTGATGCACCCAGACCAATGGGACCGGCCAGTGAAGCCTGGACACCAGGAAATGCTGCCTGAGGAGGTGCGATGGTGGTCACACTTCAAGCAGCCAGAAATAGTCTATTCCTTAATGTGGTAAATATGTACACATGTGGACATCCACTGATGATTGTGGAACAACAGCCAGCATCGTGCTTAATCTGGAAACCCTCAAAGGGCCCCCATAGAGCCGAGGACAAGAGAAGGCTCTAGTTACCAACCACACAGCGTATCTCTGTGGCCCTGCAGATGCGGCTCAGGGCAATGAGACAGGTAAAGAAGGCGTTTAGAGAAGAGGAGGGATGAGTTTAGCTGTGGAGTGCTGTCATGGCAGGAGGGTGACCCCAGACTCCTCCAGTTCTAGCTGCAGGGCCAGGTGAGGCCAGGTCCTTCCCAGGAAGGAAGGGGCAGCACCAGACATCCCCAATCCGGGGGCCCTGCACAGCCACCCACAAATTCCCCCGATCTTCTGAGAGCCCGAGTCCATTTCTAAACTTATTACCAGGATCCCAGCCAGGTGCATCCAGATCCAGGTGAAAACCAGACAACCTGCCCAGTCGCTAATGATGCCACGGGTGTAGGGACATAAGGGACTCGGCCAAGAGCCTAGTCGGCCACGAGAGAGTGGACTGAAGGAGCAGGTGGTTACTACTTACAGCACACGTGGTTATAATTTACAGTACACAATGGTGCCACTTGAATCAGTATTGACCAACTACTTAGTAAATATTATAAGAAAAATGTTCTATTCACCAAAGCAGCAAAGCTTCTGAGCCAAAAGAATATCAAAACTGAATTACAAATTATGTAAGATCATGAAAAGCCTCACAAAATATGTTATATTTTTTAAAGACTGACATTAAAGACCTACATATTCAACTTTAAAATGAGAAGAAAAAGTTAGAAAAGGAATAAGGAAGAGGAAGTTAAAATGCAAAATGAAATAAAAACTGAAAGACGTAGAAAAGATAAATAAACCCCAAAATTGTTTACTTGGAAACACCAGTTTTGTAGCTAAGCTTCTCCCAAGCTTGAGGAAAGGAAGAGGATAAAATGTGGGGTGTTCAGATAAGCGGGGCCCTGGCCACAGGCAGGATGAGGTTGATATCAAATCTGAAGTGAGTTGCTCATCTGTTGCAAAGCAAGCCAATCTCTGACACTGGGTGTGGTGGAAGAAAATAGGAATTTTATTGCAAAGCACTGAGCAAGAGGAATGGGCAGCTAACGCTGTAACTCAGAACTCCTCAAAAAGCTACAAACAAGGGTTTTTATTTGGGGTTTTAGGTAGGGGAGGGGGACCATGTGGCTAAAGTTTACAATCGGACATTCTAGCTTCCCAATGCTCCTAGGAGATGCTTAGTCAGGTGGGGGCTGTCAGCAAGCTACTCTCTTTATCAGCGTCCTCCTGCTGTGCTACAACGCAAGCTCAGAAACTTTGGCTACTTTGTTTCCCACATTAACCTCCTGAGTATAAGACAGGTTTCACCCTAATCCAGGGAAATTTTAACACCTTCATCCTCTGTTTGAAGGTCAGAGAATTACAGGGGAAGACCATGTGCAACTGGTGGTCTTACATTTGAAAATTGAAACAGATGATTTCCAAGCAAAACCAGCCCATGTGGAAGAAAAAGAGAAGCCTTAAGTGAAGGAGAACTAAGGGCAAGATGAAAGCATCATCAAAGGACTCCTCCTGGCTGCCATGATGCAGGTCCTCAGCCCAGCTCAGGTGAGGGCAAAGGGGAAGCTCCATTTTCATAAACCTTCAGCCCCACTTCGAGAACCTCATACAGAGCGCCAGAGAGGAACACCTGTCAGTCCATTTCACATGTGGCTATGGATGTACAAGTCTAAATATAATCCTAATAGGTTTAACGTAGCAAGGCATTAAAGGAATGATCCTCATGACCCAGGATGGTGCATTCCAGAACCAGCCTGTGGGGACCAAATAGCACGTGGACACATTCAAAGGGAAAAGTCATCTGATGACATCCGTGGGTTCCAGAAAGCTAGTGAACACAATTCAGCCACTATTTGTAAATGGTTAAAAAATCATAAGTAATATAAGAGTAGAAATAAACGAAATATTTTTAAAACTATTGAAAAAAACCAACAGCAAATAAAAGGGGCCATGAAATGCTAAAGCCATTTCCATTAAAATTAGGGAGAAAGAGATGTCTGCTATCATCATTGTTATTCAGAATTGTTTTGATAGTTTTAGCTCACACAATCAGACAAGAAAATAAAAGTAACTGTCACACAAAAAAGAAAGAAGAAATAAAAATTATCTTCAGCCCCACTTGCAGGTGGTATGATCTTAGAAAACTGAAGACATTCTGCAAAAACCTATTAATCAGAAGTAGTAAACTAATCTAGCATGTTGGGTGGGTACAAGAGAATATGCAAAGGTCGAGAGTTTTCCTCTCTAGAAGCACAAAACTTTTCAAATGTTCCAGAAACATGCAGCAGTGAGGCCTATGTGGATCCCCAAGGATGTTTTTCTGCCTTCATAACCAGTGGTCCGAAAGTGGGGGTGTCAGGGCCGTGGGGCTCCACGCTCCTCCTGGACAGTTTCAGTGTTAGGGTGATGGGAGCTAGCACTGCAGATGGGCCTTGAGCCCCTGCAGCCCTCTCATGCCCTGGGGCCCAGGGTGGGGGCCGCCGGATGGGCTGAGCCAGATTCACACTTGGAAAACAGAATGAGTGGGTGAAGATGGAGGGTGAGGATGGAGCGTGGAGAGAGAGCAGTATCCCCTCACTGTCTGGCTGTAGGACTCAGGTGGGCATCAGGGAGCAGAGGCCTAATTAATGGGTGGGGGTCTGGGCCTTGGAAGAGGCCATGGCTGGCTGACCATTGGGGTCCCCTCCCCAGACCTGCTGGGCACAGGCCATGACATGGTCGTCATGGGCATAGTGGGCACTGGGGACCCTCCCTGGCTTCGGAAACAAGCAACAGAATGAGGTTTCTGCAGGAAAAACTCAGGTTCTAGCCAGCAGCACTCGCTCCATCAAGATGGCAGTTTGTGGCAGGTAGTGTTCAGTGTCTCTGATGCTAGCTCCTCTTCTTCAGTTCCACCCACAGAGAGTGAAGAAGCAGGAGAAGCTCTTCTCTCCAGAAATAAAACAGATCAGCGTGGGTGTGAACTGCACCTTCCACAACCACATCATGTTCTGGGATCGCTATGACATCAAGTGAGGCTGCTGGGCAGGCAGGGTTCCAGTGGGTCCCTGGGGGACTTGGGAGTCCCATGGGAGATGGGGGTCCCTGGAGGGAGGACACAGGGGTCCCAGGGAAACATGGAAGTCCCAGGGGAGATGGGAGTGTCAGTGGGAGGATGCAGGGGTGCAGGCGGTTCACAGGGTACCAGGGGAGGTGGGGGTCCTGGAGGAAATGCAGGGGTCTTGGCAGGACTTGGGAGTCCCAGGGGAGGTGAGAGTCCTGGGGGCATGTAGGGATTTCATGGGAGAGGGGAGGTGACAGTAGCAAACAAAATAATGCTGCATGGTGAAAGTCTTCTCAATGACCCACATGGACCTGGGGTCTGGAACCACTGAGAGGGTGGCAGGACAAGGGACTCCCAGCATTACCATGAAAGCTGAGCCAGGGTGGCATGATGTTGATCCCATGAAGAGGAGGGCCAGAGGTGTGGGGGGAGCAGGTGGGAAGTGTGAGGTGAGGCTGGGGGCCAGGCCCAGAGGGGCTAGACATGCCGTGAGCATTTAACAGGCCACCCTAGAGGGCTCCACAGGGAGGAGGCACCTGGTAATTAAGAAAATAAGTTTAATGTCAAAAAGTAAGTTGGTGAAAATTAGAATTTGGTCTTCTCTCTCTTAAAAGGATAACTTTCTTGAACTTTTAGCTGCTCTTTGTTTTTAATAATATTATTTATTTATTTATTTATTTTCCCCCCAAAGCCCCAGTAGATAGTTGGATGTCATAGTTGCACATCCTTCTAGTTGCTGTATGTGGGACGCGGCCTCAGCATGGCCGGAGAAGCGTTACGTCGGTGCACGCCCGGGATCCAAACCCGGGCCGCCAGCAGCGGAGCCCGAGCACTTAACCACTAAGCCACAGGGCCAGCCCTAGCTGCTCTTGATAAAGAGATTATGAAAGGTTTTTTTCTTTGAGTAGTCTACCAGAAGGGTAGGAATTTTATGTTTTATCAAAATAAATTTCCTGTATTTTTATCAGTTCTTTAATCACAGTTGCTAAGGTTTCTCTTATAGCTATTTAATTTTCTGCATTCATCTGAAAATCTTTAATTGTCATCATGGTTAAATGGATAACTAAGCATTATTTCATAGGGACCTATGATATTATGTTGGTAAATGTTCTTGATATAACTGTTGTAAAACTATATAACATTCCTAAAATTCTGACCTGTCCTGGTTATCAGTCATAATTCTAGTTATTATTTTAAAGTGTTGTATGTCACAAAATTTACCAAATTTGTCAATTGCCATTTTGAAATCTTTTGTCATTTATAGACAGTTATTGTTTTACTCTGATGGTTTTGCAAATATGTTTCATCTTCATAGAAATTCATGGAAAGGACTCTGACACTCTAGAATACAGGTTTCTAATAAACTTTCAGGTCATAAAACAGAACTGAGTAAAAAAATTACAGAACTCTAATGGAAAAACCCACTTCCTGAAACTGTTAACAGAAGGTCAAGATCAAGAGTTAATTACATTAGACTAAATGAACTGATGAAGATGATTATAATTCTTATGACTTTTTGTTTGAAATATTGCTCTTTTTTAATGTTTTGTTTTTTCATATTTAAGGAAATCTTTTTCTCTTTTCTCTCAAGCTAACTATGACATAAGAATTTGCTAACTTATACATTTGTAATCAGAATTGAAACATTTACCTTTTTCTCCCTACCTGATCCCTCCAGAGTTCGAAAACTCTTAGTGAGTATTGTTATTGTTGTGGCAATATAGTTATTTGCATAAGTTCAATAAGAATCTGTTTGCTTTAATAGGACACTATTGGAAACATTGGTTATATTACCAAAGCTTTGACTGGAATGTCATATTTGAGAGAAACATACATAGACTCAGATACGACCAGACAGCTTTTGAGGAACAAAGATTGGACTTTATGAAATAAAGCCACTTGGAAATATTGGCCTGGTACCTTGCTTACAGGATTCCCAGAAAACTTACCAGGTGAATAAAGAAGGTCACTTCTCTGGCAGGTGCAAGGAACTTCAAGGATATTTGGGGGTACCTCAAGAGAAGAGAGGAATTCACCCAAATCTATAGGTATTATGGGCGGAGTCTGATGACAAGTCCTTGGCTTTGCTTTCCTGCAAGAGGCCTTTAAAGTTCAATCTGAGATTCCTTATAACAAGTTCCAGCAAAGGAGATTTAAAGGAGCCTATATGATCAATTGTTGTTCTTGCTGTACTTATGTAAATAATTGAGCCAAGTGTATTAAAACTAGACAATTTACAAAGCAATTAGTCTTAATTTGGCTATCTTTGGTCAAAATGAGGGTGATCTTTAAAAAATTATGTTTCACTAGAAACTATAATACACATTTGTAGATATTAGATTCTTTTTGGTGACCTGCCAAATCTAGAGAACCCACCCTAAGTCACCTCATTGGCATAAACTCCAAGGTGTGTCTTTATGAATGACAAAAGACATTCCTGTCAGGGAATTCCACATGCTTCAGGAGCTCTGTTCCCTGAATGGCCATGAAAACCATGTATATTTCTTATTATAGCATCCATGGCTTCCCCATACTCTGTGTCCACAGTATTTTCCATTAGATCAGACCAGAGGTTCCAACCCTTTCACAGGAGTAATGATGGAGTGTTTAATAATTTGTGTCATCACTGCTATTAATTTCCTGTGTGGTATAAACTGTTCTGTGTGTTTGTTACCACCCAAGGGGGGGTCATCTGCTCACTGCAAGACAAGCCAACAGTCGAGAGGCAAGGTGGTAGAAGAGAAATGGCATTTAATAAGTGATAAGCTAGCAGATCAGAATATGGCTTATGTCTGAAAGAACCACCTTACAGAACAAAGACTACAGACCAATTATATAGGTGCTGGTCTCCATGTAGGGCAGACATCTGATCTACAGGTGGGGCAGACATCTAGTCTTAGTTCTTGATAATCTTTGTCTTACTCTGATATGCATCAGAGACTGGAGCAATGCTGTATACCCTGATTTAGCTTAAAGATAATAAGAACAAAATCTTTAATGTATATAGTAAAGATTACTGTTTATGTGAGTGGTGCCAACAACTCCCCACTGTCAGTTGTAACCCAGCATAATCATATGCTGGCCACAGAAACAGGGTCATCACTGTCTGTCTGGCTACTTCCTGCTGAATGGAGTTGGCATAGGGTGACCATTGAATGAAACAGAGTCATCCATGTCTTATAATGGGTTGGAGGGACAGCATGACTCCAGAGAGGGAGTTGTTGAGTCACTGACACAGGCGGTTTAGAGATTAGTTTAGAAACACATTTGATCCCCAATTTAATTACAAGGAATAGCCAGATATTTCAGGAGACTGCAAGAATTTGGGATCCAGTCCAGTTTACAAGTAGAACACAAAATCCTCAAAGACAATTAACAGAACTAGAATCTATAGGTTAAGACATTTATGAGACTCAGCTACTGAAAGCCATTAGGATACATTTTGACTCTAATTGCAATTAATCTACTTTTAAAAACAAACACATCTTTGAGAAAATTGAGCATGGATAACATATTTATCATATTTCAAATATTTTTGTGTGATGGCTATTGGGGTTACAAAACAGCCCTACATCTTAAAAATGTATTCTCAATGCATTCTTATGCATTAAATCTCATGTTTGATTAAATAACCCACTAGTACATATAAGGATAGATGAAACAAGAATGGTAATGAAATGATAAATAATGGTGAAAGATTAGAGAAGGGTTCTATGAAGCTAAAACTGCTCTAAAAAGTAGTCTTTAAATATAAACTTAAAAATGTAAATATGAAACAAAACAAAACATTGGACTGAGGGTTAGGAAGTCTGGGTTTTACTTCCAATGCTGCTCCTAACTAGTTGTGCAAGTCAATTCCCCTTCCTGGGCCCTAACTGACTTCGCTCCAAGAGAAGAAAAAGAGGCCTTGTGACATGTAAAACTTTTTCCTGTTCCAACTTTCCATGGTTAGTAATAATTGATTCTTTCTATTTCAAAGCTACCAATGTCCCTCAGAACCTTTGTAGGATTTCATATATCAGATGAAATAAAATGGCCACATACACACAAAATAGTAATATCTATCTATCTATCTACCTATCTATCTATCTATCTATCTATCTATCTATCTATCTATCTTGTGAGGAAGATCAGCCCTGAGCTAACATCCATGCCAATCCTCCTCTTTTTACTGAGGAAGACTGGCCCTGGGCTAACATCTGTGCCTATCCTCCTCCACTTTATATGGGACGCTGCCACAACACGCCCTGACAAGCGGTGCTTTGGTGCAGGCCCGGGATCAAAACCTGGGCCGCCAGCAGTGGTGTGCACACAATTAACCACTAAGCCACGGGGCCAGCCCCAGTAATATCTATTTAAATGAATGGGAAAAAAAAGACTAGGAAGTGACAAGTTTTGAATATTTGTTTTTTAAACAATTCAGACAATGGACTTAATGCTCATATTTAAAATACGCATTTTGATGTTTACAGGCTTTATGTATTATTACTAAAAATTTCCTCCTGCCCTTCTAAATTTATCCTTCTTACCATATGAAATAACTCATAACAGGACATACTCTACCCTTTCTAATGTTTATTTTCAAATACATAGAAAATGGAAAATGACTGCTGGGAAGTCATTACTCTGTCAGTATTTATCAATTTATGGTCATTCTTGTTTCATCTATCCCCAGGCACTCAGTAGTTGATTTTACTTATAATCCCAGACATCATGTCATTCCGCAAATAACCCCTTCAGAATGTGTTTCTAAAATGTAAAGGCTCGTATATAATTCGAATGACTTTGTCACATAAAATCAAAATACTTAAAATTATGATAAGTTGTTAGAAGTGCTGAATTTTGTCAGTTGTAGTCGTTATTTAATGCAGATTGATTGCAATCCGGATGCAAAATTTATCCTGAGACAATTATTAGGTGAGGCTTGCAAGTCTTTTAACCTATATGTATCACTTCCCACTTTTTAATTCTTATTCACTTGATGAAGTTGCTAAGCCATTTGCCCACTAGAATTTGCCACAATCTAGATGTGGCTTGTTGATTATTTTATACTGTTTAACATGCTCACCCTTCTGCAAATCGACGACTACGATAACTAATCCCCAAGGACATTCCCTTGTCCTCCTCCTGGGGAATCGCACTTGATCAGCCATCCCTGAAAATGGTTGAATGTGGGCTGACGCCCTCCTGTAAAACCCATCAACATCCCACCCTCCTGCTCAGGTCAAACCACTGCTCACATCTGCAAGTCTCCAGGTCATGCCAAGCTGTACACCTGGCTCCCTGATCTGACCATCAGCACATCATCAAACTTGCAGTTATAGGAGTGTGGTGGGGGCGCAGGTGTGTTCTCTTCATGCCTGGCTATACTGCCTATCACACTTGGCCCACAGGGAATGTGCAATTGTGTGTGTGGTCCATACATAACCATAGGGTGTCCCTAGCACATGTCTGTCTAATAAGTCTCCATGGAGACTGCTATGCTGTGTCAGTACCTCCATCTATCGCACAGGTCCCTGGTATGCTTTACATATGCCAGCGTGTGTAGTTCATGTTTGCCACAAATCTTTTCTGTTGAGGATGTGGTATATGCAAGTGTGGCTCCAGGCTGTGCTGAGAGGCATCACTATTCCATACCCATACCATTGTGTCCCTAGGGTATACATATGAGATCCTCTAGTTGTGCCAAGGTGTGTATCACACATCTGTCCCACTGCGTTCCACAGATGTGTGCTGCACATCTCTAGGTTGTGATGCAGTGTCACCACCACACACCTCATGCACATCTGGCACGTATGCGCTTCATGTGGTGTGGAAACAAGAGACACATTGTGCTTCCAGGTTTGTCACCATCACAAAATTGTCCATCTGGAAAAGACCTTAAGCACCCACCTCATTGACATCTACTATACAGAAAATATGGGGGAAGGTGAACATATTAAACAGAATCAGAGAGCTTTAATTTTATTTATTTTTTCCCCCAAAGCCCCAGTAGATAGTTGTATGTCATAGCTGCACATCCTTCTAGTTGCTGTATGTGGGACACGGCCTCAGCATGGCCGGAGAAGTGGCGCATCCGTGTGTGCCCAGGATCCGAACCCGGGCTGCCAACAGTGGAGCATGAGCACTTAACGGCTAAGCCACAGGGCCCGCCCAGAATCAGAGAGCTTTGATGAGCCAAATCGAGCATGTGGCAAATACTTATGGACAAATGGCTTAGCAACTATCACATACATAACAAAAAAGAAGTAGGTGGTTTTGGTATTGCCTGTAGTAGCCATGGTAGCCATGAGTTTACTGCAGTGGGTTTTGGTCACTGTGGCAGCAGTCTGTCTCACTGCCACCTTGGCACTCGACTTGGATTCGGGGGCTTCTTCACCTGTGGCCTTCCAAAGACTTACCTCCTGTGGGACACAGTGGAGACAACAGGAAAAGACTGTTTATCATCACAATTTCTGGAGCTTATGACAATGTCTTTTGAATTTAGTGAAATTCTACATTTTGTTGACTGAGATTCCAGTAGCAATTGGCATAACTCTGGTGAATGTGTTCATTGGTGAAGGTGATTTATCAGAAATTCCAGAAGGCTATATTCCAGAACACTGGAAATATTTCAAGCATCCTATATCAAGTTGAATTGCTGTACTTTCTTTGATGGTCCTGAAGAGAATTATGAGAAAAACAATGGCTATCATTCAAATTGAAGCCAAACAGGCTGAATTACAATTAAGAGCTGAAGGTATGAAGATCAATGTGTGCCACAGACAATGGTCACCATATCAATATCTGAACATTGATAAGGAATTTATTGATCATCCTCCAAAGGCAACTGCCAATAAGTAACCTTTTATTTCTCCAAAGTGTATTCTCTTTTGGGGAAAATAAATTAATACATTCTGTATTTTTGCTCTGTGTGATGAATAAAAGGTCCTCTTCCATTGCTCTATTTCTCAATGTTGGTTCAGATTAAGGGTTTTCGGGCATGCATGATTTCAATCTTTCTTGTTCGTGTGCTTTTAGCTTTATTGAGATATAACTGATAAATAAAATGCAAGATTTATTTAAACTGTATATCGTGATGATGTGATATACATATACATTGTGAAAGGTAGATTAACGCTTTTGATTTGGGGGTTTCAGCTTCCTGTTTTGAGGACATTTAAAATTTTTTTAAAACTCAGAGAAATTGGAATTTATAAACTGCTATAGGCATATCCTTGAAAGGTTAATGTTTTATTTATCCAACAAATGAAAGTTAAAGTCCAATTATGTTAAATATCAGGAAGTATAGTATAAACACGCCTGTATTGTAGACATCTGGATTATTCAGGAGCAATTCAGGATTTTTATTACACAAGAAATATGGAACCAACTATATAAAGCATTAACACCTTAATAAACAATATTTTAGTGAATCAAAAAAAGAGGTAAGTGGTACATATAGGCATAAAAACTTAAAACACACACCTGATAAAAGCCATACAAATATATTTTGTATCCTGATTGCAACCAATCAGCCTTAAACAGCTAATTCAATTAATAAAATCCAGCACTAACATATTTTAAAGTATTTTTGTGTATTCAAGTTATCAGAGTTATGAAAGTGTCCTTACAGCTAGAAATGCATTCTGAAGAGGTTATGCATGGACATATCTGAGATTATAAGTAAAATAACCCACTAATGAGCAAGGGGATAGACACAAGAACAAACATAAAATGATAGTGATGGAAAATTGGGATGGATTCATCGGTCTCCACAAAAGTCTTTGCGATTTATAGACATATTTGAAAACAGCCATTACAAAAGGTAGACTATGTCTTTGTATCAAAAATTTTATGTGTTGAAAAGGATGAATTGAAAATGGCAGGAGGAAACTTGGTTTCTGGGATGCAAGCATGTATGGAAACATCCAAATGTACATTTTAGATATGTGCAGCTTAAGTCAATTATACTGAAACTGTTTTTTTAAAAAGACAAACATGTAAAACTTGCCACTCCCTAATCATTTTACTGTTTTGCTATTATCTGTGTTCTTCAGGTTATTTGTGGCTACTGTATCAGTACTTTGGAAAGAGAACATAATGGTGTGCTACTGGAACATCTTGCCAATCCATGTTCAGTGACATCATTTTGGCAGGTTGCAATTGATCATGACAGGAATATTTATATCAGGTAAATTGGCAAAGACTACAAACCTAGCCTTCATTTAATGTGTTCCTGAATGTTTAGACTTAAGAAAGTGGTAGAGAATATGTTAACAATGCAGATTAAACTTTAAGAGTATGGTGCAGTAGACTTTAAATTGCACATAGGACAAAAATTTGAGGGAAAAAATTTCCTTCCAGTACTCAAAAACAACTGTTCCATATGGCAAAGAAGTCATTCAAATCATTGATGAATGAGTGAAATTCCAACATGTCTTCATTGTTGTACTGTCTTCATATTTGTTAAAATAACAAATTCATATAAAGAAAATAGGCAAAAGATTATGAGCAGAGATTTTACCAAAGACAAACAGAAGGTAAATAAAAGCATGAAAAATGCTCAACATCATGAATTCTTCAGGATATGCAGTTTAAACCAAACTGAGCTGCCACTACACTTACACCAAGGGCTAAAATTAAACATGATTGACCATAGCAGGTGCTGGCAGGGAGGAACTGGAGTTCTCATATACTCTTGGTGGGAGAGAACAACCATTTTAAATCAAAGTTTTGCAATTCTTAAAATGTTAAACATTCACCTACAATGTAAGAGTTTTACTTACTAAGAGAAAGAAAACATACATACATCTAAAACATTGATGGAAATATTCATAGTAGCTTTATTTGTAATACCACAAACCTGGAAATAACCCAAATTAGCATAAACAGATGAATGGATAAACAAAGTGGTTATCCATAGAACAGAACACTATTCAGCAATAGAAAGAATTAACTACTCACATAGGCATCATTGTTGAATCTCAAAATAATTATGCAGCATAAAGGAAACCAGTAGGAAAAAAAGTATATACCCTGTGATGCCTATTTTAACATAATACCCTCCAGGTCCATCCATGTGGTTGCAAATGGGGCAATTTTGTGTTTTTTATGGCTGAGTAGTATTCTATGGTATAAATATACCACAGCTTCTTTATCCAATCATCAGTTGAGGGACACTTGGCTTGCTTCCATGTCTCGGCTATAGTGAATAATACTGTGATGAACATAGGGGTGCATAAGCTTCTTTGGATTGTTGATTTCAGGTTCACTGGGTAGATATCCAGTACTGGGATAGTGGATCATAAGGTATTTCTATTTTTAATTTCTTGAGGAATCTCCACACTGTTTTCCAAAGACTCTGCACCAGTTTGCATTCCCACCAGCAGTGGATTAGGGTTCCCATTTCTCCACAGCATCTCCAACATTTCTTTTTTGTCTTGGTGATTATAGCCATTCTCATGGGTGTAAGATGATATCTTAGTGTGGTTTTGATTTGCATTTTCCTGATGATTAGTGATGTTCAGCATATTTTCATGTGCCTATTGGCCATCAGTATATATTCTTTGGAGAAGTATCTGTTCAATTCCTCTGCCCATTTTTTGATCGGGTTGTTTTTGTTGTTGTTGTTCAGTTGTGTGAGTTCTTTATATATTATGGAGATTAATCCCTTGTCGGAAATATGGTTTGCAAACATTTTTTCCCAGTTGGTGGGTTCTCTATTCATTTTGATCCTGGTTTCACTTGCCTTGTAGAGGCTCTTTAATCTGAGGAAGTCCCACTTGTTTATTTTTTCTTTTGTTTCCCTTGTCTGAGTAGACATGGAACTTGAAAAGATCCCTTTATGGCTGATGATAAGTAGTGTACTACCTACATTTTCCTCCAGAAGTTTCATAGTTTCAGGTCTCACCTTCAGGTCTTTGATCCATTTTGAGTTAATTTTTGTCTATGGCAAAAGAAGATGGTCTACTTTCATTCTTTTGCAAGTGGTTGTCCAGTTTTCCCAGCACCATTTATTGAGGAGACTTTCCTGTCTCCACTGTTTGTCCTTAGGTCCTTTGTCAAAGATTAGCTGCCTGTAAAGGTGAGGTTTTATTTATGGGCTTTCAATTCTGTTCCATTGACCTTTGTGTCTGTTTTTGTACCAGTACCACACTGTTTTAATTTTAATATCGCTTTGAAGTATGTTTTGAAGTCACGGATTGTGAAGCCTCCAGCTTTGTTCTTCTTTCTCAGGATTGCTTTAGCTATTTGGGGTCTTTTGTTCCCCCATATGTATGTTAGTATTCTTTGTTCTATTTCTGTAAAGAATGTCCTTGGGATTCTGATTGGGATTGCATTGTATCTGTAGATTGCTTAAGGTAGTATGGACATTTTAACTATGTTTATTCTTCCAATTGAACTGCATACAATATTTTTCCATTTCTTTATGTCATCACTGATTTCACTCAATAACGTCTTATAGTTTTCATTGTATAGGTCTTTCACTACCTTGGTTAAATTTATTCCTAGATATTTTATTCTTTTTGTTGCAATTGAATATGGAATTGTCTTCTTGAGCTGTCTGTTACTTCATTGTTGGTATATAGAAATGCAACTGATTTTTTAAGTTGATTTTGTACCCTGCAACTTGGCTGTAGTTGATGATTATTTCTAACAGTTTTCCAATGGATTTTTTAGGGTTTTCTATATATAAGATCATGTCATCTGCAAACAGCAAGAGTTTCACTTCTTCGTTGCCAATTTGGATTCCTTTTATTCCTTTTTCTTGCCTAATTGCTCTGGCCAGAACCTCCAGTACTATGTTGAATAAGAGCAGCAAGAGTGTGCACCCTTGTCTTGTTCCTGTTTTCAGGGGGATGAGTTTCAGTTTTTCCCCATTGAGTATGATGTTGGCTGTGGGTCTGTCATATACGGCCTTTATTATGTTAAGGCACTTTCCTTCTATACCCATTTTGTTGCGAGTTTTTATCATAAATGGATGTTGGATCTTGTCAAAAGCTTTCTCTGCAGTTATTGAGATGATCATATGGTTTTTATTCCTCGTTTTGTTAATGTGCTCTATCACACTGATTGATTTGCGCATGTTGAACCATCCCTGTGTCCCTAGTATAAATCCCACTTGATCATGGTGTATGATCTTTTTAATGTATTGCTGTATGCGGTTTGCCAATATTTTGTTGAGGATTTTTGGATTTATGTTCATCAGGGATATTGGTCTGTAGTTTTCCTTCTTAGTATTGTCTTTGTCTTTGATATCAGGGTAATGTTGGCCTCACAGAATGTGTTGGGAAGTGTTCCATCTTCCTCTATTTTTTGGAATAGTTTGAGAACGATAGGTATTAAGTCTTCTTTGAATGTTTGGTAAAATTCTCCAGAGAAGCCATCTGGTCCTGGACTTTTCTTTTTTGGGAGGTTTTTGATTACTGTTTCAATCTCTTTACTTGTGATAGGTCTATTCAGGTTCTCTATTTCTTCTTGATTCAGTTTTGGGAGGTTGTATGAGTCTAAGAATTTATCCATTTCTTCTAGATTACCCAATTCATTGGCATATAGTTTTTCATAGTATTCTCTTATAATCTTTTGTATTTCTGTGGTATCTGTTGTAGTTTCTCCTTTTTCATTTCTAATTTTATTTATTTGAGCCTTCTCTCTTTTTTTCTTGGTGAGTCTGGCTAAGGCTTTGTCAATTTTGTTTATCTTCTCAAAGAACCAGCTCTTTGGTTCATTGATCCTATTATTTTTTTTAATTTCAATTTCATTTATTTCTGATTTTTATTCTTTTTCTCCTTCTGATGACTTTAGGCTTTGTTTGTTCTTTTTCAAATTCTGTTAGGCATAATTTGAGGTTGCTTATGATGGTGCTCAGGGCAAGCTGCCCCAGGAAGCACCACTCTGGTATGCGGATTATTTCGAGCTGAAGACAATAAGGACTCAGAGAGCTCAGGAAAAATATTTGAGTTTCCCCTCCCAAACTGCCTAAAGAATTTAAAACCAAAAAAAATCTGTTTTAGGAAGGGGTTATTATCATGACTGCTATAAAAGATAATTTAGGATAGAGGTTACAATAGAAAAGGCACCAACAAGCCCATCTTATCGGGAGTCCTGTCTCTCTGGCCACATTCTTTGGATGGCCCTGCGAGGAGTTGCCAGACAATCATTTACATTTATAAGGGAAATCTCCATTTGTAAAGGTATCTCCCTCTCTGTTTGGAGAAGAGAGGGGGGGTGAGCTCATTTCTAGTAACTTATCAATGTGGAAGATGAGGCCTTGGGGCTGTATAATAAACCTTACTCTTGTTTACTGTGCTTTAGTGATAATCTCCTGTAATTGACTCCCCCACCCCCAAAATCCTCCTTTGTCATTGGCTGAAAATGATATTTAAGACGAGAATTTCTGCTATTGTGTGGAGAAATGCAGTGTCCCTGCTTTCTCCCATGTATACATGTTATTAAACTTGGTATTATTTTCTCCTGCTAACCTGTCTTGTTGATTATTTGGCCAGCCAGAAGAACCTTAAGGGAAAGGGCAGAGGGAGATTCTCCCTCTTCCCCTGACAGTTTTGGCGAGCCAGCCAGGAGAAGCACCGGCTGGTAAGTTGCCTTCTCTGGCTGGAAGACCTGCCTTCTCCCTGGACTACTGCAGATGATGAGATACGGGAACGCCTGACGAAAGCCGGCAAAAGGTAAGACTTCTTACCACGTCAGCCTCCCGGAATCTCTATCTGCGGAGTCCGGCGGAAGGAAGTGGGGAGAATTTTTTCTCTTTCTAAATTTAGATTGGCAGGAGAAAATATTTGGGAAACTAGTTTCTTGGGCTTTTAGTGACTCTTGGTTTAAATTTGGTAGAGTACTCTTGGTTTTTGATCTTGATCCCTTTTCCTCCCAGAGATAGTCTCTGTTTTTCTCTTTTGTCTGTGTCTTTTGTCATAAGAAGGAAATACCATAGGGTAGGACGCAGGCATAGGCCTTACAAGCCTGCTGTCCGGGCCGGCCCCACAGACTGGTGAGTTTGCGGGTCTCACCAGACCGGCGTCTACAAACTTTGCTGTGGGTTATTATGCACATGAAGTGAATGTCATTGCCAAGGGCATCTTGGAAGCCAAAAAGGCCGCAAATTTAAGTGGGCGCGGGTCGAGCAGTTAAGAGCCATTAGGGCGCTCGCCACTTTCAGAAGACTCCCGTGACAGGATAAGTTGGATCACGGAACGGGGTAGATGACACAGGTCCCCCGCCAACTGCAAGAAAATGTCCGTGCAACAACGAGGTACTCTGTAAAAGCACACAGTCCCCAACCCCGCGGCACCTCCCCCTCTAGGTATTATTCTGGCTCCAAGAGACCTAAGGTGTGGCTAAAGCTGTCATTGTGCACATAAGAAAAAAAAAAAAAACCGGATGAGGTTTTTCCTTCTGTCTGTTCTGTGTCCTGAGAAAACTTGGCTTTGTGACCAGTGAGAATATTCTCCTTGGTCTCCACCATACGGAAGGTGCATTTACCGGGGTGCACCTTGGTGGCCAGTCGAGTAGACTGGGGTTCCAAACTGTCTCTTTGTCCGGCTGTGCCAAGTTCTCAGGGGAGTTTGTCATAAAAGGCCCAGTCCATAAGGGCTTTTGTCGTCTTTACCTTCGTTGCTTGTTAGTGCTGGAAAAATCCCATTCCAGTATCGCCCGCCCGGTGTCACAGATTAGCGGGTCTGTGACTGGAGGCGTCCCACACTATTGTGGGAGACCGGAGACACCCTTTTATCCTTACCGCCTGTGCAACGAAGGTCTTTACTGTCTCTGAATATCTTTGGGAGTGAATTCTGTGGATCATGGGGGCTACATCATCTGCGCCCTCACCAGGGACGCCTCTTGCGTCCATGGTGAAGATTTATTCTAAGCGTGGAAAGTTACCTCCGGGTCTTTCCTTAAAAAGGCTTATTGGTTTGAGTCACTATTGGAATAAATATACAAGTGAAGATCCTACTCGTCAATGGCCAGACGACGGATCCTTTGAATTGGAAAAACTTCTAAATTGGGGAAAAAAATTTTTTTGAGAGCTCTCACATAATTGCTTAATTGGTACCTAAGAATTAAGGCCAGAAAAAGGAAGGGAAAAATTTGACTAGTCTTAAGACCTTGACTCAGGTTACAATTGAATTGAGAACATGTAAAAGTGTAAGTGTTGATAAGATTATAAAGGTTGGAATGTTTGAGCTAATTTTATACAAAGAGGTTACATCAACTTTGCCTGAGTATGTTTTAAAATGTCTGACTGGGAATGCTTCTCTTGTCCAAAGTTAGAAGACCAAGACCTATTGATAAAAATCTTAATGATAATTATGTTTAAAGGTATAAGAGGTGACGAAATTTACATGAAATTTTGTAAGAAAAAAACTGATGTTATTTCTATTACAGAACTGGTTAACAAAAATAGTAATTTAAATGATGGCTAATTTTATCTAATGTCTTATGAAGTCTTATAGGCAATCTAAATAGTTATTGGGAATAAGTAACTAAATAGTTGTGAAAAAGATGAATGTTGGATGAACTTTAAACAATAATTATGCGTTATGGTGGTTACAGCTTCCAAACTCTTTTTGGTGACTTAAACTTGAGAGTTTTGCTAAGTTTTATGATAAAAATTCTCTGAGTATCATCATTTCCAAATAAGATAAGATATTAGACATTGATTGCTAAATGTACATTTGTCTACTTTTGGCTTTTCATTACAGGAAAACTAAAAGGTGTTTTGGGTCTATTGGTAAACATGTGTTTTATTAAAAGATTGTACTATAAAGTAACATATTTCTAGAAGTTATGAAGTGTTTATAAATTTTCCAAGCCACAAGATACTAATGTAAAAGAAAGTTTACAATTGTTTACTTAGTTTTTACTTACAAATTAAGGTTTCTAAGGGGTAAAATTCCTAATTAGTATATGTGATTGAAGCTACTAAAAATTAAGAAAAATATGTCTGTGTACAAGGAAAGTAAGATGTATAAAGGTACAAAGAATGGAAATATTTTGTTTGGTTAAAAAAGATAAATTTGTCCTCAAGTACTAGGAGGGAAAAGAAAGACATGGGACAAATTCTGAATGTAAAAGGAAAGTTATAGAAGGTTTGTGGAAGAGGAATTCTGGAAAAGGAGTTTTATGCATGGTCAAGTTGGCTAAGGTTGAAATGAATTTAATTAAGTAAATGAGTTTTAATAGCAGAAATAAGCTGGTGCAAAATTAAAATTTGGTCTTCTGTCTCTTAAAAGGATAATTTGCTTAAACTTGATAAAGAGGTTACAAAAGATTTTTCTTTACCTTTGAGTAAGTCTACCTAAAAGACAGAAGAAAAAAAAAACTGTTAAAATAATTTCCTACGTTCAAAAGACTGAGGTCTCTCTATTAAGACTTTTGGACTGTTAATGCTCTGTTTGCTTTGATTGTTTATATTTTTGACAAGCTCCCCCAAAATTCATATCTTAAAGTCTTTTTTTTAACTTTTATTTCTTTGGGAATTTTCAAAGGGCCCTGGAACTTCTCAAAGAAATTTGCTCTCTTCCTATAAGGGGAAAGATACTAAACTTATTAGGCTTATTCAATATGTTCAATTACAAGAAAAGCATTGTCAGAACAGTGATGATAAGCCTGCTTAGGTGCTATTATGTGGGCAAATGTTATTGACATAGGTGTTTTAAAATTGTATAACATTACTGAAATTCTGATCTGTCCTGGTTATCAGTCATAATTCTGGTTATTATTATTTTAAAGTGTTGTATGTCACAAAATTAACCAAATTCCCTTGTCAATTGCCATTTTGAGGTCTTGTTGTTTACAGACTTATTTCTTTGCTCTAATTCTTTTGCAAAATGTTTCGACTTCAGAAAAATTCATGGAAAGGACTCAGACATTTACACTGGAGTACAGGTTTCTGACAAACTTTCTGATCATAAAACTGAACTGGGTAAAAAAATTATAGAAATCTGATGGAGAGACTGATAACTTCATAAAGCTGCTAACAAAAAGATTGGGATCAAGAATGGATTACACAGGACTGAACCAACTGATAAGGATGATTATAATTTTTATGATTTTTCGTTTGAAGTATTGCTGAATTTTTAATGTTTTTTCAGATTTAAGAAAAACTTTTTCTCTTTTCTCCTGAGCTAGCTATGACTTATAGCAATTTGGTAAATGATACTTTTATAAGTAAAATTGAAATATTTATCTTTTTCTCTCTACCTGATCCCTTGAATTTAGAAACTCTTAGTAAGTGAATATTGTTGTTTTCATGGCAATATAGTTATTTGCATAAGTTCAATAAGAATCTGTTCTCCTTATAACAGGACACAATTGGAAACACTGGTTCTATTACCAAGGTTGTGACTGGAACATCATATTTACAATATAACCATACAGCTTTTGAGGAATGAAGATTAGACTTTATGGAATAAAGCCACGTAGAAATATTGGCCTGGTACCTTATGTTCCAAGCAGCACTTACCAGGATAAGTAAAGAATGTCACTTATCTGGCAGGTACAAGGAACCTTGAAATATTTTGGGGAAACCTCAGAATAGAGGAATTCACCCAAATTTATAGGTATTGCAGACAAAGTCTGATGACAAAATCCTTGGCTTGGCTTTCCTGGCCTCGAGAGACCTTTAAAGTTCAATGTGAGATTCCTTATAAAAAGTTCCAGCAAAGCAGATTTAAAAGAGCCTATGTGATCAACTGCTATTCTTGCTGTACTTATGTAAATAATTGAGCCAACTCTATTGGAACTAGACTTATTTTGCAAACTAGTTTTAATTTTGCTATCTTAATAAAAATGAGGGTGATTTTAGAGAAAAAAATTATATTTCAGTAAAAACTATTTCAGTATAAATTTGCGGATATTAGATCCTAGTTTTGTTGTCTTTTGAGGTTTTTGTTTTATATCTGTTGACTGAACTGGATCCTGATTTCTTCTAGTCTCCTGAAATATCTGGCTACAGATGTCCAAACTAACGTTTTTGATTTTTTTCCATCATTTTCATTTAAAATCACTGAGAACTGAACCTGCCCTTTTTCCTGAAGCCTTACAAACTGAAGCTGATGAACTTGATATAAACTTAAGAAATGACCTGACGACACCATCAGAGACATTTTAAACTGCAAAAGATACTTTGACCTTGACATCTAAAATTCTTCTTCACTGGCTGTCCTCTGAACTCAAAAACTGGTTTACAATTTGCTCTAACCATTAATCTTGTTTTTCTTTCGTTTACATAAATATGCTTCTGGAGTCTGCCATGCTGTTGGCACAATTTAGAAATCCCGTGGATTCTTAACTTCTGCAAAAACTCCTATTGCTAATGGACACTTAATTGCAGCCTTATTACAAGCTATTCACCTTCCTTCAAAAATTGCCATTGTTCATTGTTCAGCCCATACTAAAGAGACTGATGTCATATCTTTAGGGAATGACAGGGCTGACAGAGCTGCTAAACATACAGCTCACTATGGACCCCCTTATCCGTTTTCCACCCAATTCTTAAACCTGCCTTTATCCCTGACTGATGTTATTAACTATCAGGCAAATGCCCCACAATCTGAAAAAGACAATTAGATACAAAAGGGTGCCAAACAATTATCAGATGGATTATACATTGGACCAAATGGACTTCCAGTAGCTCCTTTTCTTTTGACTTTTTGGCTTGCACTTATCTCCCACCAAGTGGGACATATGTGCAAACGGGGGATAGTTAAGGAACTGAAAGACAATTGGTTTTGCCCTGGCATCCATAAAATTTCTGACCAAATCCCCTCCCAGTGCACAAGTTGCAAATCTTACCAAGTCTCTGGGAGAAATCAGTGTGATCCAGAAAGTCCTCCCAGGCCCACGCTGCCTTTTGCGGCACTCCAAATGGATTTTATAGACTTTCCTTCAGCTTTAGGTTACTCTCACTGTTTGGTTATTGTCTGCATGTTTAGTGGATGGACTGAATGCTATCCGACCAGACATGCAGATGCCACAACAGTGGTAAAAAAATTAATAACAGAAGTTATTCCTCGTTTTGGCATTCCTTTATGGATTGAATCAGACCAAGGAACTCATTTTACAGCAGAGATAAACCACTTGCTTGCAAAAATTCTGGGGTATTCATTAAAATGTCATACCCCATATCACCCTCAGTCATCAGGGCAAGTAGAACGTAAAAATCTAGATATAAAAAGAACTCTAGGAAAAATCTGTCAAGAAACTGGACTTAAATGGCCAGAAGCTCTGCCCTTGGCCCTTATGAAGATTCAAAATACTCCAAATAGAAGGCATGGATTGACTCCTTTTGAAATAGTTTTTGGACGTCCAATGCCTACTGGTGTCTCTAAACCTTCAATTCCTGGATTAAATGAATATTATGGGAACTTAAGTGAACAATTTGATGCTATGACTTGTTATATACAAAAATTAACTAGTATACTTGAAGCATATCGTCAACAGGTAAAAGAGGCATGGCCACCACCTTCTGACAAGCCTTGCCATCCCTTTCGACCAGGAGACCGGGTGTACATCAAGGTCTTTAGAAGAAAACACGCACTGTCACCTCGCTGGGAAGGACCTTATGAAGTCTTACTGACGACCTGCACTGCCATCAAAATAAAGGAAAAATCTTCCTGGATCCATGCGAGCCACGCCAAAATAGACCCAGAACATCGCTCTCAAGACAACTGGGAGATAATCCCCACAGGTGACCTTAAACTAAGGATTTCGAGGGCCAAAACCCAGGCCCCAGAAGCAGCCGACATCACGAAGTAGACAGCTTTTCCCAAGATCACGGATCAAGAAAACCTACTTTGACCCATTTCCTCCCCCTTGCTTCAAAACTCCCTATATATATACACACTCACACACACAAACTATTAGTGGATATATATATATATATTTTTAATCATTTAATAGAAAGCTGACTGGAGAGTGCTGGTCTCTATCTGTCCCTCTTCCCCTCTCTAAGTCTCCGCTATGGGCTCTTTTCCGATCCGTGTCTTGCTTTTACTAACCCTCTCCTTTTCAACAGGTCGGGCACAGACCAAACACCCCCTTATGCCAGTTTACCAAGCCCTAGCCACGCTAACTAATCAATCTGACTGTTGGTTATGTCAACAGCTAGATAGTGCAAAAGAACCTGAACTAGTCTTTGTTCCTGCTGATATGAACACCTGGTGGACTAAGTACGGAAAATGGACGAGTAACAGAGTATGGTATCCGCAAGAAGGGAAACTTCACTTTGCTTCTTCTCCTGGTGAGTCACTTGGGCCCCAGAAAGATTACTTAGAAGGTCAAGGACTGTCCCTTGCCCAAGCACAAACAATAAGTGAAAGTTTTTCCCTCTGCATTGAAAGTAAACATGGCACTGGACCTTTCCTGGGTGATATACCAAGACAATATTGCCGTCAAACTCTGTGGTTTGATTCCGCAGGTGGCATCTTCAGAACTCTCAAGGGAATTGTAAGTGACTCTATCACTACTCCCTCTGGCACAAACATTTGCCAAATCACCAAGTGCTCTGGATGGCTTACGAGCCACCCGTGTGCAACTTGGGGTATAGCAGCTATCCGCATGGTTAAGCTGCCCAATGCCACAGACTATATATGGGTGGATCAAAAATCTGGACTCACCTGGTCAGGTGACAAGACCAGGCTTTATAGCTGTCAGAATCAGACTGCAGGCCTCCTGTACCAGCTATTCCGCAATCTGTTCTGTTCTCGCAGACTGACTGGAGTTCATGGGAAATGGAGATGTTTAGGTAGTAACAGTGCAAGTGGCACAGATCATGAAATAGTCCAGATCCTGGGAACTACAGACTCAATTCTAACCTTGTCTTTTAACTACACTGGTCTTTTCATTTTATGCGGCAACAAAGTGTATAAAGGATTCCCACCTAATTGGTCAGGACGATGCGGACTTGGATACCTGGCTCCTTCTGTCACCAAACACTCCACCTTAAATGCTAGCCAAATTACAAACTTGGGTTCGTTTGTTCATAAGATTGTGCCACATAAACGTGCCAGTCGAGAAAGCGTGGAAAATCCACTTGTATATCACAACTCCAAGTTCTTTTCAGCATTGAGAGTCCTATTCCCTGGCTTTGGAGATTATGAGTTGGAAAAAGCAATATTAAATCTCTCTATGATAATGGAACAAGAGTTCAACACCACCATGCAAACCTTAAACATACTCCAGTCAGAGATTAACAGCCTAGCATCTGTGGTGCTCCAAAATCGGCATGCTCTGGACGTACTCACTGCCCAGCAAGGAGGAGCATGCGCAATCATTGGAGAAAAATGTTGTTTTTATGTGAATCAAACAGGTCAAGTAATATGTAACTTAAATCTATTAAAAGAGAAGATTGACATTTTTCATCAGATAAACGAAGCTCACACATTTTATTGGACTGACTTGTTTCCAGGATTGGGGGACTGGTTTAATGGAGTGTGGGGAAATGTGCTCCGATTTGTTCTTTTCTGCTTGTTCATCCTCATTCTAACCTATGTTCTTGTCTCTCTTTGCAGACTTCTTATCACCCGGGTACTAACACGATTTCTCTCTCCACAGTCACCAGCTCAGCTTTTAATATGTGAAACTTCTAGGGAAGTTTCAGAGGAGGGAACTGATGGTGCTCAGGGCAAGCTGCCCCAGGAAGCACCACTCTGGTATGCGGATTATTTCGAGCTGAAGACAATAAGGACTCAGAGAGCTCAGGAAAAATATTTGAGTTTCCCCTCCCAAACTGCCTAAAGAATTTAAAACCAAAAAAAATCTGTTTTAGGAAGGGGTTATTATCATGACTGCTATAAAAGATAATTTAGGATAGAGGTTACAATAGAAAAGGCACCAACAAGCCCATCTTATCGGGAGTCCTGTCTCTCTGGCCACATTCTTTGGATGGCCCTGCGAGGAGTTGCCAGACAATCATTTACATTTATAAGGGAAATCTCCATTTGTAAAGGTATCTCCCTCTCTGTTTGGAGAAGAGAGGGGGGGGTGAGCTCATTTCTAGTAACTTATCAATGTGGAAGATGAGGCCTTGGGGCTGTATAATAAACCTTACTCTTGTTTACTGTGCTTTAGTGGTAATCTCCTGTAATTGACTCCCCCACCCCCAAAATCCTCCTTTGTCATTGGCTGAAAATGATATTTAAGATGAGAATTTCTGCTATTGTGTTGAGAAACGCAGTGTCCCTGCTTTCTCCCATGTATACATGTTATTAAACTTGGTATTATTTTCTCCTGCTAACCTGTCTTGTTGATTATTTGGCCAGCCAGAAGAACCATAAGGGAAAGGGCAGAGGGAGATTCTCCCTCTTCCCCCGACACTTATTTGGGCTTTTTCTTGTTTGTTAAGGTGGGCCTGTATTGCTATGAGTTTCCCTCGCAGGGAAAGTTCTCTGCTCCTTTTTCCCTCTCTTCTCTCTCTGGAATACCTATAATCCTTATGTTGTATTCTCTAATTGAGTCAGCTATTTCTTGGCGAGTTTCTTCATTTCTTTTTAGTCTTAGTTCTCTTTCCTCCTCCCTCTGGAGCATTGTTGTCCTCAATATTGCTAATTCTTTCCTCCATATTGTCAGCTCTGATGCTTAAGGCTTCCAGATTTGTCTTTATCTCCTCTATTGTGTTTTTCATCTCTCTAAGATTTATGATTGGGTTTTTTTTATGGTTTTAATCTCTTTTGTGAAGAAACTCCTGATTTCATTGAATTGTCTGTTTTCTTATATTTCATTAAGATTTTTTATGATGACTATTTTGCATTCTCTGTCACTAAGGTTATACATTTCTGTGCTTTCTGGGTTGACTTCTGGATGCTTGTCATTTTCCTTTTGGTCCAGAAATTTAATATATTTTTGCATAGTGCCTGTCGGTGTTGGCTTACTTTTTCTCATAGTGAAAACATATGGTCACAGTTTCCTCTTGCTGCCACCAGGCGGGGGTCAAGGGCTGTGTATTCTGGCCTGCCTCAATCCACGGGCACACTTGTTAGCCTCCGGCTGATGTGAAGCGTGGCTAAGCCAAGGCTGCTGGGGCTGAAGCGTGGGAACAGCTGGAGCTGGAGCAGGGTAACAGCTGGAACTGTAGCTCAGCTAGGGTGAAGCAACTTGGGTTCGGGTGCCGGTGGGTTGAAGCAGCTGCAGCTGAAGTACTGCTGGGCCAAAGAAGCAGGAGCTGGAGTGCCACTGGGCCAAAGAAGCTGGAGCTGGAGTGCTCTGGGTCAAAGGAGGAGCTGGCTCACCCCACTACTGGTGGGGCCCATGTGCCCGGGGGCTGCTGCATCTGGGGATGGGGCTGAGCACAAGTGCTGCTGTGCTGAAGCACTGGTCAGGCAGGCAGGGTAGGGGAGGGGAGCTTACTTTTGCCTCCCCAATCTCAGAGGTTTCTTGCCTTGCTCTGGCTCTCTGCTCTCCTGAGGGGCTAGCTTGTTGCAAGTACCCTCACAACAGTACTGCTCCCTCCATAGGGGGATCCCTATGGGCTGTTAGCAGTCTTGGAGAACGCTGGTTTCCATGTGGCAAGCTGCCCCTTGCGCCCCCCCCCCCCCCCGAGAACTGCATGGTCTCACTCTCTGGGTCATGGTTCTTGGGAAAAGAAGGGAGTTCCTCTTACCTCCTTCCACTTACTCTGGGGATTCCAGCACCTCTGTCCTCAGGTGTACAGCTGTCTGGGTGCCTCAGACGTCCCCTGTGTTGTGTGACTAGCTTCTGTTGGAATATGAATGTCCTTTTTGTTGTGTCTTAGAGGGGGAGAGTTCAATGGGGGAAGCTCACTCTGCCATGATGCTGACATCACTCCTATGATACCTATTTTAAATCATGGGAAAACTAATCTATTGTAAAGGAAAGTAAATCAACGATCACCTGGAGAGCTGGGGAAGGCACCCACAAGGTAAATATGTGGGTGACAGATAAGTTCATTTTCACGAGTATGACAATGGTTTCACAGCTGTATATGTACATCAAAACTTAGCAAATGTACACATTAGGTAAGTACACTTGCCTGCCTGTCAATTATACAAATTATACCTTAACTAAGTTCTAAAAATGAAAGCCTAGGTGTCTCTCTTTTCCTAGAACATAAGGTTGGCAACCCTACATGGACCCCACCATCTCTCTCCTCACACCCCCAGAGAGGCAGCCTTGCCTCAGTGGCAGCAAATATCAGCAAGCAATAAAGACTGCTGTCACCTGAATCAACAGGAATGCTGGCTGCATCACAAAGGACACATCCTTGGACAACTGGATCACTTTTCTCTCTGTCCTTGTTTTTCTGCCTATAGAGCAATGGCCCAGAGGTGAACAGACCAGAAAAGTGTGGGAATCCACCGAACATTAGATCATTTTCTCTCTCAATGAACTCAGCTACAGGAAATACAGTTACAAAGGTCCTGAAGACTTTTGTACACATTGATCACACATTCCAATATGGGTATGTTTACAAACTCTTAGAAGAGACACATTGCATCCAATTTACTACAATCTTCTCCACTCCCTATTAATCCAGTGTTTCTGTAGCAATTACACTTCCACCTGACCCTTACAGTCTTACAACAAATGACACTACCCTGTGAAACTTTGTACATTATAGCACAGGGCTCCTTTGCAGGACCTGGGGAAGAGGTCCCCTCAACATGCTGGGAACTATGTAATAGACACTATGAACAAAGGAATAAAATTCCTGCTGTTCACAGAAGCACAAAAGGTTGTCATAACAAAGGTCTCCCCTTCAGGGTGACCTCTGGCCTCCCAAAAAATTGTGGCACCAGACCACAAATTAGGACCACAAAACCCTGCAGTCTTTCTTTTGAGGCCTTGGGCAGCAATGCAAATTAGAACAATGTTGGACAAAGAGCTATTTCTGCCATCATACTGTCCCTTCTGAAGGACAGAAAGTTTGGGATCCCCACAAAATCTGGTCACCCCAACATGCTGACAAATCACAATTTTGCTTTCAAATCACCCCACAGTGAACAGAACCATGAAATTAAAGGGTCAAAAACAAAAATACCTTTACAAAAAGAACATAAACCAGAACGATGTGCAGCAAGCAGTTTCCAGATTGGACAATTAGAATCTGGAGGAGTACATCACAAGCATGACATGAGAACAACAATGTCACTGAAAAAGGTGGCCTTCATAGCAAGCTGAGGATGGGTCCTCTGGACCGAAACTGGGTCAGGTCCATTCCCTAAAGCCAGAGAGAAACGAATGAGGACTCTGTGAAGGGCTTGGGCTATTCATAATTTCCTCAAAGAAATGGGACAACACAGAAGTCAGCTTTTCTGAGCACACTAGGGTGATTACTGATGTACACTGTGCAGATGTGCCAGATAGTACAGATGAAATGGCTTTAGCCACAGAAACTGCAGTGATGTACATCTGGCAATAGTCCTCAGCAGGTTACATAGTGCATTGCATCTCCTTAAAGCCTCCCACACACCTGAAACTTCTGAGCAATCTCGTATAGTCTGTGTTCGGACAAAAGAGTTTTATGTTCAGTTAAACGTCTCTCACACAGAATCCCCTCCAGTGTTATCACACTGAGTGAAAAAACAAAACATTCCTGGCACATTTCAGGCTTTTCTCAAGCGTGAACTGCCTGGTGACTAAAGATCGATTTCTGGGTAAAAGGTTTCCAACATTCACTGCACTCATAAGGCCTTTTACAGTGTGACCTCTCTGGTGTCAATTGAGGCTAGCACTTTGACAAAAGATTTCCCACATTCCCCACATTTATAAAATCTTGTGTCACTATCAACTTGCTGGTGTCTAAAGAGGTCACATTTGAAGGTAAAGGATTTCCTACATGAACTGCACTCATTAGGCCTCTCTCCATTGTGAACTCTCCAGTGTCTAAGCAAGTTAGATTTTTGGCTAACAATTTCCCTCATTCACCACACTCATAAAGTCTTCCAGTGTGAACTCTCTGCTGTTCAATGAGGTGAGATTTTTAAGTACAAGTCTTCCCACATTCACTGCACTCACAAGGCCTTTCACCAGAGTGACCTCTCTGATGTTGACTGAGGTTCAAGCTTTGACTAAAAGATTTCCCACATTCCCCAGACTCATAAGGCTTTTCTCCCGCATTCATAAGGACTTGTACCAGTATGAATTCTCTGGTGGTGAATGAGGGTAGATTTGTGGGTAAAGGATTTCCCACATTCAGTACACTCATAAGGTATTTCTCCAGTGTGCACCCTCCAGTGCTGGAAAAGGGTAGAGCTTTGTCTAAAGGACTTCCCACATTCCCTACACTCATAAGGTTTTTCCCCAGAATGAATTCTCTCATGTTGAATAAGGCCGAAGCATCATCTGAAAGATTTCCCACATTCAGTGCACTCATAAGGCTTTTCTCCAGAATGAACTTTCAAGTGTTGAACAAGAACAGAGTATTATCTAAAGGATTTCCCACATTCACCCCACTCACATGGTCTTGAGTCAGTATGAATTCTGTGGTGTTGAATGACGTAACATTTGCAGATAGAGGATTTTCCACATTCAGTACACTCGTAAGGTCTTTTTCCAGTGTGAACTCTCTGGAGTTGGAAAAGGCTAGAGCTTTGTTTAAAGGACTTCCCACCTTCCCCACACTCATAAAGCTTTTCTCCAGAATGAACTCTCTGGTGTTCATTAAGAGTGGAGCGTCGGCTAAAGGACTTCCCACATTCACTGCACTCATAAGGTCTTTCTTCATTGTTAACTCTCTGGTGTTGAATAAGGCTAAAGCATTGTCTAAACCATTTGCCACATTCAGTGCATTCATAAGGTCTCTCTCCAGTATGAACTCTCTGGTGTTGGAAAAGGCCAGAGCTTTGACTACAGAACTTGCCACATTCACTGCACTCATAAGGCCTCTCTCCAGTGTGAACTCTCTGGTGTTTACAGAGGTTAGATTTACGGCTAAAAGACTTGCCACATTCACTACATTCACAAGGTCTTTCTCCACTGTGAACTCTCCGGCGTTGAATGAGGGAGGATTTGAAGCTAAAGGATTTCCCACATTCACCGCACTCATAAGGACTTGTGCCAGTATGAATTCTCTGGTGTTGAATGACGTAAGATTTGTGGGGAAAGGATTTCCCACATTGGCCACAGTTATACTGCTTTCCTCCAGTGTGGTATTGTCTCTGGTGGTGAATGAGTTTGAATTTGTGGATAAAGACTTTTCCACATTCACTGCATTCATACGTCCTTTCCCCAGTGCAAATTCTCTGATGTTTAATACGGTCAGAGATTTTGTTCAAGAATTTTCCACATTCACCACAGTGACATGGACTTCATCCAGTGTGAACTTGCTGGTGCTGAACAAATCTGTAGTTGCAGCTGAAGGCTTTCCCATATTTGCCACACTCATAAAGCTCTTCTCCAGAGCAGATACTCTGATGTTGTACAAGTGTGTGGTTGTGGCTGGCAGAGTCTTCACGTTCACCCCACTTGTAATGACTTTTCCCACTGTGACAGGCCTGCCCACTCTCGTTGTCACTGTGTGGCTCCTCACTGTTGGGAGTGGCCTGGTGCGGGAAAAGGCCAGAAGTGGCCAGGAAGTCCACTCAAACCTCCCTACAGGTGAGGTTCCCCTGACATATAAAGGCTGCAGCTCATCACAAATGAGGCCCTATGCACACCTCTTTTCCAAGGCTTTTCTTCACTGCCTTGCCTCTGTTGCTGGTGAAGGTTTGCAGTGAAACAAAAACATCTCAAACATGTGCAATCCAAGTATGGTTTCCGCAAAGAGTATATTATTTGGTGCTCAGCTTGGGGCAAAATATCTTTCAAGACTAGGATACACATCTCACAGGAATGGGTCTTCTGGTGGATGGACCTGCCTTAGAAGCCCTGACCAGTGACTCTCCTACAGGTACACTCTGCTCAGAAGGGGCCTCCTCATCTTCTGCTGCATGCCAACAACCTGAAAGCA
Source organism: Diceros bicornis minor (assembly GCF_020826845.1). Classification (NCBI taxonomy): domain Eukaryota; kingdom Metazoa; phylum Chordata; class Mammalia; order Perissodactyla; family Rhinocerotidae; genus Diceros; species Diceros bicornis. The sequence goes on from NC_080773.1 coordinate 36,739,812, forward strand.
CAGAAATGTTGAGAAAATGTAAGTTAACTTCAGTGGGTGTGGAAAGCCCCATTACAAAGTTGTGTCAGACACAACAAGTTGGGTCCAAGGGATTGTTCTGAAAACAAGGGACTTGGGGGCAGGAAGAAGGGTTGCTTAGCAGTACCAGGTCTCTGAGGATCACAGAATAGGAAAGATCTCACCAGACAAAAGACACAAGGATGGGGTACACCACATGGAGGACAGGCAGAGTCTCCAAATCACTCCTCTGCCAATAGCCTTCAGCAGGACCTGGTCTGCTGGTGACATGGGCACACTGTGTGGAAGGCTAGTTGTGTCCTCTCCCAATACAATTCAATTGTAATTGAGTAAATGGTGTTCAACGACTATTTAGGAATATGTGCACACTTCATGACACAAGTGCAGGTCAATGTTGGAGAATATTGCAGAGGAATAGGTGATACACAGAGGCCTCGAAGTTGGAGGTGACGAAAAGCCAAGTCAAAATGACAAGTGAGCAAAGTGTCACGTAAGGGGAAGAAGAGGTAGAAATGAGGTATGGCCAGTGACACTGCACCAAAACACTATTGGACACATGGCAGTTTCCTGGCATGATGTGAACACAGCCCTGATGTCATGTCCTCCTCTAGTTTCCACTCAACAGAGCCAGGCTTCCTCTGAAATCATTTTGCCATGCTTACCCTGTGAAGCAACCAGGGTTATCCCTATACCCTCCATTGTGGAACTACTCACAACCTAAATGATATGTCTTAATGAAAGACAGCATAGGTGAGTGATCAGGACTGGCCCAGAGCCACTTGGCACACAATAGTATTCAGAAAAGAAAATATTGGGGCTGGCCCGGTGGTGTAATGGTTAAGTCCACCTGCCCCACTTTGGCAGCCCAGGGTACATGGGTTCAGATCCCAGGAGCTGACCTATGCACCACTTATCATGCCATGCCATGCTGGCATCCCATATAGAAAATAGACGAAGATAGCACAGATGTTAGCTCAGGGACAATCTTCCTCAAGCAAAAAGAGGAAGATTGGCAACATGTTAGCTCAGGGACTATCTTCTTCAACCGAAAAAAATAAAGAAAAGAAAATATAACAAAAGACAACTGAAGAACTGTTCATGGTTCATGGCAGTAACAACCATGACCTGGCCAAGGCAGTCACAAAGAAGACATAGCCTGAGAAAGGTGGAAAACTGGACGCCATGGATCTAGATGTAGTCACCCTGACAGGGAGAAGGCAAGCAAGGAGGAATCCACTAAGCTGACTGTAAGACTCCTGACACTCAGACCCTTCTCTGCACTTTTTGATGCCACAAGTGTTAGGACTGCTTGGGGAGTCGATTGTTCAGGGCATAACACACAGTTCCGTGCTGGCACGCACAGCATATATGACAAGAAAGTGGCGAAAAGCAGCAGAGCCCACAGTTCAGATGTCAGAAAGACAGAACTAACGCTGGGGAAAACCAAAAGGCAGGACATCACCTCAGGGCACCAGGAGGGATGTGAAGGTCTTACCCACAGATGCTACAAGAGCAAAGTTCTCCAGCATCACATCACAGAACAGGAATCTCTGAGCCTCATCAAGGAGCCTCCACTCCTCCTGGGAGAAGTGACTGGCCATATTCCCAAAGTCCATACCCTGTCATAAGGGGGAAAGTTCATTCCATGATCAGCTTCTCTCCTAGGATTCCCAGTTCATCATATCCCCCACCCTCCACATCCATCCTTTGCTCACTGTACTCCCCACCTCAGAAGATACCAGACCTCCATGCCATTGGAGCCACTCTCTCCTTATATTCCCACTGGTACCATGTCCTCCCACAGCAACAATAGGCAGATGGGCAGACTGATGATATCTGAGCTCTGGGCCTGACATGTAGGCCACACTGCCTCTTGACAATGTGATGGGTGTCGCGAACACGGGTTAGGGAGAGAAGCTGGCTATATGGAAGGTGAGAGTGATCTGACACTGGTTTTGTTAGGTACTACCTGTGAGGTCTCCCAGATCGTCCCTCCAAGACACAAAAAACATGGCATCACCCTTCACCCTTATGACCCCAATTCGAGGGACCTGGGGACATCAGCTCACACTACCTCCTCATGTGCGCATCATTCTTTGAACCCCACTTCTCTCCCACAGCTGCATTCCCACAGGCACAACTTCAAAGGTCACACAACCCTACCATGATGGAGACAATTTGTTTCATGATCATCTCTTTCCAAGGATCCTAATATCAACACCTCCCTAATCTATTCCCTGCTTACCCTCCTCTCTTCCCTACATCAGTGAAGATTTCCAAGCTCAGTGGGCACTGATGCCCACTGTCTCATCATGGTCCTATTGATCACTGTGTCAGCCCTCAACAACAGGCAGGGAGACAGGTAGATGGCATTTAAGCTCTGGGGCTAACTTGTAGGGCCCCAGACCCCCTTCTTCAGGCAACTCCCCTGAGAGTCCACAGATCATTCGTTTCTCCCAGACCCCATCAAACATGGGCTCGGCCTTCACTCTTAGGCCTACACCAGGACTCTGGGACCATGAGTTCACATTCCCTCTCCATGTGCACAACACTCTTTCTACCACACCTCTCTCTCATAACTGCACTCCCACAGCCGCAGTCACCTCCTGCCCTTCACCACAGTCATCTCCTTGACCTCTCCTTACTTAGCATACGTGGTCCAGAGAATGCTCGGCACATTCAATGAGGATCAAGTACTACCCCAGACTCTCATGGTCCCCACTGACAGAGGCAACCTTGAGTCCTGCTATGAAGGCCTCTCTCTCTGACTGTTCTTTGCTTCAACCTCACCTACTGACAACCACATCAGATTTCAGATATCCATGGCCCTCCTTCACTTGATGTACCCTCACCAGTCACAGCTTTCCTGTCTCCACCTAACCCTCATTCAAGGCCCAGCCCCAGTGGCCCTTTACACCATCCTCAGGGAGTCTCACGGATGACCACTTGTGCCCATAAATGAATCCACCAGCCTACTGGAACACCCCAGGCTCCACCAAGGGTCACAGCAACGTCCTCGTGAATCTGTAGAGCAGTGAATAAGCACCAGTCTCAGCCTCAGTGTCATCTTATTTCAATTCCTCCTATGCCTCCAGCACCCATCTCCATTCCACTCATTCCTCAAAGGCCTTGGCCACATACCAAACCATATGCTCTCCCCAACCCTCTCTCTGTGTTGTGACACCCACAACCACGGCTACAAGTAGGCCCACCCTCTTCTTCCTGGGCTACTATTACCATTATCATCCTGACCAGGATCCCCCATATTAAAGCAACCTACAGCTCCTCCCTGGTCCACATACTCTCTACTACCTTTTGCAGAAGTCTAAATCCTGAACTCCTGGGGCCAGCCCAGCAGCCTAGTGGTTAAGTTCGCATGCTCCGCTTCGGCGGCCTGGGGTTTGCAGGTTCGGATACTGGGCGCGGACCTGCGTACCACTTATCAGGCCATGCTGTGGTAGATGTCCCACATATGAGGTGGAGGAAGATGGGCATGGATGTTAGCCCAGGGCCAATCTTCCTCAGCAACAAGAGGAGAACTGGCAACAGATGTTGGCTCAGAACTAATCTTCCTCACCAAAAAAATAATAGTTAATAAATAAATAATTTTTTAAAAAATCCTGAACTCCTCCTCAGAGTTCCAGATGCCCACAAACTGTTTTCTGAAACATCTCATACCCTTAGCAGGTCATAAAAAAACTTCTGGGTCCAGGGGGCCGGCCCAGTGATGCAAGCAGTTAAGTGTGCCGGTTCGGATCCTGGGCGTGCACTGATGCACCGTTTGTCAAGCCATGCTGTGGCAGCGTCCCATACAAAGTAGAGGAAGATGGGCATGGATGTTAGCCAGGGGCCAGTCTTCCTCAGCAAAAAGAGGAGGATTGGCAGATGTTAGCTCAGGGCTGATCTTCCTCACAAAAAAAAAAAAAAAAAAACTTCTGGGTCCAGCCCAGTGGTGTAGCAGTTGAGTTCGTGTGCTCCACTTCAGATCCTAGGTGTGAACCTACATACTGTTCATGGAGCCATGCTGAGGCAGCATCCTACATACGGCAACTAGAAGGATGTACAACTATGACACACAACTATCTACTGGGGCTCTGGGGAGAAAAAAGGAGGAAGATTGCCAACAGTGGCTAGCTCAGGGCGAATCTTCCTCAAAAAAAAGTAGCCTGGGAAAAAAAAATCCTTCTGATATCTCCATTGACAATTATTTACTATGGACTTCCCCATTTTAGTTGATGGATGTACCATCCTTCCAGCTGCTAAAAGCAAACCTTCAAGTTATCCCTAATTCCTCTCTCTCTTTCTCTCAACCTCAAAATTAGAAAATGCAGGCAACCATACCCAAGACATTGATGCAGAACCCAACCATGATTAACCACCCCCACAGCCACCACCCTGATCCAGCTACCATTACACTCACCCAGACTATTGCAGTAGTACTCCAACACTCATCTTCCTACCACCCACCTCACACCCATACTGTTCATGCTGCAGCTACAGGGAGCCTGATGCGACCAGGGTCAGATCACCTGCCTTAACCGCTCCAAAATCCCCTGCTCCCACCACCTCCAGAAGAGACACCCAACTTCTCACAGAGCTGTTCCAGACCTGACTCCTACCTTACTGCTCCCAGTTCCCATGAGAAAGTAGGATACCTGCAGGTCCCTGATTCAGTTCAGCCTTCCCTCCAAGTCTTTGTACATTCTTGTAACCATGCCTAGGGCAAGCTTCCACAGCTTTTTCTGATTGCCAAAAACAGGAACCACTCCAAAAAATCTTATGCATGGACTTAGGACTCTGGGTTTGGTGCCTGTTCAAGGTCCCCAGGCCCAAGGGCTGGAAGAGTGGCAGAACAGTCCCAGAACACCATTATCCCAGAGATTATGTGGGTAGGATGGGTGAGGACTAGGGAGGACCTGCAATAAAGGACACACACCAGTATCCCTATGCCATTCTGCAGTTCTGGGGAATCGGGGGAAAGGGAAAGGTCATCTGCGAGTCTGGCAACCACGGCCAGGATCCCACGGGCTCAGGCCGATAAGTACCACTGCGCAGCCCAGGAGCCAGGTGATCTCAAGAGGCCTGCATTCCCTATGGCCTCAGTCCTGAGTACACTCTTCCAGTTACGCAATCCTCTACAGGACTCAACCTTCGTGTGGCTAACTATTAGCATCTCTCCTCCGATCTGTGCTTCCCCCAGACCAGCTTTTGGAAAACCTTCAGAACCGTATCTCAGGCAGTGGCCCTCTTTTGTTCACAACCCTCTGTGGCTCCCAGCGTCCTGACAATGAAGGTAAAACTCCTCAAGCACAACTTAACCTCACATTCTCTGTCGCCTGTGGACAGAAACAAGAGCCTGGTTTTCCCTAATCCTCCGGCTCAGCTGCCCCTGCACGGCTTTACCCCCCGCCGAGCCCTCCCCTGTAACCCTCTCCCACACCCGTCACCCCGGTTCTCAGAAGCAGGCTCCACGAGCGCCTTCCCGTCCCGGACACCGGGGCTTGGGCTGCAGGCCCGTGAGCGGCGCCCGCACTCGGGGCTCTAGGGCTGGGCTGGGCTGAGGGCGGGGAAGGCGCGGAGCACGAGCACTGACCTGAGCCGGCTCCCTCCGCGCGGCCGCCGCCATCCGGCTCCGGGGTGGAGCGGGGCCGGAAGCGGCGGGAGAGGAGAGGCCCGGGCACGGCGGTCCCTGTCCCGGCCTTGGCGCGGGTCCCTTGGGCGGCGACGCCAAGCCTCAGACCCGCCCTCTGCAGCTGGGACAGCGCCTCCTCGGTCCCGTCACCTCTGCCGCGACCCAAAGCCGCGAAGCCTCCATCCGCCCGAACCAAACCCATGGAAACCGCAGTAACCACCAGAAAAGGGACGCCGGAAGTCCCGCCCAGACAGCTTCCCAGTCGCGAAATGCCGCTCTTCTGCTCTTTCATTGGAGCAACGCAGCTGTCCTTGGGCGCAGCGGGTTATGGGTAATGTAGTTCCCACGACTACGCATGCCCACAGCGCGTGGCGTTCCGTAGCTAGACATTGAGGAGAAACGTCCACGGGCACTGTGAGCGGCGCTGGGAAATAGCATCCGGGCATCAAGGGCGTGGGAGAGGGTCATTCCTTCTTAAAGGGGCCGCAGGCTGACTGCAGGAGAATGTTGTCTGCAACTCATCACTAAAGTATTTTGAGATGCTGTGAAGGAAAATTTTTTCCTCTACCCTGTTCTTACCTTCTTCGCTCAGGCTCTGTAACAAAAGACTTCAAAAGCAAACAGAAGTTCATTAACACGTACATCTGATGTATACATGATGAGTCAGAGCTGAGTAACTCAGACGTGGATTAGAATTGAGTCTTGTGTAACTTCTTCCAGGAAGAACAATACATTTTAAGCGAAGTAACAAGGACAAAGGAAAAGTACCTTGAGTCCCTAGGGGCGGCAATTAATATGGGAAAGTAATGCTGGATAAAGCCTAGTTGGTAAATTTATGTAAATTCCTCTGGTGCTATCTCCAGGCTGATGAGGTTCTGAGGTTGTTTCTGGTGATTAACTTTTGTCCTTCGTAAATTTATGTACTGCTTTTAGGCAAATAGGGGGAGAAGAGAGTGCTATTCTTGTGTTTGCTGCTTTTTAATTGCCTTTAGTTTAAAATAAATGTATGTCAGGGCCGGCCCTGTGGGGCAAGTGGTTAAGTGTGCCCGCTCCACTGTGGCAGCCCGGGGTTCGCAGGTTCGGATCCTGGGCGCACACCGACGCACTGCTTGGCAAGCCATGCTGTGGTGGCATCCCGTATAAAGTGGAGGAAGATGGGCACGGATGTTAGCCCAGGGCCAGTCTTCCTCAGCAAAAAAAAAGAGGAGGATTGGCAGATGTTAGCACAGGGCTGATCTTCCTCACAAAAAAAATGTATGTCAAAGAGGCATATTTTAGGGCAAAGTGAAGAGGAGCTCATATTCCAGGGATGGAGTCAGATCCTCGCAAAGGAACCAAGTAAATGATCAAGAGAATGTAAAATGCCCCTAAGGATCCTGAAAAAAACAAAAACAAAAGAGCATGAAGAGACCAGAGAGTTTGGGGTGACTCTAGATGGGGCAACCCAAGAAGGCCTCTCAGAGGAGGGGATATTGGACTGAGTCTGGAATGCAGTGAGGAAGGGAGCCATGTGGACGACAAATGAATACAGTATTCAAGTCCTACCAGTAAGTAGGGCTACAATGAGAGAAACACAGGGCCTCTTGGGCACTTACATCTAAAGGGACACCTCATTTCTGCACATTGTCATCACTGAACAGTTTAATGGACTCGCTTTCCAAATACAAGTCATTGTCTTCACCAGGAAAATGGATTCTCTATTAGAATCCGGTTCCTGTTGCTGATAAATAGACAACGACTGCAAAGATAAACCCAGTGACATTCTTGGTCCTAGGTCCCGTCACCACAGGCCCCACCCAACACCCGGAAGCCTCCGTCCGCGCGAACCGAACGCACAGAAACCGCAGTAACCCTCAGAAAAGGGACGCCGGAAGTCCCTCCCGTAAAGCTTCCTAGGCACGGAAATGTCCCTGTTCTGCTCTTTCATTGGAGCAACGCAGCCGTCCTTCAGTGCAGTGTGTTCTGGGTAATGTAGTTCCCAGGACTCCAGATGCCCACAGCTCGGGGCGTTCCTTAGCTAGACGTTAAGGAGAAACGTTCCTGGGCACTGTGAGGGGCGCTGGGAAATAACATCCGGGCATCAAGGACGTGGGAGAGGGTCATTCCTTCTTAAAGGGGCCGAGGGCTGCCTGCAGGGGAGTGTTGACTGCAGCTCATCAGTAAAGTATTTTGAGATACTGGACAGGAAAATTTTTCCCTCTACCCTGTTCTTAACCTTCTTCGCTCAGGCTCTGTAACAAAAGACTACACCAAGAGAAAAGCGAACAGAAGTTCATTAACACGTACATCTCATGTATACATGACAGAGTCAGAATTGAGGAACTCAGAGGTGGGTTAGAATTGAGTCTTATATAACATCTTCTACAAAGAACAATACATATAAAAGAGGTAACAAAGACAAAGGAAAAGTATCTTGAGTCTCTAGCGGCGGCAATTCATATGGGAAAGTAACGCTGGATAAAGGCTTTGGTAGAGTTTATGTAAATTCCTCTGGTGCTGTCTCCAGGCTGATGGGAGTCTGAAGTTGTTTCTGGTGATTAACTTTTGTCCTTTGTAAATTTATGTACTGCTTTTAGGCAAATAGGGGGAGAACAGAGTGCTTTTCTTGTGTTTGCTGCTTTTTAATTGCCTTTAGTTTAAAATAAATGTATGTCAAAGAGGCAATTTTGGGGAAAAGTGAAGAGGAGCTCATGTTCCAGGGATGGAGGCACATCCTCACAAAGGAACCAAGTAAATGATCAAGAGAATGTAAAATGCCCCTAAGGATCCCAAGAAAAACAAAAACAGAAGAGCGTGAGGAGACCAGAGAGTTTAGGGCGACTTTAGATGGGGCAACCCAAGAAGGGCTCTCAGAGGAGGGGATATTGGACTGAGTCTGGAATGAAGTGAAAAAGAGAGGCATGTGGATGACAAATGAATAAAGTATTCAAGTCACGCCAGTAAGTAGGGTACAATGAGAGAAACACAGGGCCTCTTGGGCGCTTACATCTAAAGGAACACCTCATGGGCTGGCCCCGTGGCTTAGCGGTTAAGTGCGCGCGCTCCACCACAGGCGGCCTGGGTTCGGATCCCAGGCGCGCACCAACGCACCGCTTCTCCGGCCATGCTGAGGCCGCGTCCCACATACAGCAACTAGAAGGATGTGCAACTATGACGTACAGCTATCTACTGGGGTTTTGGGGGAAAAAAAAAGGAGGAGGATTGGCAATAGATGTTGCTCAGAGCCAGTCTTCCTCAGCAAAAAGAGGAGGATTAGCACGGATGTTAGCTCAGGGCTGATCTTCCTCACAAAAATAAATAAATAAAGGGACACCTCATTTCTGTACACTGTAGTCACTGGACAGTTGAATGGATCGCTTTCCAAATACAAGTCATTGTCTTCATCAGGAAAATGAATTCTCTGTTAGAATCCGCTTCCTGTTGCTGATAAATAGACAACAACTGCAAAGATAAACCCAGTGACATTCTTGGTTCCCAGTCTGTCCTGCAACCATCTTTGACCCAGCAGAGGAGTGGCAATTCTCAAAACGCTACTCCCACCCATCTTTGCCCACAAATTCAACCCTTCCTCTGCCCCAGCCCTTAGCTGTGTGGAGCCCAAAGGGAAGGGAGGCCCGAGGGCCAGACTCCCACTGAGATGAGCCTCTAAGATCATTGCAAGCCCAGATATGCATCTCACTATAGCAGTGTCCGGAGCAATGTTCCCTTGGCCATGCTGGCACAGGGGGACACACCCTCACATGTGCCCTCTCTGTTCCCCTCCACTCAGAGAGGGGGATTGTTAGTATTCCCACTTTACCCCCCAAGGAAATGGAGACCAAGGGGAGCAGTGGGACTTGCTCCAGGTCACAGCCCTGGGGAAGGGCTCAGCCAAATCCACACTGGAGTTTCTGGACTCAGCAGCTCCCCTTCTCCCTGTGGTTCCATCCAAGCAGATGGCACGGGGTCAGTGGGATTCTGAGAAGCCACATTTCACCCTTCCACACTGCATCCCATTGGATTCCTGTAGTGGGAACTCCCCATATAATCCCTGGCATGGATTCAGGACTTTAGGGTGGGAGTGACCCCTGGAGGGTCACTCCAGGAGTGACTTCCTGATGTTGAGTGACCCCAGACTCAACATCAGGAAGAGAGGAAGACAAAGTGTACAGGAAAAAACGTCATCTATATCAGGGCACTAAGGACCTGTGGGAGGGGTGAGGGTCTCAGTGAGGCAGCCCGGGAAACCCTCCACTTACCTGCCCCGGTCTTCAGCGCCAGCGCCACCACAGAAGCCCGTGGTCAGAGTGGGCCATGAGAGGTGGCAAGCTGGGCAGGTGGCACAGGCTCAGGCGAATCCAACCCAGGTCTTACAGAACGTCAGAGATTGGTCCCTTTCTCCTTACTCCCCTTCCCTGCTCCCTGTCAAAGAGCAGCCTCGATGGTTCACAATACATCAGGAGATGAGGGTGACTCCAAACTTTGTCCCAGGCAGCCAGAAGGATGGATTTGCTATGGGCTGAGATTTCAAGACTGCAGTGGAGGAGGTTTGGAGGAACCAGTAGGACCTCATTTTTGAACATATTCTGTTTTAGATGTCTCTTAGACAAATGAGGTAGAATTTGAGGGAGATATTGAAATAAACTTTGAAAACCTATTTAAATCCTTAGATCCATTTTAAATAATAGCAGAAACAAACAGCAGAACTGAATGGAAAGTCTGTCAGGGTAAGTAATGCAATTTAAAAATAGAAGTATCACATTTAATGAAATTCAAACAGAATGATAAAGTTTCATAGGTCTACTAATTGCAGAGGTATGAAATTTTTAAAAACTAAAACTAAGTGCAGTGAAGAAAACTTGCCCTCCTGCATGTAAACCTATGGGAAATAATTGAAGGAACCTGCCACCTGCACCGTGTTCCCTGATGGCTCTAGAGCCTCGACTATGGCCTAACGAAAAACATCAGGTGGTACAACCTGTGGGGAAACAGATTATCCACTACAACTACCAGGTACTTCCTGTAGGGAGCTGGGGGGCCCTTCTTGCCCAAAACGAAACGACACCACGATGGGAACCTATCTCAGTTCTAGGTTGTGAACAACGTAAAAGGATACAGCTATGCCCCCAGGAACAGTGGAATTCAGAAATAACTCTTACTTGGCCTGTGATAAAAACTCCTGTCTAAAACAACATATGGTCTATGGGAAGGGGACGATTTCGCTGGGAGGGAATAAGAAACCATACTGTTCAACTATCAGATCACTATTGCAACCAAACTGAATTTAAGATGAACAGTTCAGGTGTTTGGTGTAATATAGAAATTATAGGAAAGATTTATCTTCCAGAGGTTAATAAGACTTATGATAATACAGACGAAGAAAATTATGCCTTTTGGGAGCTGGAACTAAGACCCCCAGCTGAAGTTAAGATCATGGAAAATGAATGGCCTGAGGAAACATTAGATTTGGCTTCTCAAGAAGTGCAAGATGCACTTCAGCAGCCCGAGGAGACTTCTCATAAAGTACAACTGCAGATAAAGGAGGGAAAAGAATTATCCAGTTAGTTCAAAAATATGCCAACATCTGTTTGGAATTCATTGGATAGTTTTCTTGTCTTTCTTGTTCATCTACTAACATTGATATTATAAAAACTGTATTCAGAATTGTAATTTTGACTGTATTAATTACCATGTTAGTCTGATTTTGTGCTAGGTGTCAAAGGAGACAACAACATGAAAAGGCCTGGCTCATGTTAGCTAGGAAGGTAGACGCAATCCAGGGTGCATTTTTAGTGAATGACTTGTAAGATAGGTAAGGAAATGAGAGGCACTCCACTGTGTCAGAGAAAAACCAAAGGAGCGCCTCCTTGTCACGAACAAAACCGTGGGTTGATGACGACCAAAAGGGAGGATTGTGAACAAACGTTTGCGGTCCCTCTCGCTGGTCTAACAGGCGAATCTAGCAAGTGAGCTGTATAGACTTAAAGTCAGTACATAAATTCCCGAGGCCGTGCAGGCCATCTTAAGCCTCTGTTAGAATGACTACAACGCCACACTTCATGATTGGAGACTTGAAACCCCACACCTCAGGCCAGACGTCAGCTGGAGACATTAGCAACAGGAACAGGTAAATGGTGCCTCGCTCTCACATTCCCCAGCTGCATTTCTCAGATATTGAGGGGAAAATGAGCGACCCTCGTCCTTGCCTCCCTCAACACATAGATAACACCAACATTCCAAGCCTTGTTTGATGAATAACCAAAAAGTTCTTAAGTTATCTTTGAAGTATATTATTATTAGATGTGTAAGCCCTTTCCTGCATGTGCACTGCTTCGTTAAAAAGTATATAACTGCACTCAGATCCGTAGATCTTGAAGCAGTTCTTCAGAATAGTCTGTTGGACTGTTTCCCGGGACCCAAGTTCCTCACTTTTATTATCAAATAAACCCCTTCATTTAACCTTTATCTAGACTCTTTATTTCAGTCGACAGGGGATTCTAGAAAAAGTCATGGTGGATCCATAAAAGGGCATATTATACAGCCGTTCAAAAGATGAGGCACCTCTGCAGATAATGATAAGGATTTCTAAAACGTTAACTGAAAAAAGCAGGCTGTGAACCTGTGAGGGGGACAGGTGTACATTTGTGATGCACGGTCCGTCTGGAAGGGCAGGAGGCCTGGAGGGCCTGGGGATCGGGGTGAGGGATGGTAGGAGTGTGTCACATCTCTGCTCTGTGCCCTGAATGGTGACAAGACCCTCTCCCTGGGGCGCTTGACCCTCAGGGGTTAAGGACTGAGGGCTCTCCTGGCTCCGCTGATCTGCACGGCTGACCGGGAGCCCCACTGTCGGTGGAATGGCAGAGCCCTCACATTCTGCTCGCCTCTTGGCACCCACTCTGCCGCATGTCTGTAGCAGTTGGAGATGCTCGTGCTCCCTGTGACAGGCTCTGCCACCTGGCACCAACCATCTCAACCCGCCTGTCCAATTCCAGACAGGAGGTGCGGCTTGCACAGTGACCACTCAGACAGGTGAGCGTGAACTGCTAGCTCCTCCCTTGGGCCGCTTTGGCAACAGAGGTCACCGGGAGGGTGGTGCTGGCGTCCCTGGGCTGTGGTCAAGGTGATACTCACCCCCAAGCACTTACAGTGAGCCGAGCTCAGGCAGCCCTCCCCGGGCTCATGAGTGAGGCTGCTGCCCCCGGTGCTATGTCCAGGGGAGGAGGAGGAGGTCAGAGCTTGGACAACTCGCCCAGGGCCGTGCTGCTCACTCAGAAGGGCTCCTCTGTGTCATGCTAGACTCCAGCCTTGAGCTCTCCAGCCTGTCAAGACTCACGGACACCCGATGGGTGACAACTCTGCATCCTGTGGGCTGGGGTGGGGACAGAGGGGCTCCCCCAGTGCAGCCCTGTCCCCACGTCTCTGGACGTGTTGCCGCCCCAGGCCCCAAGGCCTGCTTCCTGCTGGATCATCCATCCGGGTGGTCTCCAGGACCTCCAGTCCCACCAGCTAATGTGTTTCTTCACCGTGACTGAGGAAAATGAAGCCCCTCCTCCTGTTGCCTTGCTCACAATTGTGAAATCCAGGGTCCCTCCACCTAAGAGAAGGTCTCACAAGCACAGAGGCTGCTTGAGGTCAAATATGTAATCTTTTTCCCCAAACTCAAGCCCTCCCAATTGGCTGGTGGTGTTCTCTAAGCTGATTCACCAGCTAGAACCAGTTAAGACTTAGTAGAATGGCGTAGATGTGAGAGTTCTCATTTCCTATGAAGAACTGGGCATTTGCCTGGTCTGTGGAACCTCCTGGAGCCTGGTGCTAGGGACCTCTGGTCTCCAAACCCTCCTTCAGCAGGCACATCCCTCGGTTAGCGCAGGGCCAGGGAGGAACTTAGAGGGCAGGAACAAAGGGGTGTCCGTGGCTGGGAAGGCCCCTGGCAGTTCTCTCAGTCTACGTCCCTTTCCCAACTCTCACCTTCAGGGTTCCTGGGGCTGAGACAGTGGGAATGTGTTTCTGCAAGTGGATTTTCTTAACTTCACAAACCATCAAATTCAGCCATTTCAGTACACACTTCAGTGGGTTTTAGAATATTTACAGAGTTGCACAATCATCACTATTTCCACGACACTTCACCGCCCCATAAAGAATCTCTTGCCCATCAGCAGATACGTCCACTCCCCCCTCCCCCAGCCCCTGGCAACCACTGATCCACTTTTTGTCTCTATGGATCTGATTATTCTGGACATTTCATAAAAATGGAACCCTACAATATGTGCTCTTTTGTGTCTGGCTCCTTTCACTCAGCATCATGTCCATCCGTGTTGTAGCACAGATCAGTATTTCATTCCTTTCTGTGGTTAAGTTTCCATTGCATGTATGGACCACACTTTGCTTATCCATTCATCTATCTGTGGACACTTAGGTTGTTTCCAACTTTTTGCTATTGTGAGTAGTTCTTCTATGAACATAGATGTACAAATATTTGCTGAGGACATGTTTTCACTTCCCTTGGGCATATACCGAGGAGTGGAATTGCTGGGTCATGTGTAACTCTATGTTTAACTTTCGAGAAATTTCCAAACTGCTTTCCACAGCAGCTGCACCATTTGGCATTCCCACCAGCAATACAGGAGGCTCCAATTTCTCCACAACCTCACCAATACTTGTTCTTTTCCATTTTATTGGTAATAGCCTTCCAATGGGTGAAAAGTGGTGTCTCGTTGTGTTTCAATTTGCATTTCCCTGATGGCTAATGTTGAGCATCTTCTTCTGTGCTTGTTGGCCGTTTGTAAATCACGTTGGAGAAATGTCCACCTGAGCCCTGTGTCCGTTTTCAAATTGGGCTATTTGTCTTTTTATTGTTGAGTTTTGGATTTTTAATATATTTTTTATACTACACCCCTTATCAGACAGGTGATTCACAAATATTTTCATTCATTGTGTGAGTTGTCTTTTCATTTTCTTGATGGTGTCATTTGAAGCACGGAAGTTTTTAATTCTGATGAAGTCTGGTTTATTGATTTTTTTCTTTTGTTGCTTGTGCTTTTGGTGTCTAAGCGCAAAATTTGATTCCCAGTAAGCCTGCAGGAACCCCCTCATCAGCCGACGGCTGCACACTCCTTTCCTCAGTGCCAGCCCCGGGCTGGGAGTTTGCACACTGCACTGCTGGTCAGCAGTTGATCTGAGCCCGCCAGGTCCACGTTATTGTTCCTCATAACTCTGAAGAGAACTCGGTAATCTCATGAGGACATAAGTTCCAGGGGGCTGGGAAGGTAGCCTGTAAGCGGGAGTGTTAGAAAGTGTGAGTGTGAACCTATGATCCACCAAGCTGGATGTCAACCACCCTGGCTACGGGGTTTTCACGCCCTCTGATCAGACAGACTGGGGAGCTGCCGCAGGGAGCAGGCTTGTTTCTGCTCTGAAGCTCTTCAGTGCAGTGTAATATTTGGATTCTTTTTGTCTTGCATGTTAGACCTGAAAGAGGACCTGGACACCCGGCTGGCCTTGGAATGAGCAGACATAATAGCCCAGAATGATCAGGTGAGGCCGAGGCGGAGATCATGGCCACTAGGAGCAGGTGAAGCCCAGGTGGGATCATGGCCATTAGGAGCAGCTGAGGCCCAGGTGGGATCACAGCCTGTAGGAGCAGGTGAGGCTGTCAGGCTGCTCCCTTTCAGGCAGGTGGGTCCTTGCCCCTCAGGCTGTGCCCCTTGTCAGAGGTTCCTGGGCTCCCTCAGGATGCAGGGGAGGGAGGAGCCACCCTGCTCCCTCCTTGTCCCCACGTCCCTGGCTCTGCTGTGCTCTCACCACGGTGGCCCCTCTGGGGTACAGGGATGCCAAGCAGGGGCACCAGTGGAACCTCGGGAAGATGCTGACCTCTCGCTGTGCAAACTCCTGACCGTATCGGTTTTCTGCAGTGAGTCATCTGGACACCCCCCATCTCATCTCAAGCATGGTTTCTGTTTGCGGAAACACCTCTCTGGAGACAAGACCCGTCTCCTCAGCACAGGGCCTCATCCCCAGGTGCCCATCACAGTCCGGGGTCGGCAGTAGGCTTGAGCTGAGAGACCCAGAGGTGAACTTGGGGTAGGGGGTGCAGCTGGGCTCTGGGCCAGGCGCCTGGTTGCTCAGCAGTGTGGCCTCCACACCTGCATGAGGGAGGGTGTGATGGTGTCTGCCTCCCCCGGGCAGATTGCATCCAGCCTGGTCAGCAGGGGCTCCACAGCTGTGGCCACAGAGTGAGGGCCGCCTGGCCCAGCCTGGGGCAGTTGTCCAGCAGGTCTCCAAGGGCTCATGTGGGCCCAGCCAAGTGGCCCCGTGGGGACAAGCACCAGGGACAGTGAGGGGCGTGGCAGTGAGGGGCTTGGCCTCACACATTGAGGGGACAGGCAGGGGCAGCGTTCAGGCAGGCCCTGGCCTGGGGATCTCATGGGAAGGGGACAGAGGCAGGTGGAGTTTGAAGGCAGCTGAAGATGACCTGACCCCCTGGTCTGGTGCTGGGAGGAGATTCAGGATGGAGGCCGGGCATTGGTTGGGGGAGAGAAGGGGAGACTGGGGGAGATGGGACTGGGTGAGGCGTGTGTGCACATGGATGGAGCTAGCCTGGGGCAGCGCCAAAGGCGCTGGGCTCCTGGGATGGGGCCTCCTCTCTGAGGGAGGACAGCCAGGCACAGGGTAAGGCCCCGGGGAGGGACTCACCTGAGACACTTGAGCCAGGGCCTCGGTCAGTCCCAAGGCTTCTGCAGTGCTCTCTGGAGACACTGCCGGTCAGAACTGCAGGGAGAAACCTCGATGGAGGTGGAGGGCGCGGAGCAGAGAGAGTGGAGGAGCAGCATGGCAGGAGCAGGGAGGACAGGGAGGAGGCTGCCCTGGGGGATGAGGGCTAAATGTAGAGGGCGCAGCGGGCTGTGCGGGGACCCCGCCCCGGGAGGGAAGGAGGCTGACGATGTGGCCGGGGGCCCACCCGCCTGCCTGCGGGCCCTCAGTCGCCGCTCCTGGCCTAGTGACAAGCAGCGGTTTGGACCCACCAGAGGTGGCTCATGCTGAGAGGTTCTGAGGAGACAAGCATGAAAGATGGGCCTCAGGGGCTGAAGTGATGACAAGAGATGGGTGGAGTCGGGGCTGGAGGGTGGGCGGCCAGCTGCAGGCAGAGGCAGGGGGACACCGGACAGTCAGACCCTGTGGGGGACACGGGGACTTTGGCAGGATGGGCACACAGGGCATTCTGGGGCCAGCCCAACCCCAGGACAGTGACAGGTCACCTCCCGTTCCAGCACCAACGCTTCCCAGGCTCGCGGGGAGGGTGTTCCCCCGGCCACAGGCCCCTGGCCGCCATGCCCTTCCTCTGCCCACATCCTGGCTCCCTCCGGGCTCAGCCCTCCCTCTGAGTCTCCGGGGCCCAACTTGGGGTCCTGGGGATGGGCCTGGTCCTTCCCTGACTGCCAGCCTGGGGTAGGTCCTCAGGGCTCTGCTTTTCTTCCTTCCAGCGAGAAGGAGCTGCCGGCCTCAGCCCCCAGGAGGCGAGGGTGAGAGCCATCCTTGCCCGCAGGCAGGAGGAGGCTGCGGGCGCAGGGCTGTGGGTCCTGTACCCCAAACCCAGAGCTGTCCTGTGGGGTTGACACACCTCCCCATCCCAGAACCGCACATGCAGCTCAGGTGTGGTCTCTCCTGTTGACGTTGAGAAGGTGAAGGCGGAGAATGAAGGAAAATATGAGGTTCGGCCCTTCCACACTCGGCAGAGGCAGCGCCAACAGGCCAGGCCTTGTCAGGAGCTTGGGGTAGCCCAGGGGATAGGTCGTGCACCATGGGGACCCCTCGCCCGACCTCAGCGCTTTCTCGGCCCCTCCCGGACTCAGGGGCCCTGGACACTCCTGCCGAGAAGGCCCTGCCTGTCCCCCTGCTGCCTGCACCTCCATTCCTTTCAGCTTGGCCCAGTGCAGACAGTGGATCCAGAGACAGACAGACACCACCCGAATCCAAGTAAGGGCCCCAGACCTGAGCAGGGGACAAAGTCACACAGGAAGGATGAGAAACCAGGGGAAAGAGCAAGGAAACACACCCACAGAAACCATAAAATGAGAAAAGCAACCAAACACACAGGAACAACAGCTAAAAGTGAAGTTGTTTAGAAAGGAAAAGACTTAGTTGGGACGAGGAATGGGTCTTTTCCTGTCTCCCCAGCGTGGACCCTGCACCCGGGCTCCTTCCCACAGCTCAGCCCCGTCTCCACCCGAGGGTCCCCCCAGGTCACATTGCCCAGGAACGGTGCTCTGTGCACACCTGGCAAGTGAAAGGGCAGCGATGTGTCCAGACCGATGGGACCGGCCAGTGAAGCCTGGACACCAGGGGGAGCGATGGTGGTCACACTTCAACAAGCAGCCAGGAATAGACGATTCCTTAATGTGGTGAATATGTACACACGTGGACATCCACTGATAATTGTAGAACAACAGCCAGCATCGTGCTTAATCTGGAAACCCTCAAAGGGGCCCCGTGCAGCCGGGGACAAGAGGAGGCTCTAGTAACCAACTGCGCAGCATACCCCTGTGGCCCTGCAGACGCGGCTCAGGGTGATGAGATGGGGAAAGCAGGCGTTCAGAGAAGCTGCGGGATGAGTTGGGCTGTGGAGTGCTGTCATGGCAGGATGGTGAGCCCAGACCCCTCGTGCTCCGCGGCTGCAGGGCCAGGCGAGGCCAGCTTCTCCCCAGGAAGGAAGGGGCAGCACCAGACATCTGCATCCCGGCTGGGCCCCAATCCGGGGACCCTGCACAGCCACCCACAAATTCCCTCAAGCTTCTGAGAGCCCGAGTCCATTTCTAAACTTATTACTAGGATCCCAGCCAGGTGCATCCAGATCCAGGTGAAAACCAGACAAACTGCCCAATCACTGATGATGCCATGTATACAGGGACACGAGAGACCCGGCCAAGAGCCCAGTTGGCCACGAGAGAGTGGACTGAAGGAGCAGGTGGTTACTACTTGCAGCACACGCGGTTAAAATTTATAGTACACGATGGTGCCACTTGAATCAGTATTGACCAACTGCTTAGTAAATATTATAAGAAAAATGTTCTATTCACCAAAGCAGCAAAACTTTAGAGCTAAAAGAATATCAAAACTGAATTACAAATTATGTAAGAGATCATGAAAATTCCCACAAAATATGTTTTATCTTTAAAGACTGACATTAAAGAACTACGTATTGAACGTTAACATGAGAAGAAAAAGTTAGTAAAAGAATAAGGAAGAGGGCCGGCCCCGTGGCTTAGCGGTTAAGTGCGTGCGCTCCACTACTGGCGGCCCAGGTTCGGATCCCGGGTGCGCACCGATGCACTGCTTCTCTGGCCATGCTGAGGCCGCGTCCCACATACAGCAACTAGAAGGATGTGCAACTATGACATACAACTATCTACTAGGGCTTTGGGGGACCAAAAAAAGGACAATTGGCAATAGATGTTAGCTTAGAGCCAGTCTTCCTCAGCAAAAAGAGGAGGATTAGCATGGATGTTAGCTCAGGGCTGATCGGCCTCACAAAAAAAAAAAAAAGAAGAAGAATTTTAAAATGCAAAATGAAATAAAAACCAAAAGGTGTAGAAAAGATAAATAAACCCCAAAGTTGGTTATTTGAAAAGACCAGTTTTGTAGCTAAACTTCTCCCAAGCTTGACGCAAAGAAGAGAGAGGATAAAATGTGGGGCCTTCAGAAAGGCGGGGCCCTGACTACAGGCGGGATGAGGTCAGAGAATTCCAAGGGAAAGCCGTCTGCCACT
This sequence comes from Diceros bicornis minor, assembly GCF_020826845.1. Classification (NCBI taxonomy): domain Eukaryota; kingdom Metazoa; phylum Chordata; class Mammalia; order Perissodactyla; family Rhinocerotidae; genus Diceros; species Diceros bicornis. The sequence continues at coordinate 36,759,203 of NC_080773.1, forward strand.
CGTGGGCATACATTTGAAAATCGAGGAAACAGATGATTTACCAGCAAAATCGGCCCACGTGGAAGACAAAGAGAAGACTTAAGTGAAGGAGAACCAAGGGCAAGACGGGAGCGCCGTCAGCGGAGGCGGCTGCTCCTGGCTGCAGCTCCTCAGCCTGGCTCAGGGCGGGGCAGAGGGGAAGCTCCATTTTCATAAAGCTGCCAGCCCCACTTCCAGAGCCTCGTACAGAGCGCCAGAGAGGAACACCGGTCAGTCCATTTCACATGTGGCTATGGATGTACAAGTCTAAATATAATCCTAACAGGTTTAACGTAGCAAGGCATTAAAGGAACGATCCTCACGACCTAGGACGGTGCGTTCCAGAACCAGCCTGTGGGGACCAAATAGCACGTGGACACATTCAAAGGGAAAAGTCATCTGATGACATCCGTGGATTCCAGAAAGCTAGTGATTACAATTCAGCCGCTATTGGTAAATGGTTAAAAAATCATAAGTAATATAAGAGTAGAAATAAACTAAATATTTTTAGAACTACTGAAGAAGAGCCAACAGCAAACATCCTAAGGGGCCATGAAATGCTGAAGCCCTTTCCATTAAAATTAGGGAGAAAAAAGTTATGTCTGCTGTCATCACTGTCATTCAGAGTTGGTTTGGTAGTTTTAGCTCATACACTGAGACAAGAAAATAAAAGTAACAGTTACACAAGCAAAAAAGAAACAAAAATTATCTTCAGCCCCACTTGCAGGTGGTATGATCTTAGAAAAGTGAAGACATTCTGCAAAAACCCATTAATCAGAAGCAGTAAACTAATCTAGCATGTTGGCTGGGTACAAGAGAATATGCAAAGGTCGAGAGTTTTCCTCTCTAGAAGCACAAAAAGTTTTGAAATGGGAAACATGCAGCAGTGAGGCCTACGTGGAGCCCCAAGGACGCTCTTCTGCCATCATAACCAGGGGTCCGAAAGCGGGGGTGTCAGGGCCGTGGGGCTCTGCGCTCTTCCGGGTGGTTTTAGTGTCAGGGTGATGGGAGCCGGTGCCGCAGATGGGCCTCGAGCCCCTGCAGCCCTCCCATCCTCCGGGGCCCTGGGTGGGCTGAGCCAGATTCACGCTTGAAGAACAGAATGAGCGGGTGAAGATGGCGGGTGAGGATGAAGCGTGGAGAGAGAGAGCAGCCTCGTCTCGCTGTCTGGCTGTAGGACTCAGGTGGGCACCAGGGAGCAGAGGCCTAATTAATGGGTGGGGGTCTGGGCCTTGCAGGAGCCCATGGCTGGCTGACCATTGGGGGTCCCCTCCCCAGGGCTGCTGGGCACAGGCCGTGACATGGGGCCTATCGGACATGGGGGGCACTTGGGACCCTCCCTGGCTTCAGAAACAAGCAACAGAATGAGGTTTCTGCAGGAAAAACTCAGGTTCCAGCCAGCAGTGCTCTATTCAGGATGGCAGTTTGTGGCAGGTAGTGTTCTGTGTCTCTGATGCTGGCTCCTCCTCTTCGGTTCCACCCACAGAGAGCGAAGGGGCAGGCTAAAGCTCTTTCCAGAAATAAAACAGATCAGCCTGGGTGTGAACCGCACCTTCCACAACCACACCGTGTTCTGGGATCACTATAGCATCAAGTGAGGCTGCTGGGCAGGTGGGGTCTCAAGGGGTCCCTGGGAGACCCGGGAGTCCCAGGGGAAATGTGGGTCATGGGGGGAGGATGCAGGGGTCCCAGGGAAACATGGAAGTCCCAGGGGAGATGAGAGTCCTGGGGGGAGGATGCAGGGTATACGGGGGTACCAGGGGAGATGGGGTACCAGAAGAAACGCAGGGGTCCCAGCGGGACTTGGGAGTCCCAGGGGAGGTGAGAGTCCCAGGGGGATGTAGGGATTTCATGGGAGAGGGGAGGCGACAGTAGCAAACACAAAAATGCCACATGGTGGAAGTTCTCTCGATGACCCATGTGGGCCTGGGGTCTGGAACTACTGGGATGGTGGCAGGACAAGGGAATCCCAGCATTACCATGAAAGCTGAGCCAGGGGTGGTGCAGAGATGGCCTCATGAAGAGGAGGGGCAGAGGTGTGGGGGGCGAAGGTGGGCGGTGCTGAGGTGAGGCTGGGGGCCAGGCCCAGAGGGGCTAGACATGCCATGAGTCCTTAAGAGCCCCCCTAGAGGGCCCCACAGGCAGCGGGCACTGGGCAGCAGAGACTAGGCAGGAACAGGTCACAGATGGACTGAATGAGGGTCAGAGGGGTCATAACAACACCCAGTTTTCATGTTTTTAGTTATATATTTCTGCAAACTTTTTGCTTCTTTTAGATAATTTCCATCATTTATTAAAATAAAAGATAATATGACGAACCCTCAGATTGAGTCACTAGATCCACCATTAGTGACCCTTGTCCAGTCCAGTCTCCTGTGTTCCCCAGACACCTCCCCAGCAGCAAGTGTGTCACTGCAAACCCAAGACATCTGGTCCCACTTTATTTGTAGATGTCTCAGTATGAATTTTAAAAAGAGGGGTTCTTGGGATTTTTTGGTGAGGAAGATTGGCCCTGAGCTAACATCTGTTGCCAATCTGCCTCTTTTTGCTTGAGGAAGATTGTCCCTGAGCTAACATCCGTGCCAGTCTTCCACTATTTTGTATGTGGGACTCCGCCACAGCAGGGCTTGATGAGCAGTGTGTAGGTCCGCACCTGAGATCCAAACCTGCGAACTCCAGGCCACTGAAGCAGAATGCACAAACTTAACCGCTACACCACCGGGCCGGCCCCTGGGGGTTTCTTTTTTTATATGTGACCACGACACCATCATCACACCTCAAGTATCACTGCTATTCCTTACTAGCCTAGTCAGAGTTCACATCTTCCCAACCACCTTACCACCTGGAAGGCCAGGTTTCTTGTTGAGTAACTGGGTGTGGGGTGAAGACTCTGACTGATGGGAGACCACGTGGGAGGGACAGGAGTGCGGTTTCCATCCTGACAGATTTGAGGTGCACGTAGCTAGCCCACAGGAGACATAGCTCTGCGTGGATCCAGACGGCAGACCAGGAGATGCTCTTTAAATGCCCACACATTGGAGAGGCCGTCTCAGAGAGAGGGAGAGGAGAGGGGTCCAGCCAAGGCCAGTGCTGAGGAGCAGCCAGGCAGGCATGGACCGTGTCTCCCTAAGCTGGCCACTCAGTACCCACAGCCGATACACGTTCTTCTTACAATGAGACATTGACATTCCTCCCCCTAGAGGGCTCCGTGTGTCCCGAACCTGGTCGGCTCACAGGTGGCTCCGTGACTGCCTTGATCCAGGGAGTGTGTCCCTGCTGACGTCTGAGGCTGGGTCCAGGGCGAGTCAGCCTCCACCAGCCCTTGCCCTGAGCCACACCCCAAATGTCCATCACCCTACGGCTGCCATGCAGCAGGCCTCACGGAGACAGGAGCCTAAGGTGTGAGTGACCCCAGCCGCTCCCACCAAGCCCTCCCCATCTGCAGACCCAGGCACACAACCCATGAGGTTTCCTGTAAATGGCCAGATGGTGAATATTTTCAACTTGGGGACAGTCCACTGTTGTCCTCGAAAACGCCCATAGGATCTGAAACGAATGGGCCTGGCTGTGTTCCAGTTGGTGACCCCATTTGAAATCTCTAGCTTTTTACAGGGTGGGGACAGCTCATTTTGCGGCATTAGAAAACCAGACAGCCGGGGGAGGGTAAGGCCACGGATGCCGAGGAAAAGGCTGGTCAAGTGAGAGAGAACACCCTCATGGAAGAAAGAACTGACCAATAGGACTTCATCTAAATGAGAAACTTGCGCTCTGCGAAGGACACTGTTAAGAGAAGGAAAAGGAAAGCTACGGAGGGGGAGAAGATATTTGCAAGTCGTATGTCTGCTAAAGGACCCATACAGAATAAGAACAACAAACTCCTCAAACTCAATAATAAATGTCCCAATAAAGATGGGCACGAGATCTGAACAGGCATTTCAACAGAGAAGATAAATGTACAGACATATATATCCATATGTGTTGTGTGCATATGTAGAGAGCAAATAAACACTTGAGAAAGTGCTCAATATAAAACCACAAGGAGAAGCCACTACACACCTCTTAGAAAGGCCAAGATTCAGAACACTGACATCACCAAATGCTGACGAAGACGTGGAGCGACAGGAATTCTCACTCATGCTGGTGGGGATGCAAAATAGTGCACCCACTTTGGAGGGCAGTCTGGCAGTTTCTGACCAAGGCCCCAAAGTGCTCATAGATATTTACCCAACTGATTTGAAAACTTATGTCCATGTAAAACCTGCCTGCAACATTCACTGCTCTATACATGATCGCTAAACCTGGAAGCAACCAAGATGATCTTCAATGGCAGAATGGATAAACTGTGGTAATCCATAATTGGAATACAATCCAGTGATCAAAAGGAACAAGCTATGGATTCACTCAATAACATGGATGAATCTTGGATGCAAAGTGAAAGAAGCCAGACCCATAAATGATTCCATTCATAGAACATTCTGGAAAAGGCAAAGCCATGGGGAGGAGAAGAATCTGTGGTTGCCAGGGCCTGATGGAGTGAGGAGCACCTGGCTGCAAAGGGGGACTTTTAGGATGAAGCAGCTGCTCCACTCGGAGCTGGAGGGGTGGATGTGGCGGCTCTATACGTTTGTGAAAACCCACGCAACTGTACGTCCCAAAGACTGAACCTTAATGTATGCAAATGAACAACAGAATAAAAATTAAAACTCACCAATGGTACAGCTGAGATATTTGCCATTTATTGTATGTAGACTTCACCCCCAAAATATTTTTAAGCACTGAGGTGCCCTGGAGACTTCACTGCTTATTTGGCTGATTTCTTAACCACACCTGTGTTGTCGTCAGGGTTTGTCAGACAAAATGAAACACAGCATCAGCACAAAACAAACTCACCCTCTGCTGTTCCCCTTCCTAGTCAGCAAGCCGCGTTCCACGTGCTCTCGGCCTATTCCAGGGACAACACCGTGAGTGTCCCGGCCACCCAGCCATGGTGTCCCGAGGTGTCCTTGCCTCTTAAGAGTATTCGTGACCAAACAGGACACACTAGTCGGGACTCCAGCTCACAGTGTCACAGAGCTGCAGCAAGGGGGGCTCTCTAGTCTAAAACAGAGACAAGAGAGGGGTGGGCACAGACTCCACTTTCCAGAACCAGCAACGGCCCCTCACCCCTGGGGCTGCCCCAGGCCCCACGAGGTTGGCGGGGCTGCCGGACACTCGGCTCCGCTGAAACTAGTCACAAGTTAGCGCGGGGCCTCATAAGCGCCGCTGCTGCCATCAAACTTGAGTTTGGATCCTGGAGATGCCTTATTATTAATCAGAAACTGAGCGGGATGAAGCTTCCCATGAACTTGAACTCCGGAATAGGCCACAGACAGCAAGACAGTTCCCAAGGTGCTGCTCCCCTTCTGCCTGCTCTTTCCAGAACATTCTCTCAAGGAACATCAGCTGAGACGACTCCATGGGCTGCCCATAGCGAGGTCAGGTCCCCGTCACCCTGGCGCACCTCACTGAGGTGCCTCTGCCTCACCTGAGAAAGGAGACCCAGGAGGACACCCCAGAGCTCGGGCACGGGGCTGCCGCGGTGCTGGCACCTGAGCCGGCATGGCGGCTCTCTTGGCCCAGCGCGTCTCGGTGGCCCCACACTGTCCTCACCTCCACCCTGTGAACCTGTGCTGGGCAGGGGTCTGTCCAGGAGCTCCTTGAAAGCTGAGAGGCGAGTGCAGGGGAGGGGCACAGAGGCGGCCTCTGGGTGTATCCTTCTACGCCTTCTGACTCTTGCAGGAGGTGGGCTACTGCCAGGGCACGAGTGAGGTCCTGGCCATCCTGCTGATGTTTCTGAGTGAGGAAGACGCCTTCTGAGCACTGGCCCAGCTGATGAGCAGTGAGAGGCATGCTACACACAGCAGGTGGTTGCTACAGGCTCTTAGACGTGACTTGGAGCCCAGGAGAGCCTCCCTGTCGAGTTCCCATGGCAGTGGGGCTGCCTGGGGACCCTCACTCAGTCCATCTCCCCATCAGAAAAGGGCACCACCTCCCCACAGAGCCCTCTGGGTCCTGTAGACACAGCCCTTGGTCCCGTCCTCGTCCAGACTATTCTTAACATCCCTGCTGGTCCTTCTGCCTCACATCTGGCTGCCTGCCCAGGTGTCTCTGGGCCCACGGCCAGATGAAGCCCAGATGACAGCATCTCCCCCTGCTCTGTGCCCCCAGCCTGGCTCCCGAGCCCAGGAAATGGCCATGCACATCCCTGCCACCCACGCCGTGGGCTGGACTCCTTGCCCTTCAGTGCTGGGACCCCCCATGCTCCCATTCTGACTGCTGCGGGGATTGGGGAGGTGGCAGGGTGCTGGGGCCAGAACATCTGCCTGACCTTCAGCAAGGGGGCCAGCTGGGCTGGGCCCCATGAGGGGGGTCCTCTGCCCCAGGCCACCCCGGGCCTCAAAGACAGTCCTGCTCTCTGGAAAGAGCGTGCCCAGCCAGGGCTCCAGACGGTGTGGGGGCATGGTGGGGTCACTGCGAGAGAGAAGAGGCCTTGGGTTCAGCATGTGGCATCTCCCACTGCCCCACCCCCACACCAATGGGAGCAGGCTCCGACTGGCTGGGGACCTAGGGGCTTCTCAGGCTTCTTCATTTCTGGGTTCCCGAAACTACTGAGATTTCAGGCCCATCAGCAGCACATTCTAGGCAAAGCTCTCCCAAAGCAGAAGAAACACATGGTGAGCAGAAGCGTCCCCGTCTCCTACCCCAGGGGCACTGGCCCACTAGCTGAGAGGCCAAGGGAGGTGGGGTGTGCCCTCCTGCTGCTGGAGAGAGTTTGGATTCATTTTCTTTGTCCTGGTGGGGCCAGGGGCAAGCTGGGCCTGAGTGGGGCTACCGCAACTGCATCCACCCGGCCCCTGGGAGTGGCTACAAAGGCCCCAAATAGGGAGGTTGGTGGGCCCTGAGCAGCCTCTGCCCTTCCGTTAGGACAAGCAGCAGATGTCCACTGGGATTTACGTGGCCAAGTGGTTCCTTCAGTGCTTCAGTGACCCGGTGAGGCTGCCCGGGGACACCCGGTCCCGAGATGCTCCCAGCCCCCGGCGCCCAGGGAGGGCCTAGCTCAGCCTCACTCCCAGACAAGCAAGGCTCTGCCCGGGGGTGGATGGAGCCAGGACCCCTCCTGGGGAAGCCCAGAGCCCTCTTCGAGGAGGACCCGGCACCTCCAGGCACGGGGACCAGCTGCTTCCACTTCGGCTCCCGGAGGGAAGGTTGGGTCAGCCTGGGGTGTGGACGAGCCCTCGGTGACTTTGCAGCCAGTCACGCCCTCCTCTCGGGTGTGTTCCCGCCGGATGGGGGAGAGTCTCTGTTGTCTCCCAGGTTAGCGGTCGTCAAGGACAAGCCCTTAGGACCCTGAGCGGCCTGGTGGGGAGCACTTTCATCCAGCAGCCACATCCCCATTGAGACGAGTCCACCCCGATGAGGAGCTGCAGGACCTTGTCTGACTCAGGGACCAGAGGCAAATGGGGGGTTCTTACCCCGTGCTGAGACCCCGAGTGGCCCTGCTCAGGCTGCCTCTCCCATGTCTGCTGTCCCCACAGACCCCCTTCCCGCTCACCCTGAGCTCTGAGACGCCTACATCCTGGAGAGTGAGCGCGTGCTCACAGCCATGGCATACACAGTCCTCCAGGTGCACAGCAGCTGGTGAGCCCATGTGAGCCCGGGCGAACGACGGCCCACTGCTCTGGCCCGAGCTGGGCAGGGCACCCTCCAGAGAAGGGACAGGAATGGGGGGGCCCTTTGTTGCCCAGGCCTCCCCCTGCCGTGGCACTGCCCATGGCTCTCGTGGGCACAGCGGGACCCTCAGGCGTGGCATAAAGCAGACACAGCAGCTGGCCACATGAGGTGCCCTGGGGGATAAGGTGGGGACCTGAGCCTTCCCAGTGGGCCCCCCAGGCCTGACGCGCACCCTTCGCACCCTTCTCCTAGAACGCCTCCTGCAGCTGCCCCTGGAAGGCCTGCGGGAGTTTCTGCAGGACAGGCTGTCCCAGCCCTGGGCCCTGGAGGACGACACGGTGCTCAGCACCTCCAGGCTCAATGGCTGAGCTACGAAGGATAAAGTGCGACCTGCCCCCCCAAGGTGGGCTCAAGTGCACGGTCCCCTCCCGCTTCCCCCTTTTGAGGCAGTGAATAGTGGGGGCGCCCCCAGGGCCTTTCCCCGGCCCTGTCCACATGCTCTTCTGCTTGAAGAAGCTTTGGCAAACCAGGCCAGGGCTGGCTGCCAGGGCAGACACTGCAGACGCTGGGATCAGCAGCCTGGAGGGTTGTTCTCAGTGCCAGGCCAGGGTATCCATGTGGGGAGCCAGGAGGACACCATGGGGCTCCACCTTGTGTGGGCCAAACGGCCCGGTGGAGGCTCTAACCCAGTCTGCCTACTTTCAGCGAAAATGCAAGAGTTCCCCACGATGCTCCTGGGCCTGGAGCGAGTGTCCCCAGTGCCCAGGCCTCTCCTCGCTTCTCCCAGCATTGAGACGCTCCCCAAAGAAGGCTGGCTGGCCCTCCCGGAACCACCTGCCCAGCACGAGCAGCCCATACTCACACCCGGCCAGGCTGTCCCAAAGGCTGAGGAGCAGCAGGATGAGGGGACCTCCGCAGGGCCCAAGGCTCCACACATCTCTCTAGGGGCCATGGAGGCTCTGGATCCGGCCTGCCTGCCCCCAGCCCAGAACAACTCTCCAGATTGGCTGAGTCCACAGTGGTGGAAATCCCTCCCAAACCTCCCACTGAACCACGAGGCTGTGGGCAGGTGGCCTCCGACATCGGCTTTGATCCAGGACACTGGGTCTCTTTCCCTTCAACACCTGCCTGGGCCACCCCCGGGGTCATACAACAGGCCCGGCCCTGCACCCCCACTGAGGTCCCAGCGACAGGTCCTGCCCAGCCCACTGAAGACCAAGTCATAGGGCGCCAGACACTCCTGCTGCCCTGTGGCGCCTGCAGCCAACATCCCTCTCAGGGCAATGACTGGCACGGCTGAGACGGAGCCCTGGTAGCGCTGGGCGAGCTGCCCCAAGGACCTGCATGTCCCTGCCTCCCTGACCTCCATGTCCACAGGGAAGCTGGATGCTCGGGGTCCTCTGGAGGGGAAGGTGATGGAGAGTGCGGTGGCTCCAAAGACCCAGCCAGCGAGCAGTTGCCCTGTCTCTTCATGTTGGCCTTCCTGGTGGACAGTGACCGCCTCACATGGCACAAGTCCCTGACTCAGAGGGGCCTGGCCTGAACCCGGGGCCTGGGAGGGGAGAGGTGCCACGAGTGCCCCTCCAGCCGGGATGAGGACTGAGGGCACCAAGCGCCTGTTGTCCTGGCTGGTCCTGGATTCTGAACCAAAGCAGGGTGAGCCCTCTCGGAGCAGTATGGGGCCACCTGGGACCTGGGCATGACCCACAAGGCCTCGTCAGTGACCTAAGGCAGCTCTGGGAGCAACAGACCACCCCAGGGAGGCGGTGGCAGGGGCAGGTGGGACAGCCCACCCTCACTCACACAAGGGGGCAGGGACGGCCAGACCCGAGGGCCCTGAGCAGCCACCTAGCATGATGGGGCAGAGCCCTGAGACCGAGCTGACAGTGCTGGGGCCCTGCTTTGAGACCCTGAGAGCTGCTGCTCCACGTCGGGCTGGAGGACAGGACGCTGGCAGGCATGGACCTGAGAGGCTGGGTTCCTCACTCTGTGGTCATCAACAACTGCCTTTCAGAGTCCCCAACACTCAGGAAATGCGACCCCACCCAGAGTCAGAAGAAGACTCCAAGGTGGCGGATACCCGCCCCCAACCTGGTTTCAGCGTTCCCCAAGAAGGCCTCCCTCCCAGGGCAAAGGGACGTGTGCGTGGCCTCCATTCTCTTCTTGCTGCTTAAAGGTCAATAAAGGGTTTGTGTGTTAAAATGCAAGGCCGGCCTGTTCTTGCAGCGCCCAGAGCTCTCTGCAGGAAGGGCTGGACATCCTGCGAGGCTGAGGGTGGCGAGGTCGGGGCCACCTGACCAGCCTCTGCCAGCTGTCCCCACAGAGGGGCCACCAGCTGGAGGAAGCAGAGGTTCCCGCTGCACCTGGTTAGAAGCCACACGCACTGCAGCCTCCCAACCTCGGCCAGACGCCAGGGTCCAGACCATCAAATAATTGCCTGCGATTCAACGTGTGCCCATCGGGCCCGGACGGGGCTGGAGGAGACTAACAGCTGGGGTCTGGCGGGGTCAGTTCAAGGCAGTCTGTGCAAAGCATCCTGGAGGTCTGTGGTCACTCTGTCCACCCTGGGCCGGCTGGGCTCTGGTGGCGCTTCCTTCTTGCCTTCCCCCCTCCTTCCTCCTTCTGCACCTTCTCCCCACATCCGCACCTCCACACAAAGGACCATCAGGGACGTCAGAGTGGGTCAGAGTGGACGCAGCGGTGTTGCCCTCAGGAGAGCAGGCACCTGCAGCTCATGTAGCCCGGCTGCCCCTGTCGGCAGGGCTCAGCTTGCATACCTTGTGCTGCCAGATCTTGTGCGCCAGCGTGTAGAAGGTGTCCTCTGCGCCCTGGGCAGAAGGGGCAGCTCAGAGGGGGACTCAGCCTGAGGGCCCGGCAGGGGAGGGGACCGAGGCACCCCTGCCACGGGCTCAAGCAGAATCCAGCCCCTTCCCCAGCCCCCACACTCCCACAAACAGGGAGCCAGGCCCTGCTCAGAGTGGGCCCCAAAGCCACCCCCATCAGGTGGCTTGTTCTCAGCCCCTCCCCAACAGGGCAGGGTGGCCCCCAGGTCTGGCTCCGAGCTTGACCACCCTGTGTCCATCTCCTGTCTAAGCTATCACCCTGTCCCCAACAGCCCACTAAGGGGTCAGGGCCCACAGGGGCCCACGGGGTGCTCTGGGGGCAGAGGGGTCATGTCTCCAGGGTCATTGCTCTGGCCTGGCTCAGGGCAGCTCTCTCCAGGGGCCTCCACCTTTCCCTGGAGCTGTGTCAGCCAACACCCAGGCCCTGGCCTCCCTCACTGCCCTGCTGTCCAGGGAGACTTACAGCACTAGGGGCTGCTGGATCCCAGGGGTCCTGGAGCTGGGGTCAGAGCCAGAGCAGCTGCCCTGTGTGGAGGGAGAGGGGGCAGTGAGCACTGCTCCCTGGCCGGGGTGGGTGCAGCGGGTCACAGGCCAGCTGTGGGTGGGATCCGGCTCACCTGGCACATCTTGGGTGACATCTTGACGTAGGGGATGCCGAAGTTTCGGGCCAGTCCTGCGCCTGCCGAGACTGCACAGTGCGTGCGGCCAGGCCACACTTGCTCCCTACCAGCACCGTGGGCACCATGCCCACCTCCATTCATGTTCAACTCATCTACATGATACGTAGTCTCATTTACAAGTCATGAACCCACTAAGGGAGGTCACTGGGCCGTCCTTTTGACTTCTGTCTGCACTTGAGCCCTTTTGTGAGTTGTCTGATGTTTTTTAAGTAGTATTGTTTTTACAATCAGAAAAAGAACCAATTTACATTTGTGCCAAACAAACGATTTGCAGACTGCCACCCAAAATGTCCATGCTTCCCTCCAAGAACTCTCATCTTCATTCTTCCTTTGAGATTCAGAAGCTTCCTGTTGTGGATCCTGACGAGAGTGGGTCCTCGGCCTGGGACGGGTCTCCCCTCTCGGGAAAACGCACAGCCGTCTGTTAAAGTCCTCTTTCATGGTTGGCCTGAGAGAGGACTGGCTAAGCTCTGGGAGAATCCACTTTGGCATTCTATCCAAACGGACAGAGTAAACCTAGCTCGGACCTCTGCTGACACGGCCACACTGCTGGCTGCGGGCAGGAAGATCCCATCTGCATCACAGTCGGATACTCTTTACACTCTCCCAACACCAGACAGAGCTTGGCTTTACTCACCTTTCTGTGGTTTGGATGGTGTGCGTGGACTCGTGGTGGGCTGCGGCTAAGGCCCTCTGCATAGCGCTGTTCTCAAGATGTCCTCACTGAGGACTTGACTCAGCTGCAACCTCAGAGGAAGCCTAGCTCCACCGAGTGTTGGCCAATAACACTGATTTGATTGCAAGACAGAGGAAAGGGTCAGGGCATCCACTGCCGTGCAGAACTCAACATAGACATCTCTGTGTGGATGATGACCTCAGAGGCCCTTTCTGGCTGCCAGCTTCCCTGCTTGTCCTAGAGATCGTTAAAAAAAAAAAAACATTCAACCTAGTAAATTTATAATTTTATTTATTTTTTCCCCCAAAGTCCCAGTAGATAGTTGTATGTCATAGCTGCACATCCTTCTAGTTGCTGTATGTGGGACGCAGCCTCAGCATGGCTGGAGAAGCGGTGCGTCGGTGCGCACCCGGGATCTGTACCTGGGCCGCCAGCAGCGGAGCGCGTGCACTTAACCGCTAAGCCACGGGGCCGGCACAACCTAGTAAATTTAAAGATCTAATTGGCTCTATTCAACAATTCACGAATCAGCCAGCATCCCATCTAGTAAATAGAAAGGAGCTCTGAAGAGCCGTACAGAACGGGAGACTTTTAGGAAAGAGCAGATTACCTCAACTTTTGGGGGATGGCACGGGCCTAACAAGCGGATTCCCTCACTAGTGCTAAGTGAGAAATTCCAGACTGACTGGTTAAGACTACATTCCTGGGAGAGGCTGAAACTACAATTTTTTTTTTGTTTGATGTGGGGCTTAGCACAACGACTCCATATGGGGCCTGTTGGCTCTTTTTTTAACAATTTCTCCCTTTTGCTCAAACTCTCAGGCTCACTGAGAGACATGATCAAAAATTAAGCCCTTTGTGCCACCCCCAGACACTGCTTTGCAGTTTTCACAGCTTTCACTGATCCTCTGTGTGGTATTCACAGGTCATGATGTTTTTTACTGAATCCCTGTAGTCGTCACAGGTCACAACTTAAGGCTCAAAATTTTTTAGTCAGTTATATTCTTCACTCCTTTTCTGGCGTTCCGGTCTTAGGGAGATCATTTGCTTGGTGGTTAGTGGCTACAAACACACATTTATAGCTTCTGAAACAATACAGCGCATGGAGAGACTACTGGGATTATTATCAGCAGGATGATTCCCAATGTCTGGAGTGAACTTAGAGCCATGGTCTCCAAGACCCAGGGCAGTCAAAATCAAATAAGTCAAAGACCCCACTGAAGGAGTCATCTTTTTAAGCCAAGGGGTTTGCTCAGCAATCTTATGTAACTGAGCTTCAACCTCCTCTAAAGTGTTAATCCAGGTACAGCAGGCGGTGTTGCCCACAGCAAAGACACTTCCTTGCTCAGCTGAAAGATAATCAAAGGCTATCCTATTATCAAGAACAACTTTGTAGAATGTCTAAGGATTTTTCTTGGGCAGTTATTGCTTTCATATCAGATTCTGGAATACTTTCAAGAGTTAAAAAGAGGTTCCTGGGGCCGGCCTGGTGGCCCAGCAGTTAAGTGCACACGCTCTGCTTCAGCAACCCAGGGTTCACAGGTTTGGATCCTGGGCGCGCACTGACATACCACCTGTCAAGCCATGCTGTCGTAGCGTCCCATATAAAGTAGAGGAAGATGGGCACAGATGTCAGCCCAGGGCCCATCTTCCTCAGCAAAAAAGAGGAGGATTGGCATTGGATGTTAGCTCAGGGCTGATCTTCCTTACAAAAAAAAAACAAGAGGTTCCTGATCATAGCCTCATTTACAATTAATCCTAACCGGGGAAGCAGGACTCTGCCAAAGCAAGCGAGTCCTGGATCATGAACGCCTCCTGGTGGGTACTTTCTAACTCAAAGATGTAAATTCAAGGGAGTTGACCAATGAGGTGTCTCAGCTTGTTTGTGAATAGTTAAGGGCACAGTTAGATAACCTAAGAGGCATTGCTGGTCATGCACCAGCCATCTACGCATTCACAGGCCCAAGGAGAATGATGACCACCACAAACAAAGATAAATTCTGTAGGGGCAAAAACCACTCCCACTAACGCGGCGTGTTAATGGATTCATTCACACGGATTATTGCATTTGCCCATTCAAGACAAGGGTCAGTTAGGTTTTCTTCTAGCCTGAAATAAAAAGTTGTTCTAAATTCCAGAGGTGACTCCCCTTAGCTGACCTGGGAGATATGGTTGATGGTGCTATCTTTCGAGGCCAGTGCCAGAGTAATGGAAAGAAAGAGAGGAAGAAAGAATTTCCTGATTAGTTGAAGTATGAAATCTTGATCTGGTGTCTTGGGGGGAAGTGGTCTATCTCTATGTTGGCTACTTATCTTCCCAATTTTATTTGGAGGTCTCCAGTGTTTGTATAGGGTTAGATGTCAGGTGGACTCTTCTTCAGCTCTGAGATATGTATCCAAGGTTCAAGTCCCTGAAGTTTGGCTGCCATATGGGTAGTAGTGAGGAAGACCTGGTATAGTCCCTTCCAAGGACATTCAAAAGCAGTCTTTTGTTCTTAGTGGTTTCAAATCAGAAGAGTGGAAGAAAACTGGAAACATTACTTTGGAGAGTTGTAGCCAGATGATTGAGGAAACTACAAGAATTCAGGATCCAGTCTAGTTTATAGGTATGTAACAAAACCTCAAATATAATTCACAGGACTAGAATCTAGTATCTGCAAAGATGCAACATAATTTTCCTCTCCATAATCATTCTCCCTTTTTACCAAAGATAATCATAGTAAAACTAATTTGTTTGTATTAAAATCGGCCTGATCACTTAACCAATGTTTCCAATTGTGTCCTGTTATAAGGAGAACATGTTCTTATTGAACTTATGCAAATAACTGACTATACCACCATGAAAAGAATACTCAAGAGTTTCTGAATGCCGGAGGGATCAGGTAGGGAGAAAAAGCAAATGTGTTCATCTTTGTTTATAAAGGTATATTTTACCTTTGGTATATTTTGTATTTGGTTCATATTTGGTATATTTTACCAAAAAGTCATAGCTGAAGAGAAAAGGTTTCCTCCAATCTGGGGAAAAAAAACATTAAGGAACCAACAATGTTTCAAAGAAAAGGCCATAAAAATTATAATCATCCTCCTCAGCTCACCCAGTCCCATGTAATTCATACTTGTTCTGTTTGAATCCCGTTTTTCTATCGTTCTAGAAATTCTTACCAAGTTCAGTTTTATGATCTGAAAATGATCAGAAACCTGTATCTGTTAAAAGTCCATTCCATGAATCTCCTTGAAGTTGAAGCACTTTTTGCTCACTTTCTGCAAAAGCATCAGAGTGAAACAATATCTCTTTGTAAAAAGACTTAAAAATGCTCATTGTTAAAGATCTGATGAGAGTTCACTTGATAAGGAAACTTGGTTATCTTTGTAACATAAAACATTTTCAGATAACTAGTAATATGACTGATAACATTATACCAGGACATATCAGACTTTTGGAATTTCAATTTTTGAAACACTTATACACCTATACAAATACACTATAAAGAAAGCTTAGTTTTACTTCTTATTTGACAATGCTTCCCATGTAATTTAACAGATTAAATTAGCATAATTAGTTTAAGCTCTCTCTTTTTATAAGGAGAGAGAACAAATCTTTTCAGATGTTCCAGGGGACTTCTAGAAAATCCTAAAGTTTGTTCCAGGTCAAAAAGACTAGACTTAGAATTTAATTTGGGGAAGTCTGTCAAAAACATCAGAAGATTTGGACATTAGACTAAAAAGGATCAGAGATCATTATGAAACAATACTTAATTATCTATTACACCAAAGTGACAATAAAAGATTTTAAAGGCAAATACAGAAGGTTACATAGTTGTGAGCAAATCTTTGCTCTTTTAATATTAGGAAGATTCAGTTATCCTAAGTAATCAAAGACCTCATGAGAAAGATAAAATGAAGCACAAGAAATTATTTTGATAAAACACAAAATCTTTGTTTTATAGGCAGATTACTTGAAAGGTAAGGAAAAATCTTTTACAATCTCCTATCAGAGGCAGACCAATAGTCCAAGAAACTGTTATCTTTTATCATAGAGAAAAACAATTCTAATTTTGCACCAGATTGCTTACAATATTAAAATTCATTTCACTTAAGTAAATTTATTCTAATCTTCGCTAAGCTTGACCACACATTAATATTTTTCTCCAAAGATTCCTTCTCCACAAACCTTTTCTACAACTGTCTTGTTTACATTCAGATTGTCCTGCTTTTCCTCTTTCCCATCTGGAAACAACCAGCCTCATTTTAGGACGAAATTACTTTCTTTTCCTTCAACTAAAAATGGATCTCCATTTTTCATACCTTCTCCTACCAAAAACACACATCTTACTTTCCTTGTACACAGAGACGTTTCCCTTATTACTCGTAGTAGCTTTAATTATGTAAATGAGAATTTTTAGCCCTTAAAAATTTATTTTCTTGTGTGAAAATAAAGAAGTAAACAATTGTGAAGTGTATTAGCATTCTGTGGCTTGGAAAACATAAATACCTTTTACAATTTCTAGAAACATATGCTTTTTTTTTTTTTTGAAGATTTTATTTATTTATTTTCCCCCCAAAGCCCCAATATCTACTATTGTAGATAGTTGTGTGTCGCAGTTGCACATCCTTCTAGTTGCTGTATGTGGGACGCGGCCTCAGCATGGCCGGAGAAGCAGTGCATTGGTGCGCGCCCGGGATCCGAACCCGGGCCGCCAGCAGCAGAGCGCACGCACTTAAACGCTAAGCCACGGGGCCGGCCCGAAACATATGCTTTCTCATAGTAAATTTCTCAGCATAGCACAAAACATGTCTACAAATAGACCCAAATATCTTTAATTCCTCTGTAAAAGGAAGCAAAAAAGTGGATAAATCTATGTTCAGTAATTAGTTTCAGTATTTTATTTGGAAATGATCTAGATATTCAATGAATTTAACTTAAGTCATCATTTAACTTAACCTAGCAAAACGTTAAGGTTTCAGGTTACCAAAAAGATTTGGGGAAACTATTTAAAAAGTTCACTTAAAAACTTTTTATCCTCATTATATCTATTTAATTGCATTGTTCTTAACAAATATGTTCAGAGTGCTCACAAAAACTTCATGAGACATAAGACAATGTCAGTCACCACTCGAAGTTATTTTTCTGGCTGACAAATTTTGTAAGTGATAACATGAACTCATTTGACTAATAAACCCAGGTAGAATAAATTTTTGATGACTGCATTACATTCAGTTTTAATAATTCTAAAGACATATCTCTTTTAATTGAACCAACAAGCTTAAAATTAGCTTTCATACTGAATATTTTCTCAGATCACATGAACCTGAAATTCATTTAAGTTTCTATTTTATTTCTGACAATTCAATTTATATTAGTGCTTAATTTTTTAATGCCAATTAAATAGAGCTCTTTTGCAAATTAATTCTAGCAATATCATCCGAAGGTAGAAAATACCACATAGCTACAACACATATACAGACACACAAGAACATACAGACAGATGCAAACAGAGACCTCATAGCTGTCATTCTGAAATTTTAATTATGAGATGAGTATGATAATGCAAAACTCACTAGTTCATAAAAGAACAGTTGGAATAAGTTGTTTATTAATATCTGTGGAGAAGACCCTTAGGATTCTTCATTAACCCAAGTTCCAAATGACTTTTCCCCCTTTTTGTTCACCTTTCAAAAAAAATTGCCTCCTTGAAGTTGCTATTTGAAAGAGATGACCTATGTAAGAGTTAATGTTCACATTTCAAAGGCACAGGGGAAAAATGTAAGTTCCTCTAAGGACTTTGATTTCCTAAGGCCAGAATAGTTACAAGCCTTTTGAGATGAAAAGGCACGTTAGTTGCTTATCAAAGGACTGACACACCCATCCACTTATGCTGGAATGTTTTTCTTTCCCTCTAGGTACATTTAGCTTAGTGGAGAAGGCCTTAAAAAATTCATATCAGACTGAATATCAGCTTCCAATCTGGCCAAATCTCTGATCACAGTTATTAAGCCTTTTCAAGTATTTTGTCACGTTTCATCCAAGACAAACAGTAAATATTTCTGGCAGTATTACACACGGACCCAAGAGGTGTCCTCAAAGAGGGTGCAAAAGATATTATCTTCACAAGAGCTAGTCACTCCCAAAGATAGCCAAAAGAAAAGAACTGACAACCTGCATGTCCTAGACAGGCAGAAAGCAAAGTCAAGTTCTCAGGATGCAAAACGAGACAAGCAAGAAGGCAACAGCTAGCCCTGGGAGAGAAAAGATCAAAAACCAATGGGTCTGGATTTGGAAAGGAAGAGACAATGTGAAATTTTATTTTCCTCTCTCAACTGGGCACTACAGACAGAGATTCAGGAGAGTGACTCTGGTAAGAATTCTCACCCTTCGCCGGCTTATGCCCGTTTTCCCAAGATCCCCTCTGCAGGCTGCAGTACCTACCAGAATTTGGCCAAGTTTTCTCATTTATTTTAACTTTAGTTTCCCCTGGCTGTTTAAAGGAATAGCAAAGCAGTTTACCAGATAATCCCTCAGTTTCATCAACTTTTTTTTCATCCTTTGAAGACAGATATAGGGGCATTTCAGTTGACGGTGTGGGAGATCAAGATTTGGCCACCCTGAAATCTATCTCTTTACCTTGGTTGTTTTCTCTAGGGACATTTGACCTCCCCCACTAACTGCCTAAAGAATTTGACATGGTGGCTCCTTCCTGGAACACATCTATCATGGTGGCTGTAAAGATAATGTAGGATAAATGTTACAATAGGAAAGGCACCAACAAGCCCATCTTAGCGGAAGTTCTGTCTCTCTGGCCACAATCTCTGGATGGCCCTGCGAGGAGTTGCCAGACAATCATTTACAAGAGAAATCTCCATTTGTAAAGGTATCTCCCTCTCTGTTTTGAGAAGAGGGGGGGATGGCCTCATTTCTAGGGGCTTATCAATGTGAAAGGTGAGGCCTTAAATCTGCATAATAACCTTACTCTTGTTTACTGTGCTTTAGTGGTAATCTCCTGCAACTGACTCCCCCCACCCCCAACATCCTCCTTTGTCATTGGCTGAACATGGTATTTAAGATGAGAATTTCTGCTATTGTGTTGAGAAACGCAGTGTCCCTGCTTTCTCCCATGTACACATGTTATTAAATTTGGTATTATTTTCTCCTGCTAACCTGTCTTGTTAATTATTTGGCCAGCCATAAGAACCTTAAAAAAAAAGGGCCGAGGGAGATTCTCCCTCTTCCCCCGACAAGGGTAAACGATTTACATATGGCCTTTGAAGGCAATCTCCTTTCCAGTGTCCCAGTTGATTACAATTGAAACATCAATCCCTGGGCCAGTGTTTTGATAATGAACTCCTACAAGGGTGTAATGGGGGGAGGGATAGGTGTTGTTTTAGATACCTTTGGTATCTTTAATTTTTCATTAGCCTTTTCAAACAGATCTTTCAATGAAACTATTTTGGAATATTGAAGCCTTTTGGAAGCTTCTGCATACCAATTAAAATAGGTATCCCATTCTGTTTAATTTAGGAACTCTTACTTTCAAGTGTACTTCTTAAATGAACAATCTTATCTAATTGAAATGTTCCTCATAATGGCTATTGTAATTCTAGGTTGTTTTCGGTAGGATTTTGCCATTTTTGTAGATATTTATAGCTTCTAGGACCACAGTTCTTAAGCAGGTGTGCCAGACAGTGGCCTGCTCAACTCTTTGGAGTTAAGGATCTCATTTTATTATTGTTTATTTATTTAAGTCTTTGGGTCTCTGGAGCTAAATTAATACCTGAAGGTGACATTGAAGGATGTAAATTATGTTAAAAATTTAATATGTTAACACCTTAAGGGGCAGTTGGGGCGAGTCTTCTATGAATAGAGTCTATCGATCCTGACTGACTCTGTTCGCGGAAGACTCACCCTAAACTGTTCAGAGAAAATTGAGAACAAGGGAGTGCTACAGAGGGATAAGTTTGGGAGGGTCGGGGTGGAGGGGGGCCAGGTGGGGACATGTGTGTGCACCTTGATAGCTGTTTCGCGCCGTAGCAATTCGCGCCATAAAATGTAACTGTCTGAATGTTTTGAATTAACCAATCATGTAAAACCGCGCCAACCTTTTCCCGCTTTATGCTCCCAAATCCTATAAAAGAACTTGCCCCCTAAGGCTCGGAGTCGACCCCTCTGTCTCCTGCGAGGGACACGAGTCGACCCGGAGCTCCGCTCAATAAACCTCTTGCGTTTGCATCAAGTTCGGTCTTCTGTGTCTGTGGGCCCGCGTCATCCCGAGACCTGGTGAGTTGGGATTTCCCTCCCCTTCCCCTTGGGAATCCAACAACATGCTGCTGGGTTGGAGATTCTGCGGTGTGTTATAGTGTACCTCATTGCATAGAAATTTTCTTGTGGTTGGCAAGTGACCTAGTGTCAGTCTAACTCATTCAGTGACCAACTTATCCTAACACGGGACTCTCTGGGTCAGGTGGTGAGTGCTCTAACAGCTTTGAAGTGCTTGACTCACACCCACCAATTTTTGCAGCTTTCTGGCTTCTGAGATTTCCCTTAGCAATAGCCTTTATCTCATGTGCACATTAACAGAAACCAACAGTAATTGAAGAAACAGGACTGTGGACACTAGCAGTAACCAAAGAATTAAGGACTGGGGAAAGGAATGGACCAGAAGATCTCATCAAATCAGGACTGCGAACTGATTCCAAACAAATGGAGAACTGCAGCTGCCACCAGTGAACTAAACTGCCAGCAGTTCCCAACATAGAATCGGGGGGACAGGAGCAATGGCTGGGGTTTAGATGTTACTGAGAACTGGCCAATAGAGGCCATGTGTGCACTACCAGCAATTCCCGTGGAACGCTGGGACTGGGGAAAAGGGATAAACCAGTGATGGTGCTCGGGGCAAGCTGCCCCAGGAAGCACCACTCTGGTATGCGGATTATTTTGAGCTGAAGACAATAAGGACTCAGAGAGCTCAGGAAAAATATTTGAGTTTCCCCTCCCAAACTGCCTAAAGAATTTAAAACCAAAAAAATCTGTTTTAGGAAGGGGTTATTATCATGACTGCTATAAAAGATAATTTAGGATAGAGGTTACAATAGAAAAGGCACCAACAAGCCCATCTTATTGGGAGTTCTGTCTCTCTGGCCACATTCTTTGGATGGCCCTGCGAGGAGTTGTCAGACAATCATTTACAAGGGAAGTCTCCATTTGTAAAGGTATCTCCCTCTCTGTATTGAGAAAAAGGGGGGGTGAGCTCATTTCTAGTAACTTATCAATGTGGAAGATGAGGCCTTGGGGCTGTATAATAAACCTTACTCTTGTTTACTGTGCTTTAGTGGTAATCTCCTGTAACTGACTCCCCCACCCCCAAAATCCTCCTTTGTCATTGGCTGAAAATGATATTTAAGACGAGAATTTCTGCTATTGTGTGGAGAAACGCAGTGTCCCTGCTTTCTCCCATGTATACATGTTATTAAACTTGGTATTATTTTCTCCTGCTAACCTGTCTTGTTGATTATTTGGCCAGCCAGAAGAACCTTAAGGGAAAGGGCAGAGGGAGATTCTCCCTCTTCCCCCGACACCAGCAAACCCCCAAAATGGGGACTGTGGACTGGTGGCTCCAGATAAATAAGAAACTGCAAACTGCCACTAACAGTTCCTATGTGGATCTTGGGACAGAATCAAGGACTGGGGTTTTCCTCTCAAAAACCTGTGATGGTGCTCAGGGCAAGCTGCCCCAGGAAGCACCACTCTGGTATGCGGATTATTTCGAGCTGAAGACAATAAGGACTCAGAGAGCTCAGGAAAAATATTTGAGTTTCCCCTCCCAAACTGCCTAAAGAATTTAAAACCAAAAAAATCTGTTTTAGGAAGGGGTTATTATCATGACTGCTATAAAAGATAATTTAGGATAGAGGTTACAATAGAAAAGGCACCAACAAGCCCATCTTATCGGGAGTCCTGTCTCTCTGGCCACATTCTTTGGATGGCCCTGCGAGGAGTTGTCAGACAATCATTTACAAGGGAAGTCTCCATTTGTAAAGGTATCTCCCTCTCTGTATTGAGAAAAAGGGGGGGTGAGCTCATTTCTAGTAACTTATCAATGTGGAAGATGAGGCCTTGGGGCTGTATAATAAACCTTACTCTTGTTTACTGTGCTTTAGTGGTAATCTCCTGTAACTGACTCCCCCACCCCCAAAATCCTCCTTTGTCATTGGCTGAAAATGATATTTAAGACGAGAATTTCTGCTATTGTGTGGAGAAATGCAGTGTCCCTGCTTTCTCCCATGTATACATGTTATTAAACTTGGTATTATTTTCTCCTGCTAACCTGTCTTGTTGATTATTTGGCCAGCCAGAAGAACCTTAAGGGAAAGGGCAGAGGGAGATTCTCCCTCTTCCCCCGACAGTTTTGGCGAGCCAGCCAGGAGAAGCACTGGCTGGTAAGTTGCCTTCTCTGGCTGGAAGACCTGCCTTCTCCCTGGACTACTGCAGATGATGAGATACGGGAACGCCTGACGAAAGCCGGCAAAAGGTAAGACTTCTTACCACGTCAGCATCCCGGAATCTCTATCTGCGGAGTCTGGCGGAAGGAAGTGGTGAGAATTTTTTCTCTTTCTAAATTTAGATTGGCAGGAGAAAATATTTGGGAAACTAGTTTCTTGGGCTTTTAGTGACTCTTGGTTTAAATTTGGTAGAGTACTCTTGGTTTTTGATCTTGATCCCTTTTCCTCCCAGAGATAGTCTCTGTTTTTCTCTTTTGTCTGTGTCTTTTGTCATAAGAAGGAAATACCATAGGGTAGGACGCAGGCATAGGCCCTACAAGCCTGCTGTCCGGGCCAGCCCCACAGACTGGTGAGTTTGCAGGTCTCACCAGACTGGCGTCTACAAACTTTGCTGTGGGTTATTATGCACATGAAGTGAAGGTCATTGCCAAGGGCATCTTGGAAGCCAAAAAGGCCGCAAATTTAAGTGGGCGCGGGTCGAGCAGTTAAGAGCCATTAGGGCGCTCGCCACTTTCAGAAGACTCCCGTGACAGGATAAGTTGGATCACGGAACGGGGTAGATGACACAGGTCCCCCGCCAACTGCAAGAAAATGTCCGTGCAACGACGAGGTACTCTGTAAAAGCACACAGTCCCCAACCCTGCGGCACCTCCCCCCCAGGTATTATTCTGGCTCCAAGAGACCTAAGGCGTGACTAAAGCTGTCATTGTGCACAGAAAAAAAAAAAACCGGATGAGGTTTTTCCTTCTGTCTTGTTCTGTGTCCTGAGAAAACTTGGCTTTGTGACCAGTGAGAATATTCTCCTTGGTCTCCACCATACGGAAGGTGCATTTACCGGGGTGCACCTTGGTGGCCAGTCGAGTAGACTGGGGTTCCAAACTGTCTCTTTGTCCGGCTGTGCCAAGTTCTCAGGGGAGTTTGTCATAAAAGGCCCAGTCCATAAGGGCTTTTGTCGTCTTTACCTTCGTTGCTTGTTAGTGCTGGAAAAATCCCATTCCAGTATCGCCCGCCCGGTGTCACAGATTAGCGGGTCTGTGACTGGAGGCGTCCCACACTATTGTGGGAGACCGGAGACACCCTTTTATCCTTACCGCCTGTGCAACGAAGGTCTTTACTTTCTCTGAATATCTTTGGGAGTGAATTCTGTGGATCATGGGGGCTACATCATCTGCGCCCTCACCAGGGACGCCTCTTGCATCCATGGTAGATTTATTCTAAGCGTGGAAAGTTACCTCCGGGTCTTTCCTTAAAAAGGCTTATTGGTTTGAGTCACTATTGGAATAAATATACAAGTGAAGATCCTACTCGTCAATGGCCAGACGACGGATCCTTTGAATTGGAAAAACTTCTAAATTGGGGCAAAAAAAATTTTTTGAGAGCTCTCACATAATTGCTTAATTGGTACCTAAGAATTAAGGCCAGAAAAAGGAAGGGAAAAATTTGACTAGTCTTAAGACCTTGACTCAGGTTACAATTGAATTGAGAACATGTAAAAGTGTAAGTGTTGATAAGATTATAAAGGTTGGAATGTTTGAGCTAATTTTATACAAAGAGGTTACATCAACTTTGCCTGAGTATGTTTTAAAATGTCTGACTGAGAATGCTTCCCTTGTCCAAAATTAAAAGACCAAGACCTATTGATAAAAATTTTAATGATAACTATGTTTAAAGGTATAAGAGGTGATGAAATTTACATGAAATTTTGTAAGAAAAAAAAAACTGATGTTATTTCTGTTACAGAACTGGTTAACAAAAATAGTAATTTAAATGATGGCTAATTTTATCTCAAGTCTTATGAAGTCTTGTAGGCAATCTAAATAATTATTGGAAAGAAGTAACTAAATAGTTGTAAAAAAGATGAATGTTGGATGAACTTTAAACAATAATTATGTGTTATGGTGGTTACAGCTTCCAAACTCTTTTTGGTGACCCAAAACTTTAGAGTTTTGCTGAATTTTATGATAAAAATTCTCTGAGTATCATCATTTCCAAATAAGATAAAATATTAGACATTGATTGCTAAACTTACGTTTATCTACTTTTGGCTTTTCATCACAGGAAAACTAAAAGGTGTTTTGGGTCTATTGGTAAACATGTGTTTTATTAAAAGATTGTACTATAAAGTAACATGTTTCCAGAAATGATGAAGTAAGTGTTCATAAATTTTCCAAGCCACAAGATACTAATGTAAAAGAAAGTTTATAATTGTTTACTTAGTTTTTACTTAGAAATTAAGGTTTCTAAGGGTTAAAATTTCTAATTAATATATGTGATTGAAGCTACTAAAAATTAAAAAAAATATGTCTGTGTACAAGGAAAGTAAGATGTATAAAGGTACAAAGAATGGAAATATTTTGTTTGGTTAAGAAAGATAAATTTGTCCTCAAGTACTAGGAGGGAAAAGAAAGACATGGGACAAATTCTGAATGTAAAAGGAAAGTTATAGAAGGTTTGTGGAAGAAGAATTCTGGAAAAGGAGTTTTATGCATGGTCAAATTGGCTAAGATTGAAATGAATTTAATTAAGTAAATAAGTTTTAATAGCAGAAATAAGCTGGTGCAAAATTAAAATTTGGTCTTCTGTCTCTTAAAAGGATAATTTGCTTAAACTTGATAAAGAGGTTACAAAAGATTTTTCTTTACCTTTGAGTAAGTCTACCTAAAAGACAGAAAAAAAAAAAAAACTGTTAAAATAATTTCCTACGTTCAAAAGACTGAGGTCTCTCTATTAAGACTTTTGGACTGTTAATGCTCTGTTTGCTTTGATTGTTTATATTTTTGAGAAGCTCCACCAAAATTCATATCTTAAATAAAGTCTTTTTTTTACTTTTTTCTTTGAGAATTTTCAAAGGGCCCTGGAACTTCTCAAAGAAATTTGCTCTCTTCCTATAAGGGGAAAGATACTAAACTTATTAGGCTTATTCAATATGTTCAATTACATGGAAAGCATTGTCAGAACAGTGATGATAAGCCTGCTTAGGTGCTATTATGTGGGCAAATGTTATTGACATAGGTGTTTTAAAATTGTATAACATTACTGAAATTCTGATCTGTCCTGGTTATCAGTCATAATTCTGGTTATTATTATTTTAAAGTGTTGTATGTCACAAAATTAACCAAATTCCCTTGTCAATTGCCATTTTGAGGTCTTGTTGTTTACAGACTTATTTCTTTGCTCTAATGCTTTTGCAAAATGTTTCGACTTCAGAAAAATTCATAGAAAGGACTCTGACATTTACACTGGAACTGTACAGGTTTCTGACAAACTTTCTGATCATAAAACTGAACTGGGTAAAAAATTATAGAAATCTGATGGAGAGATTGATAACTTCATAAAGCTGCTAACAAAAAGATTGGGATCAAGAATGGATTACACAGGACTGAACCAACTGATAAGGATGATTATAATTTTTATGATTTTTCGTTTGAAGTATTGCTGAATTTTTAATGTTTTTTCAGATTTAAGAAAAACTTTTTCTCTTTTCTCCTGAGCTAGCTATGACTTATAGCAATTTGGTAAATGATACTTTTATAAGTAAAATTGAAATATTTATCTTTTTCTCTCTACCTGATCCCTCGAATTTAGAAACTCTTAGTAAGTAAATATTGTTGTTTTCATGGCAATATAGTTATTTGCATAAGTTCAATAAGAATCTGTTCTCCTTATAACAGGACACAATTGGAAACACTGGTTCTATTACCAAGGTTGTGACTGGAACATCATATTTACAATATAACCATACAGCTTTTGAGGAATGAAGATTAGACTTTATGGAATAAAGCCACGTAGAAATATTGGCCTGGTACCTTATGTTCCAAGCAGCACTTACCAGGATAAGTAAAGAATGTCACTTATCTGGCAGGTACAAGGAACCTTGAAATATTTTGGGGAAACCTCGGAATAGAGGAATTCACCCAAATTTATAGGTATTGCAGACAAAGTCTGATGACAAAATCCTTGGCTTGGCTTTCCTGGCCTCGAGAGACCTTTAAAGTTCAATGTGAGATTCCTTATAAAAAGTTCCAGCAAAGCAGATTTAAAAGAGCCTATGTGATCAACTGCTATTCTTGCTGTACTTATGCAAATAATTGAGCCAACTCTATTGGAACTAGACTTATTTTGCAAACTAGTTTTAATTTTGCTATCTTAATAAAAATGAGGGTGATGTTAGAGAAAAAAATTATATTTCAGTAAAAAGTATTTCAGTATAAATTTGCGGATATTAGATCCTAGTTTTGTTGTCTTTTGAGGTTTTTGTTTTATATCTGTTGACTGGACTGGATCCTGATTTCTTCTAGTCTCGTAAAATATCTGGCTACAGATGTCCAAACTAACGCTTTTGATTTTTTCCATCATTTTCATTTGAAATCACTGAAAACTGAACCTGCCCTTTTTCCTGAAGCCTTACAAACTGAAGCTGATGAACTTGATATAAACTTAAGAGATGACCTGATGACACCATCAGAGACATTTTAAACTGCAAAAGATACTTTGACGCTGACATCTAAAATTCTTCTTCACTGGCTGTCCTCTGAACTCAAAAACTGGTTTACAATTTGCTCTAACCATTAACCTTGTTTTTCTTTCGTTTACACAAATATGCTTTTGTAGTCTGCCATGCTGTTGGCACAATTTGGAAATCCTGTGGATTCTTAACTTCTGCAGGAACTCCTATTGCTAATAGACACTTAATTGCAGCCTTATTACAAGCTATTCACCTTCCTTCAAAAATTGCCATTGTTCATTGTTCAGCCCATACTAAGGAGACTGATGTCATATCTTTAGGGAATGACAGAGCTGACAGAGCTGCTAAATATGCAGCTCACTATGGACCCCCTTATCCGTTTTCCACCCAATTCTTAAACCTGCCTTTATCCCTGACTGATGTTATTAACTATCAGGCAAATGCCCCACAATCTGAAAAAGACAATTAGATACAAAAGGGTGCCAAACAATTATCAGATAGATTATACATTGGACCAAATGGACTTCCAATAGCTCCTTTTCTTTTGACTTTTTGGCTTGCACTTATCTCCCACCAAATGGGACATATGTGCAAACGGGGGATAGTTAAGGAACTGAAAGACAATTGGTTTTGCCCTGGCATCCATAAAATTTCTGACCAAATCCCCTCCCAGTGCACAACTTGCAAATCTTACCAAGTCTCTGGGAGAAATCAGTGTGATCCAGAAAGTCCTCCCAGGCCCACGCTGCCTTTTGTGGCACTCCAAATGGATTTTATAGACTTCCCTTCAGCTTTAGGTTACTCTCACTGTTTGGTTATTGTCTGCATGTTTAGTGGATGGACTGAATGTTATCCGACCAGACATGCAGATGCCACAACAGTGGTAAAGAAATTAATAACTGAAGTTATTCCTCGCTTTGGCATTCCTTTATGGATTGAATCAGACCAAGGAACTCATTTTACAGCAGAGATAAACCACTTGCTTGCAAAAACTCTGGGGTATTCATTAAAATTTCATACCCCATATCACCCTCAGTCGTCAGGGCAAGTGGAACGTAAAAATCTAGATATAAAAAGAACTCTAGGAAAAATCTGTCAAGAAACTGGACTTAAATGGCCAGAAGCTCTGCCCTTGGCCCTTATGAAGATTCAAAATACTCCAAATAGAAGGCATGGACTGACTCCTTTTGAAATAGTTTTTGGACGTCCAATGCCTACTGGTGTCTCTAAACCTTCAATTCCTGGATTAAATGAATATTATGGGAACTTAAGTGAACAATTTGATGCTATGACTTGTTATATACAAAAATTAACTAGTATACTTGAAGCATATCGTCAACAGGTAAAAGAGGCATGGCCACCACCTTCTGACAAGCCTTGCCATCCCTTTCGACCAGGAGACCGGGTGTACATCAAGGTCTTTAGAAGAAAACACGCACTGTCACCTCGCTGGGAAGGACCTTATGAAGTCTTACTGACGACCTGCACTGCCATCAAAATAAAGGAAAAATCTTCCTGGATCCATGCGAGCCACGCCAAAATAGACCCAGAACATCGCTCTCAAGACAACTGGGAGATAATCCCCACAGGTGACCTTAAACTAAGGATTTCGAGGGCCAAAACCCAGGCCCCAGAAGCAGCCGACATCACGAAGTAGACAGCTTTTCCCAAGATCACGGATCAAGAAAACCTACTTTGACCCATTTCCTCCCCCTTGCTTCAAAACTCCCTATATATATACACACTCACACACACAAACTATTAGTGGATATATATATATATTTTTTTAATCATTTATTAGAAAGCTGACTGGAGAGTGCTGGTCTCTATCTGTCCCTCTTCCCCTCTCTAAGTCTCCGCTATGGGCTCTTTTCCGATCTGTGTCTTGCTTTTACTAACCCTCTCCTTTTCAACAGGTCGGGCACAGACCAAACACCCCCTTATGCCAGTTTACCAAGCCCTAGCCACGCTAACTAATCAATCTGACTGTTGGTTATGTCAACAGCTAGATAGTGCAAAAGAACCTGAACTAGTCTTTGTTCCTGCTGATATGAACACCTGGTAGACTAAGTATGGAAAATGGATGAATAACAGAGTATGGTATCCGCAACAAGGGAAACTTCACTCTGCTTCTTCTCCTGATGAGTCACTTGGGCCCCAGAAAGACTACTTAGAAGGTCAAGGACTGTCCCTTGCCCAAGTACAAGCAATAGGTGAAAGTTTTTGCCTCTGCATTGAAAGTAAACATGGCACTGGACCTTTCCTGGGTGATATACCGAGACAATATTGCCGTCAAACTCTGTGGTTTGATTCCGCAGGTGGCATCTTCAGAACTCTCAAGGGAATTGTAAGTGACTCTAATCACTACTCCCTCTGGCACAAACATTTGCCAAATCACCAAGTGCTCTGGATGGCTTACGAGCCACCCGTGTGCAACTTGGGGTATAGCAGCTATCCGCATGGTTAAGCTGCCCAATGCCACAGACTATATATGGGTGGATCAAAAATCTGGACTCACCTGGTCAGGTGACAAGACCAGGCTTTATAGCTGTCAGAATCAGACTGCAGGCCTCCTGTACCAGCTATTCCGCAATCTGTTCTGTTCTTGCAGACTGACAGGAGCTCATGGGAAATGGAGATGTTTAGGTAGTAACAGTGCAAGTGGCACAGATCATGAAATAGTCCAGATCCTGGGAACTACAGACTCAATTCTAACCTTGTCTTTAAACTACACTGGTCTTTTCATTTTATGCGGCAACAAAGTGTATAAAGGATTCCCACCTAATTGGTCAGGACGATGCGGACTTGGATACCTGGCTCCTTCTGTCACCAAACACTCCACCTTAAATGCTAGCCAAATTACAAACTTGGGTTCGTTTGTTCATAAGATTGTGCCACATAAACGTGCCAGTCGAGAAATCGTGGAAAATCCACTTGTGTATCACAATTCCAAGTTCTTTTCAGCCTTGAGAGTCCTATTCCCCGGCGTTGGAGATTATGAGTTGGAGAAAGCAATATTAAAAATCTCTCTATGGTAATGGAACAAGAGTTCAACACCACCATGCAAACCTTAAACATACTCCAGTCAGAGATTAACAGCCTAGCATCTGTGGTGCTCCAAAATCGGCGTGCTCTGGATGTACTCACTGCCCAGAAAGGAGGAGCATGCGCAATCATTGGAGAAAAATGTTGCTTTTATGTGAATCAAACAGGTCAAGTAATATCTAACTTAAATCTATTAAAAGAGAAGATTGACATTTTTCATCAGATAAACGAAGCTCACACATTTTATTGGACTGACTTGTTTCCAGGATTGGGGGACTGGTTTAATGGAGTGTGGGGAAATGTGCTCCGATTTGTTCTTTTCTGCTTGTTCATCCTCATTCTAATCTATGTTCTTTTCTCTCTTTGCAGACTTCTTATCACCCGGGTACTAACACGATTTCTCTCTCCACAGTCACCAGCTCAGCTTTTAATATGTGAAACTTCTAGGGAAGTTTCAGAGGAGGGAACTGATGGTGCTCAGGGCAAGCTGCCCCAGGAAGCACCACTCTGGTATGCGGATTATTTCGAGCTGAAGACAATAAGGACTCAGAGAGCTCAGGAAAAATATTTGAGTTTCCCCTCCCAAACTGCCTAAAGTATTTAAAACCAAAAAAATCTGTTTTAGGAAGGGGTTATTATCATGACTGCTATAAAAGATAATTTAGGATAGAGGTTACAATAGAAAAGGCACCAACAAGCCCATCTTATCGGGAGTCCTGTCTCTCTGGCCACATTCTTTGGATGGCCCTGCGAGGAGTTGTCAGACAATCATTTACAAGGGAAGTCTCCATTTGTAAAGGTATCTCCCTCTCTGTATTGAGAAAAAGGGGGGGTGAGCTCATTTCTAGTAACTTATCAATGTGGAAGATGAGGCCTTGGGGCTGTATAATAAACCTTACTCTTGTTTACTGTGCTTTAGTGGTAATCTCCTGTAACTGACTCCCCCACCCCCAAAATCCTCCTTTGTCATTGGCTGAAAATGATATTTAAGACGAGAATTTCTGCTATTGTGTGGAGAAACGCAGTGTCCCTGCTTTCTCCCATGTATACATGTTATTAAACTTGGTATTATTTTCTCCTGCTAACCTGTCTTGTTGATTATTTGGCCAGCCAGAAGAACCTTAAGGGAAAGGGCAGAGGGAGATTCTCCCTCTTCCCCCGACACCTGAAAATTGTGGACTGGAAAAGACAATGAGATCAGGAGCTCAATGAAAAGAGAGCAGAGCTCAGAACTGAGAGGAACCTATCCACGGCCCTCAGAAACAGTGAGAAAGACAGTGAACTGAAAGAGATCACAGGGTACCATGCCTGTGTTTCTCGTTGTCCCTGAAGGCTGTCAGAAGTTCACTTTGAAACCAATGCTACCACCAAATCTGTTAAAAAACAAAATTCAACTCAGTAAATTTGAAGATCTAATTAGCCTTATTCACTGATTCATGAATTGGGCACCATTCCATCTAGGAAGTAGAAAGGAACTCTGAAAAGCTGTAGAAAAAGGAAAAGTTTTTAAAAGCTGAAAGAGAGCAGAAGAAAAAGTTACTAGCAAGGAGTGCATTGTTTCAGGCAAGGTCTCCTTCCTGAGGGGGATGGAAGTAGTCTATTGGGGCAGATTACTAGTGCTGAGCAAATAATTCCAAATTAACTGCTTAAAGGTTACTTTCCTGGGAAAGGCTGAAGTTGCAACTGGTTAGGTATTAAGTTTTGGTTTGTTGATGTGGAGTTTAGCAAAAGTGACTCCATTTTGGGCCTGTGTCTCTTTTTTTAACAGGCCCAAAGCACCTAGATAAAGAAAGACATTCTTATTAGCAGGATTCCAAGGGCTTAAAGGTTACATCCCAAGACCCAAGGGCAAAAGCCAGACCTCTCTTAGGGTAAGGTTAATTCTTTACTACACAGATGGTTGTGTTTTGTATAGACAGAGGGAAGATGAGCAGAAGAAATGATATAGGGAATGTGGGAGGTTTGTTTTGGGGGGTGGTGCTTATTGGACAACTGATTGATGATGTCCAGTTGACAGCTGGATGTACTGGGCTAGAAATATGGTGTAGTCGCAACTACGAACAAGATTTGGAAGTCCTCAACACACAGAACACTTTATATCACACAGGAAATGAATGGCACTGATAATACAAATTACTAAACACTCCCTCACTACTCCTGTGAAGGGTTTGGAAGCTCTGGTCTGCCTACTCGAAAAGACCTTGTGGACACAGAGTATAGGAAAGCCCTGTGTGCCCTAAAAAAGAAATATATTTGGTTTTCCTCCCCTCAAGGAACAGAGCTCCTCAAGCCCGTGGAATTTCCTGGGTGACAGGAATGTCTTTTGTCATTCATAAAGAGACACCTTGGAGTTTATGCTAATGACGTGACTTAGGGTGGGGTCTCTAGATAGACTCAGGATGGGGCAGGTCACCAGAAAACCCAAGTGATTAGGGTCAGAACTGTCAGCCCCACACATGGACCTCTGAGAAGAGAAAGGAGAGAAGGGGTGCAGACTAAGCCCTATAAAAACTCTTGAACAAGATTTGATGAGCTTCCACATTGGTGAGCACATGTTAAAAGGTAGAGTACTCTAGTTCCATGGGGACAGAAGCTCCTATACTCAGGACCCTTCCGCATCTCACCTAAGTACCTCTGTGATATAAGAAAGAGATAGGAACGAGGCCAGAGTCAAGATGACGGTTATGATGATCACCTCAATGCTGAACTACTGTCAGAAGTAGAAAATTACATTTTAACCCTGACTGTCACCATGGCCAGAGAACAATGCAGTAGTTTCCCCCCCCCCCACAATTAGGACATTTAGAGAGCCCCGAGGCACAAGATAAACTGCAGATGGAAAGGGCGACCAATCAGAACTCTACTCAGCCTTAACCTTGCACAGTCTGTACTTTTTGCCTTTAAAAACCAGTGACCCCAGGACCAGGGCACAGG
This sequence comes from Diceros bicornis minor, assembly GCF_020826845.1. Lineage (NCBI taxonomy): Eukaryota > Metazoa > Chordata > Mammalia > Perissodactyla > Rhinocerotidae > Diceros > Diceros bicornis. The sequence continues at coordinate 36,792,067 of NC_080773.1, forward strand.
GGAGGGGCTCATCTATCAACCTGCAAGTTGAGCTGTACTTCCCCAATATGCAAACCTTTTAATAAAGCCTCTCTTTTCTTTAAAACTTTATCTTTGCCTCATAAAGCTACTCATTTTCGTTAACATTTCTGGTGAGGAGGACAGGATGTGAAGCTGTCTGGTTGCCTGGTCACCTCCTGCAGTCAACTGGACAATCAAGGTAAAGCCCTCTCACATCCTCAGCCTCCCACGCTTCAGCAGAGGTCTAGAGGCTCTTTGAGGAGGGGACTCCCTCAATTTCTAAGGAGCGGAATCCCTCAATTTCAGGTTTCTTTAAGGTTCAGCTGGCTTAAAGGGAGGTTTCTCCATTCGGGATGGGCACCTTTTGTTCTAAAGAAGCAGCAAATGGCCAGCTGCCTGCCACCACTTCTGCGGCTTTTCTGTGCAAAAATTATGGACCAAACACTTGCAAGTTCCTTATCACCTGCGTCCAGATCACTAGAGACGATCTAAAATTACACTGGCCTGGGCCGGCCCCGTAGCTTAATGGTTAAGTGTGCACACTCTGCTGCTGGCGGCCCGGGTTCGGATCCCGGGTGCACACCGACACCGCTTCTCCAGCCATGCTGAGGCCGCGTCCCACATACAGCAACTAGAAGGATGTGCAGCTATGACATACAACTATCTGCTGGGGCTTTGGGGGAAAAATAAATAAATAAATAAATAAAATTACATTGGCCACAATGGGGCTCCTTTGATATTTCCAAATTGGTTTATTTGTGCACTTAATTGGAAAAGACACGATATTGAACCTCTCAAATACTATAGGAAGCCTATTTTAATTTCTTCGGGCTTCGACACAACATTGGGAATCCCTTACTGCCTCTTTAAAAGGAAACAATTAAATAAAAACCATATCAGATTGGAAGGTGTCAGCTGCACCAGCGACTGCGCTAGCAAAATGAAACCAAATCTGCTGCTCCTCTCTCGCCGAGCTCCCCCACTTCAACTCCCTCGAAATTCCTGATCTAAAATTAAGCAAGTGCAAATGGGTAGACTTTTGAGATAATGTGAAATTATAAAGGCCATTCTGGGGAATCTTTGTTTCAGATAAGTCCACCTTAAGGGTCACCCTTAAAAGAGAGGATTCAAAACCTCTCACAATGGGATGCATTCTTTGGTTAATACGCAGAAGCTTCTAAAAGACAAAATGACTTCAAAAACAGCTCTGAAAAGGATCCTTATGGCAAAAAGAAAAGAATCTTTGGTAAAAATCTTTTGCCATCTGAGCAGGTCCACCTGCCAGGAAGCAGTTTGGATCCAACTATTCTTTTGATTTTTGTGCCTGAGAAATGGCTAAGGTTTTTAAAGATCTCTGTTTGTATCTATATATGTCTATGTATGTAAGTCTCCCTTTATATGTATTTGTCTCCAGAAGGTATAATTTCTAAAAGAGCTCTACTTAATTAGCTTGAAGTAAATGCTTATATAAACTATTTCTAAATATAATAGAAACTAGCTCAGAAGTATTTCAAGTTAACATGACATAAAATGATCTTTGGTAAATAAAAGATAACTTACGTTTTTTGGTTTAATAAAAACAGGCATGTCTTCAGAGGTACCAATATTGAATATAATGCAAACATACAACTTTTTCTACCTGGGTTTACTGGTCAGGTTGGCTCATGCTGTTTCTGTTGTGGAATGTGTTAGCAGAGGGAATGACTTGGGATGATGGTTAACTATTTAACGTCTAATTCAAACATAACTGTTAAAAAAACGTTTAAATAGATATAAATAAGATAAAAGTTTATACTAAGTTAAACTAAATAATGGATAATCATTTCCAAATAGAGTGGTATACTGAGACACTGCTAAATATGTTTGTCTAGTTTTGGCTTTCTAATTTTTTATTACAGAGACAAACAATATTTGGGTCTATCAATGGACATGTGTGTGCCACACTGAAAAGTTTACTGCAAAGAGAAATATGCTTCTAGAAATTATGAAACGTGTTTACAGGTTTGCTAATCTACTAAAGGATGCTAATATATGAGAGAGAGTTTATAATTGCCTGCTTCCTAGTTTTCACTGGGAAGCAAAGATTACAAATGGTTTTTAAAAAGTTGGAAGAAGAGCTGAGAATATAAAACGAACCAAAGAGAAAATGTCAGAACACTTATGGTAATAAACGTAAATTAACTCTATGGAAACTGTGTGCACTGATGCTGAGAGAATACAGGCAAAGCAGCAGGAGCCCCTTTGAAAGATAAGAAGAAATGGAACTCTCATGAGAGCTTTCTCCTACTATGGAAGGTTTACTATAACTTGTTTTTCAAACTATGGTCACAGACCATTGATAAATTATGAGTAACATTTATTTAAATACAAAATGTACATGGCATCTACATTTATCAATATAGATAAGCAGATAATATATATCTTCAATTTTATCTACAATACAAAGACATTTATCATAAAATTTGTATATTTAAATAAAAGAAAATAATTTCATAAAATTCAAAATGGAATGCATGTATGGCATATACTAAAAATAGGAAACACATGTCAGTTTATTAAATTTTCATTTCAGTTACTTATATGATTTTATCTATATAGGTATAAGCTGGACCATAACATACAGTACATTTCTTGTTACGGAATGATCCAACATGTTTGAAAGACACTGCTCTTATATCACAATAAACTGAGCAAAAGAAGGGTCTACGCAGCCAGATGGAGAGGCCAATACAAGAATAACTACTCTTTCTGTCTTGTACACACACAATAATTCCTCAAGGCCAAGCTGTAATCACTCTCTGATAAGCTCAAACTCTGTTGCCTTGTCTTTTCAGATTTACAGTCAAGCAATGAATCTTTGTTTAAAAGAACTTCCGCCATTTCTTATAACTACATGCAAAGCTGAAGATTCTAGTGGTGGATTCCCAGATATTTGTAGTTCTGCCATCAGTTTAGAAGTTGTTGTTCCATCTTTCAAATCTTTATTCTGCTTACTCAACCTAGAGCAACCCTCTTCAACAATAATGTGGGGATGTTGTTGCCTCTGCCTCCTCCATCATTCCTGGCTTGGCAAAGCAATGTCTTGATGAACCCATAGACACAAGTGAATCTCATACTGTAATTTCCAAAAAGTGTATAGTTTATTTTAACTATATTATGTAAAAGGAGTTTATATTCATTTAATGTAAAGCATAGGCACCTATGCTATCCTCTAGGAGTAAAATCTGTTATTCTGTAACCACTGCCTTGCATCATTTCTTTTCTCGATAAACTGTGTAAGTTTTGAAATTGAGAAAATGACTATATATGAAAAGTAGACAACAAGATATGTGTTTTCAACAAGAAAGCATAAAGAATGGAAATATTTTTGTTTGTTTTGTTAAGAAAGATAAATTTGTCCTCAAGCATTAGGAAAGAAAAAAGGAAAGAGGGCATGGGACAGATTCTGAATGTAAAACCCAGGTGGGCAGGAAGTTAGTGGAAGTAAAACCCTGAGGAGAGTTTTGTGCATGGTTAACTTTGCTAAGATTAAAAAGAATTCAATTAAGTAAATAAGTTTTAATACCAAAAGTAAGCTGGTACAAAAATTAGAATTTACCTTTCTCTTAAAAGGATAATTTCTTGAACTTTTAGTCTGGTCTTGATAAAGAGAGATTATAAAAGGTTTCTCTTTACCTTTGAGTAAGTCCATCTAAAAGACAGAAAATCTCTATTTTGTTAAAATAATTTCCTATATTCAAAAAAGATGAGGTCTACTAGTTTTTTTTTTTAACTGTTTAACTCTCTCTGCTTGTCTTTGACATCTTCTATTGTCACCTTGATTGAACGGATAACTAAGCATTGTTTCCTATTTGACCAAATGTTTTAAAACCTTTTGATATTTTTGACAAACTTGCCCCAAGGTTTGAATCCTAAGTAAAGTGTTTCTTTTGACTTAAAAAGGATCTCTGGGAATTCCAAATGGCCCTGGGACTTCTCAAAGAATTTGTTCTCTTTCTCTAAAGAGGGAGATATTAAACTAGACATATTTGGTATGTTAAATTACTTGGGAAGCATTATCAAATAAGAAATAACATTAAGCTTTCTTTGTTATGTCTTTATAAGTATATATTATAAGAGTTACAGAAATCATGCGATATTCCAAGAAATCTAATATGTCTTGGTATAAGATGTTGTCTGTCATTAAAATTGAGGCTCACAGTAAATACTAGGAAAGCGCCCCTACCTGATTTTCATGCAAACGTAGCAACAACAGACTCTATAAAGGTTATGATACATGTGGACGAAGTCTATTCTGCCTCTCTTACAAAAAAAGAAAAAAAATTGACCCCTCATTACCAAACTTTTGCCATCCTGATGTCCTTGTAACATAGCAATAGTCGGCTCCCGAATCAGAGAAATTAAGATGGGTGAACAGTGGCTATAAATTAAACAAACAGTCAGGGCTGTGGGAAACCCAAGATGGCTGCTTGTTTCTTCCCAGCTCCCTGGCAAAACTCCATTTTTTCATTCTCTCACCCACCATACTGCATTAAGAAAAACTATTTCTGTCTCTAGCTGCCTCAGAAATCCTCCCTCTGGGTTCTTTGAGCACCTGCAGCTGGATTTCATTCAATTGCTTAGTATGAGTTATCATTATGTTCCTGTTATTGTATGTACGTTTTCTGGATGGGTTAAAGCCCTCCCATGCCACAAAGCTGATAACCTCACAATGGCAAAGAAATTATTAGAAAATGTTTTTCTTATTTGGGGTATACCTTCCACAGTCTCCAGAGATCGAGGCACCCACATCACTGGACAAATCATACGAACCTTAATGAAAATCTTTTAAACTTCTTGGACTTTTACACTTCTTTTAAACTTCTTGGTTCCTGTCATCCTCAATCATCAGGCCAAGTTGAGAACACTAATGGAAAAACTAATGGAAAAAATTCAAGCAGAACAAATATTAAATTACATGGGACTACATGAACTGAGGAAGATGCTCTAATGTTTTCTTTTTCCGGATTTAATGAACTCTTTTCTCTTAAGCTAACTATGACTTATAGCAATTTGTAAGCAGAAGTGAAGCATTTATCTTTTTCTCTCTACCTGATCCCTCCAGAACTTGGAAACCCTTGATAAGTGAGTATTCTTATTTCCATGGCAATATAGTTGTTTGCATAAGTGCAATAAGCATCTGTTCTCCTTACAGCAAAACACAATTGGAAACACTGGTCATACTACCAAAGGCTTGACTGGAATGTCATATTTGAAAAAACATGCACAGACTCAGATATGACTAAACAGCTTTAAGGAACAAGGACTGACTTTGTGGAACACATAAAGCCACTTGAAAATATTGGCCTGGTACCCTGCTTACAGGGTTCCCAGGAACCTTATCAGGTGAGTAAAGGTCACTTCCTTGGCAGGTACAAGAACCTCAGAATATTTTGGGAACTGCGAGAAGAGAGGAATTCACCCAAATCTGTAGGTACTGCAAGTGGAGTCTGATCACAAGTCCTAGGCTTGGTTTTCCTGGCCTCAAGAGGCTTTTAAAGTTTAATCTGAGATTCCTTATAAAGAGTTCCAGCAAAGCAGATTTAAAGGAGCCCATATGATCAACTGTTATTCTTGCTGTATTTATGTAAATAATTGGACCAAATTTATTAAAACTAGACTTATTTTGCAAACCAATGAGTCTTAATTTGGCTATCTTTGGTAAAAATGAAGGTGATTTTAGAAAGAAAAATTATGTTTCAATAGAAACTATAATACACATTTGTGGATATTAGATTTTAGTTCTGTTAACTGTCTTTGAGGTTTTGTTTTCCATCTGTAACCTGGACTGAAACCTGAATTCTTCTAGTTTCCTCAAATATCTGGTACAGATCTCCAAACTAATATTTTCAATTATTTCCATCCTTTTCATTTGGAATCACTGAGAACTGAAACCACACGTTTTGCTGAAGCCCTGCAAACTGAATCTAGACGACTTGATATCAACTTAACAGAGATCACCACAACAGCTCATGTTTAGACAATCTTCATGCCTGTTGCTGTATAAGCCACTCAAAAAGTTTACCTGAACACCCAAAGACATCATTAGAAACATTTCAAACTGCAAAAGATGCTTCAACCCTGACATCTAGAAATCTTGTTGACTGGCTGTGACCCTGGGCTCAGAAATTGGTTTATAATTTGCTCCAACCATTAATCTTGTTTTTCTTTTTGTTTCTCTAGAAATGTTTCTTATTAAATACCTGGTTACTTGCTTATGTAATATAGGCCTAACCTTGGGAGACACTTCCTATGTTCTAGAGATGATCCAAAAGGCCCAGAGGGAACTTTAATTAAGAAACTAGACACTGTCAGATGTGCCTCTGAGCATCTTTGTCATGGAAACTGGGTCCCATTAAAATCCTGGAAGCACAAGCATCCAGATCAACTTCATCCCTGCTGGATGGGACTATACAAGAAACGCCACAGGAACGAGAACCACGCTGAAGAGGAATATCATAACTGGGATCACCCAAACCTTGATTGGCTTCACACTGTAGACAGTGACTTCTCCAATTGGACAAATGAACCCCTGATAGACTGCAAGCTGCTGTTCAGAAGACAATCTCCTAAAGATAAGTAATAAATGACTTCCAGGTTCTTACTTTACTTGTTGGACTACTAGCAGGCTATTTGGCTATATCAAATTTCACTTGAGTTTCCAGGCCCTAAGCTTGATTGGTTTATACACCTCTTCTCCTGGATGCCCCAAGGATTGAGGTCCATTATGGAGAGGATACTAAAATTTGGGCTATTTTGCTAATACGTGTGGTTGTCTATGTAATTAGAAAATGTGGACTTAAGTTGCTCCAAAGCCACTGATCAGAGTACTAAAATATTAGTCATGCAAAACATACCTCGCTCTCCCCACCTGGTGCCAAAAATTATTTTTAAACAAAGGTAGAACAGTTTCATTCCTCTGACCCTCATCTTTGAACTTTCACAGCAGGAAGTAGCTAGAGCACTCTTCATCTCCATTCCCCAAGATTGAGGAATGATCATAAGGCAGTGGGGATTGAAACCAAGAACAAAGGAGTTACGATTTTCCCTTGACTAGGTTGAAACTGTGCCTCTTACCCACAAGGTTGACATGGGAAACAAGGTAACCAAAGTTTCTGAGCTTGTTTTGCAGAACAACAGGAAGACCACTGATAAGAGAACAATTTGCTGACAGCCCCCCTCACCTGACTAAACATTGGTGCAGTGGTGTCTGGATGCCACTCTGCCACTGGCAACCCACAACGCTGGCTCAAATCACTACCTACGTTCAGCCCATGCCATACTCTGGTGCCTCCTACACGGGACTAGATGGAACCTAAGCAGCCAAGGGGACACTTTAGCATCAAGGGACCTGAATACTCCTTGAAATGATCAAAGGTGTCACCATGGCGAACCTGTGATCAAGAGGGGGAAATGATAAAAGAGATAAGAACGGGGGCAGAGTCAAGGTGACAGCTACCATGGCCAATTCAAGGCTTAACTATGGGCAGATATAGAAAATTACACTTTAACATTCATCATCACCAGATGGCTAGAGAACAATGCAGTAGCTTTTCCCTGCAGTTAGGACATTTAGAAAGCCCTGAGCACAAGATAACTGTAGCTGGAAAGGGTGACAAATCAGAACTAGACTCAGCCTTAACCTTGCCTACTCTGAACCTTTCACCTTTAAAAACCAGCCACCCCAAGACCAGGGGGAAACTCACCCATCAACTTGCGGGTTGAGATGTACTTCCCCAGTTTGCAAACCTTTTAATAAAGGCTCTTTACTTTAAAACTTATCTTTGCCTACTAAAGCTACTCAGTTCAGTTAACATTATCTGGCTGTTCATCTGTATCCTTTATAATCAACCGACAAACATGTTGCTCAGTTCTGTGAGCTGCTCTAGCAAATTAATCAAACCCAAGGAGGGGGTCATGGGAACCTCCAATCTATAGCTGGTCACTCTGAAGCACAGGTGACCTGGACTTGCCATGGTGTCTGAAATGGGGGCAGTCTTATCAAACTGAGCCATTAAGCTGTGGGCTCTGATGTGATCTCCAGGTAGACAGTGTCAGAAGTGAATTAATTGCTTAGTGGTGTTGGAAAACCCACACACTGCAAATAATAAAAGTGTTTTCTGTCTCTACCACCATTGTGGAGAGGATTTGTAGGGTAGGAGAAGATTTTGTTTTTATTCCCCCAACAGTCACCACAACACACCTATCTGCTGAGACCAAGCCTCAAGCACTCATCTCATCCATACCTCGTGTACAGGATTATGGGAGAGGGTGATCAGTTAGTTAACCAGTATCACAGATTCAATAAACCAAATCTAGGATGTGACAAATTCTAGTAAGCATATAACTCAGCAACTTCAACAAACAAGAATTAAAAAAATAAGTTGAACATATATAGGTTAAGAAATTTATGAGATACAGATACTGAAAGCCATCAGGATATATTTTGAGCCTAACTGCAATTAATCTGATTTAAAAAACAAACACAGGGGCCAGTTCCGGTGGCCTAGTGGTTAAGTTCAGGGTGCTTCGCTTCAGCAGCCCAGGTTCAGTTCCCAGGCGCAGACCTACACGGCTCGTCTGCCAGTGGCCATGCTATGGTGGCAGCTCACATACAAAAAGAGGAAGACCAGCAGCACACGTTAGATCAGGGCAAATCTTCCTCAGCAAAAACAAAAAACAAAAAACATTTTTGAGACAATTGAGAAAATTGAGCATAGGTAACATATTTATCATATATAAAATATTTTTGTGTGACGGTTATTGGGATTAGAAAATAGCCCTTACATTTTAAACATGTATTCTTAATGCCTTTTTTTTTGTGTGAGGAAGATCAGCTCTGAGCTAACATCCCTGCTAATCCTCCTCTTTTTGCTGAGGAAGACCAGCTCTGAGCTAACATCTATTGCCAATCCTCCTCCTCTTTTTCTTTTTTCCCCAAAGCCCCAGTAGGTAGTTATACATCACAGTTGCACGTCCTTCTAGTTGCTGTATGTGGGACACGGCCTCAGCATGGCCGGAGAAGTGGTGCGTCGGTGCGCGCCCGGGATCTGAACCTGGGCTGCCAGCAGCGGAGTGCGCGCACTCAACCGCTAAGCCACAGGGCTGGCCCTCAATGCCTTCTTATGCATTAAATATCATGTCTGATTAAACAACCCACTAGTATATGTGAGGATAGATGAATCAAGAACAGCCATGAAATGATAAATAATGGTGGAAGACTGGGGAAGAGTTCATCTGGCTTCATAACAGTGTTTTTCATTTTTGTATATATTTAGATATAGCCATGACAAAAGACAGACTGTATCTGTCTTAGCCAGTTCGAGCTGCTATAAGAAAAGACCAGAGACTAGGTAGCTTATAAACAGGAGAAATTTACTTCTCACCCTACTGGAGGCTGGATGGAACTCAGAGACCAGGGTGCCAGCATGGTCAGGGGAGGGCCTTCTTTAGGGTCACTGATTTCTTGTGTCCTCAATATGGTGGAAGGGGTTGGGGATCTCTCTGGAGCCTCTTTTATAAGGCACTGATCCCATTCATGAGGGCTCCACTCAAATGACTTAAGCACCTCCAAAGGCCCCACGTCCTACAACCATCACCTTTGTGGGTGAGGATTTTAACATATGAATTTGAGGGGAACACAAACATTCAGACCACGGCACTGTCATAGTATTACCAACTTTATTTGTTGAGAAGGATGACACAAAAAGGGCAGGAGAGTACTTCTGGTTTCCGGTACAGCATGTAAGAAGCCAGAAGTCATCACTCACTCCTAACAAGTAAAAAGCTAAACAAACTGGGAAAATAAACAACTCTTCTTAGATTCCTAAAAGAAGTGTGGTCACAGGGCAAACCGTTGTCCCCAGATGGGAGAGACTGACAGGCAAATACAGAGAATCACAACTTACTGAAGCAGAAACCCACAAACTGAAACCATGGCAGGAGCCAGCATAGGGAAACCTGAACTGTAATGGACAAATTGCTGGAGGCTCCATGGGGCAAGTCTGAGAGATGAAAACTCCAGGGAAACCAGTCATGAGAGCCCCACACTTTCACTGATTTTTTACCCCCTAGAGTTCTACTGGTTCTCACAGTGACTAGTGGAGAAAAATCCTGTCATGCTTCCAGCAGGGGAAAAGGAAAAGGAACCATTTTCAATTATGCTAAAGCCTTCTGTTCTGTACCAAGTCTGCCCCAAGGAGAAACTATTTAAGCAGAGCCTAACTTGCTCAGGTTTCATCAGAGCCTGAGTGACCTGGGGGAAAGGAAATACCCAAACTCCAGTCAGCTTTAGCCTTATTCATGACAGAAGGAAACAAAACCCAACCAACTCCAGCCCACTCCAGCTATCCCATCCCACCTAAGGCAGAAGGGGGACTGAAAAGCAAATGTGAAGTTCACAGTCCAGAAGCACAAACTCACTAAAAGACTGACACTTGTGTTATATGTCAATAAATTTTTTTTTGAAATAAAAGAAAATGAAATGTTAAACTATGTCGGGGGAAGAGGGAGAATCTCCCTCTGCCCTTTCCCTTAAGGTTCTTCTGGCTGGCCAAATAATCAACAAGACAGGTTAGCAGGAGAAAATAATACCAAGTTTAATAACATGTATACATGGGAGAAAGCAGGGACACTGCGTTTCTCCACACAATAGCAGAAATTCTCGTCTTAAATATCATTTTCAGCCAATGACAAAGGAGGATTTTGGGGGTGGGGGAGTCAGTTACAGGAGATTACCACTAAAGCACAGTAAACAAGAGTAAGGTTTATTATACAGCCCCAAGGCCTCATCTTCCACATTGATAAGTTACTAGAAATGAGCTCACCCCCCCTTTTTCTCAATACAGAGAGGGAGATACCTTTACAAATGGAGACTTCCCTTGTAAATGATTGTCTGACAACTCCTCGCAGGGCCATCCAAAGAATGTGGCCAGAGAGACAGGACTCCCGATAAGATGGGCTTGTTGGTGCCTTTTCTATTGTAACCTCTATCCTAAATTATCTTTTATAGCAGTCATGATAATAACCCCTTCCTAAAACAGATTTTTTTGGTTTTAAATTCTTTAGGCAGTTTGGGAGGGGAAACTCAAATATTTTTCCTGAGCTCTCTGAGTCCTTATTGTCTTCAGCTCGAAATAATCCGCATACCAGAGTGGTGCTTCCTGGGGCAGCTTGCCCTGAGCACCATCAACTACAAACAAAACTTCCTAAGCTTATAAATACACTCCTAAAAGACTCATAGGTTAAACAGAAAATGACAGTTCAAAAAAACAACTGAGACCTAATCATAGAACTAACACTTTCCCTCTATCCACAGCTTTGAACATCACCTAACAAAAGGATTATTTATAGCACTTCCTTTTACCCAGTATATCATGCCTAGCTATCAAGAAAAACTTACAGGTCACGATAAAAATAAAAATAAAAAATTTGAAGACGCAGAGCAAGCACCAGAACCAGGGCAAGGATGTGGAACTATAAGACCAGGAATTTAAAACAATTGTGATTAATCTGCTAAGGGCTCTACTGGATAAAGCAGACAGCAAGGAAGAACATATGGGCAATGTCAATTGAGATGGAAATTCTAAACCACACTCAAAAGAAATGCTAGAGATCAAAAACTGTAACAGAAATGAAGAATGCTTTTGATAGGCTTATTAGTAGACTGGCCACAGCTAAGAAAAGAATGTGACTTCAGGATATCTGAATAGAAACCTCCAAAACTGAGAACAAAAAAAAGAACAGAAAAGCTGAAAAACAAAAAAGATACCCAAGAATGGCAAGATGACTACAAAAGCTGTAAATGATGAGTAAACAGGAAAAACTGAAGAAAGAGAGAAAGGAACAAAAGAAATTAAATCAATAATTAACGACTTTCCAAAACAGAATGCACTAGACTCCAACGGGTTCACTGGTGTATTCTACTCAACATTTAAGAGAGAAATTATACCAGTTCTTTACAATCTCTTTCAGAGGGTAGAAGCAGAGGATATAATTTCCTAACTGGTTCTAAAACACTAGCATTGCCCTAATACTCAAACCAAACAAAGTAAAGGACACTTCAGACCAATCTCTCTCATGAATATAGATGCAAAAGTTCTCACCAATGAGATCCCACTACACACCTATTAGAATGTCCAAGATCTGGAACACTAACAACATCTAATGCTAGTGAGGAGCTGGAACTACAGGAACTCTCATTCATTGATGGGTAGGACAGTACAGCCACTTGGGAAGATATTTTGGCAGTTTCTTACAAAACTAGACATACTCTTACCATATACAATCCAGCAATTGTGCTCCTTGGTATTTACCCAAAGGAGTTGAAAATATGTCCACACAAAACTCTGCACGATTGTTTAAAAAGCAGCTTTATTCATAACTGGCAAAACTTGAAAGCAACCAAGATGTCTCCTTCAGTAGGTGAATGGATAAACAGTGGCACATCCATACAATGGAATATTATTCAGTTCTAAAAAGAAAATGCTATCAAGGAGTGAAAAGACATGGAGGAAACTTAAGTGTATATCACTAAGTGAAAACAACCAATCTGAAAAGGCTATATACTATATGATTCCAACCATATGGCATTCTGGAAAAATCAAAACTATGGAGACAGTAAAAAGATGGGTGGTTCAGGATAATGCAGGGACAAGGGAGGGATGAATAGGCAGAATACAGAAGGATTTTAAAGCAGTGCAACTCCTCTATGAGATACCACAATGGTGGATACATATCATTATAAATTTGTTCCAACTCAGAAGGTACACCACCAAGAGTGAACCCCAATATGAACTATGGACTCTGGGTGACAACAATGTGTCAATGTAGGTTCATCAATTGTAACAAATGTTATTACTCTGCTGGGGGACGGCATAATGGAGAAGGCAATGCATGTGTGGGTACGGGGGTACATGGGAAATCTCTACCTTCCTCTTAATTTTGCTATGTTCCTAAAACTGCACTAAAAAATAGTCTTTAAATGGAAACACAAAAAATGTAAATACGAAACAAAACAAAACATTGGACTGAGGGTTAGGAAGACTTACTAACTAGCTATGGAAGTCATTTCCCCTTTCTGGGTCCTAGTTAACTTCCTGGGTCTCGTGACATTTAAGGCTTTTTCCTATTCCAACTTTCTATGGTTAATGTTAATTGTTTCTTTCTATTTTACAGCTACCAAGGGCCCTCTGAACATTTGTAGGATTTTGTATATCATATTAAATAAAACAAAATAATATGGCCACACACAATAGTAATATCTATTAAAATCAAGACTAAAAAAGGGGCCAGCCTGGTGGCGCAAGGGGTTATGTGCGCACTCTCTGCTTCGGTGGCCCAGGGTTCACAGGTTCGGATCCCACGCACGTACTGATGCACCGCTTGTCATGCCATGCTGTGACAGCGTCCCATATAAAGTAGAGGAAGATGGGCACAGACGTTAGCGCAGGGCCAATCTTCCTCAGCAAAAAAGAGGAGGATCCACATCAGATGTTAGCTCAGGGCTGATCTTCCCCACAAAAAGAAAAAAGATAAAGATTAGAAAGTGGTAAGTTTTGACTATTTGTTTTCTAAACTGCTTAATTCACACATAATTGTTTTAAACTGCTCATACTTCAAATATACATTTTAATATTTACATTAGAGTATTGAAACTAAAAGTTTCCTCCTGCCCTTTTAAATTTATCCTTCTTACCCATATGAAATGACTCATAACAGGACATACTCTACCCTTTGTAATGGCTATTTTCAAATGTATCGAAAAGCGAAAAGACCGTTAGGAAGTTGTTTGTCAGTATTTATCAGTTTATGGTTGTTCTTGTTTCATCTATCCCCAGGCACTTAGTGGTTGATTTTATTTATAATCCCAGCCATCAGGTCGTTTCACACATAACCCCTTCAGAATGTTTCTAAATGTAAAGGCTCTTATCTAACTCCAATAACTTTCTCAGATAAAAGCAAAATATTTAAAATATGATAAATTGTTGTAAGTGCTGAATTTTGTCAGTTGTAGTCGTTATTTAATGCAGATTCATTGCAATCTGGATGCAAAATTTATCCTCAGGCAATTATTAGGCGTGTCTTGCATGTCTTTTAACGTATATGTACCACTTCTTATTTCTTAATTCTTCTTCACTTGACGTTGCTAAGCCATTTGTCCATTAGATTTTGCCACAATCCAGATTTGGCTTGTTGATTCTTCATACTGTTTAACATGCTCACCCTTCTGTCATATTTCTTGTACACTAGCTATGCTCAACATCATGAAACATCAGTGAAACGCCTCTAAAGCAACAGTGAGATACTGTTACACATTCACTAAAAGGATCCAAGTTTTAAAAGACTAACTACAGCCACTTAGCAAGAATATGGAGGAACTGGAAATCTCACACACTGCTGGTAGGAATACAAAAGGGAACAACCACTTCAGACGATAACTTGGTGTTTCTTAAGTTATATACTAACCTACATTCTGACTCAGGTATTGCACTTCAAAGTACTAAAACAAAAGAAAAGAATCATACCAATATGAAGAATGCATCCAACTTCTGCAGCAGTTTTATTTGCAATAGTCCAAATTGGAAATAATTAAAACTACCCATAAATAAATAAATCATGGTATATTGACAGAACATCCTATCCTTCTCAACTACATAAAAAGAATGAACTACTCATATAAGCACTATTGACAAGTTTCAAAATAAACATCACATGAGGGTACCCAAGGAAAAAAAAAAACTAAACACTTTATGATTTCAATCATATAAAATTCTAGAAAATGCAAACTAACCTATTGTAATGGAAAGCAAATCAGTGGCTGCCTGGAAAACAAAGACATTAAAGACACAAGGTAAACACAGGAGTGATGGAAAAGTTTTTATTTTTATCATCATGATTGATGGTTTCATGAGTTTATATGAATCTCAAATTTATCAAGTTGTATAGTTTAAATACGGACAGCTTACTGCATATCATTTATACCTATTAAAACTTTAACAACATGGTTCAAACTAAAAGTCTGGATTTCCTGCTCTTTAGAAAATCAGGTTTGGTAACCATACTGACTCCACTGTCTCTCTCTCTCCACGAGAGGGACACTTGCCCCACTGGCAGCAAAAATAGGTGAGCCATGAAGGCTGTTTCCACCTCATTCAACAGGAATACCAGCTGGGTCACACAACCACACGCTGGACTAAAAGATCTCCCTTTCTCTTTTCTTGTTCGCCTGCCTCTGAGGCAATGGCCTTAAATGAACAGCCCAGAGAGGCCACAGGAATCCATAAAACCTTTAGATTATTTTCTCTGACAAGGCCCTCAGTGACAAGACACACAGTTCTGGACATCCTGAGAATTTCTCTACCTGCTCATCCCCTTCACAGCCATAGTGACCAAACACTATATAGATAACCTTTTAAATGAGGTTATCTGTTGCAGTCTCCTGCACCCTTTATTAATCCAGTGTTTCTGTAACAATCCTCATTCCCCTGGTCCCTATAATCCTAACACCAGTGATGTTACCCTATAGAATTCAGGACATCAGGGCACATGGCTCTGCTGCAGGACCTGGGGAAGAGATTTCCCTCAGCACTGCTGAGCATGATGCAATGTCCCCTGTGAACAAGAGAACAAGTTCATGTTGTTCTCAGAAGCACTGAAGGTTGTCACAACAACCAACTGTCCCCTCCTTGGGTTGAACTCTGAACCTACAAAATATCATGCCATTCAAGTTACAAATTAGGACCACAGAGCCCTACAGTTTTTCCTTGAAGGTTCTGAGCAACAATGCAAACGAGGGCAAAATGGGAGAGGTTTATTCTGCCATCATACTGTCCTCTCGGAGGCATACAAAGTTTGGGATCTCAACCAAAGCTGTTCACCCTTCATTTTAGCAAACCCAGTTAACTTCAAACCACCCCATACAGTGAACAGAACCCCCAAGATTAATGGTAGCTGAAACAATAAGATCTTTATTATCATACAAACAAGAGCAATGGGAGGCAGACTGTTCCCGGGTTGGTGATTTAGAGGCTGGAAAATTCCATCGCTAGAGTCTCATGAGACCAATAATATTCTGAAAAACGCAGTCCATCTTTCCAAATCACCAAGAGTCCTCTAGGCCAAAATGGGGTAACGTCTATGCCCTAACTCATCAGAAGAGGAAAAAATGGGGAAAAAGTGCCCAGGCTACTCATGAATCGTCCCACAAATAGGAGAACGCTGGGGTTTACTTCCCTGAACACACTGAGACAGATAAATGTTGCCCACTGTGGGCACCTGCCAGGTGGTAAAGGTGAAATGGCCTCTGCTACAGAACCGGCAGTGACATAAATCTGGCAATGGCCCTGGGCAGGTTAAAAAGTACAATGCAGCTCCCACATACCTGGAATTTATGTGGATGCTTGGCTGTATGAGGTTCAATACACGCAAACGGCACCTTCATAACGGCTCTCCTCCAGTGTTGTTGCACTGAACAAAGAAATAGTATATACCTGCACATTTACAGTATCTCTCTCGTTTGAAATTTGTGGTACCCAATGAGGTAAGTCCTTTGGCTGAAGGTTTTTTCACAACACTTATAAGGCCTTACCCTACTTTGAAGTCTCTGGAGTGTAATGAGATTAGATTTCGGTTAAATGATTTCTCACATTCGCCACACTCATAAGGCCATCACCCAATGTGACATGTTTTAGGAGCCTGGAATCGTAGGTAAATAACTCCCCACATTCAAATACTCATAAAGCCTTTCTCCAGTGTGAACACTAATGGTCACTGAAGTTGGAGCTACAGCTAAATGATTTCCCAAATTCACTGCACTGATTAAGCCTTTCTCCAGTGTGAACTCTTCGATGTTTAATGAGGCCAGAGCTGTCACTAAAAGATTTCCCACATTCGCTGCACTCATAAGGCCTTTCTCCAGTGTGAACTCTCCTGTGTTTAACAAGGCTGGAGTTTTGAGTAAAGGATTTCCCACATTCATTGCACGCATAAGGCCTTGAACCAGTGTGAACTCTCTGGTGTTTTAAGAGACTGGAGCTGTAAGTAAAGAATTTCCCACATTCACTGCACTCATAAGGCCTTTCTCCAGTGTGAACTCTCCGATGCTGAAGAAGCGCAGAGCTTTGGCTAAATGACTTCCCACATTCGCTACATTTATAAGGCCTTTCTCCACTATGAACTCTACGGTGTTCAATGAGGCTGGAGTTTTGAGTAAAGGATTTTCCACATTCACTGCACTCATAGGGCCTTGATCCAGAGTGAACTCTCTGGTGTTTAATGAGACTAGAGTGGTAGGTAAAGAATTTCCCACATTCACTACACTCATAAGGCCTTTCTCCAGTGTGAACACTCCGGTGCTGAAGGAGTGCAGAGCTTTCGCTAAAGGATTTCCCACATTCACTACACTCGTATGGCCTTTCTCCAGTGTGAATTCTCCGATGTTTAATGAGGTTGGACTTGTTGCTAAATAATTTCCCACATTCATCACACTCATGAGGCCTAGCTCCAGTGTGAACTCTCCGGTGCTGAATGAGGCTAGAGCTTTGCCTAAAAGATTTCCCACACTCCCCACACTCATAAGGCTTTTCCCCAGTATGAACTCTCCAATGGTCACTGAGGCTGTAGCTCTTGCTAAAAGATTTCCCACATTCACTGCACATGTAGCTTCTTTCTCTAGTGAGGACTCTCTGGGACTGAAGAAGTGTACGTTTGCAATCAAAGTCTTTCGTGCATTTTCCAGAGTTGTATTGAGTGTTTCCTCCATGAAAGGCTGCTCCACATTCACTTCTCCTGTTTGACTCCTCCCTGGTGTGCGTGGCCTGATGCTGGAGAAATCTCGAGCCGGCCACGACGTCCCTCACAACCTCCTCACAGGATAAGGGCTTCCCTGACACACAGGATTTGCAGTCCTTCACAAGTGAGGCTCTGCCCTTGCTGCTTCTTAAGCATGTCTCTCCAGTGCACTGCTTTTGGTGCTGCAGTTTTGCATGCAAACACAATTGTTTCTCACATGCCCGAATTCTGTAAATGTTCTGCCCACAATGTGTTCCCTGGTGCTCAGTCAAGTGGAAGATGTCTCTCAAGTCTGGGCCACATATCTCGCAAGGATGGGCCTTCCAGGGAGACACACTTGCCTTGGGAGTCCTGACCTGTGACACACTCTGTACAGAAATGCTCTGCTTGGCAGGTGCCTCCTCATTCTCTGCTACATGCCAACAACCTGAAAGCAAGAAAGCCTGGTGAAGCACATGTTGACTTTGGTGGGAACGGGCAGCTACTGCACAAGTGTGTGTCTAAATAACCCAGAAACCAGTCCATGGGATTGTTTGCAGGATAAAGGAGTGGGTTCAGCTTGAAAATGGAGCTACTTAGCAGTACTGGGCTATAAAGAGGACAGAATGAGAGAAGATTCATGAAGTGAAGAACACAACCATGAGGCATGACACAGAGATGAAAGACAGGGTCTACAATTCACTCCTCTGCAAACAACTTTCCAAAGAAGCTTGTCTGTTGGTGACACATGAACGCTGTACAGAAGGGTGTGTCAAAACCCAGGAAAATACAACTATAACAGGGCAGCTGGTGCTCAAGAACTGTGTAAGGACATGTGCACACCTCATGACACAATACATAGGGGCCAAGGTGGAAAGCACTACAGATGGAGTGGTGAGAAAAACAGGTGAGACATGGAGCCCAGAAATGTGAGGTTAACTCCAGGCTGCAAGTAAGACTAGAAATGACAAGTAATAGAGTTAACAAATTGGCAAAGCATCAAGAAAGGGGAAGGAAACATAGAAATCAAATGTGGCCACTGGCATCAAAATACTAGTCAAACAGAATAGGTTTCTGCTCTGAGGTGAACACATGACCTCTTCCAGGGCCACTCCACAGGGCCAGGCTCCCTCTGAGGCATCTTGCCATGGATGGATTCATGTACATCCTGGGAAACACTGTGGGCTCTCCAACCCAACCGCACTCCCTCTATGAGCAAATACATGGCACCTTGATGATATAAATAGAGGAAAAGACAGGACAGATGAGCAGCCAGCACTAGTCCAGAACAACTCAGCACATGATAGCCCACAACAAAGAAAACTAAACATTACACAGAGAACTTTGGAAGAGAGTCTTGCAAGAGCAGCCTATGGTCCAGGTAAATAGCGACTATGTCAGTGATGGCAATTCCTGGCACAGGCAGGCATGAGGAAATGTCAGCTTGGGGAAGGAAGGAGACCTGGGACACACAGGTGCCTTGCATCTGGACAGAATAACACAGTCAGGGAGAAGGCAAGCAGGTGGGATCCATTAGGGTGACTGCAGGACTCCTGACCCTGCATCCTTCCCTACAAGTCAGCAGGGAAGCTGGTGTTGGGCCTGCTCAAGAAAGGAAAGAGCAGTGCACACACCTCAGGCTTACTAACCAAGCACCTACCGAGGAAACTGAGGAAGGAAGCAGTGCCCTTGGTCCTGTGTGAGAAGGACAGAGCTGCCCTGAGGAACAAGGAAGGGCAGAGCCTACCTCAGGGCACAAGGGTAGGTGTGAGGGCCTTACCCAAGGAGGTTATAAGTGCCAAGTTCTTCAGCATCACATCCTGGTACAGGCGTCTCTGAGCCTCATCAAGGAGACGCCATTCCTCTGAAGAGAAGTACACAGCCACGTCTTCAAAGGTCACACTGCCCTGGCATTATGGGGACAGATGAAACCATAAAAAGCCCCTCTCCCGAGAACGCACAATCCCTTCCCCCATCCATCTACCCCATGCCTACCCTCCTCCCAATCTCCCCAACTCAGAGGAGAAACCAGGTCCTAGTGCCACGGGTGCTACTGTGCTATAGTCTCCTCATGGGCTCACTGATCACAGGATCCAGCCACCAGTAAGAAAAGGTAGGTGGACAAGTAGATGTCTAAGTTGTGGACCTGGCATGGAGGGATCTACCCACTCATGCCAGGCTATCGTGCTGGTGTGGCCAAGGTCACATAAGTCTCAATACCAGGACCCTGGGGTCATCAGGCATACTCCCTCTCCAAGTACACATAATTCTTGAGACTGGATCCCACAGCCACAAATCTATGGTCACCACCACCTCAATGTCCCACACCACAGGGATCTCTGGCCTCCCCACATTACTTGTGTTTTAATCACCTCCTCTTCACCCCACTGCTGAGGGTGGGATTCCCACCTTATGGTTATGGGGATGGCCAAACACATGACACCTGACCCTGGACAGACGAGACACACAGCAGTTTATTAATCACATATATTTACAGCCTGAGAAGAGAGAAAGGCACACTCTACACAGGGCCACAAGGGGGTTGCACTCTGAGAAACAGTGACCAACCAGTAGGTTGCAAGCTTTATAGGATCAAGAGGATGGAGTACCTCCTGGTTCCTGTAAGAAGATGTGATTGGCTTGTCTGCACAACTCCTTGGGCTGGCGGGGAACTGAAACCCATATAGACGACCATGCACTCAGGCCATGTGAGGCCCCCCACCTTTCATCAGATGTCAAGGCAAGCACATGATACTGGGTCTTAATTTGAGGACTTACACTACATGGGTGACAGCATCCAGAGTATGCTTGGCAAATTCGAACAGCATCCAATACTACCCTAGACCTACCATGCGTTCCATGAGCACTGGCAGCCCAAATTCCTTCTAGAAGACCACCCTGCCTGGCTCCATTCCCTTCCTCAGACTTAGCCACACAGAATCACATGTGGAGCTCAGATACCCCCGGCCCTCTTCCACTCCTGTGCTGCACTTGATGTCCCCTCAGCAGTCATAACCTTCCTCTGTCCACCTAACCATCATTCAAAGCCCAGCCTCACTAGTGGCCCACCCCAGGCCTAGTGACTCTCACAGGTGACTACATCTGCAGGTCACAGATGACTTTATCCTCCAAGCTGAATAAAACACTCCAGGCTCCACCAAAGTCCTCACAAAATCCTGGCGGAGTTCACCGAGTGGTGAATAAACACCAGCTCAGGCCTGAGTGCCATCTTGCCTTAATTACTCCTAAGCTTCTGCATCCATCTCACGTCTGCTCTTCTGGAAACCCTGGCCACCTGCCAGACTATCCTGTCCCTGACACACTCTCCCTTCATGGCCACTTACCTCCCTCACTTGTTTGTGAAGTCCAATGCCATCACCCAGATACACAAACAAGTCCTGAATCCCTAACCTCCCCCTCTTCCCAGCACCCTAATAACTTTACCACCATAACAAAAAAATTGCTCCTCCTAATGTGATCCACAGCTTATTCACCTTGACATTTTAGAAGCCTCCATCCTCAACCATTCCCCGGATTTCCAGACCTGTGTGTTTCGCTGCTCACTCAATGCCTCCACTTAGTGCTCTCTGGAACATTTCAGAAGCTCCTGATAGCTCCTGTGAATATCACTCCTATTACCAACTTTCTCATTTCAATTCACGAAGCTTCCACTCCCAAAGCTACTAAGAAGAAAACCCTAGCAACATAGCTGAATCCTGTTTCACTCCCTCATGGTCCACATTAAAAAATAAAGTTGTCACTTTTTAAAACACACATCCAGAATTCAATCACATCCCCTAAACCATGACTTCTGGTCCATTAACCCTCAAGTGGATTATGGCAGCAGGCTCCACCCTGATCTTCCTCTTCCCTCAACCCCATAGTCTATAATCATACTGTAGCCAGAGAGAGCCTATTAAGACCTTAGCAATATCACTTCCCTCCTCTGATCCAAACATCTCATGACCGCCAAAAAAAACACCCAGCTTCTCAGGCAGTCATTCCGTCCTGACTCCCGTCCCCCTGCTCTTTCTACCCAATTGAAAGAAAAAAGATCTGTAGTTTCCTGAACACTTCCAGCTCAGTTTCAACTCAGGCATGGGCACACTGTGCTACCAGTTCCTGGGATAACCTTCCATACCTGTTTACACTGGTTACCAGAAATGGAAACACTTTCATATGACTCCTGGCACGGGCTGGGGGTTTCTCCAGGGTCTCCACTTCAGAGGGAAAACGGGAATGGCACTTAAGAGTCCCGGGATACAATAATCCAGAGAAATGTGGGTGAGGGTCAGGGCCAGTGAGAAAAAGGGACACCCTCCTCTCGGCTGGGTTGGTTCCACGAGCGTTTCCGCAGCCGTGAGCAGTGTGGGAAAAGGTAGACCCTAGAGGCATGCGTCTACGGTGGTGTTCGATGGGCTCAGGCCTCCATGGACCCTTCCCTGACCCTAAAGAGTAGGCCTCAGCCCGCCGTTTAACCTCGTGCCTCAGGGCTCAGTATGACCCCTTAGCAGGTATCCCTCCGCCTGGGTCCCTCCCCCACACCCGTCACCCCAGCTCTCAGAAAGAGGCCCCACGAGCGCCTCCCCGGCCCGGACACCAGAGCCTGGGATGCAGGCCCGTGAGCGACGCCGCACTCAGGATCTAGGGCTGGGCTGGGCTGGGCTGAGGGCGGGAGGGCGCGGAGCACGAGCACTGACCTGAGCCGGCTCCCTCCGCGCGGCCGCCGCCATCGGACTCTGGAGGCGGAGCGGGGCCGGGAGCGGCGGGAGAGGAGGGGACGCGGGGACAGCGGTCGCTGTCCCGGCCCTGGCGCGGGTCCCCCGGGCGGCGTCGCCGAGCCTCAGAACCGCTCTGTGCAGCGGGGACAGCGCCTCCTCTCGCACCTTCTCGGTCCCGTCACCTCTACCCCGACCCAGAGCTCCGGAGTCTTTTACCGGCTGAACAAAACCGCCAGCATCTAACATGGCCGCCTTGAGGTAAAAGGCCGGAAGTCCCGCCCCGACTTTTGGGCCGCACGCGGATCCTCTTTTCTAAGCTCTAATTTGGTAGTGATGCTGTCGCTCGACTCCGAGCATTCTGGGTAATGTAGTCCCCACAGATCCACAGACTTCGAGTAAGGGTTTTTTTTCCCCCTTTTTCCCGGCACTAAGTGGGGCGTTGGGAAATGGCATATCCAGGGAGGCTTTGCACCTCTTTAAAGGGATCGTAATCATATTCGTGCAGAATGCTCCTGCAGTTGATAATCTAGCTGTTTGGAGACATTATTTCAGACAGTGAAGCTCAGCATGCTCCCAGAGGCTACAAATATTACTTCAGATGCTTCCAAAGGCTACAAATCCAAATAAACATATAATTCCATAGAGTCATTCAGACACAAAATGTGTCCACTGTTAGTGGAAGCTAATAAACATTATCTTATTTCATTCAAATGCATGCACTCTGAAGCATTAAAGTCAGTTTGTCAACCTATTATGTTTGGTCAGAGACAAGAGAGAAAATACCCCAGACTGTGCCGTCTGAAGGAAAATAGAGGAAGAATGTTGGGCCACGCTGAAGCAGGAGTACAAAGATAGATCGGACAAAGAGTCTCACCTTTACTAAACTTTACTCAGGCTCCTCTAATCTTTTTTGACTAGGCCCAGTTCTTGGGCCTTGTCCTGTAGATGCAAGAATCCTGCTAAGTTGGTTTAGTGAGAGTTTCCCATCCTCAGTATCTGATCACCACTGATACCTGCCTGATCAAATTTTCTCATCCATCACCATCACACAGGTGATATCTGATCGTGCTGACCTGCCTTCAGCAAGAATCTTTTAGATCAGTTTGGGAAGAATTTCCCTGCTCTCTTAGTAATTTTCCATGCACTCACCCCCACCCTCCTTAGCTGTAAATCCCAACTGTTTAAAAAAAATTGGAGTTGAGTCCAATATCTCTTGCCTACTGCAAAACCCCATTGTCTCTACACCTATGGTAATGGTCCTGAGTAAAAGTCTGCCTTACTGTTTAATGTGTCTGAATAATTCTTATTTAACAGATCTGTCTGTGGTTCCCAAAGAAAACCTCTCTCCTGTCTGTGCAATCAATTATTCTGTCCAATTCATTGAGCAACACTTTAATCCATTTAATATCTCTTACTTGATATCCTCACATACATTCAGTTCCTTTTAGGACTCTAACATCAGTGTCAAAAAGAGAACAATGAGAAAAATGCTATTTTGGTATGGTGCAATGGCTGCAGTGCTCAAAGTTGGAGCATGTATGCAAAGGGTGCTCTCAACCTGGAGATAGTGGGAGTATCTTAAATTCATGATTTCATTGCTAGGAAGTGATTATCATTTCTCTTGTGATGAAGGGACTGTTTTGCATGAAGCAATGATGTTATCTCAGAAAAACATTGTAAAATGCAAATTACAAAGAGCTGTTAACAATTCTATGTAGTGATTCACAGGTGGTGGCAGAAATAGCTCTGGTGAAACACCAGTGGAAGGTGACAAAGGGTAAGACCTCTGAGAAGTTTTAGCAGTGATGTCTGTGAACAGATAGAATTAAGCTGAGCATGTGACTAGAAGGGTCACTGAAAGTTTTGTCTCCAAAATGTGATTCTTCTTCATTCTTGAAAAATTTGAGCAATACTGGCGTAGAAGGAGGGGACATTTAGAATAGCCAGAATTGTAAAAATATACAAGGAAACTGAGATGTCATGTTTATTCTCTGGTCTCACTAATGATCAATGAACAAATATTAGGTTTTAGGACTTATTGTGGGTGCATGAGAGACACTGGGTCATAAGAGAGACAAAGATCCCTGCACCCATGGGACTTACCTGGTATTCAAGGAAGAAAGACCAGAAACAGAAAAGAATACTCAATTATACAGTATGTTAGAATGTGGCAGACAAAGTGGAAGAAGACAGGGTGAGTGTCCTGAGAGGGGTAGTATGGAATATAACATTACACTGCACAGTAAGGGGGCTCCTTGATAAGAGGAGAAAACTCTTGAAGTTGGTGAGGGATGAGCCTTGTGGGTATTTTTGCAATAACTTTTGGGCAGAAGCAGCAGGTGACTGGGTCGTTCAGTGGGTGGAGGCTTCACAGGTCTCCTCAGCAGTGGAGGGCCTGGGACACCAGCCCAGTCAGCCATTCCTCTGCTTTGCTCACTGCAGACACACTCATGGCATACGGGTGAGAAATCTTGGCTCTGCCTCTCAGAGCCTGCACATCTCCACTGTGATGGACTGGGGCCTGAACCCAGGCAGCCTCATCTTTCCTAGAATCTGATTTTCAGAGTTTGATCCCTGGACCTTCCCCAGCAGTGTCCCCTGGTGACTCATTAGAAATGCACATTCTCAATCCTGAATCCAGACGTACTGAATCAGGCACTCTGTGGATAAGGCCCAAGAATCATATTTTAACAAGCTTCCAAGTGATTCTGATACATGTTCAAGAAATTTCCATCCTTCTGCTCTGTATTCTGTAGAAACGTGTACCTGCATTTCTTGCAATTAATAGCTGTTCTGTCTAAATCTGTAGGATGTTTTTTAACATTTTTATTTTTATTTTTTAATTTTTTTTTTTTTTTAGTGAGGAAGATCAGCCCTGAGCTAACATCCATGCTAAGCCTCCTCTTTTTGCTAAGGAAGACCGGCTCTGAGCTAACATCTATTGCCAATGTGCCTCCTTTTTTTTCCCCCCAAAGCCCCGGTAGACAGTTGTATGTCATAGTTGCACATCCTTCTAGTTGCTGTATGTGGGACTCGGCCTCCCCATGGCTGGACAAGTGGTGTGTCGGTGCGCGCCTGGGATCCGAACCCGGGCCACCAGTAGCGGAATGCACGCACTTAACTGCTAAGCCACGGGGCCGGCCCTAAATCTGTAGGATTTTTTAACTGAAGTTGGAAAAAAAAACTGGATCAGTGTATATTTGTTTTCCTAATAGACAAAAAAAAGTGTAAAATATTTTCTATTATTTATTAAAGGAGTCTTATACCATATACAATTACAAAATAAAATGTCAAAAGTCTCAGATAATTAAATTTTTCTCCTGGAGAAAAACAGTTTGCAGTATAGTATCCTTTTAGAATTGCTTTTGCACACAAAATTGCTCTGTGTGTGTGTCTGTATTTTAGAATGTGTTCCTGTAAAAGTTGTTTTTCTTAGTCTGAAGTGATGGCAGTCTTACGGAACTGAGCCCTTAACCTGTGGGAGCTGACACGATCTCCAATTGAGTTAATTGCTTGATGGTGTTGGAAAACACGTTAGACCCTGACGGACGGAACTTTTTGGTTATCTGTGTGTGAAGAGCCCCCTACTTTTCATTCAGTTCCCATTCACATTAGTTTCTTGGTCAACTAGCTGGCAAGGATCACGTGGGAGAACATCAGATAATTCATTAATTTATTTTGTATAAAAAGGTGTTTCTAGGGCCGGCCCCATGGCTTAACGGTTAAGTGCGCGTGCTCCGCTGCTGGCAGCCCGGGTTCGGATCCTGGGCGCACACCCTCACACCGCTTCTCCGGCCATGCTGAGGCCGCGTCCCACATACAGCAACTAGAAGGATGTGCAGCTACGGCATACAACTATCTACTGGGGCTTTGGAGGAAAATAAATAAATAAATAAAATTTAAAAAAAAAAAAAAAGTGTTTCTAGCACTTCCTATGTGCCCGGTTCAGTTCAAGTCCTACAGACATTAATCTATTTAAATAACTGCAATAACACACCTCGTAGTATTATTATAATAACTCCAAATGTACATATGAAGAAACTGAGGCCCAGAGAGTTTCACTAGGGAGCCCCATGTCCCAACCCTAATAAGTGTCAGCACGAGGAAGGAGTCACACACTGGCTCTGAGTCCAGTTGCTCCCTCCCTGTGCCATGCTGCCATGGGATGCTTATTCCTAACAGAAAAACCAGAGCCAATATTTTGGGGGTGTTCCCACATTCAGGGCCCCAGAAGATGCTGAGTCCAGGCACTTTGATGATGATGATGATGATGATGATGCTATTAACAACAGCGTGATGGCAGCAGGGGTCATAATCACTAACCCACACACAGGGAGGAACAAACCCTGTTCTGTGCGCTGTTCATATATTAACTAATTTACCCTCACAATAGCCCTGTAAAGTAGATACCATAATACCCATTATGCCAAAGAGGAAGCTGAGGCACAGAGAGGTTCAGAAACTCACCCAGGGCCAGACAGCTCATAAACAACAGAGCTGGGATTCAACACCATCTGGTCGGGCTCTGGAGCCCTAACGAGGAGGCAGCCCACAGGCGTTATGTGGGCAATGTAGGTGAGAGGAGGTGATCTGGGGTATTTAATCCTTGGCTAAGAGGGCTTTAGGAGGGGCTGACTTGGTGATTCCCAAATGAATATAAAAAAACTGCTAAAAAGTTTAAAAATAGAAAACCTACCTGTCCTTTGGTCCAATAAAGACTTTTCACATTTATTGTCACCTACATTTCACAAAAGCAAGGACTTCTTTCATCAAAGAAAGCAGAGGATGGTGTCTCAAAAAAAGGGCACATCTAAATTGAGTAAATGCAGCCTAATGAGGGACTCACTGCATGGGTCCTATGTGCCTCACTTTGGGAGGATGGCCGTCAGGAGGGCTAAGGGACACAGCGTGAGTAGCGCCCACCAGACTGGTGTGTGGTCAGCGCTCAGGAGGTGTTACCTGTGACCATTGGCTTTTCCTTAAATTGACCCACTTTTTATCATTTTAAACAGTTTTATTCTAAAAGAGAATCTGGTATTTCTCTGGTAGAGGGCAAAGCCAATTTCATTTCCACAAATGGAAGGTTGCCATCAAACCACAGCAACAAGACGCTATAATGCTGTTACCTCTCAGTGAGCTCATGCGGCCTACTCAGGGCTGTGAGCTGGAGGCTGCTCCCTCTGTTGAAAAGGGAAATTAACGACAGATAGGGGGCATGGCAGACTCAGGGCTGAATTGAAAAATTCTGTCGACAATAATCAGGAGGGAAAGTGAAGGGAAAAGGATCGGCTTTCTCAGGGTGTCCACCCATGGCATTAGATGACACCCCTGTGCACTCTCTAAAATCACCTATACCAATGGGGGATCATGGCCCAGGCCACAGGAAACATGTGATGATCATGTAGACACCAGGGTCCTTTTTACCAAGATTGTTCAGGAAGATCCCTGAGGGGTGATGCTGACAAATGCCACCTGGAGGTCTGTGTGACTCACCCTCTCTTCTGAGAACAGCCCTTCACCCATGGCCCTGCCAACTGGGCTGTGAGGATACTCAATGCAGCCTGGCTGGGCCAGTCAGCTCCTTCTGTGGAATCGGGAGTAAGGAGCTCAGACTGAGGCCCCAGTGTGCTGGGCGCTGGGGTGAGGGTTTGTGTTCAGAAGGATGTTGTTTCTGTCCCAATAATCCCTGATGCAGACACAAGGAGACCAGGCAGGAGGAGAAGGGACCAGGAAACTGCAGGGGCTGTAGGGAGGAGGGAAGGTGGGTACTGTGACCTCCTTGACCAGCCAGGAGTCAAGGAGGCTGGGCTCCCCCAGAGGGGTGACAGGTGAGCCCTTACCCAGTGAGACCAGAAGTCCGCAGGTCTCCAACATCACCTTCTGGTACAGGGTCCTCTGGTCCAGGTCAAGCTGTCCCCATTCTTCCTGAGTCACGGCCAGATCCTTGAAGGCCACCAACACCTACCAGAGGTAGTGGTGTTGGCCTTGTGCTGTTGGATGAGATCAGAGCCTGTCACTCAGTCACTGGTGAAGGTGCAGAGAGACCCAGGCCCAAATCACCAAGACCTCCTGAGGGGTGAGCTCAGGTTTGGGCTCAAGGGGGAGGTGGACGTGGCCTTTGGACACAATGCAATTGTGCCTGAGAGAAAAACCTCACAAGGGGGAAGCCACTGGAGATGACAGACAATGGCATTCCCGTGAGCCCTGTGGGAGCAGACAGTAAATGCTCCTGGACTTCAGAGGAATGGAGGAAAGGATCATGACGATCAGCTCTGGCCAGTCTCAGGAGTTTGTATTCAGCTGCTTCTTTTTTCTTTTTTTCTTTTGTTGAGGTCATATTGGTTTATAACATTGTGTACTTTCAGGTATACATTATTATATATCAATTTCTGTGTAGACTGCATCATGCTCACCACGATGCAGTTTTTCTCCCTCACCATATATATGTGCCCCTTTACCCCTTTTGTGCAACCTCCCACCCCTTTCCCCTCTGGTAACCACTAATCTGTTCTCTTTAGCCATGTGTTTGTTTATCTTCCACATATGAGTGAAATCATATGGTGTTTGTCTTTGTCTGGCTTATTTCGCTTAACATAGTACCCTCAAGGTCCATCCACGTTGTTGCAAATGGGACGATTTTGTATTTTTTATGGCTAAGTAATATTTCATTGTGTTTATATACCACGTCTTCTTTATCCACTCATCAATTGATGGGCACTTGGGTTGCTTCCACATCCTGGCTATTGTGAATAATGCTGCAATGAACATAGGGGTGCATAGATCTCTTTGTGTTGTTGATTTCATGTTCTTTGGATAAATACCCGGTGGTGGGATAGCTGGATCATATTGTATTTCTATTTTTAATTTTTTTAGAAATCTCCATGCTATTTTCCACAGTGGCTGCACCAGTTTGCATTCCCACCAGCAGTATATGAGGGTTCCCTTTTCTCCACATCCTCTCCAATTTGTTATTTCTTGTCTTGTTTTTTTTTTTTTAGATTTTATTTATTTATTTATTTTCCCCACAAAGCCCCAGTAGATAATTGTATGTCATAGGCCCACATCCTTCTAGTTGCTGTATGTGGGACGCGGCCTCAGCATGGCCAGAGAAGCGGTGCGTCTGTGCGCACCCAGGATCCGAACCCGGGCTGCCAGCAGCGGAGCGTGCGCACTTAACCGCTAAGCCACGGGGCCGGCCCATCTTGTCTTGTTAACTATAGCCATTCTGACAGGTGTAAGGTGATATCTCATTGTAGTTTTGATTTGCATTTCCCTAATAATTAGTGATGTTGAACATCTTTTCATGTGCCTATTGGCCATCTGTATATGTTCTTTCGAAAAATGTCTGTTCATACCTTCTGCCCATTTTTTGATTGGGTTGTTTGTCTTTTTGTTGTTGAGTCATATGAGTTCTTTATATATTTTGGAGATTAACCCCTTGTCAGATATATGATTTGTAAATATTTTCTCCCAGTTGTTGGGTTGGCTTTTCATTTTTTTCATGATTTCCCTTGCCTTGCAGAAGCTTTTTACTCTGATGTAGTTCCATTTGTTTATTTTTTCTTTTGTTTCCCTTGCTTGAGTAGACATGGTATTCAAAAAGATGCTGCTGAGACCGATGTCAAACAGTGTACTGCCTGTCTTTCCTTCTAGGAGTTTTATGGTTTCAGGTCTTACCTTCAAGTCTTTAATCCATTTTGAGTTAATTTTTGTGTATGGTGTAAGATAATGGTCTACTTTCATTCTTTTGCATGTGGCTGTCCAGTTTTCCAAATACCATTTATTGAAGAGACTTTCCTTTCTCCATTGTGTGTTCTTGGCTCCTTTGTTGAAGATTAGCTGTTCATAAATGTGTGGTTTTCTTTCTGGTCTTTCAATTCTATTCCATTGATCTGTATGTCCGTGTTTGTACCAGTACCATGCTGTTTTGATTACTATAGCTTTGTAGTGTATTTTGAAGACAGGGATTGTGATGCCTCCAGCTTTATTCTTTTTTCCCAAGATTGATTTGGCTGTTCAGGGTCTTTTCTTGTTCCATATGCATTTTAGGATTTTTTGTTCTATTTCTGTGAAGAATGTCATTGGGATTCTGATTGGGATTGCATTGAATCTGTAGGTTGCTTTAGATAATATGGACATTTTAACTATGTTTATTCTTCCAATCCATGAGCATGGAATATCTTTCCATTTCTTTATGTCTTCTTTAATTTCTGTCAATAATGTCTTATAGCTTTCAGTGTATAGGTCTTGCACCTCCTTGGCTACATTTCTTCCTAGATATTTTATTCTTCTTGTTGCAGTTCTAAATGGGATTGTATACTAGACTTCTCTTTCTGCTAGTTCGTTTTTAGTGTATTGGAATGCAATTGATTTCTGTAAGTTGATTTTGTACCCTGCACTTCGCTCTAGTTGTTGATTATTTCTAACAGCTTTCTGCTGGATTCTTTAGGGTTTTGTATATATAGAATCATGTTGTCTGCAGTCAGTGAGAGTTTTACTTCTTACCCTCCAGTTGGATACCTTTTATTTTCTTTTTGTTGCCTAATTGGTCTGGCCAAAACCTCCAGTACTGTGTTGAATAGGAGTGGTGAAAGTGGTCATCCTTGTCCTGTTCCTGTTCTCAGAGGAATGGCATTCAGTTTTTCACCATTAAGTATGAGGTTGGCTGTAGGTTTGTCATATATGGCCTTTATTATGTTGAGGTGCTTTCCTTTTCTGCCCATTTTATTGAGAGTTTTTATCATAAATAGATGTTGGATCTTGTCAAATGCTTTTTCTGTGTCTATTGAGATGATCATGTGATTTTTATTCCTCGTTTTGTTACTGTGGTGTATCACATTGATTTGTGAATGTTGAACCATCCCTGCATCCCTGGTATAAATCCTACTTGATCATGGTGTATGGTCCTTTTAACATATTGCTGTATTTCATTTGCCAATATTTTGTTGAGGATTTTTGCATCTATGTTTGTCAGTGATATTGGCTTGTAATTTTCCTTTTTGTGTTGTTCTTATCTGGTTTTGGTATCAGGGTAATGGTGGCCTCATAGAGTGGATTAGGAAGCATTCCATTTTCTTCAATTTTTTGGAATAATTTGAGAAGGATAGGTATCAAATCTTCTTGGATGTTTGGTAGAATGCTCCAGAGAAGCCACTTGGTCCTGGACTTTTGTTTTTTGGGAGGTTTTTGTATTACTGTTTCAATCTCTTTACTTGAGATTGGTCTCTACAGATTCTCTATTTCTTCTTGATTCAATTTTGGGAGGTTATATAAGTCTAAGAATTTATCCATTTATTCTAGGGTTACCCAATTTGTGGGCATATAGTTTTTCTTAGTATTCTCTTTTAATCCTTTGTATTTCTGGGGTATCCATTGTAATTTCTCCTCTTTCATTTATTTTTATTTATTTGAGCCTTCTCTCTTTTTTTCTTAGTGAGTCTGGCTAAGGGTTTTTCAGTTTTGTTTATCTTCTCAAACAACCAGCTCTTAGTTTCATTGATCTTTTCTATTGTTTTTTTAGTCTCTATTTCATTTATTTCTGGTGTGATTTTTATTATTTCCCTACTTCTGCTAACTTTGGGCTTTGTTTGTTCTTCTCTTTCTATTTCTGCTAGGTGTAGTTCAAGATTACGTATTTGAGATTTTTCTTTTTGCTGAGGTAGGCCTATATTGCTATAAATTTCCCTCTTAGAACTGCTTTTGCTGCATAGGAGTTGGTGTGTTGTGTTTTCATTTTCATTTGTCTCCAGGTATTTTTTGAATTTTCCTTTGATTTCTTCATTGATCCAATGGTTGTTCAGTAGCATGCTGTTTAGTCTCCATGTATTTGTGACATTCCCAGCCTTTTTGTTGTAGTTGATTTCTAGTTCCATAGCATTGTGGTTGGAAAAGATGCTTGATTTGATTTCAATCTTCTTAAATTTATTGAGTCTTTCCTTATTTCCCAGCGTATGGTCTATATTTGAGAATGTTCCATGTGCACTTGAGAAGAATGTGTATTCTGCTGTTTTGGGATGAAATGTTCTATATATATCTACTAAGTCCATTTGATCTAGTGTTTCATTTAAATCCATTGTTTCCTTGTTGACTTTCTGTCTGGATGATCTATCCATTGATATAAGTGGGATGTTGAGGTCCCATACTATTATTGTGTTGCTGTCAATTTCTCCCTTTAGGTACATTAATAGTTGCTTTATGTATTTTGGTGCTCCTGTGTTGTTAGGTGCATATATATTCATATGTGTTATGTCCTTTTAGTGGAATGTCCCTTTTATCATTATATATGGCCCATCTTTCTCTCTCATTATATTTTTTTATCTTGAATTCTGCTTTGTCTGATATAAGTATGGCTACACTTGCTTTCTTTTGCTTAACATTTGCTTGGAGTATCATCTTCCATCCCTTCACTCTGAGCCTATGTTTGTCTCTAGAGCTGAGATCTGTTCCTGGAAGCAGCATATTGTTGGGTCTTGTATTTTTATCCCTCCAGCCACTCTCTGTCGTTTTATTGGAGAATTCAATCCATTTACATTTAGAGTGATAATTGATATAGGGAGGCTTGGTACTGCTATTTTATCTCTTATTTTCTGGTTGTTCTATATTTCCATTGTTTCTTTTCCCTTGTATTTCTGACTGCCATTTCACTTTGGTGGTTTTCTGTGATAGTTTTCTCAGTTTTCTCTTTATTTATGGTTTGTGGCTCTGCTCTGATTTTTTTGTTTAGTGGTTACTGTGAGGTTTGTATAAAACATCTCAAAGATGAGATAGTCCATTTTCTGATAGACTCTTATCTGCATTAGCCTAAGCAGGTTCCATCCCTTTCCTTTTCCCCTTCTGAGTTATTGTTGTCACAAATTGCTCTTTTCTGTGTTGTGAGTTTGTGACTAAATTGAACTGTTTATAGTTATTTTTGATGCTTTCCTTCCGTTTGTCTTTTATGTTGTAATTGCTTACTGACCTGTTCTGATATAGAGCTGCAATTTTCTGATTCTATCTGTCTATTTATCGCCTTGCTCAAAGTTTTGTAAACTTTTGCTTTGTACTTTCAGATGGGAAGACTCCTTTCAATGTTTCTTGGAGGGAAGGCCCAGTGACAATGAACTTTCTCAGATTTTATTTATCTGGGAAAGCTGTTATTTCTCCATCATATCTGAAGGTTTTTCTCACTGGATAGAGTATTCTTGGTTGAAAGTTTTTTGTCTTTCAGTATTTTGAATATATCATTCCATTCTCTCCTAGTCTGTAAGGTTTCTGCCATGAAATCCACTGAAAGCCTGATAGGGGTTCCTTTGTAGGTTATTTTCTTTTGCCTTGCTGCCCTGCATATTTTTTCTTTGTCATTGACTTTTGCCAGTTTTAATAGTATATGCCTTGGAGAAGGACTTTTTGCATTAATGTAACTAGGAGTTCTATTGTCTTCATGTACTTGTAAGTCCAGTTTCTTCCCCAAGTTTGGGAAGTTCTCAGCCATTATTTCTTTCAACAAGCTGTCTACTCTTTTATCCCTTACTTCTCCCTATGGAATACCTATAATTTTTATGTTGCATTCCTGAGTCAGATATTTCTCAAAGAATTTCTTCATTTTTAAAAAATCTTAATTCTCTCTCCTCCTCTACCTGAAGCATTTCTATATTTCTATCCTCTAAGTCACTAATTCTGTCCTCTGTAACATCAGCTCTATTTTTGATGGATTCTAGATTATTTTTATGTCATTAATTGTGTTCTTCATATCCAGAATTTCTGTTTGGTGTTTTTTTAGAGTTTCAATCTCTTTGGTGAAGTATTCCTTCTGTTCATTAATTTTATTCCTGAGCTCATTGAATTGTCTTTCTGAGTTTTCTTGTAATTCATTGAGTTTATGATAACTATTTTGAATTCTCTGTCATTTAGATTGTAAATTTATATGAGTTCAGGATTGGTCTCTGTGGAGACTTGTCATTTTCCTTCTGCTCTGAAGTGTTAATGTAGTTCTTCATGGTATTTGATGAAGTGATCCTTTGCCAGCACATTTGTGGTAGTATCAGGTCATAGATTCCATCTGCTATTGTTGGGGGTGGGGTAGGCAGGAGCTATGTTTTCTGATCTTGCCCTGTCTGCTGGGAGTTGTGCAGGTAGGGCTACTCTGCATTTGCCCAGGCTGGCCACAGCTGCTCTGCAGGTTGTGTTCACATATGCAGGGCCTCTGCACTGGGTGGTCAGGTCAGGCACCATAGGTGGGGCCTCTGCTCAGCAGGGGACCAGCTGAGCTGCTTCACACTAGGCAGAAGGAGTGTCTATATGGGGGCTGAGCTGCCACATGTTGGGTCCTGTGAGCTGCTGTGTTCTGCAGGCAGGGGAGCCATCTGAGTGGGTGTGGTGCCTTCTCGCCTGCACTGTGCTGGGGGGAGGGGTGCCCACGTGATGGCTGAGCCCCTGCCACTCAATGTAGAGCATTTCTGTGGGTGGGGCTGCCATGGCATGTTGGGCACTCCCATGGGCCAGAGCCTAAAAGCATTCATGCAGGCCAGGCTGTCCCTGCCTTGTCTTACAGTCATCATGGCTGCTGTGTGAGGATTCATTAACTGGCTTGCTACTGCTAGGGAGAGGAGGGGTGCACTTAGTTAGTTCCACTGCTTCCCAGGGATCCAGTCAATCCACCTTCAGATGTATAGCTGCATGGATCTCTCAGAAGTCCTGTTGTGCTATGCAAGGAATATTCTGCAGGTTAATGAATGTCCATTTAGTTGTAACTTAAAGGGGAGAGGCTGAGAAAACAACTCACTCTGCCATAATGCTGATGTCGCTCCCTTTATTCAGACTCTCGAATCCAAAACTTTCTCTGCTGTGTGACCTTGGGGAAGACACTTCATTTTTCTGATCCTGGATTTTCCCAGAAATGCAATAATAGTTCCCACTTCACCAGGTTGTTGTGAAAATTAAAGACAAAATGCTCAAAAAGCAAATCTTGAGGTACCTGGTTATGGAGGTGTTCCTGGTGTTTCTGCAACTGTTAATGGTCCTCCCACAACCCTTGAGGTAGCCCCTATCATCTTCTCTGTCTCAATCAGTTGCTCAAGGTTTGAGGATCAGGCAGCTCTGGAAAGTCACTCAGTCTACACAGCAGAGGTGGGGTTGAACCCAGGTCTCTCTGGTCAGGATGCATTGTAACCCCACGCTCCTCCATCACCACAGTGAACCCACCATCACCAGGACATGAAATGTTTCCAACAGCTGTTGCCATTATAAGTATTTCAGCCTCCCCTGCTCATATTTCTGGGGATCTGGCCAGAGGATCTGAGCCATCCTCGTTGCACTGGGGAAGAGAACTAAGGGGACCACCTGGGCATTAGGGGACACACATCACGCAGGTGAAACCAGGGACCAACTTGCTTTAACTATACTCAGTTGTTTGTTTGCAAAAGTGCTTAGATAATGCATTACTACAACCCATCTCTGATGCCTGGGTCACCATGGTAACGTGCTTGAGTTTTTCAGGAACTGAGAGTCAACTCCTTGTCCAGTTCAGGCTGGTTAAGACCACTGACTCATCAACTGGGCCTGTGCAGATGACCGATAGGTGACACTTTGATCTCAAGGAGCTGAAAACTCCACCCTCAGATCATGGAAACTGCCATTTTGTGAACATGCATCCTATGAAGAGGCATGGAGCTTGATTATACTTGCACAGATCATCAGTTACCTCGATTCTCCTTACCTCTAATGATCTATTCCCACTTCAGACCACTTCGCTCCTTTATCCCATAAATATCCCTAATCCTCATTTTTCAGGGAGGTGGAGTCTCCTCACTTGGCTGCCTTGTGATTAAACCCTTTCTCTTTGCAAACTTATCATGTCAGTGATTGGCATAATCCTGACAAGGGCAAAATGAACCTGATCAGGTAACACAGGGGCCTCTCCAGTCTGCTCAACACAGGGAGGAACTGATAATATTGCCATTTTAGACTCGAGGGAATGGAGACCAAAGGTGGTGAGGGGACTTGCTCCAGGTCACAGCCTTGGAATGGCCCCCCTGGAAGCCACACTGAAACCTCAGTACCCGGCAGCCCCCTCCCTGCAGCTTGACACTTGGGGGCCATGCAGGGCCAAGGGGTTCTGAGGAGCTCCATTTCTTTCTCATGCACCCAGGGACAGAGGGGCCGGGGCACTGGGGCAGCAAGGGGCCGCAGGTGCAGCCACATTGCAGCCTAGGGGCCAAGCTCTCCCCGGAACCCTGGGCATACAGCCCTCGATGCCCCCAAGTGAGGGGTCTGCAGAGAGCAGGCGGGCAAGGGCCATTGGAGCTGGGCCTGGGCCGTGTGGCCTGGCTTCTCCCTCTGGTCACCCTGAGTTCCCAATATGCCCTGAACTCGCACCAGGGGGAGCATGTCCCCAGTAACAGCCATGCAGGGCCCTTGCTTCCGCTCCCACCTCCTCTGAGAGCCTTAGGATCAGGTCCCCTCATTATCTCCATCGTGCACAGGAGAAAACTGAGGCCCAGAAAGGGAGTGTTGTCTGCCTGTAAGCCCCCAGTGACAGGACTCACTCCCAGGCCACTAGGCCTGGGTCTTAGGGAACCCCACCTTCTTTCCCTGCTATCTCCCCAGGTTCGCAGAAGGCCCCTCGCTTGGGTTACTTCTGGACCCCCAGGGCGCTCTGCAGACATGCCCCCTTTCCACGTACGCTGAGGGCCCCCACTCATCTGCTCATAGGGAGCTAACACTGATGAGCTCTCCTGAGGATTATCTCATTTTAATAGCCCCCAAACCACTCAGGGCGCAGGACCTATTATTTCCACTTGTCAGAGGAGGGATCTACAGCTCAAAGAGGGTGAGCGACTTCCATGAGGGCGCACATCTGCTAAACGGCTGAGCTGGAAACAGTTTAGTCTACACTGCGCTGGGTCCCTTACCTTGTTCCCTCTGGTCCTTCCCCAGCAGGAACTGCCAGTGACTCTCGGCTGGGACTCCCAGACACCTGACTGCCCAGACTGTCTGCTGAGTCCTGGTCCATCAAGTAACTACACCCCCACATCTCCACTTGTGGCTCTCCGAGCCCTCCCCCGTGATGTGCAACATCTTCCTGGCAAACTTCCTTCCCTCCTGCGATGCTGGAAACCTCCAATCCGTGGACGGTGATCGGTGTCACCCTGGAAGCATCCCGCCCCCTCGCCATCATAGGCAATGATTCCTCCACGCGGTCTGGTAGGTCTCCCTCCTAAATATGGCTTCTGGGTGCCCCCTCCCCTCTGTGCCCCCATACTGAGTTGTCACCCAGTTATCACTGTCACTATTGTGGACATTGTGAGAGACTCTGAAGGAGTGAGAGGGGCCACTGAAGCCTCACACATTTCTGCCAGGGGGCTCTTGCAGGAGACCTTAGCCCTCCGAGCTCCTTCTCATCATTGTTGGTAAATTGCAAATAGCCAAAACAATGGCTGCTAACCCCCTAGAATTTTTGCTGGGGAAACTGGCTGAGAGTTCCCACCCCTCCTGTAAAACCTATTAGCCTCCCACCCTCCCACCCAAGTCTGATTGAGGCTCCAGGACCTTCTGGGCAGGCATTTCTGTGTAGACTTCTCAGTTCTGGCTGGTTTCCTCCCACCACCTGTGACTCTTCAAATGTTAGTCTCCAAGGTTGTGCCATGGTGTGCACCTGACTCCTGTTGTGACCACCACCAGCGCCTCATCAAACCTGCAGAGATCGGAGTTGGGTTGTTTCCTCCAAGCCAGACTATCCCCACCCCCATCCCCCTCATCACACTCCATGCATGTGGACAGTGTGGTTCTGTGTGTCTTTGGGGCATCCCTCTGACATGCCTGTCTCACCAGTCTCCAGTCTCCGTGGAATATTTGTGTATTTGTGTTGCCATGGCTGTGGGCAATAGGAAATCTCATAGGTCCTTGGTGTGTTTTGTATCTTCATTGTATATGTTTCATGTCTGTCACATATATTTTCTGTTGGGATGTGGTATTTGTGTTTCCAGGCTGTTTTATAGAGTGTCAGCATCCCACATCAGTTACACAGTGTCCCCAGGGTGAGTGTGGAGGGTCCCCAGGTTGTGCAGGCTGTATCAGTAGCACACACTTGTCACACAGGGTTCCCAAGATATCCATGTCTCTAGGTTGCACTGCAGTATCACACCTGTCACACACCTGGGTCATATGGTACTTGACATGATTGTGTGTTTCCAGGCTGTGCCATGGTTTGCTAGCCCAAAATGTTGTCACATTCCCTGTGCTTGTAGGTGAGTCAACATTACATACCTGTCTGCTGGCACCAGCCCTCCATCACCCTTCCCACCAATATCTAGTTTACAGGAGATGTGGTCAGGAGCTTGTCATGTTAAAACAGCAACAGAGAGATGCAAAAAGCCAAATCTAGAATGTGGGAAATTCTTATGAACAAATGACCCAGAAACTTCAACAAATAAATTATAAGAATAAAAAAGAGGAAAGAAGTGGCATGTGTAGGTTAAAGAGTGACATATGAGCCATCCCTACCACAGGCCATGTGGGTAGATGTTGGATCCTGATTGCAGTGAAGGTGCCTTAAAGAACAAGCACATGTTTGAGACAACTGAGAAAAGTAAACACTGACAGCATATTTTACGATATTTGAAATATTTTAATTTTCTGTGATCAAGTTATTAAAGTCATGAAATGCTTACATTTTGGAACTGTATTCTGAGCCGGTGTCTGGAATTCTATGTAAAATGACCCAGTAGTGTGTGTGTGTTTGTTGCAACACAACTGAGTAATACAAAAAGCAAATGACTGATAGATACCTAAACATGGATGAATCACAAGGAAATTATGAGGGAAAGCAACCATCAAAAACAACTATAAACTGTATAGTCCATTTACATGATGTTCTAGCACAAACAATACAGAGGTATAATTGTATAAATTAAAACAGTGTTGGGCCAGCCCTGGTGGCCTAGTGGTTGAGTTCAGCACTCTCCGCTTCTGTGGCCCGGGTTTGGTTCCTGGGCTCAGACCTACACCACTCATCTCTCAGCAGCCATGCCGTGATGGCAGCTCGCATACGAAAAGAGGAAGATTGGCAACAGATGTTAGCTCAAGGAGACTCTTCCTCGTCAAAAAAAAAAAAGCAAGAAAAAAAGAACAGTGTCCACCTGGGACAGTAGGTGCAAAGGGACATGAAGGAATGTATTTGGGGTGATGAAAATGTTTCATCTCATGATTAGGATGTTTTGGGTTTACATACTAGGGGACATGATACTCCTGCACACAATCATTATTAAGTATTTTAATGGATTCATTTTTCAAATATAAGTAAATATCTTAAAGAGGAAAATGGATTCGCTACTGTAAGGGGTAAGCCAGCTCCACCTCAAATAAACAAATGTCAACTGCGAAGATAAATCCAGTGACCTTCTTGGTTCTACCCTATGTGCAAGCCCTCTCCTCCCCAGCATATGAGCAGGAACTCCAAAAACGTGCTAGTCCGGGCCTCAGATCCGAACTTCACCTTAGTTGAGATGGACAGGAGGTTCCGAGTGGGAACTCACCTTTGTGTTGTTGAACGCTGCATATAATCACTGAGGTTGCAGCTGGGTGGAGGCCAGGCACGCATTCTACCTGTGATTTCAGTACCTGTATGATGCCGGGCAGAGTCGTACAGGCAGCCGATGTGTCAGGGAGAACTGTCAACGTGCATTTAACCTGCAAAATCCAAGTATATTGGCTAAGCAGAGGGTGGAGAGAGCAATAACTTATTTTTTACACCTTTATCTTACCCATTTAAAGCAATGATCTGTACCCGGGGTCTGGGTGTTAAAAGTCAGACCAGTCAGAATACAGAGTGTTTCGGAAGACATGGGCACAGATCTTTTACAGTGCTGATGGTGCTATCATGGGTAAACACCACTTTGAAAAAGTTTGCCCCGGGGACTGGCCCCGTGGCGTAGCTAAGTGCGTAGTTAAGTGCGTGTGCTTTGCTGCTGGCAGCCCCTGTTTGGATCCTGGGCACGCACCGATGCACCGCTTGTCAAGCCATGCTGTGGCGGCATCCCATATAAAGTGGAGGGAGATGGGCACAGATGTTAGCCCAGGGCCAGTCTTCCTCAGCAAAAAGAGGAGGATTGGCATGGATGTTAGCTCATGGCTCATCTTCCTCACACACACACACACACACACACACACACACACACAAAGTTTGCCCTGTGTATTGGAAAAATACACTCCTGCGTTCATGTTTTACTCTCACACTACTACCACACACAACTCTCCTGACACCAGAAATCTGGCTTTCTTTTTTCCACACAAAGCAGTTCTCTGCAACACCAGCTGGGTGTCCTACAAGTCAATGAATTCTGATACTAAGTGGAGTTAGCACAAACCCCTCAGGCTGAGAGCCCAGTCCCACAAGACTGCCCCCCACTTCAGACACCAATCACAAATAGTAGGTCCCCAGGTTACCACAACTTCTGTCTGACTTGACTACAAATTAGAGGTTCCCCTGACCACCCTTCTTGGATGTGATCATTTGCTAGGACAGTTCAGAGAACTCAGGAAAACACTTACGTTGACCAGCTTATTATATAATAAAGGATATGATAAAAGATGCAGATGAACAGCCAGATGAAGAAATACATAAGGTGAGGTCTGGAAGGGACCCAAGTGCAGGAGCTTCTGTCCCTGTGGAGCTGGGGTGTGCCACCCTCCTGGCATGTGGATGTGTTCACCAAGCTCTCCCAACTCCCTATTTATGGAGGTGTGATTGATCATTCACTCAATCTGCAGTCCCTCTCACCTTCTTGGAGTATGGGGAGCTGGGGCTAAAAGTTCAAGCTTCTAATCATGGCTTGGTCTTTCTGCTGACCAGCCCCCATCCTGAAGCTATCCAGGAGCCCACCAAGAGTCGCCTTATTAAAACAAAAGACACTCCTTTCACCCAGGAAATTCCAAAGGATATAGGAGCTCTGTGCCAGGAACCAGGGGCAGAGACCGATATCTATATTTTCTATTATTTCACAACCCACCTCCCAGAGGTCTTTCCAAAGAAAACTTCCCCTTGTACCAAGAAGTATGTGCAAGAATATTCACAGTAGCATAACACCTGGGGACAGCCCAGGAAAGAAGATGGATAAATGGGCTTATCCACACAGTGGAACATTATCCATAGCCTAATAATTCTCCGTTCTGTGGATGCAGTGAGGGAATCAGACAAATGTCAGAATTTACCCTACAGAGTGCCCGCTTCCATGATACAAGCCATTTCTACATGGCACCTTCTAGTTTCTCAGTGGGAATGAGCCCCAATTTCCTAGTGGAAACCAGCTCATGAATGCTTTCCCAATAACCAGCACAGGTGCTTTTGCCTCAGCACTGTGTGGAATCCTTTCTTTTTCTCCAAACTGCCTTTTCAAACTAGTTCTGAAATAAGCTCTCCCATCCCCCATAACTTACATCTCTAGAAGAAACGGATGGAAAACATTTGATTTTCTTGGTATGTGTTAATAAAATAGCATTCTGCAACCTTCAGTCACCAGTCATATTTGGGTCCAATTAGCTATTAATATTTCCAGTGAATTAAAGAAATGACTATAGCATTTAAATATAAATGTTCCCTTTAATCCGCTAAGGCCTATTTCCAGGTTTCCGCCTCTGCTTCCCATGTTTTAGGCGCCTGTGCCTGCACTAGAGATAAAGGTGTGGACAGAGGACAGGGGAGCAGACAGGGAAAGCCTCCCTGGACCACTGGGAGCTGGGGTGTGTATCCTGGGCTTGGACATTCCTGGATTGTAAGGAATGAACACCAACATTACACATTCACTCATTTATTCAACAGTTATTTATTGCTCGTTTGAAATGTGTCATCCACTTTTCTAGGCACCATCTTTAGACATACTTTAGTGAACAAAACTGAGAAATTGCCTGCCCTTCTTAAGCTTATACTTCAGTGCAGTGAGACAATAAATGGAAAATATAATGGGGAAATTATAAAGTGTATTCTAAATAGAGAAGTACTGGGAAATATACATACTATCATACATATTTATACATATTCCATCGCGACCATACCCAAGGAAGCTTCTGGTGTGGAGGGAACACTTTTGAGGGGAATTTTCTGGTGATTCCTCAGGTGGCGGTGGTAGGTGGATGACTGGCGGTACCTTCTCTGGCAAAGGGAACATGCATAGGGCTTCTCTCCCGTGTGGATCCTCT
Source organism: Diceros bicornis minor (assembly GCF_020826845.1). Taxonomy (NCBI): domain Eukaryota; kingdom Metazoa; phylum Chordata; class Mammalia; order Perissodactyla; family Rhinocerotidae; genus Diceros; species Diceros bicornis. The sequence goes on from NC_080773.1 coordinate 36,834,765, forward strand.
CATGAGCCCGAAGGTTGGTTTTGTGGCTGAAGGACATTTCACACGTGCTGCACCTGAAAGGCTTCTCTCCTGTGTGAATCCTCTGATGCACACGTAGGTCTGATGCCTGGAAGAAGCCTTTGTCACACTGGGCACAAATAAATGTCCTCTCATTATCGTGTCTTCTTTGATGGGCTTTTAACCGAGAGACATACCTAAAGACCCTGGGACACTTCTCACATTTGTATGATTTGGGGGCTCTGTGGCATCTTTCTTGGTGTCCCCCACATGCTGAGTTTCCTTCAATGCTCTGGAGGGTGGGAACATGCTCAGGGGTAACCTGGTCTGGCCTGGAGAGATATCCTGGTCCCACCTCCATAAGGACATCTCGATAAGGGGGTCCTTTCAGGGACCCTTCCTGGGACCTGGAGGTGCCTAGACCTGCTCTTCTGGAGCTGAGTGGATTCTCCAAGGAAACAGCTCCCTCTTCAGGCCCAGGACAGTTCTCCTCCTGGATAATGAGCAGGGAAGGTGTTCGATTACGATTGACAGAAATACTGTCATTTACTTGACAAATTTTCAAAGAAATGTTGCCACCATTTTCTTTATCTTCATCTCCTGTGAAAATAAAGAAGTGACTCAATGAAGTTGTACCCAAAAAAGAGTTCACACAGAACATCCTTCTGGTATCTGGGCTCCCCTCACTCACCTTGTTCTGTTTCCAGGAAAGTATCTTGGGGAGTCCAGAAGGGGGTCCCCATGTTCTCTCCTATTGGGGTTCCTGTTGACAACTGTTTTGTGAAGTGAACAATGACTTCTCTTAAGGGCATATTCTCAGAAAAGAGGGCTTCCTGTCCCTGCATGCAGACGTGGACCTGTAAACAAAGCCTGTTCAGTGTTGTATACAGATCTGTTGAGTGACAGAAGCCTTCATGGAAAACCTGCCCTCATCAGGCTTTCCCAAGATTCCTGTACTGTGTGCCCCACACCCACTGTCCTGCCCTTGTCTCTGCTGGCATTAAATTTCCTGTTAGTGTGTCTTCCTCAGTGAAAAAAAGACAAATACTAAGGCTCTCTGAGGGAAGCACCAGCTCATGTTAAGGCATTTCTCCTCCTTGAGGTTTGTGCTCAACTGCCAATTTCTTTGTGAGCCCTCCTACCATCTCACCGGCTAAAATCAATTAATTAATATGTTGGCTCATATATGTCTGACTGAATAAATGCCTATAGAAACTTCTGCTTTCATTCTTGCTTACATAGGAGGTAAAGACTCCCCTTGGTGAGGACTAATAACCATGTCTACAATAACTCTTCTTTCGCTACTTACAGGCAACTCCAACTGACTGTACTGATTCCTTACATCCCTCAGCTCCTCACCCCAGAGGTCAGAACCCTCTACTCACTAAGCCAGGTGGCTTCATGCAATCATCACTCAGGTCTTCCATGAATTTCTCCAGGTTTCTGCCACTTGATTCCCACTTCTCTTTCAACATGGACCTGTCACTGCAGTAGCCATTGATCATAAACTGCTCCAGGACCAAACGAGAAATCATTTCATCCTTACTGTGTTTTTCTGGCTGTAGCCATGAGTGAAATAACTTATAGAGTCTTTGCAGTTCCTGCCTTACACATGAGTTCTTGCCATTTTGAAATAAGCTGTGCTGCATGCTCGGGAATGCAGAGATCCCCTCTCCCTCCTGGACAGCACATCCTTGGTTGGGTTTAAGCTCTAGATTTTGTGACCCAGGATCGTTCCTGGATGGTTCACCTTGAAATGAGATTCTGAGATCTAAAGCCATTCTTAAAAGAATGCTCGGAGAGACTCAACTTCAAGGATTCAGTCTCTGCTGACTTGGTTCTCTTGGGATCTGTTTCAACAACTGGTGGATGCTTAAAAACTGCAAGCTACAAATAGAAGAGATATATAATTAATTACAGCTCTGGCATAATTAAAAAAAAAATAGAGGGGTGACATCAGCATCATGGCAGAGTGAGCTTTCCCGTAAACTCTTCCCCTGATAAGATACAACAAAAGGAACAGTCACAGACCAACAATGGACTCTTAGACAGCGAAAAGCAAGATCAGACAGATCCACACTGCTGCACATCTGAGAGTGGAACGTGCTGGGCCCCCAGAGGAAGTGGGGAGAGGTAAGGAGACCTCCTCTCCCTCCCCATCAGATCAGCAATCCCAGTCCGCAGGGCTCCCAGTGAGGGGGGAGGAGCAGCACTCTGCAGGTAAACCATAGCTCTTTGGACTCTCTCAGCCAGTGGGAAACTCCCACAAAGAGGACTCAGAACTGATACAGGGGTACCATGAATATCTGAGCACCCCAGGAGAGTGGATAACGAGGGGCAAGCGAGAAACCCCCCATGCCAGGGACCCAGCGGGCAAAAGAGAGAGTCCCCCCCCTGCATGCCAGACACTGCAGCTCAGCCGACCAGACCAGACTAAGCGGCCGGCAGATTCCAGCAAACAGCCAGGGCAGAGCACAGGGGGCTCAGATTACACAGCCCTTAACCCTCACATGGTGGTGGTGGTGGAAATTGCAACCAGATATTTCCAGGATGAGGAAAAATAAAGCCAATACAGGAACCACAATGCAAAGGTACATGAAATCACCAGACCAGAAGGAAAATGACAAGCACCCAGAAACCAACCCTAAAGACACAGAAATCCATAACCTAAATGACAGAGATTTCAAAATAGCTATCATAAAAAAACTCAACGAAATATGAGATAACACAGACAAACAATTCAATGAGATTAGGAGTTCCTTCACAAAAGAGATTGAAATCATAAAGAAAAACCAATCAGTGCTGATGGAGATGAAGAACACAATGGAGGAGATAAAGGAGAATCTGGAATCCTTAAGGAACAGAACTGACAATATGGAGGAAAGAATTAGCATTATAGAGGATAGGAATACAGATATGCTCCAGATGGAAGAGGAGAGAGAACTAAGACTAAATAGAAATGAAGAAAGTCTCTGAGAAATATATGACTCTATTAGGAAATGTAACATTAGAATCATAGGTATTCCTGAGGGAGAAGAGAGGGGAAGAGGAACAGAGAGCCTATTCAAGGAAATAATAGCCGAGAACTTCCCAAATCTGGGGAAGGAGCAGGAAATACCAGTAAGTGAAGCCAATAGGTCACCTAAATATGTCAACAGGCAAAGACCCACTCCACAGCATGTAGTGGTAAGGCTGGACAAAGTCAATGACAAAGAAACAATATTAAGGGCAGCCAGACAAAAAGAAAAAATAATGTACAAATGAACTCCCATCAGGTTCTCAGAAGATTTCTCAACAGAAACTCTACAGGCTAGGGGAGACTGGCATGATATATTCAAAATACTGAAAGACAAAAACTTTCAGCCAAGAATACTCTATCCAGCAAAAATTTCCTTCAAATATGATGGAGAAATAGTAACTTTCCCAGATAAACAAAAGCTAAGGGAGTTCATGGCCATGAGACCCCCATTACAAGAAATACTCAAGAAGGCCCTCAGGCATGAAAAAAAGAAAGGGAATACAAAGCTTGGAGCAAGGAGAAAAATAGGTAGACAAAATAAGAAAAATAGTAGATCTTTACTGGAATAGGTTAGCAACCACTTAAATACCGAAATCAAAGATTAAAGGACGGAATTCACCAAAAATAAATATAACCTCATCACTGTAAACACACACCCACAAAGCAAGATAGAATAAGGTATAACAAGAATGACTTAGAAGAGGAAGAGGAAAGTGATTGAATTGACTTATTATAAGGAAATAAGAGGCCATCAGATAATGGAGTATCACATACACAAGATTTTTTTTACAAACCTCAAGGTAACCACTAAACAAGTAATCAAAACAAAATCACATATGATAAACAAAGAGAAAACTAGAAGAGTCATAAGACAGAACAACCAAATTGAATTGGTAGTCCGAAACAAATGGGACAAGAAACAAAGGAAATGCAACAGAACCAGAAAATAAGTGACAAAACAGCAACATTAAGCCCTCATATATCAATAATTACCCTAAATGTAAATGTATTGAACTCTCCAATCAAAAGATACAGAGTGGCAGGATGGATTAAAAAGCAAGACCAAACAATATGCTGCCTCCAGGAAACACATCTCAGCTCTAAGACAAGCACAGGCTCAGAGTGAAAGGATGGAAGACAATACTCCAAGCTAATGGCAAACAAAAGAAAGCAGGTGTTGCCATACTTATATCAGACAAAGTAGACTTCAAGATAAAATAGGTTAAGAGAGACAAAGAAGGGAAATATATAATGATAAAAGACACACTCCACCAAGAAGACTTATCACTTATAAATATATATGCACCCAACATAGGAGCACCAAAGTACATAAAACAACTATTAACAAACCTAAAAGGAGACATTAACAACACAATAATAGTAGGGGATCTTAATACCCCACTTACATCAATGTATAGATCATCCAGACAAAAAGTCAATAAAGAAATAGTGGACTTAAATGAAAAACGGGACGAGATGGACCTAGTAGGCATATACAGAGCACTCCTTCCAAAAACATCTGACTACACATTCTTCTCAAGCACTCATGGAACATTCTCAAGGATAGACCATATGTTGGGAAACAAAGCAAGCCTCAATAAATTTAAGAAGATTGAAATCATAACAAGCATCCTTTCAGACCATAATGCTATGAAACTGGAAATCAACCACGAAAAAAACTTGGAAAGTGACAAAAATGTGGAGATTAAACAACATGTTACTGAACAACCAATGGATCATTGATGAAATTAAAGGAGAAATCAAAAACTATCTGGAAACAGACGAAAATGAAAATATGCCATACTAAATCATATGGGATGCAGTAAAAGCAATCCTGAGAGGGAAACGCATAGCAATACAAGCCCACCTTAACAAACAAGAAAAAGCCCAAGTAAGCAACCTTAAATTACACCTAACAGAACTAGAAAAAGAAGAACAAACAAAGCCCAACGTCAGCAGAAGGAGAGAAATAATAAAAATCAGAGCAGAAGTAAATGAAATTAAGAAAAAAAAACAGTAGAAAGGATTAATGAAACAAAGAGCTGGTTCTTTGAGAAGATAAACAAAATGGACAAACCCTTAGCCAGACTTACTCAGAAAGAAAGAGAAAAGACTCGAGTAAATAAAATTAGAAATGGAAGAGGAGAAATTACAATGGATACCACGGAAATGCAAAGGATTATAAGAGAATACTATGAAAAATTATATGGCAACAAATTGGACAATCTAGTAGAAATGGATAAATTCTTAGACTCATACAACCTCCCAAAACTGAAACAAGAAGAAATGGAGAATCTGAATAGACCAATCACAAGTAAAGAGATTGAAATAGTAATCAAAAACCTCCCAAAAAATAAAAATCCAGGACCAGATGGCTTCTATGGTGAATATTACCAAACATTCAAAGAAGATTTAATACCCATCCTTCTTAAACTATTCCAAAAAATAGAGGAAGATGGAACTTCTTAAATCAGGGTGAGGCCAACATCACCCTGATACCAAAGCCAGACAAAGACAACACAAAGAAGGAAAATTACAGGCCAATATCGCTGATGAACATAGATGCAAAAATCCTCAACAAAATATTGGCAAACCAAATACAGCAATATATTAAAAAGATCATACACCATGATCAAGTGGGATTTATACCAGGGATGCAGGGATGGTTCAACATCTGCAAATCAATCAACGTGATACACCACATCAACAAAACAAAGAATAAAAACCACATGGTCATCTCAATAGACGCAGAGAAGGCATTTGACAAGATCCAACATCCATTTATGATAAAAACTCACAACAAAATGGGTATAGAAGGAAAGTACCTCAACATAATAAAGGCTATTTATGACAAACCCACAGCCAACATCTTACTCAACGGGGTAAGACTGAAAGCCATTCCTCTGAGAAGAGGAATGAGGCAGGGCTGCCCACTCTCATGACTCCTATTCAACATAGTACTGGAGGTTTCGGTCAGAGCAATTAGGCAAGAAAAAGGAATAAAAGGAATCCAAATAGGCAACAAAGAAGTGAAACTCTCACTATTTGCAGATGACATGATTTTATATATAGAAAACCCTAAAGAATCCATTAGAAAACTATTAGAAATAACCAACAACTACTGCAAACTCGCAGGGTACTAAATCAACTTACAAAAATCAGTTGCATGTCTGTATGCTAATAACGAACTAACAGAAAGAGAGCTCAAAAAGATAATACCATTTACAATTGCATCAAAAAGAATAAAATATCTAGGAATAAATCTTACCAAGGAGGTGAAAGACCTGTACAATGAAAACTACAAGACATTATTGAAAGAAATCAATGATGACATAAAGAAATGGAAAGACATCCCATGCACCTGGATTGGAATAATAAACATAGTTAAAATGTCTATATTACCTAAAGCAATCTAGATTAAACGCAATCCCAATCAGAATCCCAATGACATTCTGCACGGAAATAGAAAAAAGAATACTAAAATTCATATGGGGCAACAAAAGACCCCGAACAGCTAGAGCAATCCTAAGAAAAAAGAACAAAGCTGGAGGCATCACAATCTCTGACTTCAAAACATACTATAAAGCAATAGTAATCAAAACAGCATGGTACTGGTACAAAAACAGACACACAGATCAATGGAACAGAACTGAAAGCCCAGAAATAAAACCACACATATACAGACAGCTAATTTTCGACAAAGGAGCTAAGAACCTACCATGGAGAAAGGAAAGTCCCTTCAATAAATTGTGTTGGGAAAACTGGACAGCCACATGCAAAAGAATGAAAGTGGACCATCTGCTATCACCATACACAAAAAATAACTCAAAATGGATCAAAGACCTGAAGGTGAGACCTGAAACTATAAAACTCATAGAAGAAAATATAGGCAACACACCATTTGACATTGGTCATAAAGGAATATTTTCGGATGACATGCCTACCCAGACTAGGGAAACTAAAGAAAATATAAGCAAGTGGGACTTTATCAGATTAAAGAGCTTCTACAAGACAAACAAAACCAGAATCAAGATGAACAGACAACCCACCAGCTGGGAGAAAATATTTGCAAAACATATATCTGACAAGGGGTTAATCTCCATAATATATAAAGAACTCACACAACTGAAAAACAAAGAAACAACCCAATCAAAAAATGGGCAGAGGAAATGAACAGACACTTCTCCAAAGAAGATATACAGATGGCCAATAGGCACATGAAAAGATGTTCAACATCACTAATCATCAGGGAAACACAAATCAAAACAACACTAAGATATCACCTCATGCCTGTTAGAACGGCTATAATCACCAAGACAAAAAACAACAAATATTGGAGAGGATGTGGAGAAACAGAAACCCTCATACACAGCTGGTGGGAATGCGAACTGGTGCAGCCTCTGTGGAAAATGGTATGGAGATTCCTCAAAGAATTAAAAATAGAAATACCCTATGATCCAGCTATCCCATTACTGGGAATCTATCCAACGAACCTGAAATCAACAATCCAAAGAGGCTTATGCACCCCTCTGTTCATTGCAGCATTATTCACTATAGCCAAGAAGTGGAAGCAACCTAAGTGTCCCTCGACTGATGATTGGATCAAGAAGATGTGGTATATGTATAGAATGGACTACTACTCAGCCATAAAAAAAGACAAAATCGTCCCATTGGCAACAACATGGATGGGTCTGGAGGGTATTATGTTAAGTGAAATAAGCCAGAAAGAGAAAGACAAACACTGTATGATCTCACTCATATGTGGAATAGAAACCAACACATGGACAGAGAAAACCGTATTGTGGTTACCAGGGGCAATGGGGGTAGGGTGTGGGCACAAGGGGTGAAGGGAGACATATATATGGTGATGGACAAACAAAAATGTACAACCCCAAATTTCAGTGTTATAAACTATTAAAACATCAATAAAAAAATTAAAAAACAAAAGAATTTCAGGTTCAGATGAGTTTATGGGCGAATTCTATTAGACATTTAAGAAAGAAAGAATTTTGACCTCACACAAACTCTCCCAGAGCATGAAAAAAAAGGGGAACATTCCCCTTTTAGTTAATGAGTTCAGCAGCTCCTTGATAACAAAATCCTACAAGTACATTAAAGAAGAGAACGCTACTGGTCAATATCTCTCACAAATGTAGGCATAAAAATTGAAAGCAAAATATTTGAAAATGAAATCCAGTCTCATACAAGGAGAATAATACATCACAAACAAGTGGGGTTTACTTTCTAAATGAAAAGTTGGGCTAAAATTTAAAAATCAATGTAATTTATCACATCAGTAGAATATAGAAAAACACTATATGATCATCTCCGTAGATACATTTAAAACATTTAATAAAAGTCAGTGCTCATTACTGAAAAAGACATTTAGTAAACCAGGAATAAAGAGTACTTCCTCAATGTCATAAAGTATTCAAAATACAGCAAAAACTATCCTTAAAAATTTTCCCCTTGAAATTGAGAGATGGATGCCCACTGTCAACTCCATTCAATATTGGACTGCTCCCTAGCCAGTAAAAAATGGTAAGAAAATATATTAAATACCATTATTTATACACGTCTTGATTTGGTTTGCAGGAAAATCTCACATATTCTACAAATATTAGGTTAAGTGAATTTTTGCAAGATGCCCGATACAAGGCCAATATACCATCAATTGGATTGTATAATAACACAAGCAGCTGGAAATTAAAATAAAAAAATACTTTACCACTTATATTACCATTAAACCTCAAATATCTAAGAAAAAAATCCAGTGAAAATGTGCAAGCCCTCTACCCAAACACACAATGTTAATAAATATTCTATATATAAAGGACAGCCATGTTATGGATTGGAAGACTCAGTATTATAGAAAATATCAATTCTCCCCAAGTTGCTTTATAAATTCAATGCTATCTCAATGAAAATCCAGCAAGTGTGTGTGTATGCCCGTGCACATGTGCAAAAATTTACAAGCTAATTCTAAAATTATACAGACATAAAAGGGCTAAAAATAGCCAAGACAATTCTTAAGAAGAATAATTTTTTTAGGATTTACATAATCAGAAGACAAAATGGATTAGGAGACTACACTGATCGTGGCACAAGGACAGATAAATAAAGCAACAGAACAAAATAATGTCCTGATATAGATTGACATCTATACAGTTACCTGCTTCCTTGAAAACTTGACACTGACTGCATATGCAGAGGGAAAAGATTTTTTTTTTCAACAAATGGTGGTAGGTCAACTGAACATCCGTAAAATGAAAAATTAATCCTGACCTCTACCTTGCATCATTTATAAAAATTAGTTCTAGGTTGATTTAAAAAACAAAAAAACTCTGAAATATAAAACAATAGAGCTTCTAGAAGACTACATGGAAGAATATGTTTAAGAATGTGTAGGAGGGGGCCGGCCCTGTGGCTTAGAGGTTAAGTGCGTGCACTCCAGTGCTAGCGGCCCGGGTTCGGATCCCGGGTGCCCGCTGACGCACTGCTTCTCCGGCCATGCTGAGGCTGTGTCCCACATACAGCAACTAGAAGGATGTGCAGCTATGACATACAACTATCTACTGGGCTTTGGGGGAAAAAATAAATAAATAAGATTATAAAAAAAAAAAAGAATGTGTAGTAGGAAAAGATATCTTCAATACGACACAGAAAGTACTCAGCAAAAGGAAAAGATTGCTATCCTGGACTACGTTAAAACAAGAACTTCTGTTCGTCAACTAAAATTATTCAGTCATTAAAAAGATTAAGCACAGTATAGGAGAAGATATTTCCAATACACATACAAAACACAGAATGAGTTTATAATGAACTCCTTCAAATCAATTAAATAGAAGACTGCTTAATAGAAAAATGGTCAAAAGTACTTGTCAAAAGCGGATATCTTAATGAATAATAAACAAATGGAAAGTGGCGCAACCTCATTAATCATCCCAGAAACGCAAAATAAAACTACAGTAACATGATACAAAATACCTACCAGAACGACTAAAATCAAATAGCCTGAGTGCTATTTGAGGATGAGAGCACCTGGAACTCCTAATCACCACTGGTGAGTGCTCACTTGGCAAATGTTTTGACTGGTATCTACTAAATATGTATTTACACATTCCTGGAGACTCATCCATTTTTCTCCTTGGCATATACTCAATAGAAAAAGTACACATGTGCATCAAAGACACATTCAAGGGCCGGCCCAGTGGCACAAGCGGTTAAGTGCGCCCGCTCCACTGCGGTGGCCTGGGGTTAGCCGGTTCGATCCTGGGCGCGCACCGACGCACTGCTTGGCAAGCCATGATGTGGCGGCGTCCCATATAAAGTGGAGGAAGATGGGCACGGATGTTAGCCCAGGGCCGGTCTTCCTCAGGAAAAAAGAGGAGGATTGGCAGATGTTAGCACAGGGCTGATCTCCTCACACACACAGAAAAAAAGACACATTCAAGAATGTTATGTCATCATAATTCATAACATTCCCATGCTGTAGCTAACTATATGTCCAACATTAAATGGGATAGATTACAATTAATTTATAGAGAGGCATATTTGACAGCAATGAAAATGAATGAACCACTTCATGCAACAACACAGATTAACCACAAATCATAATGCTGACTGAAATAATCCAGACACTAAACAATACATTTTGTTTATTCCCATTTATGTTGATTGAAAAGCATACAAATATGATCAATATTATTTAGGATGTTGGTTACTTTTGGAGACAACAGTAGACACTGCGATAGGTACATACATGGAGGGCTCCAGAGGAGGACTCCATCTCAGTTTGCCTGGGACTAAGAGAGTTCCTGGGATGCTGTACTTCCGGTTTTAGTTGGTGATATTCTACCTCTTGATCTTGGAGGTAGTTACACAGGAGTGTTTCTCTGTAAAAATCCACCAAGCTATATACTTTCACTTTTTTATTTTCTGTATTTGCACTACACTTAAACAAAAATGTTCAACTTTAAATACTAAATAGGATCTTAAATTGTAATTGGACATGATGTAATTGAATGAAGGCAATGATCTGGTACAAATACATTCTTTCAGTTATTATAAGACAACAAAATATCAGAGAAAGTTGAGAATAAAATGAATGAAATAGAAGAGAGAGGCCGGAATTCGTGCAAATGATCTCATCCTGTGTTGGAGCCTCCTCCATCAGTCGCAACATCTGCACAACCACCCCTAGCTACACCCACTGTCCAAGGATACGTTCCTTCGCTTTCCCTTTACTTTCATCTTTACCATCTTTATTCTATCAACAATTACCCTTCTTTGTGAACAACAGTTGTCCTTGCTTCACTACATTTATCAAAGTTATAGTTTTATGTTGATCTATTTCTAATGCCTGTCCTTTTCCACTGGAGAGTAGGGTCCAGTGGAGATGAAATTCAGTTTGCATGGGGCCAGCCCGGTGGCCAAGCAGTTAAGTGCTCACGCTCTGCTGCATTGGCCTGGGGTTCGCCGGTTCCGGTCCCCGGGCGCGCACCGACGCATCGCTTGTCAAGCCATGCTGTGGCGGCGTCCCATATAAAGTGGAGGAAGATGGGCATGGATGTTAGCCCACGGCCAGTCTTCCTCAGCAAAAAGAGGAGGATTGGCAGATGTAAGCTCAGGGCTGATCTTCCTCACAAAAAAACAAAAAAAAAAGAAATTCTGTTTGCGTTGCTCAGTTCGATTTCTGACTACAAATCACATTACCTGGGCAACCAGAGGCACGCCGAATGGATAAAAGATTTAATCCTTTTTCTATATCATTGCTCTATTTTTGTGTCCTTTTCCCAATTTATATATAGTTAACAATTCAAAGATTTGTCTTTTTTTAAAAAGCAAATTTCATGCTACAAATCAGAACTTGTGGGTGTGTGGTTGGACTGAGACACGGACACACAAAGACCTCATTTATTTCCACCAGTTGGTGTCATTCATTTCATGATTTGTGTCAACCTTACCTGGCTGTCTGATCAGACTAGCCACGCTGATCTCATCAATTAACGAGGCAAAGATGATTCCAGAAAAACCCCATAGAAGAAAATTGAACACATTCTTGACTTTCCCTAATCTATTCACCACAAATCTTCCAGTCAATCTTTATAAAATGCTAATCTGCTCAGGTCACACCCCACTTTACTCCCTTCCTTGGCTCCCTCTTGCCCTGGGGGAAATGTAGCAAGTCCTCCCTGGTCCCATGGGACCAGGGCCTGGGCCTGCGCTCACCCCTCCCCCCCATCTTAGGTGTTGTGGCTGGTTCTCTATATCCAGGTACACTGGCCTCTATTTACTTTTTTATGTAGATCCCATGACCTCTTCTTTATCTGGGCCTCCCTAAAAAATTCTCTTTCAGCACCATCCCAAGCACACACAGACCACATGCTCACACTTGCAGACATGCACTCAGTCCCACACAGACACGGCTGTGGAGCATTATTACAGCTAAGACCTTGGAATTCAAAACCAGACTGCCATATTAAAAGCTCTCATCACAAGAAAAAAAAAATTTGTAACTATGTTTGATGACAGATGTTAACTAGACTTATTGTGGTGATCATTTGGCAATATATACAAATATCGAATCATTATGTTGTACACCTGAAACGAATACAATGTTATATGTCAATTATATCCCAGTAAAAAACAAAAGGAAAGAAAAATACCCAGACTTCTGGGGTTCTTAATCTAGACTCTGGCATTTACAAACTGTGTGACCCCAGGCACATTACCCATCAGGTCCCCATCTGTGTCATGGGGACTCTGATCTCTAATGACGCCAGCTCCCAGAGGTGCCATGGGAGCTAAAGGAGTGAATATATATGAAGCACGGGGAGCATTTGCTGGCACATAGTAAGCAAGCACTCAGTACAAGTCTGCTAAATAACTGACACTCACCCTTTAAATTTCAGCCCCAGTCCCACCGCAAATGGCCATTGACCAAGACTCACACAAGATGCAATAAAAATGAATTACCAGAAACATAAAATTAACAAGACAACAGAGCCATACAAAAAGACTTTCCCAGGAGAAGTCTTCTTCACTCAGGCCAGGTTTTGCACAGCTAGAGCAGTTGTCACAATAGACCATCCCCCATGCCCGAGAGACCCCCCACCTCTTTGTACCTAGGAATTTTCTCCGCACAGCTATTCCAGCATACACATGCATGCACACTCGCACACACAAAATTAGAATTTTCCTTTTAAGTTCTGAAAACTCACCTCCTTGAATGAACTTCAAACCAAGTAATCCTGGGCTGAAGGCTGAGCTGCTGTGCGACTGGCTTTCTTCACTGGGTTCATCTGATTGCCTTCCCCAGGCTCCTCCTTTTATAGGGTCAGGGATGGGTGATGCATTTAAAGACATGATTGGATAAAGTTTGCCTGTTGATGGACTCCCTGTTGGAATCTTCATCCAGCTCACTAATCCATGTACGTACTATATTATACACCCGGGCCTGGGGCAATAGGCCATAATCAAACACACTAATATTTCTGCAGTGAAATGTAACAATATTCACACTGAGTGGGAATAAAAACTGAATAAAACCACTTTTCACCCATCCACCACCCAGCCCCATCATTCCTCCCCCGGATTATGAGGTCAGCTCCTGATTGGCCTCCCCTCCTCCCATCAGTCTTTTCAATTCTCAAAGCAGCCTCATAGGGACCCTGTTATAACCGTCTGACCACGTCCCTCCTCTCCGGAAGCTCCCCAACATCTCCCAGAGTCACTATGCCAGAGCTCAAACTGCCTCTGGTGAAGGATCTCCCTGATCTCCAGTCTGTCATGGACTCAGAATTTCACAAAACACAATCAAAATGAATTACCAGAAATGTGAAATTAATAAGAAAACAAAGCCACACGAAGTGCAAGGTCTTTTATGTCATCAGATTCAATGGACATAAAATGTCTGTCAGCTTGCCCTCAGAGTTTATAGGCTCACTCTGTTTCTGTGCTTACCTCACCACAGACAGGAGAGAGCGCGGAGTGTGAACCTCACTCCGAAGATCACAGACATAGTGCAGAAACCAGCTTCTCCACGGTGCCCCGGAGACCCTGGTGACCTCGCCCTGTTGCTCGCTCTGCTCCAGCCTCACGGCCCATGCAGTTCCCAGAACCCAGCAGCTTCACTGCCATCTTGGGCATTTATTCCCTCTTCTCTCTGCCTCTGGGAGAGGAGCCCACGGCTCTCCTCGCACTCTCTCCAGGTCTCTGTTCAAACATCTCCTCCTTAGAGAGAGCTGCCCTGGACACGTTTTCTAAAATTGCAGCCCACACTCCCCCACTCCCTCTCTGCTTCTCTATTCACCCTCTTTGCTTTATTTTCTCCAAAGCTGTGACCTCCAAAAGACAAACTCTGTATTCCCCTGATTTGTCTGTTTATTGTCTGTCACCCCCCCATAGAAGTTAACCAACTCACACACAAGAATTCTTGTCCATTTTGTTCCATGCTGCATCCCCAGCAGTTGACAGGGAGCTCAGTGTTTGGCAGGTCCTGTTCAGTATGTGTCAATGTGAAATGGATATTCCAGGTGTGAGAGGGTATGGCCTAAACCGATGTGGCAGCTGCAGGGAGGGCAGAATCAGATGAACCACAGAGGGATTTATGGAGTAGAAACTTCGAGACAGCTTCAGGGTCTGGGAGAGATGGTGATCTTGAAGGGGTGCTGATCACACCCCAAAATCGCCGTAGAGAAGTTCAAAGTTAGAGGGAGACACAGATGACAGCAACTAGTGGAGTTCTGTCCCCAGACCTGGGGGAGATCTAGGCCATCTTAGACTTGTCTAGAGGAGAACCCAAAGCTGCGGCGAGGAACAGTTCAAGAAAAGCAGTTTCATTTACCACCTACATGGCCTCGGGGCCCAGGGCCAGTCTTCCTCAGCAAAAGGAGGAGGACTGGCATGGATGTTAGCTCAGGGCTGATCTTCCTCACAAAAAAAACACAAAATAAAAAGGACAGAATAGAATAAATAAGAGGATGGAGATATTTGAAGAATTACTGAGTCAGATGATTGGATTGGAGATACATCTAAAAGGCAAAGGACACAAGAAGGAGGTAGAAGGCATAAAAGAGTGAAGGTTGTGATCCACTTGTGGGAAAGTATCTTTTTCTGCTTTTGCCTCCGAAACAGTGGCTAACATGTGCTGCTCTTAAATACCTGTTGTGCAATACATAAAGAAAACGGAAGGAGAGTTACCAAGATCTGGATACAAGTACTCCCCAAAAGAGGGGAAAAATCTGTGATGACCCAGCAGGAGACACATAGGTGGGGGGTCCATCAGCCTAAGGTGGGCGCGGCCATGAGATCCTTCAGTTGCCGGACTCGGAAGCACGTGGGTGGAGGGGGCAGAAGCTCAGGGATGAGGCAGAAAGACACAGGTGTGGGTGAGTCAGGAGACACGAAGAAGGCGGCACAAGTGACCATTGCTGGGGACACCATGAGGATGTTACAGTCTGTATAGTGGCTGGTAGGAGTGGCAAAGAGAGACCAGAATGTAAGAAGGCAGGAATCCTAACCTGGAAATGGTGCAGCTCATTTAAAGTGAGGGTGGTGGGGCGGAGTCTGGGACAGGACAGGCGGGAAAGGGAGATTGATACTTTGGTAGAGAAGACCCCGGTGTGAATTGAAAAGCTTTCTCACCTCTCCAGTGGCCCTCAATCTTTAGCCGTTTAGCACAGTTCAGAGGAGAGGAGCAAACCTTCACCCAGGGCTGGCCCCTCAGAACTGGGCGCCCAGGGCCAGATCCCAGGCTTTATATTGTTTCCTTGTTAGATGCTAGGCAAAAACTCTAGGCAGTAGTTGATCTAGATCATGCGCACTTCCATACTTATTATGCTTTTGAGATCAATGTGGGGTTTTTCTTGTATCAGTTGTAGGCAACGATAACAAAATGTAGTAACATACATCAAGGCTTCTAAAATAGAGCTGGGAGGTCATTAGGGAAGTGGGGCTTATGTCTATCTCTAACCATAGTGAATGTACCCTTTGGACTGTGCTTCACTGTTGTCAACCTAACCTTCTTCCAAGAAATATGCTTACTCCCATGGATAAGAACTTTCTGCCTTAGCGGTGGCCTTAGCAAACAATTATGTATGGCCAAGAAGTAACAGTTGTTGCCGGCACCAATCACAAATCTTGCAAAACAACCTGTGTAATTTATCTCTTTTTGCCTTTATAAACTCTTGCCTCTTTTTTTCTCCTTGGAGCACATTTTGGGTTTCTACCTTGGATCCATGTCTCCCGAACTGCCATTCTAATTGCCCAAATAAATACCTGCTGTTTGAATTGTTCCTCGGTCAACAAGGTAATTTATTCCTTTATATTGAAGAGGAGTATTCCATTTATAAATATAACGTAATTTCTTACCCATTCATCTGTGGATGGATGTTTTTGTTATCTAGTTTTTGGCTTTGAAGAATAAAGTTGCTGGGAACTTGCAAACACAAGTATTTCTGTGGACACGTTTCAATTTCTCTTGCGGTTATACTTAGGAATAAGATTGTGTCAAATGATAAGTGGATAATTAACTTTATTAACTCTTAGTGTTTTCCACATTTATTTTACTATTTTGCATTCCCACCAGCAATGTATGAGAGTTCCAGTTTCTTTCGTATCTTCAACAGCTCGGTATTGTCAGCCTTTTAATGTTTCCCATTGAAATGAGTGTGTAGTGGTATCTCACCGTGGTTTTCATTTGTATTTCCTTAAATATTAATAATGCTGAACTTATTTTCATATGCTTATTTATCATTCATGTGTCATCTTTAGTGAAATATGTGTTCAAATATTTTTCCTATTTTTTAATGGTGTTGGTCATCTTATTACATATTCTAAATACCCATCATTTATCAGATAGATGTTTTGCAAATATTCTTTTCGTAGGCTGTCGCTAGAGTTTTTGCTTCCTTAACAGTATCTTTTGAACTGCAAGAAATTTTTATTTAAGTCTAGTTTATCATATTTGTCTTTTATGGTTTCTGTTTGTTTTTTTCTTGTGTTAGAAATCTTGGCCTAAAGCAAGAACAAAGAGCATTCCTCCTACGTTATCTTTAAGATGGTATCATTTTTATCTCTTATATTAAGGTCTATGATGCATCTTGAGTTACTTTGTGAATGTTTTGAGGGAAGGGTTGAAGTTTTTTAAATTTTTATGCATGAGAATATCACATTTTTTCAGAATAATTTGTTGAAAATACTATCCTTTTCCCTTTGAATTACTTGGGTAGCTATGTTGAAAATAAATTAATGATACACATGTGGGTCTATTTCCAGACTCTCTTCCATTGCTCCGTTGTCCATACTTTCACCAGCACCACACTGTTACCACTATAGGTTCATAGTAAGTTCTGAAATCAGATCTTTAAGGTCCAAATTTGTTCTACTTTCAAGAAAATGTTTTGACTATTACAGGTCTTTTGC
The DNA here is from genome assembly GCF_020826845.1 of Diceros bicornis minor. Taxonomy (NCBI): domain Eukaryota; kingdom Metazoa; phylum Chordata; class Mammalia; order Perissodactyla; family Rhinocerotidae; genus Diceros; species Diceros bicornis. Next base: position 36,852,208 of record NC_080773.1, read on the forward strand.
ATTTCAATATATATTTTATTTTATTCTTGTTTTTTGAAGTGAACATAACCTCAAGATTTTATTGTCTTCATAATAAAACAAAACACCAAGCTTAGAACTTGGCCCTTTCTCTTTTCATCTCCTCCCAGTTCACTTCTGAGTGGGGTCAGTGTGGGCTAGTAGCTAAGTGCTCAGTCTCTGGGGACAGATTGGGATCTAACTTGTCTGAGCTGTGCCTATTACCAACTGGCTGACCTTGATCATGTCCATTCTCCCCAGGCCTCAGGATTCACATCTGTAAAAGTGGGAAAATACATATTAAACTGCACAGAAGGAACAGCAGACAATAAATAAGAGTTGATATTTTGCAGTCCACTGAAGACAACATCCAGGTGCAAAGGTGAGGAGAAATTCTTGGCAAAGAGAAAAGCGTGTACCAAGAGCCCCAGGTGAGTGACAGCTGGATTGTCGGTGGAATGGAGGGAAGGCCAGCAGGACAGGAGGGAAAAGTGGTGGTTGGAGGGACGAGGGGGAAGGGGCTGATGCACATGGCTTTGTAGGCTATGATGAGAAATTTGAATTTTATTCTAACTGCTCTGGAAAGTTAGGAAGGATTTAGCAAGACAGACACAAGATCTTTTTTTTAATGTCTTATTTTGAAATAATTATAGACTCACAGGAAGTTGCAAATATAGTACAGAGTAGCTTTCACTTAGCTTCCCCTATGGTAACATCATACATAACCATAATGTCAAAACCAGGAATTTGACACTGGTTCAATCCTCAGGCCTTTTTCAGAATTCACCATTTTACATATAAGTGTGTGTGTGTGTGTGTGCAATTTTATCATGTGTAGATTCATGTAACTACCACCATAATCAAGATACAGAACTTCTTTTGGCAGGAGGTCCAAAAAAACTATATTTAGCCCCCAAATGCAGATAGTACAAGTCAAAATAAGAGAAGTCTGAGGTGGAGGAACATATGCCTGCAGAAGTGAGGGGTATTTGGGGAAATAAAACCAGTAGTCCTCAGGGGCTAAAATCTTGGACTTAGCATTTGGCATGAACAACCAAGAATTAATGTATTGCCAGTAAGCATTTTGGTCAGGACATTATATGACCATCCTGAACAGATGCAGCCAGTGTTTTAAAGAGAAGGCCAGGAGAACAATTGAGGTTTAGGTTTGGAAGTAGCGTCAGCCAAATAGCTCGATAGAGTATGGGTGGTGCAATGGCCAAGAGTTATTTAAGATCAGCTGATTGGGTGGCCATGTGGGCAGACAGTTGACAGGGAGCCTTATGGTACATCCAGCTGTACAAAATTTGCCAGTGCGATGGGAATAAAATTATGGTGCCAACTAGTGGTTGGCTATGGTATTGGTGTTTAAGAGGCCATTTAAGTATGGGTATCAGTGAGCCAAAATATAGCCAGATGGCTATTGCATTGCCAGGTGGGGTCTGCCCATGGCCTAGGGTGTCCCAGGCCCAGGCTATTACCTACCCAAAGTAAGTATAGCCAGGCTATGAAAAGCCAGAAGGCTGAGCAATAGCTTTTTTTCTGTGTAAGTGTTATAACCTGAGGCACCGAGGGCCCACTGACCACATGGGCATAGTGTGGAGCGGGTGATGTTTCCATTTCAGATCTATGTGGTTGGAGGGAGCCTGTGTTCCTTAGTGGAAGATCCTATTAGATGAGTCTAGTTTTAATCATTCTTGGCCTTTCTGCTATTCACACTGTTATGGGTGTGGGTCCTGGAGCCATGATGTCTACTTCCTAAGTGAGATCATTATGGACATTAGAAATCAAGCATCCCTGGGCCGGCCCGGTGGCTTAGCGGTTAAGTGTGCGCGCTCCGCTGCTGGCGGCCCGGGGTTCGGATCCCGGGCGCGCACCGACGTACCACTTCTCCGGCCATGCTGAGGCCACATCCCACATACAGCAACTAGAAGGATGTGCAACTATGACATACACCTATCTACTGGGGCTTTGGGGGAAAAAAATAAATAAATAAAATTATAAAAAAAAAAGAAATCAAGCATCCTTTATAGCCAGGAATATTTGGCAAAGCTTGTGGTTTAGGCTAGGCAATTAACATTTATCAGGGTGCCAGATAACTCTGGCAGATGGCCAAAGGGGCATTTGATAGTGAGAGGTTCATAACTCACAATAACTCAAGCCTCACCTGGATTCCCTCCCAGTCAGGAGGGGGACAAGACCAGAAAGGATAGACAAAAAACGAGGAGGAACGAGGAGGAATGCCTAATTCAATATGATCTTTGTAGACCCTGGTATGTGAAGTGTCACCACAGAGGGCAAGGAAAGGTCATTGTTTTCAATGCATTTTGATATGGAGTAGAGGGCCCCAAGGTCCAGGAATTTAGTATAATGAGGTCCAGTGGTAGGAGGGAGACCCATTGATAAGATCATACTTTATTTTGTAATTTCCGTAAGGTTTGTTTAACTAAGCCATTGTGGCATTCTGTAAAACCAGCAGCCTGGGACTGAGAGGGAAGGTGAAACATCTACTGAATGCCTTGTTCTAAAGTGAGAGCTTTGTTCAATGTCAATAACTCCAAAAGGAATGAGGAGTGTTTTTGCGAGGCTCTACATGGTAGCTTCAGCAGTGGCATGTCTGGGGGTGGACAAATAAGACGTCTGGGTGGGTATCTACCACTGTCAAGTCATAAAAAGTGGCACTGGCATAGGGGGACAGTGGCCTGATAAAGTCGATTTGCCAGTGACTATAGGAGAGGGATCCTCCTGGGATGGTGTCCCTCCATTGTATCGCTGGTGATAGATGTTCCTATGTAGAATGCATTGACTTGTCACCATGTTGGCCATGGCAGAGGAATGGAGAAGCCCCTTCTGTTCAGCCCAAGCTTCAAGGGCAGAGGTTCCTCTGTGACTGATGTTTCATGTGTCCATTGGGACAAGATAGAAGAATGGGATCTGGAGGGTCATCTGGCAAAATTTTCACATGAGTTTTTGAAATTTATTTTAATCAATGCCAATCCAATCATCCAATCTAATCTATGCTATTCTAATCCTCTAATCCAATGCTAAGAGGACTTCCTGGAGTTAGGCCACTTGTGCTGACCCTTAGGTCTTAGTCTTTGTCAGGGATGTCCTGTTCAGAGGAAGAAAAGCAGCAACCCTCCAGAGAACACCATCATGTATGCTCGTGGCATTACTGTCAATAAAGTATGTCATCTCCCTTTGCTGTTCACTTTAGTTGATCCCAAGGGTATCCCCAGGTAGTTAAGGGTCCAGAAGAGGATTTTCCTCCTTCAGGACCATGGCATCTGGCAAGAGATGGAGGCCAGGGGAGGCCACCTCTTCCTGCAGGTGGGATACACCAGAGTCCAGGTTTGGCTCCATCCTGTATCAAGGCATTGGTGGTCATGCTGAGCTTGTGTGATATTGCTTTTATGGCCCAGGAAATAATGGGTACATGGCTGCAGAGTGTCACGGGTTCAGGTCCTGGGAGAACCTCATTTCCTAGAAGGCTCAGCATACAGTCAGCAGTTGTTGCTCTAAGGGCATGTAATGTGGAGTCAAAATAGGCAGCTTTTTGCAATCCAGAAGCCCCTGGGCAACTTATTGCCATCATGGGTGGTCCAGAGACTCTAGGAAGCATAGTAGGTGGGCACCAGAGCTTCCACCATGGAGCCACCAGGAGACACTAAAAGAAGTGCCTGTTATGAATCTAGGGCCTTCTGTTGTAAAGGTCTCAGAGTGGGCCAATTATTGGATGAGTGCATAAATAAGCCTGAAAAACTTAGTAATTGCCTTTTAACTACATCGGGAATAGAGTGGTCCTTAGGCACACTAGATGAACCTAAGAATTTCACTGAGGTGGCAAGACCCTGAAGCTTGGGTAGGGAAATAGCCCATCTGCTGTAAGTGCAATGATGAGTGTTTGTATATCCTGAGTGTCTAGTGAATCCTCTCACAGGAGGATGATGTCATCATTGTAGTGCCAAATTTGGGTGCCTGGGGACAGCTGGATCCAATTAAGGTCTCGCCAGTAGAGGTTGTGTGTGATGGCTGAACTTTTGAGGTATCCCATGGGAAACTGAGAGAAGGTGTATTGTGTTTCTTTTAAAGTGAATAACTGAATTCACCTTTGAAGGTAAGAAAGACTGAGAGGCTATTGAAATAGGCACTGAATAGAACATTTACAACAGCAAAGTATTTCCCTGTAAAGATTGAATGGCCTCGCTCATTTCAATGGACCACGGTAACAGTAATCCACCATTAGATGCCATGCCTCCTGGGATCTTAAATATCTATTGTGGTGTCTCAGATGTAAACAAAATTGGCTGCTTCTCACTTCAAGTCAACGAACCTACCTAATTTGTATGTTAAATCTATTTTTTGGTATGTCTTAAAAATGATTTCTGGCCCTTTTCCATTTTATTTTAATTGATTAAATTGTTATTTTGTCTACTAGGACTTTTGCCAACAAATTCCTTTCATTTTTATTTCATGTTGAAATTCACTTGGAGGGGCCTTCCCTCCAAGTGGCATAGTGGTTAAGTTTGAGTGCTCTGCTTCCAGCAGCCCAGGGTTCACAGGTTCAGATCCTGGGCACAGACCTATGCACCACTTATTAAGACATGCTGTGGCAGGCATCCCACATATAAAGTAGAGGAAGATGGGCACAGATGTTAGCCCAGGGCCAATCTTCCTCAGCAAAAAGAGGAGGATTGGCAACAGATGTTAGCTCAGGGCTAATCTTCTTCACAAAAAAAAAAAAGAAAGAAAGAAATTTACTTGGAGGGGTTGGTGTCAAGATGGCGGTATAAGCAGACTCTGAACTCACTTCCTCCCATAGACACAACAGATCTACAACTACTCTTGGAACAATTACCCCTGAGAGAGAACCAAAAACTGGATAGGAGGAACACCTGCAACAAGCCACAGTCCTGACTGAGGTGGAAGAGGCAGAAGTTCCCTTCTTGAGAGAAAAAAAAAGCCACCCTCACAAGCCACAGCACTTTCCATCCGCCCAGGAGCAATCCAAAGGTACACAGCCTTCCCGGGAGGAATGGAGGACCTGAGCGGGGGAGTGTTGCTGCTATAAGTGTTTTTTAGACCCAGCACAACCAAGAGGAGTGTCATAATATCTGGCCTTGCTGGCTACTAACAACAATAGGGAATATCCCCAGAAAAGCTATCAGACATAAAGGAAAAAACCCAGATCTTAAAGGCCCCATGGACAAATTCACTTGTTCTGGAACGCAACCTAAAATCACCAGAAAGGTGCACAGCCCTTTGGTGAAAAGAGACTCACCTGATAGGCTCTGGGTGCATCTCAGTGAGAAGTGAGACCTGTCTAGGGACTGAGACGTTGGCAGCAGCCATTATTGTGACCTGGTGCAGGCGTGCTGACACAGATACTTGCAGACACCATTGGAGTTCTTCTCCCGGCTTCTCAGCCCAGAGTCTGCCCCATCCACTAGAGCACCAATTTAATCCAGCTCAGCCAGGGCAGGCAGCCCACCCTAGGGACTGGCCCCACCCAATGGCAAGCCCTCAGGCAACTTGTGGGCCTGCATAGGCCAGGTGACTCAGTTCTCTGCAGCTGGGCAAGTGGGTCTACCTCTGCAGGGCACGGCATGTGTGAGGAGCAGATGGAGTGTTTGGGCAATGGTGGAATGCGCAGGGCCTCTGCAGTCGGGCGACTGGGTCCTCTTCAGGGGGTTGGGGCGTGTGCACAGGGCAGGACTGTGTTGACTGTATGTGTGGCCCTGAGGACGGTGGGGCTTGTCAGCTGCAGAAGACTTGTGCTTCTCAAACAGCCACATAAGCAATTGGCCCCACCTTCCAAAGCCTGAAACGATTGGGTGCTCCCTTGCCCAGGGCCAGGCCCACCCAGCTGCAATCCTGAGAGAGCTGTCAAAAAACTTATAGGCTGGAGGCCTACAGCAATTATAAGGTCCTGGGCCTAACAACCAACCACACTGGGGGCCTACTCACTTAACAGAAAACTGCAACAGGAATGTGCTATTAGACCTTGAAGCCAACTGTGCTGGGGCTCCCCACATCTGATAAAGAGACTGAAGGGTTCATAGCAGCCACACACAACTGAGCATTACAACCAGATGGCCAGAGGGACAGCCCAGCCTCCTTGGGCACCTACAGCAAGAACAACCCTACCACAACAGAAGGACACACATAGCCCACATGGGGGTCACTCCTGGAACATTTGGAATTGGTGATGAGAGGGAAGCACACTGCTGGACCTCATAAAGGACTCTTACATAAGGCCATCTCTCCAAGATCAGGAGACGTAGGTGACCCACCTAATACATAGATATAAGCAAAGAAAGAGACAAAATGAGGAGGCAAAGGAATATGTTACAAGTAAGAGAACAGAACAAAACCCCAGAAAAAGAACTAAATGAAACAGAAGTGAGCAATTCTACCTGACAAAGAGTTCAAAGAAAGAGTCAGAAGGATGCTCACTGATCGTGGGAGAAGAATGGATGAGCTTAGTGAGAACATCAACAAAGAATTGGAAAATATGAAAAAGCACCAATCAGAAACGAAGAATACAATACTGGAAATGAAAAATTCACTACAGGGACTCAAAACCAGAGTAGATGATACAGTACAATGGGTTAACAAGCTGGACAAAGACTAGAGGAAATCACCCAAGCTGAACAGCTAAAAGAAAAATGAATTAAAAAGAATGAGGACAGTCTAAGAGACCTCTGGGACAACATCAAGTGCACTAACATCCGTGTCATAGATGTCCCAGAAGGAGAAGAGAGAGACAAAGGGGCAGAGAATCTGAAGAAATAATAGCTGAAAATTTTCCTAACCTAGGGAAGGAAACAAATATCCATGTACAGGAAGCACAGAGACCACCAAACAAGATGAACTCAAAGAGGCCCACACCAAGACATATCATAATTAAAATCTCCAGAATTAAAGATAGAGAATACTTTAAAAGCTGCAAGAGAAAGGCAACAATTTAGCTACAGAGGAAACCCCATAAGGCTATCAGCTGACTTCTCAGCAGAAATCTTACAGACTAGAAGGGAGTGGCATGATATGTTTAAAGTGCTGAAAGGAAAAAACATACAGCCAAGAATACCCTACCTGAGAATAAACATAGTTAAAATGTCTATATTACCTAAAGCAATCTACAGATTCAACGCAATCCCAATCAGAATTGCAATGACATTCTTCACGGAAATACAAAAAAGAATACTAAAATTCATTTGGGGCAACAAAAGACCCCAGATAGCTAAAGCAATTCTAAGAAAAAAGAACAAAGCTGGAGGCATCACAATCCCTGACTTCAAAACATACTACAGATCAATAGTAATCAAAACAGCATGGTACTGGTACAAAAACAGACACACAGATCAATGGAACAGAATTGAAAGCCCAGAAATAAAACTACACATATACGGACAGCTAATTTTCAACAAAGGAGCTAAGAACATACAATGGAGAAAAGAAAGTCTCTTCAATAAATGGTGTTGGGAAAACTGGACAGCCACATGCAAAAGAATGAAAGTGGACCATCTGCTATCGCCATTCACAAAAATTAACTCAAAATGGATCAAAGACCTGAAGGTGAGACCTGAAACTATAAAACTCATAGAAGAAAATATAGGCAACACACTATTTGACATTGGTCATAAAGGAATCTTTTCAGATGCCATGACTAGTCAGACTAGGGAAACTAAAGAAAAAATAAACAAGTGGGACTCCATCAGATTAAAGAGCTTCTATAAGACAAACGAAACCAGGATCAAAATGAAAAGACAACCCACCAGCTGTGAGAAAATATTTGCAAAACATATATCTGACAAGGGGTTAATCTCCATAATATATAAAGAACTCAGAGAACTGAACAACAAAAAAACAAACAACCCGATCAAAAAATGGGCAGAGGAAATCAACTTCTCCAAAGAAGATATACAGATGGGTAATATGCAGATGAAAAGATGTTCAACATCACTAATCATCAGGGAAATGCAAATCAAAACAACACTAAGATATCACCTCACGCCCATTGGAATGGCTATAATGACCAAGACCAAAAACAACAAATGTTGGAGAGGATGTGGAGAAACAGGAACACTCATACACAGCTGATGGGAATGCGAACTGGTGCAGCCTCTACGGAAAATGGTATGGAGATTCCTCAAAAAATTAAAAATAGAAATACCCTATGATCTAGCTATCCCACTACTGGGAATCTATACAGCGAACCTGAAATCAACAATCCAAAGAGGCTTATGAACCCCTATGTTCATTGCAGCATTATTCACTATAGCCAAGAAGTGGAAGCAACTTAAATGTCCCTCAACTGATGATTGGATCAAGAAAATGTGGTATATATATACAATGGAACACTACTCAGCCATAAAAAATGACAAAATCGTCCCACTGGCAACAACATGGATGGGTCTGGAGGGTATTATGTTAAGTGAAATAAGCCAGAAAGAGAAAGACAAACACCACATGTTTTCTCTCATATGTGGAATATAAACCAACACATGGTCAGAAAGAACAGTATTGTGGTTACCAGGGGCAAAGGGGGTGGGGGGTGGGTGCAAGGGGTGAAGGGAGACATGTATATGGTGACTGACAAACAAAAATGTACAACCAAAATTTCACAATGTTGTAAACTATTAAGACATCAATAAAAAATTAATTAATTAATTAAAAAAAAAGAATACTCTACCCAGCAAGGTTATCATTCAGAATGGAAGGACAGATAAAGAGTTTCCCAGACAAGCAAAAATGAAAGGAGTTTATCATCAAGAAGCCAGTCCTATAAGAAATACCAAAGGGACTTATTTAAGGGGGAAAAAGAAGACCACAAATAGGAAAAATTATCTATTTTCATAATAAGAGGGTAACAGCTACAGACATACAAACAAGAGCTTAGATATGATATCAAAAACATAAAATGTGGGAGGAGGGGAGTAAGAGTAGAGCTTTTAGAAAGAGGTCAAACTAAAGAGACCATCAACTTAATATAGATTGCCATATACATAGGGCATTATAAATGAACCTCACAGTAATCACACACCAGAAACCTATAACAAATACACAAAACACTATGAGAAAGGAACCCAAACATAATACTAAAGAAAGCCACCAAACCACAAGGGAAGAGAGCAAGAGAAGAAGAAAGGAACAGAAAAAAACTACTAAAACACCCAGAAAAAAACTAGCAAAATGGCAAGAACTACATACTTATCAATAGCTACTTTATTTATTTTATTATTTGTTTTTCTTTTGCAAGGAAGATCAGCCCTGAGCTAACATCCAATGCCAATTCTTCTCTTTTTTGCTGAGGAAGATTGGCCCTGGGCTAACATCTGTGCCCATCTTCCTCTACTTTATATGTGACGCCTCCACAGCATGGCTTGACAAGTGGTGCATCGGTGTGCGCCCCGGATCCGAAACTGCGAACAGGCTGCTGAAGTGGAGTGCGTGCACTTAACTGCTGTGCCACTGGGCCGGCCCCATTAATAGCTATTTTAAATGTCAGTGGACTAAATGCTCCAATCAAAAGGCATAGGGTAGCTTATTGGATAAAAAAATAAAACCCATATATACGCTGCATACAAGAGACACACATCAGACCTAAAGACACTCACAAACTGAAAGTGAAGGTATGGAAAAAGATACTCCACATAAATGTCAATGAAAAGAAAGCTGAAGTAGCAATACTTATATCAGACAAAATAGACTTTAAAACAAAAAGGGTAACAAGAGATAAAGAAGAGTACTACATAATGATCAAGGGAACGATCCAACAAGAGAATATAACACCTGTAAATATCTATGCACTCATCATAGGAACACCTAAATATATAAAGCAATTATTAACAGACATAAGAGGAGAACTAGACAGTAACACAATAATAGTAGGGGACTTTAACACTCCACTTACACCAATTGATAGATCATCCAAACAGAAGATCAGAGAGGAAACACTGGCCATAAATGACACACTAGACCGGGTGGACTTAGTTGATATATACAGAACATTCTATCCATTCTATCCAAAATACTCATTCTTTTCAAATGCACATGGAACATTCTCCAGGATTGATCACATATTAGGCCACAAAACAAGTCTCAATAAATTTCAGGAGATTGAAATAATACCAAGCATCTCTTCTGACCACAATGGTATGAAACTAGAAGTCAACTACAGAAACAAAATCAGAAAAGCCACAAATATGTGGAGATTAAACAAAATGCTACTGAACAACAATTGGGTCAATGAAGAAACCAAAGAAGAAATCAAAAAAATACCTGGCAACAAATGAAAATGAAAATACAACATGCCAGAATTTATGGGATACAGCAAAAGCAGTTCTAAGAGGAAAGTTTATAGCAATACAGGCCTACCTCAAGAAACAAGAAAAATCTCAAATAATCTAATGGTGCACCTAAAGGAACTGGAAAAAGAAGAACAAAGCACAAAATCAGTAGAAGGAGTGAAATAATAAAAATCAGAGCAGAAATAGATGAAATAGAGACTTAAAAAACAATAGAAAAAATCAATGAAACAAAGAGCTGCTTCTTTGAAAAGATAAACAAAATTGACAAACATTTAGCTAAACTCACCAAGAAAAACATTAGAAGACTCAAGTAAATAAAATCAGAAATGAAAGAGGAGAAATTACAATTGACACCACAGAAATACAAAAGATTATAAGAGAATACTAAGAAAAGCTATATGCCAACAAATTGGATAATCTAGAAGAATTGGATGAATTCTTAGAATCATACAACCTTCCAAAACTGAATTAAGAAGAAATAGAGAATTTGAATAGACCAATCACCAAAGTAAGGAGATCAAAACAGTAATCAAAAATCTCCCAAAAAATAAAAGTCCAGGGCCAGATGGCTTCCCTGGTGAATTCTACCAAACAGTCAAAGAAAACTTAATGCCTATCCTTCTCAAATTATTCCAAAAAATTGAAGAGGAGGGGAAGCTTCCTAACTCATTCTACGAAGCCAACACTACCCTGATACCAAAACCAGACAAGGACACCACAGAAAAAGAAAACTACAGGCCAATATCACTGATGAACATTGATGCAAAAATCCTCAACAAAATAGTAGCACATCTAATACATCAATACATTAAAAAAATCATACGCCATGATCAAGTGGGATTTATTCCAGGGATGCAGGGATAGTTCAACATCTGCAAATCAATCAACATGATACACTACATTAACAAAATGAAGAATAAAAATCACATGATCATCTCAATAGATGCAGAGAAAGTATTTGACAAGATGCAGCATCCATTTATGATAAAAACTCTGAATAAAATGGGTATAGAAGGAAAGTACCTCAACATAATAAAGGCCATATATAACAAACCCACAGCTAATGTCATTCTCAATGGTGAAAAACTGAAAGCTATCCTTCTAAGAACAGGAACCAGACAAGGATGCCCACTATCACTACTCCTATTTAACATAGTATTGGAAGTCCTAGCCAGAGCAATCAGGCAAGAAAAAGAAGTAAAAGGATCCAAATTGGAAAGGAAGAAGTGAAACTGTCACTATTTGCAGATGACATGATTTTATATATAGAAAACCCTAAAGAATCCACTAAAAAACTTTTAGAAACAATGAATACGGCAAAGTTGCAGGATACAAAATCAACATAGAAAAATCAGTTGCATTTCTATACACTAACAATGAAGTAGCAGAAAATTAGGAATACGATCCCATTTACAATTGCAACAAAAAGAATAAAATACCTAGGAATAACTTAACCAAAGAGGTGAAAGATATGTACACTGAAAACTATAAAACACTGGCCAGCCCGGTGGCGCAAGCAGTTAAGTGCACGTGCTCCACTGCAGTGGCCCAGGGTTTGCCAGTTCAGATCCGGGGCATGCACTGACGCACCGCTTGTCAAGCCATGCTGTGGTGGTGTCCCATATAAAGTAGAGGAAGATGGGCATGGATGTTAGCCTGGGGTCAGTCTTCCTCAGCAAAAAGAGGAGGATTGGCAGATGTTAGCTCACGGCTGATCTTCCTCACAAAAAAACAACAACAACAACAACAAAAAACACTGTTGAAAGAAGACAGAAAGAAATGGAAAGATATTCCATGCTCTTTGATTGGAAGAATTAATATAGGTAAAATGTCCATACTTCCTAAAGCAATTTATAGATTCAGCACAATCCCTACCAAAGTCGCAACAACATTTTTCACTGAAATAGAACAAGAAATCCTAAAATATATATGGAACAACAGAAGACCCCAAATAGCCAAAGCAATCCTGATAAAGAAAGAACGAAGCTGGAGGCATCACACTCCCTGATTTCAAAATATACTACAAAGCTATAGTAACCAAAACAGCATGGTACTGACACAAAAACAGACACACAGATCAATGGAACAGAACAGAGAGCCCAAAAATAAACGCACACAGCTATGGACAGCTAATTTTCAACAAGGGAGCCAAGAACATACAATGGAGAAAGGAAAGTCTCTTCAATAAATGGTGCTCGGAAAACTGGACAGCCACATGCAAAAAAATGAATGTAGACCGTTATCTTACATCATACACAAAAATTAACTCAAAATGGATTAAAGATTTGAATGTAAGACCTGAAACCATGAAACTTCTAGAAGAAAACATATGCAGTACACTCTTCAACATCAGTGTTAGCAACATATTTTCAAGTATCATGTCTGACTGGGCAAGGGAAACAATAGAAAAAATAAACAAGTGGGACTACATCAAACTAAAAATCTGCACAGCAAAGGAAACCATCAACAAAACAAAAAGACAATCTAACAATTGGGAGAAGATATTTGCAAACCAAATATCTGATAAGGGGTTAATATCCAAAATATATAAAGAACTCATATGTCTCAACAAGAACAACAAAAAACACTAACAACCCAATTAAAAAATTGGCAAAAGATCTCAACAGACATTTCTCCAAAGAAGATATACAGATGGCCAACAGGCACATGAATAGATGGTCAACCTCACTAACGACTAGGGAAATGCAAATCAAAACTACAATGAGATATCACCTCACATCCATCAGAATGGCTATAATTAACAAGACAGGAAACAAGTGTTGGAGAGGATGTGGAGAGAAGGGAACACTTATACACTGCTGGTGGGAGTGCAAACTGGTGCAGCCACTATGGAAAACAGTATGGAGATTCCTCAAAAAACTAAGAATAGAACTACCATATTATCCAGCTATTCCACTGCTGGGTATTTATCCAAAGAGCATGAAAACATGAATGCATAAACATACATGCACCCTATGTTCATTGCAGCATTATTCACCATAGCCAAGACTTGGAAGCAACATAGGTGCCCATCATGGGACGAATGGATAAAGAAGATGTGGTATATATACACAATGGAATACTACTCAGCCATAAGAAACGATGAAATCCAGCCATTTGTGACAACATGGATGGACCTTGAGGGTATCATGCTAAGCAAAATAAGTCAGAGGGAGAAAGTCAAATAGCGTACGATCTCACTCATAAGTAGAAGATACAAACAACAATCACATAGAGACAGAGATTGGATTGGTGGTTACCAGAGGGGAATGAGGGAGGGAGGAGGGCAAAAGGGATGATTAGGCACATGTGTGTGGTGATGGATTGTAATTAGTCTTTGGGTGGTGAACATGAATCTACACAGAAATCAAAATACAATGATGTACACCTGAAATTTATATGTTATAAACCAATGTTACCACAATAAAACAAAATTTACATGGAAATTTTTGTTCAAATACATGAGAACAAATTTAACACCAATGCTTTCAGCCTCTGCTGGATGCCTACAGTTGCGTGATTTTAGCTGGTGAGACGTGATCTTCGACATCCAGCCCAGAATCTGTGGCAGGGAGACAATAAATAGGCAGCTATTTTCTTCTGCAAAACATTAGTGCTAATTGTACTTTTTGTTATTACAGAACATACCAAATACGGGCAACTGAAATATGGGCAACTGAAATATGATAGTTATTTCAGTAGATCCTAATTTATATGCACTGGAAAACCTCAGAAACTAGGGGCTAAGAATTGCTCCTCCATTAAATATGGGTGATAATACTGAAAATGTCTAGAGCATAACATTTTAAACTATAAATATGCTCCCTTTGAATGTTTTCAAATTTATTGAAATACTTCAATCACTTTTTTTGGGGAGTGAGGAAGATTGGCCCTGAGCTAACATCTGTTGTCAATCTTCCTCTTTTTGCTGAGGAACATTGGCCCTGAGCTAACACCTGTGCCCATCTTCCTCTATTTTTTTGTATGTGGGACGCTGCGACAGCATAGCTTGATGTGCAGTGCTCAAGTCTATTCCCAGGATCTGAACCCATGAACCCCAAGCCGCTAAAGCACAGCGTGCAAACTTAACCATTATGCCACTAGGCCAGCCCCTCCAATCACTTTATATCACTTTATAGGACCCCAAGCTATGAATGTTGGATTACTTACGGCTTTTCTGTCAAGAACAAAGATAGAAACTTTCAGAGAGTTCATAACGAAAACAGGCTTTGACTCCAAAATAAAATGTTGGCAAACTGCATCTCAACTGTTAATTTAATTCACATTCTTTCTGATCCTTTGTGAGAAAAATATCTTCAAAGTTTTTTTTTCCCAGAACTTCCGGTATTTCAAATATCTTCCCTGCTTTGTGTTTCTCTAACAATTTAAGTATTTAACTGAATTATTGCCAATTTACAGAATATCCCATGTCTTCAATGAAATTTTTGGCTTCAGGGGTATAAGCGTGTATCAAAACATCAAAACGTACATCTTAAATATGTGCAGTTTATATTGTAAGTCCGTTATACCTCAATTATACAAATATTCAAAACTTGTCACTTCCTAACCATTTTACTATGTTTTATTATCATCTCTATGTTCTTGAGGTTATTCACAGCTACTGGATCATTATCGTGCAAATAGAATGATGTGCCATTGGCAACTCTTCCCAACTCCATGTTCAGTGACATCATGTAACTGGCCATGTGAGAGTATTTACACCAGGGAAATTGGAAAAAACTACAGTAGAACCAAGATTTAATTAATTATATTATTGAAAGTCTAGATTTGAGAATATGTGAATCATGCAGATTAAACTTAAAAGTGTATGGTGTATATGGTTGTTACATTGCACATAACACACAAAAAATTGAGGAACAAAAACGAACTATTTATTCATTAATAAAAAGGGAAATAGCCACAATTTATATAAAAGAAAATAGACAAAAGATTTGAACAGATATTTTATGGAAGATATATAGATGGCAGATAAACTCATGGAAAAAATGCTCAATATCATGAATCCTTAGGGAAATGCAATTAAAACTACAGCTTGCTTAATAAAAGGGTAAATTCAAAGGACTGACCATACCAAGTATTACCAAGGATGTGGAAGAAGTGGCACTCACACACACCCTGGTGGGAATGCAAAGGTGCACAACCATTTTAGATCACAGTTCAGCAGTTTCTTAATAACTTCAACATTCAGCTATCCTAAGACTCAGGCATCGTACTTTCAGTTACTAACACAAGAGAAGTGAAACATACATACACACCGATAGAGTATCATACACAAATGTTCTAGCAGCTCTATTTTCAATAGCAAAAACTGGAAGTAACTCAAATGCCCATAAACAGATGAATGGATAAACAAATGTTATATCCATAAAAAAGATCCTACTCACAATAAAAAGTATTAACTACTCAAATAAGTATCATTGATGCATCTCAAAATAATTATGAACCATGAATGAAACCAGAAAAAAATAAACATTTTATGAATCGAATCATAAAATTCTAGAAAATACAAACTCATCTATTATAAATAAAGGTAAATCAGAGGTTGCCTAGAGGCCTGGGGATAAGAAGGACAGATTATATAATGGCATGAGGTAAATTAGGGGCGATGCACATGTTCACTATCATGATTAGGGTGAGGTTTCATGGGTTTATATATGTATATCAAAATGAAACAAATTGTATACTTCAAATAGGTGCAGTATATTGCATGTCAACTATACCTGAATAAAACTTTACGAAATCCTTCAAAAGAAAAATCTAGATCTCCTACTCTTTTCAGAAAATCAGGTTTAGCAATCCAATATTGACTCTTTCCTGATGACCTTGGAGGAGCAGCCTTGCCTCAGTGGCAGCAAATATTGATGAGCAATCAAGTCCGTTTCCACCTGAGTCAAAACGAATGCTGTCCAGCTCACAGAGCCACATCACTGGACTATAGGATCTCACTTCAATCTATGCTTGTTTTCCTGCCTGTGTAGCAATGGCCTTTCAGTGAACATCCCAGAAAGGCTAAGGGAATCCACAAAACCAACAGCTTTATTTTCTTTGACGACCTCAACTACAAAAGATACACATGCCTGGAGGTCCTGAGAATTTCTGTGCACACAGTTAACAGTCACAGTAACTGGAGTATTTTTTGATATAATTTTAGAAGGGACACGTTCCATCTACTGCAGTCTCCTCCACTCCAGTGTTACTGTACCAATTATGGTTCCCCCAAGACCCTGGAGTCTTACAGTGACAGTAGCCTAGTGAATTCTGGGTATCAGGACACACGGCTCCTTAGAGGACCTGGGGTAGAGATTCCCCAGAGAGATTCCCCTCAACTGAGCATTATGTGATAGCCACCAGAAACAAGAAAAACAATTCATGTTGTTCCCAGAAGCAGTGGAGGTTGTGACAATTTTGTGACTCCTCAGGGTGTTCTCTGACCCCACAAAACAACCTGACCCCCAGTCCACAAATTAGGACCACAAAGCCCTGCAGTCTTTCCTAGGAGATCTTGAGTAACAATGTAAATTAGGCCAAAAATGGAAAGAGAGGTATATTTTTCCATCATACTGTTGTCTCTGAGGCACACAAAGCATTGGACCACCACAAAAGGTGTTCACTCCTTAATGCTGGCAGAGCCCAATTGTTTTCAAAACACCTCACACAGTGAATAGAGCCCCAAGATCAAAGGTGGCATAAACAATAATGCCTTTATTACTGAAAAAACAAAGCAATACGAGGCAGGCAGTTCCCAGGTTCGTGACTTGGGGGCTGGGAAAACCCAAGATAAGTGTCATGTGAAACAGACATGTCCTTGAAAATGTAGTCCTTATTGAAAAGTCACCAGGAGAATTCAGGATATCTTCTAGCAATTGGGGAGGGGATAGAGGCCAGTTTCCCTGAGCACACTGGGTTGGTAACCGATGCACACTGTGTGGACCTGTCAGGTGGCAAAGGTGGAACGAATTCTGCCATAGAAACTGGCAGTGACATAAATCTGGCAAGAGCCCTGGGCAGGTTAGAAAGTGTAACAGCTCCTTAAAGATTCCCACGTGTCAGAAACTTAAGCAGAATCTCCCCACTGTCGTTTTTCAAATGTACTGGCTTTAACTAATGTAGATGGCTCCCTCATAAGTTCTGTCCTCTAGTGTAATTATGTTAAAAGGAAACTGCACATCCTCTGTACATCTAAAGCTTTTCTCCAGTGTGAAGTCTCTGGTGTAGAATGAGGTCAGATTTGCAGCTAAAGGATTCCCCACATTCACTGCACTCATAAGGCCTTTTTCCAATGTGAACTCTCCGGTGTTGAACGAGGCTGGAGCTTTGGCTAAAGGATTTTCCACATTCCCCACACTCATAAGGCCTTTCTCCAGTGTGAACTCTCAGGTGTTTAACAAGGTTAGATTTGCAGCTAAAAGATTTCCCACATTCACTGCACTCAATAGGTCTTTCTCCAGTGTGGACTCTCCAGTGGTTCTTGAGGTTAGAGCTATGGCTAAAGGATTTTCCACATTCCCCACACTCATAAGGCCTTTCTCCTGTGTGGACTTTCCGATGTGAACTGAAGCTGGAGCTTTGCTTAAAGGATTTCCCGCATTTACTGCACTCATAAGGCCTTTCTCCAGTGTGTAGTCTCCTGTGGTGAATGAGGCTGGAGCTTCGGCTAAAGGATTTTCCACATTCACTGCAATGATGAGGCCTTTCTCCAGTATGAACTCTCTGGTGGTATATGAGGCTGAAGTTTTGGCTAAAGGATTTCCCACATTCACTGCACTCATAAGGCCTTTCTCCAGTGTGAACTCTCTGATGCTGAATGAGGTTGGACCTTTGGCTAAAAGATTTTCCACATTCCCTGCACTCATAAGGCTTTTCTCCAGTGTGAACTTTCCTATGGCTATTGAGGCTGTAGCTTTGGCTAAAGGATTTCCCACATTCACCACACTCATAAGGCCTTTCTCCAGTGTGAACTCTCCGATGTATAATGAAGCTGGAGTAGTAAGTAAAAAATTTTCCACATTCATTGCATTCATAAGGCCTTTCTCCACTGTGAACTTTCTGGTGCTGAATGAGGTTACATCTTCGGGTGCAGGCTTTTCCACATTTGCTGCACTCATAAAGCCCTTCTCTGGTGAGGACTCTCTGGTCCTGATCAAGTGTGTCTGTGTAGCTGAAGGCTGTCTTGCATTCTCCCCAGTTGTGATGACTTTTTCCACTGTGACAGCCAGACTCATACTCATTATTGTTTGGCTTCTCCCCAGTGTGAGTGAGATGTTGATAGATAAACCCTATGCTGGCTAAAAAGTCCTTCCCAATCTCCTCACATGTAAGGGACTTCCCTGATACATGGACTGTGCAGCTCTTTATAAACGAAGCTCTGTCCACATAACTTCTGAAGGGTTTCTCTCTAATGTGCTGCCCCTGTTGAAGGTTGGCAGCAACACAGAATTGTTTCCCACATGTGTATGTTTTCTGCCCAAGATATGTTCTCTGGTACTCAGCCATGTGCAAAGTGTCTCTCAAGATCGGGCCACACATCTCAAAGGGCTGGGCCTCCTGGGATGATGAACCTGCCTTAAGAGTCCTGACCTGTGACACTCCTTGTACACAAATGCTCTGTTCAGAAGGTGCATGTCCATCTTCCACTCTATGCCAACAACCTGAAAGCAAAGAAGTGATGGTGAAGAACACGTTGATTTTACTGGGAGAGGGAAAAACCATCAGAAATGCACATGTGACAGGTTCAAGAACAAGTCCTTGGGATTGTTTTCAGTAAAACGGAGTTGGGGTCTGACTGAGGAAGCAGTTGTGCACTACTGGGTCCCTAAAGTCACAGAATCGGACAGGCCTACCAGGCACAGGACAGAAAGCAAAGGTGTGTAGCCCGGGGTGAAAGGCACATTCTAGAACTCACACTTCTGTCAATGGCTTTTAGCAGCACTACGTCTGCTAGTGACATGTGATGCTGTGCAGAAGTCTATGTCCAGGCCCAGGAAAATCTGACTGGAACAAAATAACAGCTGTTCAAGGATTATTAAAAGACATGGGCATATTTCAGGATGCAACAATGTTGGAGAGCACTGTGGAGGGCATAGTGTGAGAAGGGAGCGAGATACGCAGTCTGGAGAGTGGGGATTAGCGCTGAGCTGGAGTCAGAATAAAAATGACTAGTAGAAAGAACAAATTGGCACAGTGTCAAGAAAGGAGAAGGGAAGACAGAAGTGAGGTGTGGCCACTGGCAGTGGCACCAAAACACAAGTCAGGCA
The DNA here is from genome assembly GCF_020826845.1 of Diceros bicornis minor. Taxonomy (NCBI): domain Eukaryota; kingdom Metazoa; phylum Chordata; class Mammalia; order Perissodactyla; family Rhinocerotidae; genus Diceros; species Diceros bicornis. The sequence goes on from NC_080773.1 coordinate 36,871,793, forward strand.
GGACAGGGGCCAGCCCCGTGGCTTAGTGGTTAAGTGTGCACGCTCCACTACTGGCAGCCCAGGTTCGGATCCCGGGCACGCACCGACGCACTGCTTCTCCAGCCATGCTAAGGCAGCGTCCCACATACAGCAACTAGAAAGATGTGCAACTATGACATACATCTATCTACTACGGCTTTGGGGAGAAAAAGGGAAAAAAAGGAGGAGGATTGGCAATAGATGTTAGCTCAGGGCCGGTCTTCCTCAGCAAAAAGAGGAGGATTGACATGGATGTTAGCTCAGGGCTGATATTCCTCACAAAAAAAAAAAAAAAGGCAGGACAAGTTCCTGGGATGATATGAATACAGCCCTGATGTCATGTTCTCCCCCTGTCGCCACTTACCTGGGTCAGGCCCCTTGTGAGCCCATCCCACTGACACTGGAGTCATGTCCATCCTGTGAAGCACAGAGGACTCTTCCTCTATGCCCAGCTGAGCCATTGCATGGGGCCTGGAGGATCCAAATCCTAAGGGAAAGACAGGACAGGTCAGTGGCCAGCACTGGACCAGAACAACTCAGCACACAACAGATCACAGCAAAGATATTTAAATAGTATATGAAGTACTTCCAAGCACAGCTACAGGAAAGATGGCAGATTATAAACACCAGGAATCTGTCTCTCCGCCTGGACAACAGTGCACTGGCAGAATCAATCTAATGTAATTATTTTACAACTCTTGAGTCTACTAAAGGCTGGCAACATGCTAAATTGATTTAATTTTGGTCAATTTCAGCTCCTACCATGGTACTGGTTATACATCCCCCAACTCACCCAATTCCCTAACTCTAAGCCCCAGGGCAGGCAGCCATGCACATGTTCCTGGAGCAGCTTGCAGGAGCCAGGGTGCACAATAAGGACCCTATCTTCTAAATATCAGGGACCTGTGCTGTGATTCAGAGGACTTAAAGGGCAAGCATCTATCCCCTCCACCTCCTCTCCCTTAATTTTTCTTTTATTCCACTTTTGGGAGCGATAAATTCAACAACTATGATAATCAAAATCAATCATTTATATGGTGGAATTTAGAAAGTCACCCTGCATGCCCAGGGAAAGTCGAGGGTCAGAATACCCGTCTAAAGATCTTACGTTTACAGCTCACATTAATCTCCAGCACAGAGACACCTTAGGACCATTAAAAAAACAAACAACAACAAAACCCAACAGCAAACCGTAAGAAGGGGAGAGGATTGGATTTCTTGAGTTACCACATCACAAGACACAAATGTCCAGTTTTCAACCAAAAATCACAGAACATAAAGAGCAACAGGAAAGTATGGCCCATTCTAAGGAAAAACCTAGATCAAGAGAAACTGTAGAGTGACATCAACATCATGGCAGAGTGAGTAGTTCCCTTTGTTTCTCCCCTCTAAGTTACAACTAAATGGACATTTATTAACCAACAGAGGATTCCCGACTGAGCACAATAGGATGCCTGAGAGATCCATGCAGCCATACATCTGAACGTGGGTGGACTGGATCCCTGGGAAGCAGTGGAATTGGGTGAGCGGACCCCTCTCCCTCCCCAGTAGCAGTGATCCAGGTCACAGGTCCTCACACAGTGGTCAGCGTGACTGTAAGAGGAGACTGGGGCAGCCCAGACTGCATGCTAATGCTTTCAGATTGGTGGCCCAGCCCATGGGAGTGGCCACTGTGCCATGGAAGCCCCACCCATGGGAATGCTCCTCACCAAGTGGTGGCAGCTCAGCCTGCACGAGAGACCCCACTCACCAAGTGCAGGAGCTCAGCTGAGCTGCTCACAAGTGCAGAGCTGGCCCCCACTCTAAAGAAAGCGCCTCTGCCCTCCTGGCAAGTACAGCAGCTCAGACACTCCCCTGCCAAGTGCAGTGGTCCCACCTGCATGAGAGCAACCCAGAGGGGAGCACAGAGGCCCCACCAACACGTGCGTGCATGACCTGCCAAACAGCTGTGGCCAGGGCACACAAACACAGAGCAGCCCTACTGGCACAACTTCCAGCAGACGAGGCGAGATCAGAAAACACAGCTCTTGCCCCCCACAGTGGTGGCAGGTGGAATCTGTGACGTGATACTACCACAAAAGCACCAGCAAAGGATCAGTTCATTAAACACCATGCAGAACTACAGAAACACTTCAGAGCAGAAGAAAAATGACATTTCCAGAAATCAATTCTGAACACACAGAAATTTAGAATCTAAATGAAAAAGAATTCAAAATAGTTGTCATAAAGTAACTCAAGGAGTTACAAGAAAACTCAGAAAGACAGTTCAATGAGCTCAGAAATAAAATTAATGAGCAGAAGGAATACTTCACCAAAGAGATTGAACCTCTAAAAAAAAACTAAACAGAAGAACAAAATTAATGATTAAAAATAATCTAGAAACCATAAAAAACAGAGCTGACATCATGGAGGACAAAATTAGTGATTTAGAGAATAGAAATACACAAATGCTTCAGATAGATGAGGAGAGAGAACTAAGATTTAAAAAAAATGAAAAAATTATTTGAGAAATATCTGACAAGTAGAAAAAGAAATAAAAACATTATGGGGATTCCAGAGGGAGAAGAGAGGGATAAAGGAGCAGAAAGCTTGTTCAAAGAAATAATGGCTGAGAACTCCCCAAACCTGGGGAAGAAACTGGACTTACCAGTACATGAAGCCAATACACCTAATGACATCAATGCAAAAAGATCTTCTCCATGGCATATACTATTAAAACTGGCAAAAATCAATGACAAAGAAAGAATATGAAGGGCCGCAAGGCAGAAGAAAACAACCTAAGAGAAACCCCTACCAGGCTTTCAGTGGATTTCTCAGCAGAAACCTTATAGGCTAGGAGAGAATGGAATGATATATTCAAAATACTGAAAGACATAAAATTTCAGCCAAAAGCCAAGAACACTCTATCCAGGGAAACTATCCTTCAGATACGATAGAAAACAAAAGCTTTCCCAGATAAACAAAAGCTGAGGGAGTTAAGCAACACTAGGCCTGCCTTACAAGACACGTTGGAAGGAGCCCTCCCACCTGAAACTAAAAAGCAAAGGTTTACAAAACCTTGAGCAAGCCAATAAACAGACAGACAGAATCAGAAAATTGAAGCTCCATATCAGAAGAGATTAGTAAACAATTATAACGTAAAAGATAATGGGAAGGAAAGCATCAAACATAACTATAAACACAACAATTTAATCACAAACTCACAACAGAAAGAAAAGGACAATTTATGACAACAAAAACTCAGAGGGGAAGAGGAAAGGGATGGAAAGTGCTTAGACTAATGGAAATAAGAGACTATCAGAAAATGGACTATCTCATCTTTGAGATCTTTCATACAAAAATCATGGTAACCACTAAACAAAAAAATCAGAGCACAGTCACAAATCATAAATAAAGAAAAAACTCAGAAAACCATTATAGAAAACCACAAAACTGAAATGGCAGTGAGAAATACAAGGGAAAAGAAATAATAGAAATACGGAAGAACGCAAAACTAGAGATAAAATGGCAGTATTAAGCCCTCATATATCAATAATCACTATAAATGTAAATGGATTGAATTCTCCAGTCAAAAGACAGAGTCGCTGGATGGATTAAAAAACAAGACCCAACAATATGCTGCCTCCAGGAAACACATCTCAGCTCTAAAGACAAACATAAGCTGACAGTGAAGGGATGGAAGACTATACTCCAAGCTAATGGCAAACAAAAGAAAACAGGTGTTGCCATACTTAGACAAAGTACATTTCAAGATAAAAAAGACAATGAGTGACAAAGAGGAGCAGTATATAATGATAAAAGGGACATTCCACCAAGAGGACATAACACTTATGAACATATATGCACGTAACACAGAACCACCAAAGTATATGAAGCAACTATTAACGTACCTAAAGAGAGAAACTGACAACAACACAATAATAGTAGGGGACCTCAACACCCCACTTACATCAATGGATAGATCAACCAGACAGAAAATCAACAAGGAAACAGAGACCTTAAATGAAATACCAGACCAGATGGACTTAATAGATATATATAGAACATTCCATCCAAAAATAGCAGAATACACATTCTTCTCAAGTGCACATGGTACATTCTCAAAGATAGACCATATGCTGGGAAATGAGGCAAGCCTCAATAAATTTAAGAAGACTGAAATCATATCAAGCATCTTTTCCAACCACAACACTATGAAACTAGAAATCAACTACAACAAAAAGGCTGGGAAAGTCACAAATATGTGGAGACTAAACAACATGCTACTGAGCAATCAGGGGATCAATGACGAAATCGAACGAGGAATCAAAAATACCTGGAGACAAATGAAAATGAAAACACAACATAGCAACTCTTATGGGATGCAGCAAAAGCGGTCCCAAGAGGAAAATTTATTGCAATACAGAACTACCTCAACAAACAAGAAAAATCTCAAGTAATCTTAAACTACACCTAACAGAACTAGAAAAAGAAGAACAAACAAAGCCCAAAGTCCGCAGATGGAGGAAAATAATAAAAATTAGAGCAGAAATAAATGAAATAGAGACTAAAAAAAACAATAGAAAGGATCAATGAAACTAAGAGCTGCTTGTTTGAGAAGATAAACAAAACTGACAAACCCTTAGACAGAAGCACTAAGGAAAAAAGAGAAGCCTCAAATAAATAAAACTAAAAATGAAAGAGGAGAAATTACAAGGGAAACCACAGAAATACAAAGGATTATAAGAGAATACTACGAAAAACTATATGCCAAAATGGATAACCAAGGAAAAAATGGACAAATTCTTAGACTCATGCAACCTCCCAAAACTAAATCAAGAAGAAATAAAGAATCTGAATAGACCAATCTTAAGTAAAGAGATTGAAACAGTAATCAAAAACCTCCCAAAATATAGAAGTTCAGGGCCAGATGGCTTCTCTGGAGAATTCTACCAAACATTCGAAAATTTAATACTTATCCTTCTCTAACTATTCCAAAAAATTGAAGAAGAGGGAATGCTTCCTAACTCATTCGATGAGGCCAACATCACCCTGATACCAAAACCTGACAAGGACAACACAAAGAAGGAAAACTACAGGCCAATATCGCTGATGAACACAGATGTAAAAATCCTCAACAAAATATTGGCAAATTGAATACAACAATACATTAAAAGGATCATACACCATGATCGAGTGGGATTTATACCAGGAACACAGAGAGGGTTCAACATCTGCAAATCAATCAATGTGATACACCACGTTTATACAACGAGGAATAAAAATCACATGATCATTTCAATAAATGCAGAGCAAGTAATTGACAAGATCAAACACCCGTTTATGATAAAAACTGTCAACAAAATGGGTATAGAGGTACCCCAACTTAATAAAGGCCATATATGACAAACCCACAGCCAACATTATACTTAATGGTGAAAAACTAAAAGCCATCCCTCAGAGAACAGGAACAAGACAAGGGTAGCTACTCTCACCACTCCTATTCAACGTAGTACTGGAGGTTTTGCTAGATCAATTAGGCATGAAAAAGAAAATAAAAGGTATGCAAACTGGAAAAGAAAAAATAAAACTCTTGCTGTTTGTGGATATCATGATCCTATATATAGAACACCCTAAAGAAGCCACCAGAAAGCTATTAGAAATAATCAACAACTACAGCAAAGTTGCAGAATACAAAATCAATCTACAAAAATCAGTTGCATTTCAATACACTAACAACGAACTAGCAGAAAGAGAAGTCAAGAATACAATCCCATTTACAACTGCAACAAAAAGAATAAAATATCTAGGTAGAAATTTAACCAAGGAGGTGAAAGAGCTATACACCGAAAACTGTAAGACATTACTGAAAGAAACTGAAGAAGACTCAAAGAAATGGAAAGATATTCCATGCTCATGGATTGGAAGAATAAACCTAGTTAAAATGTCCATATTACCTAAAGAAACCTACAGATTCACTGTAATCCCAATCAGAATCTCAATGATGTTCTTCACGGAAATAGAACAAAGAATTCTAAAATTCATATGGGGCAACTAAAGACCCTGAATAGCCAAAGCAACCCTGAGAAAAAAGAACCAAGCTAGAGGCATCATAACCCCTGACTTCGAAATATACTACAAAGCTATAGTAATCAAAACAGCATGGTACTGGCACAAAAACAGATCAATGGAACAGAATTGAAAACCCAGAAATAAAACCACATATTTCTGGACAGCTAATGTTTGACAAAGGAGCCAAGAACACACAATGGAGAAAGGAAAGTCTCTTCAATAAGTGGTATTGGGAAAACGACAGCCACATGCAAAAGAATGAAAGTTGACCATTATGTTACACCACACACAAAAATTAACTCAAAATGGATTAAAGACTTGAAAGTAACACCTAAAACTATAAAACTCCTAGAAGAAAAGATAGGCTGTACACTCTTTAACATCAGTCTCAGCAGCATCTTTTTGAATACCATGTCTACTCAGGCAAGGGAAACAAAAGAAAAAATAAACAAATGGCACTACATCAGACTAAAAAGCTTCTGCAAGGCAAAGGAAATCATGAACAAAATGAAAAGACAACCCAACAACTGGGAGAAAATATTTACAAATCACATATCTTACAAAGGGTTAATCTCCAAAATATATAAAGAACTCATATGACTCAACAACAAAAAGACAAACAACCTGATGAAAAAATGGGCAGAAGATATGAACAGACATTTTTCCAAAGAAAATATACAGATGGCCAACAGGTACACAAAAAGATGTTCAACATCACTATTAGGGAAATGTAAATGAAAATTACAAAGAGATATCACCTCACACCCTTCAGAATGTCTGTAATTAACAAGACGAGAAATAATAAGTGTTGGAGAGGATGTGGAGAAAAGGGAACCCTCATACACTGCTGTGGGAATGCAAACTGGTGCAGCTACTACGGAAAATAGTATGGAAATTTCTCAAAAAATTAAGAATAGAAATACCATACAACTCGGCTATCCCACTACTAGGCATTTATCCAAAGAATACGAAATCAACAATACAAAGAGACATATGCACCCCTATGTTCTTTGTAGCACTATACACAATAGCCAAGACATGGAAGCAACCCACATGCCCATTAAATAATGAATGTATAAAGACATGTGGTACATATATACAACACAATACTACTCAGCCATAAAAAAGATAAAATTGTCCCATTTGCAACAACATGGATGGACCTTGATGATATTATGTTAAGTGAAATAAGCCAGACAGAGAAAGACGAACACTGTATGATTTCACTCATATGTGGAAGATAAACAAATACATGGATAAAGAGAAATTAGTAGTTACCAGAGGGGAAAGGTTACCACCACCAGAGTGTGGGCAAAGGGGTTAAAGGGGCACATATGTATGGTGAGGGATAAAAACTAGACTACTGCTGGTGAGCACAATGTAGGCTATACAGAAACTGATATATAATAATGTACATCTCAAATTACACAGTGTTATAAACCAATATGACCTCAATAAAGTAAAATTAAAAAAAAAGAGAAACTGTCCTTGAGAAGGACCGATGGTACACTTATGAGACAAAGACTTTAAAAGCACTGTCTAAAAGACGTCGGAGAAGTATATGAAAATGTGGACAAAGTCAAGAAAACGTTGCGCTAACAAAATGAAAATGTCAAGAAAGAGATAAAAACATAAAAAAAGAACCAAAAAAGAAATTCTGGAGCTGAGAAGTATAGTAACTGAATGAAAAAATTCATTAGAGGGATTCAATAGCAGATTTGAGCAGGCAGAAAAAACAATCAGTGAACTTGAAGATATCAAATCTGAGGTAAAAACAAAAAATTCAACAAAACTGAACAGAGCATAAGGACCTATGGGATACCATCAGATGGACCAATACAAGCAAAGTGGTAGTTCAGAGAAGACAGATGAAAGAGCAGACAGGTTATTTGAAGAAATAATGGCTGAAAACTTGCCAAATGTGATGAAAGACACGAATATTAACATCTAAGAATCTAGGCGAAATACAAGCAGAATAAACTCAGAGACTCACAGTGGCTCACTATAATCAAAGTGTCAAAAGCCAAAAGCAAAGAGAAAATCTTGAAAGCAGCAAGACAGAAGTGACTCATCACATACAAGGGACCCCCAATAACATTATCAGCATATTTTTCATTAGAAACCATGGAGGCCAGAAGGCAGTGGGTTGACAAATTGAAAGTGCTGAAGAAAAAAAAAAATGTCAACTAAGAATCCTTTATCAAGCAAAACTATCCCTCAAAAATGGGGAAATTAAGGCATCACAGACAAACACTGAGGAAATTCTTTACTGCTAGACATGTCCTGCAAGAAATACTAAAGGGAGTCCTTCAGGTTAAAATGAAAGGACACTGGATAATAACCGAAAGCCATTTGAAAAAATAAAGATCTCTGATAAAGTTAAAAACATTCACAATTATAAAAGCTGGTTTTATCGTAACTTGATTCTATAATGCTACTTCTTATTTTCTACATTATTTAAGATATTAATACATGAAAAACAATTATTAGTCTAAGTTTTTGGACACACAACATATAAAGATGTAATTTTGTGACATTAATAACTGAAAGAGGTGGAGATGAAGCTGTATAGAAGCAGAGATTTAAAAAAATTATTATTGAAGCTAAGTTTGCATAAATTCAAATTATGTGTTACAATTTTAGGATGATTGTGATGGTTACACAACAATGAGAATGCACTAAATGCAACTTAGATACGATAAATTTCTTGTTAGGTATACTTTACCACAATTAGAAAAAAGGGAAAAGAACCTTGGAGGAGGATCTGGCAAGAACAGTCTTTGAAAGTAGTGACCACGTGGGATCCATTAGGCTGACCTCAAGACTACTGATCCCAAATCCTTCCCTGTGAGGCTTTGGGGAAGCAGAAATTGGGACGATAAGGGAAGAGAAGTAGGGATGCACTCAGCCAAGCCCTAGTAACCACAGCACCTACCCAGGGAACAGGGGAAGGAAGCAGTGCCCATGGTTCACAAGCAAGAAAAGACACAGCTGCCCCTGGGAAAAACAGAAAGGCAGAGCCTCAACCAGGGCACGGGGGTGGGTGTGAGGGCCTTACCCAACGAGGATGTAAGTGCAAAGTTCTCCAGCATCACATCGTGGTACAGCCGTCTCTGAGCCTCATCAAGGAGATCCCATTCCTCCCAGGAGAAATATAGGGCCACATCCTCAAAGGTCACACTTCCCTGCCAGGATAGAGACAACGAAACCATGAATGGCCTCACTCCTGCAGACCCACAATCTATCTCACCACACATCTACCCCATGTCCATCCTCCTCCCAAGATCCCCAAATCAGAGAAGATACCAGACCCTGATGCCATTGGTGTCTGATCTCTTCTCACACTCCCATTAATCACTGTGTTCACCCTGTTTTCCACTCTGCAACCAGGGGGAGCCTGTTAAGACCTAGATAAGATCACCTCCCTCCTCTGATCTAGAGCTCCCATGGTCTCCAGAATAGATGCCTAACTTCATAGGCAGTGGTTCCAAGCCTTACTCTCCCCCCCCCCCCCCCCCCCCCCCCCCCCCGTCCCATCCCCATCCCCATCCCTATCCCCATTCCCACAGTTTGCTCTCACCAGAAAGAAAAGGGACCTGCAATTCCCTGAACCAGCTCTGCCTCACTTCCAGCAGTTCCACTTACTGGTACCTGTTCTTGTGATAAGCTTCCACACCTCTTCCCATTGATGGCCCCAAACGGGAACCACAACACATAACCCCTGGCCTAGACTCAGGACCCTGAGCTTGGGGATCCTCCGGGGTCCTCAATCCCAAGGGCTGGGAGAGCAGCAGGTGAAGAGTCTCATGACACCACAAATCTGGAGAAAATATGGGCTGGGACTAGTGAAGGACTGGGACAACCTTCCACTTACCTGTGTAGGTTCCACAAGCACTTCTGCAGCCACGGAAACCTGTGGGAAGAGGCAGGTCTTAGAGGAATGTGACCATGGCCGTGCTCCACGGGCTCTGGCCTTCCCCCTACTCCTGCCAGGCCCCAGAGCCAGGTAACCTCGGGTGGACTGTCTAATCTCTGTGCTGCCCCTTGCCCGTTGTGTGTCCTTGGAATACAACTCAACTTTCCTCTGCCTCAATGTTTTCGTCGCCTTCTATAGTCTGATCTTCTGCTGAACTTTCTTTGCAGGATTTTTCAAAGCCTCACTCAGATCATGTTTCTTTTTTGCTCAAAATTCTCCACGGCTCCCGGGGCCCTGAGAAAGACAGTGCAACTCCTCAGCCCGCCATTGCAGGTGCCACTCTACCCAAACTGTGTTCCCTGAAACCAACGTGGACCCCAATTTTCTCCGATGTTCCCGGCTCAGTCACCCCTCCAGGCCTTTCCCCCGCCGGGCCCTCCCCTGGGACCCTCTCTCACACCCGTCACCCCGGCTCTCAGAAACAGGCCCCACGAGCGCCACCCCGTCCCGGACACCGGGGCCTGGGCTGCCGGCCCGTGAGCGGCGCCCGCACTCGGGGCTCTAGGGCTGGGCTGGGCTGAGGGCGGGGAGGGCGCGGAGCACGAGCACTGACCTGAGCCGGCTCCGTCCGCGCGGCCGCCGCCATGGGACTCTGGGGGCGGAGCGGGGCCGGGAGCGGCGGGAGAGGAGGGGACCCGGGCACGGCGGTCCCTCTCCCGGCCCTGGCGCGGGTCCCTCGGGCGGCGTCGCCGAGCCTCAGAGCCGCCCTGTGCAGCGGTGACAACACCTCCTCTTGTGGCTTCTCTGTCCGCGACCTCGCGCCCGACCTCGCGATCCGAGCCGGAGCTCCTCACCCGGGCCAACGGACCTGACAGCCGCTACGACGACCGCGACGAAAAACGCCGGAGTCCCGCCTCAAGGCTGTTCGCCCTCCCGGAAATGCCCCCTCTCTGGAATTTCATTGGGCGAGTGCTGCTGCCGCTCAACGCTTCGCTTTCTGGGTAATGTAGTTCCCGCGGCCTCAAAGGCCTAGAGGCCGCACAGAAAATCTCTTAAAGAAATGGCCTAGCAGCGCTGGTAGGCTGCTGGGAAATGACCTCACTCTACTTGCTGCGAGGGGAAGGGGTGGCAGGCCAAATTCTGGGGTTTCTCAAGTGTTCTTAAAAGTATTCAGTGCTACTAATCACTTAAGTATTTAGACATTATTTCAAACTCAATGAAGCTGACTCCAGTGGACATCCACTGATAGCTGGAAGTGAATAAACATTACCTTATTGCGCTTGAAATGCATGCAGCCTGAAGCGTTAAAGTCATTTTTGTGAGCTTCAGTAGGTTTGTGACTAGGGAACCAGGCAAAAACAGGGTTACTGAGGATCTGGTCAACAACTAACATGGTCTGTCAAATGTTTTTCAGACAAGAAGAAACTACATGTTCTGTTTTGTGAAGCTGCCCTCCCCTTTTGCAGATGTTGCTATCTTGCAGAGAAACTCACGCGTCTGCAAGACCCCTGCAAAATGTTCCAGCATCAAGTGTCCTAAAGTTACCTTAAACTTATTAGCATCTTAAATTCTTCTTTTCTGAAAAGGTCCATAAAGCCATGTTTACCTGCTATGCATGCACTCTAAATGAATACAGTTGTTACAGTTGTTACAAATAGACCAGTTATCCTCTGCTCTCTTGTGTATAAAGTCTCTACTGGCTCAGGGAGACACTGCTTTGGGAGCCATCCCTGATGTTCTCCATTGCCTGTGCAAGCAATAAACCTTTACTTCACCTACTTCTGCCTTGGTTGTGCTTTTTGGCTCTACACTCACCAAGAGACAAACCCATTGAGTTCGGTTACAGGTTTGGTCTGGGACGAGAAAAGACATCATTCAGGGCCATGATAGAGAAGATAGAGGAGATATTGGGCAGCTCTGAAGCCGGTGAGCAAGGTGGGATCTGGGCCTCGGGTCTCCACAGAAAATGTCTCTCCTGCCTGTATAGTCAGCGATTGAGCCCAACTCAGTGAGAAATACTGTCTTATCCATAAAACATAAAATTGTTTTATCTATATAACATAATTATAACTGCTTTATACATGCACAATCTTTTTCCTAATATACATAGAAAGTTTTTAATGTATAAAATATCAAATTAACTATTGTTTGCTAAGGAGCACTACACCATGTACATTTGCAAAACGGAAAGTGAAAAGTCCCTGATAATTCTACTCCTGGAGAAAGTCAATGTTTGCAGCATGGTATCTTTTTAGAATTCTGTCTGCACATGGATACATAAAGGTATGTTCCTGTTTTTTTTGTTTGTTAGTGCCCTCCAGTCAATTCCTGTGGTATATCAGCCAATGCTCCGCTGCTATTCATAGGGTTTTCACGGCCAATTTTTTGGAAGTGGGTGGCCAGGTCTTTCTTCATACCCTGTGTCAGTTTGGAAGTTCTGCTGAAACCTGTCCACTATGGGTGGCCCTGCTGGTATTTGAAATACCAGTGGCCTAGCTTTCAGCATCACACCAACAGGCAACCACCACAGTAGGACTTCCCACAGATTTGTGGTGCGGGTCCCTGACCAGGAAATGAACTCAGGCTGCAGTGATGGGAGTGCCAGATCTTAACCACTACGCCAGCACATGTGTGTTTGTGCATTCATATATATTCCTATGCTAGTTGTTTTTTAGTAAAAAGGATGTCATACTTTGTATACCAACCTGTAGTTTGCTTTGCAGGCTTAACAGTATATCTTGCACAACCTAAATCTGCTTCCTCATTTTACACCTGATACTTCCTTATCTTGACCAGTTGGACATCTAAAGCTGCCTCCTTCTTTTAAGGGCTGCATTGCATTCCACCATCTGTATACGCCATGGAGTACTTTGGCAGTTGCCAGCGCCCCTCGGTCCTAAAGTGCCACTCCAGAGTGTGGGACCCGCTCCTGCTGCTGTCATATCTCTGTGGGCCAAGAACCGGGTGGTGAAGGGACCGGCTGCGAGGGCCGCGACTGGCTGGCCTGCGGGTGCCCAGGGCGCCCATTGGCTGCTGTATATGGAGCTAGAAACGTGGCCTCGGCCCCGTTAGGAGGACTTACTGGTGCAGGAGGACTTGGAGATGCAGGGAAGACTTCGCTTGGGCTGGGAGGAGCTGGGGCTTGCTGCTGGCCACCTGGGGGTGCGCCCAGCTTCTGGGGCGGGAGCGAGGGCTGCAGAGGTGAAAAGGCAGGACTCAGCCTTTTGGCACAAATTCCGGATTTAGCGTCTGTAGCCAAGCCAAGACCTCATTAGAGTACCTTTTAGCTCCTAGACGCCTCAAGACCAGCGCCTGTGAAAGGATGTCTCTGCCAGGAATGTCAGTGATGTGCCCACGCCACCTTGAGGATACTACTGTAGGTCTCATTCTGTGAGGTGCTCTTGACAGGCTGATTTCCCACTAGCAGCTCATGGCACAGCACCTCACTGCTCCCTAGATCAACCCTCTCACCTTACATTCACTCCTAGATCATTTTCAGGGGCCCAGTTGTCCAGAGTCTCACACATTGTCTTTTTCCTACAGGAATGTAAAGGAGGGAGCCCCCAGCAAAGTTCCAGAGAGAGGGAGTGTTTCCTTCCACAGCTACCAGTGAGCTGAGACCTGAGAGACCAAAGAAGACCTGGCCAGTCTCTCCCTGGCACTTGGGGTGCTCTCTGGGCTGACACTGAGTTTGGGAATGCCATTTATTAATATGAGTCAAGGTTCCAGAGAAGGCAAATAAGTGGACCAGCAATCCCATATGTTGGAATTAATCACTAAATCACTTGGCTCATTAGCAAAGGTGTATGCAGAAGAATTTTCATAGCAGCTTTAAGTGCAAACTAGAGGTACCTCAAGAGGGGAGTACGTGAGCACATTAAGGTTTATTCATACAATAAAACAAACTATGGTGATTATTATAGTGAACTAGTTCTATATTATTTAATAATGGAAACTTCTTGGTAAAATATTCATTAAAAATAGATTAGAGGGGCAGGCCCCGTGGTGTATTGGTTAAGTTCAGCATGCTCTGCTTTGACGGCCTGGGTCCGTGAGTTCGGATCCCAGGCTTGGACCTACACCACTCGTCAGCCATGCTGTGGCAGTGACCCACATTCAAAATGGAGGAACATTGGCACATGTGTTAGCTCAGGGCTAATCTTCCTCAAGCAAAAAAAGAGGAATTGGCAACAGATTTTAGCTTAGGGCAAATCTTCCTCAGCAGAAGAAAAAAATAGACTAGAGAACAGCAGGTATAAGTGAAGCACATTCCTTAAAGCTGTGGTTACATATAAATATAAGTGTTTGAAAAGGTTCTATTCAATAACAACCCAGGCTTCCACCTGGGTGCTACCTATGGAATTAATTAAACTAAATTAGTTTAAACTAAAAAATAGACATTCCATTATGGACAGTGTTCACTATTACTGTACATGGATGTGTATCCATCATGGAAATTGTTTAATATTATGTATCCATGATGGGTACACATTTTTCTCAAGATAATATGTATCTTGGCTTTGTAAATAAATTCTTAATATGCTTAAAACCTTTGCAATTCTACTTTTGCTGTCAATCCTTGATGCAGTGTGCAGATGTGTGGTGAAATGGGTGAGGGGTCTCTGGGAAATGAGAGGCCATCCTTTCATTCTTGGTCTCTGCAAAGCAGGAAGGTCCAGGGAAGGCATCAGCAGGAATGTGACGCAAGGGGATGGGAGGATGAGCTCACAGAGAGTGGAAATAATGAGGGTAAAGCTCTAAAACAGGATTGTGTTTGGCATTTTTCAGAAGCATCAGTAAGCCGGTGATTCTGTGAGTCCAGAGAAAACTGACCCTGTGGTTTTTTGGCCCATGGAAAACACTGAAGGAAGCCATTTAAAGAAATAGTGACACAGGGTAGTAAACATCACACGGTCTAGCGTTGATTACTTTTTTTTTCAATTTATTTTAAGTTTTTTTATTTTTGCAGGGAAAGATTTCGGCTCTGAGCTAACCTCTGTTGCCAATCTTCCTCTTTTTTTTTTCCCCTCCCCAAAGCCCCAGTGCATGGTTGTATATCCTAGTTGTAAGTCATTCTAGTTCTTCTCTGTGAGCCACTGCCATAGCATGGCAACTGACAGACGAGTGGTGTGGTTCCACAACCAGGAAAAGAACTGGGGCTGCCAAAGCTGTGAAAGTGCCGAACTTTAACCACTAGGCCATCAGGGCTGGCTCTATCATTGATTTCTGAAGCAACATACATCTTGTGTAACACTCCCTTACACACCCGAGTCTGCCTGTCAGAATTCTGTCTCACTTCATTCCTGATTTAGCTCTTCATGTACCATCATTTTCCAGTGCCATGGTTTAGTCATGTTTCCTACTGTCTGGTGCATGCAAGTCATCTATATCTAGCTAATAATACAAATAAAAGAGGAAATATTCCCAAGAGGAGGAAAGAGTTCAAAAGGGAAGATCCATGCCTAGATAAAAATTATTATAAAATTTAAAAAACTTTAAAGACAAAGTTAGACAAACTTATGGTATGAAAAAATGGATCACCCATGAAGAATAATGAAATTGAGTTCAGACTTTTCAACAATATCAGAAGGCACAAGACTAGAAAGTAGTAAGGCTTTTAAATAATTGAAGAAACAATGACCTTTAAACCGAGATCTTTTTCTATGTAGCCAGCATGTTATTTTAGAAGGGAAGATTAGTACGAGTATTCAATGCTAAATGTCAGAAGAGTCTTTACCACACTCACAGCCAGCATCGAAGGCACTAACAGAGAAAGTATTTAAGTAAGAAGAGTAAGTTAAGGAGAACTCTTTACACATCACTTGACTTAAGTTTTACTTCCTTAATTTAATCTTTATTTTCCCACTTTAAACTAATAGTTTGCGGATAGTCAGTGCCAGAGTTTGAAAGTGTATCTTGGTCTGCTCTACTCCTGACATCTCTCTTAAGAATGTATTTTAAAAAACAAAAAGTGATTCTGAGAGTTTTAAAACCTCACACAATACAGAACTATGCTGCATGTTTTTTCAAGTTTGATTCTGACAGAAGGATAACAAAATAAAAAATCTTCAATTCCATGTAAGATAATGTATAGTTCTATGAAGTTTTCAGAGTGAAACAAACCACAGCCTATACAGTCCTACATGTTTTCCATTAAAATCTGAATTTACTTAGCTTAAAATAGAGTAGTATTATTGATTGATAGTTATCCAGGAAGGAATTGGATTTAAAAGTGACCAAAGGACTACAGTTTGGAACTATTTGTTCATGACTTTTGTTGGTTAATTGTAAAGTTTTGAAATCATATATGAAACATACAAAACCATTTCCTGGTTGAAACTCTTGGATAAACTGAGTCAATCAAATGAAAAGACACTTCTCAGAATGCAGCATAAACATGGGCACAAAAATGTTCATAAATTGTGTGAGCTTTGATAAATTGGGATAGATCCAGTATGTATTTCACAAATGCAGTTCCCAGACCAGGCAGTTCCCAGACCAGGCGTATTAGCATCCCCTGGGATTTGGTAGAAATGCAAATTCATGCATGCTAACCCTCACTTACTCAATCAGAATCTCTAGAGGTGGGGCCGGCAATCAGGGTTTAACAGGCTTTCCAGGTGCATTTGAAAATGACTGGAATAGATAAACCAACATTAATGTAAGAGTTCTGGATTAGGAAAATTGTTTAAGCTCATAATTTTGGTGCAATAAATTAAAAATTGTTCATTCCTGGGAAATGAAATGAAATCGAAGGTGTTGTATAAATAAACAACCAAAAAATTGTAAAATGTCTGATCTATTGTGAAAATTAATAAGTATATTAAAAGTCTTTTAGAAAACATGAGATGACTTCCATGAAAGGAGATAATATGAGATCATTGGAAAAAAACAACTTTTTGTGATAAATAATAGAGAAAAGGAAAATGTAATTTGAGTTATTTCAAAATTTTTGCCATGTATTGGCAATGATTGAGCAAAAAAAAATTTATATTTGAATGTTGTTTAACAAAATCTGAACCTCCAAAATGAAAATTACTTATCTTTTCAAACCAATTAATACCATTTAAAAAAACTAATTGAATGTTATGAAAAAGTAAATTTTTTATCAAATACATAATATATCTTTTTAAAACGGAGATATAATTGACATATAACATTATGTTAGTTTAAGGTGCACAACAGGTTGATTTGATACACTTATACATTGCAGTATGTTTACTGTTGTCATGTACATAGTTATCATTTCTTTTTTGTAGTGAGAACACTTAAGATCTATTCTCTTAGCAACTTTCAAGTATATAATACAGTATTGTTAACTAAAATCACAATGCTGTGCATTAGATCCCCAGAAGTTATTCATCTTCTGATTCCAAGTTTGTGTCCTTTGACCAAATCTCCCCAATCTCCCCAACCCCCTGCCCCTGGTGACCATCATTCTACTCTCTGTTTCTACGAGTGCAGCTTTTATAGATTCCACATATAAGTGAGATCATACAGTATTTGTCTTTCTGTGTCTGGCTCATTTCACTTAGCATAATGCCCTCAAGATCCATCCATGTCATTGCAAATGGGAGGATTTCCTTCTTTCTCATGGCTGAATAATATTCTACAGTATATATATATGTGTGTGTGTATATATATATATGTCTTGACATGAGTACAGCCATGTTTGGCTGCTCCATTGACCCACAGCCACCAGCACACAAAGAAATATAAAGCTTCTTTCTGTGTGGTGGGAACTGGCCCTTCTCCCACAGAGATAGTTGCAATTTGTAAGAATTTCAAGGTCCTTTGGGTGTCACGGCCTGGGGCAGACTGGCCATCTGTGCCGGGCTGGGATGATAACCAGGGAAAACAATGCATGTACACAACTGCTCGGCTGGGATGATAGCCAGGATGCTCAGTGCACATACACCACTAATAACCATTTATGCATGGGAACACCAATGTTCGTTTTTGCTCTCAAAAAACTCTGTAACTGCTTACTCTGGGAATTATTGATGCTATAAAAAACTGCTGGAGACTGAGGCCCAGTGAGAGTTCCGCCTGTGGAAGGCACGCCTTGCCCAGGACCTGTGATTCCCGCCCAGCTGTGTCAATTGAAAGGACTCTCCCGGCAGTGGGACGTGGATGTTGTGAGTAATTGATTTGTTGTGAATAATTGATTTGATGTGTTCTCTTTTTGGTCAACCTGGTGTTTCTCTTTCCAGTTGATTTGTGTCATTTCCCTTCAGTCGATGAGGATGTTTGCCTTTCCAGTCGATCTGATGTTTTCCCCTCTCATTATATGATCTATTTGAATCTGCTGCTATCTCAGTCGATGTGGATGTTTTCCCTTTCTAGTCGAGTTGATGTTTTCCCCTCTTAATATTTGACCTATTAGGATCTGTTTGCGGATTATTGCCTTTACTCTCCTCTATATAATAAAATATACCTTCAGTCCTTTTGTTTGGAGTGGAAAGTTTCTTTTACATCTCTGATCGAATCCCCCAAACCTCTCAAAACAATATACCATATCTTCTTTACCCATTCATTCTTTGAACATTTAATAAATAATTTATAGACCTGCTGAATTTGGGCATCTGGTTAGACCTCATAATGGGCCTGTCACTATTCTTAGGACAAGAGTTAGAATTCATGACTAGTCCTATAATACATTTCAGAACCAGCCATTACCTATATTTATTGCTTCCCCTCCCACCGTATACCTCCTCACTCTCTACATTCCAAACATGGTGGATTTCTTCAGATCACTGAAAACTGTGTGTGAATTCACATGCAGAGGTCTAACCAAGTGATTTTTTTCTCTATGTGAAACTTCTGGATTTGAATATTCTTTAAAAATTCATAATGTTTTTCAGGTAACTAGATGAAAAACAAATACATAGTGACACAACTCTTTTCTCCCAAATTTGATGTTTCTTTCCATCGTACTTACTCAATACTTTCCCAGGACTCCCCATTAGCTAATGAAGCATAATTAAAGTTCTATATAACTGTGTAAAATTTTTCATTTTTTGGTTACACTATTAGCTCTAGAAAGGCAGAGTTGTTCTTATTCATCATTATATCACAGATTCTAGCAGAATGTTTGTACTTGATAATCATCTAATTGTAAAAAATTAAAAATACAAATTAATAATTGATCCATATGCAGAAATCAGAAGAGTTATAGCTGTTGAACTAGATGAGGAAAAAAATTTTTTCTGGTGCAGAAGTCAAAGAAGAACTGAGAGACACGGGTGTCACTGCTGATGAGCACAAAGGGACTGAGGGTTGGGAAACATGAAGCTATTAGCGGAGAGGTGTCCACCAGCCAGTGGCCTGGATTCATGCTTAGAGTAACACAAAGAGTCAAAATGTAGAAGATACAGTAAGAGCAAGAAAAGAAGCTCACCAGGATCAGGATGGTGCATGTGGCTCTGGCCTCATGGGAAGGTCTGGCGGAAAGTCTGCTGTTGTGAATGTGTTGGACTTGCTGCTTGTGCCTGTGCAGGACAAACATCATGTACCCACCAGTCCATAGCATGAAGCCCACACACATAGCATCAATGGAAGATAATATAACTGCCTGTAAAAAGCTGATAAATCTGTCTGGCATGAGTGAGGAGCAGTAGCCATAATTTGTTTTCACACTTAGATTTTTGCTGTTTCTGGGGCCAATCACTCTCATAGGAATGCAGACATTTACCAAGAGTTGTAGGATCCAGAAAAGAAAACCACAGAAGCCAATGCATTTTGGGGATCTATTTCTGAACTCCATCCAAAAAGAGATTCTGGGGCAAAACTTAATGGCCTGGAAGCCATTCAGAAGGCAGATAGTGCTGAGAGAAACCCTCCTGGCCACTCTGTATAAATAGAAGACAAGCTTACACCCAACATCATCCAGGAAATATTTCAATCCAAACGCTGCCATTGTCTGTGGGATCCCTCTGGAGAAAAGAGCCAAGTTGTTGGCTAACACCAGTTGGTTGAGAATCTGATCTGTGGATCTCAACTTATATCCAGTGAGCAAAGTGAAGTTATAAAGACAAAGGAGGGAGGAGTTTCCCAGCTCCAATCTGAGTGAGGAAGATAATTCCCAATTCCAAGTTGGCATGCCCATCACTTTCATGGCTAGGAGATATTGATTTTCATTTGAGACATAAAGAAATGGTAGAAAGATAAAAACAAATGTGTTACCTTCTGCTCAGCTGCTATCTACTGCTATATGCAACACATATTTCCTCTCTTTCGGTAACACATTTTCTCCTTTTACATGGACTTGAAGAGTATGTGCTTATGAGTGCACTGGTTATTAATTAAAGACTTATGGTGGGATCAGTCTAAATGTTCATAGAAATGGGGTTCACAATGCACATAGTCTATTTCTCTTCAGCCAAAAATCTGAGCAAAGATTATCTCTACACATGTATGAAGTTACCTCCATAGTATATTCTTAAGGGAAAAAAGAGAGGTGGGGAAGAACGTATATAGTCAGTTACAATTATTCTTTTGATTGTGAAGGAATAGATATAAAAATAAATGTAAACACACACACACATATATTGTCTTCCCCAGGAAGACAATTCTTTTCAGGGTCATCTATAGATAATGTGGTCAAAGAGATAGAGTTTTTGATAAAAGAGGCTTGGTGCCTTTCCTATTGTAACTTCTATCCTACATTATCTTTACAGCCATCATGATAATAACTCCTTCCTGAAACAGATCTTTTGTTTTAAATTGTTTAGGCAGTTTGGGAGGGGAAACTCAAATATTCTTCCTGAGTTCTCTAAGTCCTTATTGTCTTCAGCTGGAAATAATCCGCATACCAGAGTGGTGCTTCCTGGGGTAGCTTGCCCTGAGCACCATCAACACTTTCCTTGAGCCACAGAGACCACAGTGCCGAGGTTACTGAACCCTGCAGCCCTTGAAGAACTGCCGTGCTTCGCAGGCAATGGCAGCCCATAACTTCCCCTGCTCACGGGGGTTCTGTGAAGACACAGGGAGGATTTCATTAAGTGCCTCCTGCTTTCCAGAGCAAGTAGATGAACTTACCCATCAATAAGGGTCTCTGGTTAAACATTTTTTGGTTGAAAAAGAATCTTTTTATCCTAGATAAGTAGGGGGGAGGTGAAAGGAGTGGTTTGAGGAATTTGGAGGGTTGAATGTCAGTAAGGCATTTAACAGTAAGGCATTAAAAAATATAATTAACTGACCAGCCACATTTATATTTTAATTTTTTTAAGTCCCTGATTATTCCTTTGCATAATCTATAGCAATATTTATTTTTATAAATGAATTGAATGCCTATAAATGGGAGAGCAAGTGAGACTTTCATTTCTCTAAATGGCCATACCATGTAAACAGCTCCTACTCATGAGAGAAAGGTGGAGACATATTAGTACAGATTTCCGTCAGCCCAACATACTCTCCCAGCAAACGAAATGCACATATCAGCACGTGACACTCAGACACCAGGTCTCTGCTCAGTGGCAGGGAGCTCACCTTCATTATCTTATTGCTCCTCACACACCCGTGGTGCGAAGTTGCTAAGAGTGAAGGTGTTTGGTTGAGGATGTGTATACAGGGAAAAGGCAGAGAAGACTAGGAAGAGGGTACAGCCTGGAGGAGAGGGCATGTTGAGTAGGGCCAGGGCTGGTAGATGAGGGTAGAGATAGGCTTCTGGTTCTCTCAGCAAACATCTTTCCAAAATATATATGTGTGTGCTCCAACCCCAGAAAGCAGATATTTTACAGAGAATAGGCATTTCTAGATTTCCTAAGATAAAATACTTCTAAGAATGTTGCGTATCTGAAAAGAATAGCTACTTACCCAGTTGACATTTGCTGTCGGGACCGTGGGAGCTGGGGCAGCATCCGACCCGTTCAGCAACTGAACCTGAGATAAAGGTTTGGGTTCCGTGATCTCACCTCCCTGCTGGGGAGTGATGATCATTTCACCTGTAAGTGCAGAGACAGTGTTTGCACAGGGACTGGAGATTATCTGTGAAAAACATTTGTGAATTGTGTATATTTCTGAACACTATTAAAATTTAATAATAAAGATTGCCAACAGATGTGGTCAAATAGCAGGGAAAGATGGGAATCATCATGGGTGGGAAATATGGGGAGAAAGGATCACAAGGCAGGTGCACAGCAGACCTTGAAATCTGTTTAAAGAGAGAAAGCAGTTGAGCAAACGACTCTGCTGGATTCTTTATCACTTTGAAGATTTTTCCTCAAAATATGACTTGTCAGCAATTTAATTATGATGAACTATGATGTGGTATTCTTCCCTTTATTCTAACTGGGATTTGTTGAGCTTTTATTTTCCAACAAATTTGGAAATGTTTCAGCCAATATGGATTAATTTTTTTGTACCACCTTGCTTCTAGTGTCATATATCTATGTGACCATTTAATATTTTCCTACAAGTCATTCATGCTGTTTTTTTAATACTTTTTTCTGTCTCCTTTCTGTGGTTCTTTTGTCATAATTTCCCTAGCTACATCTTCAAGTTCACTGACAATTTTTTATATATTATCTCATCTGCTGTTCATCCCACGCAGTATATTTTATGCTTAAGATATATATATATATATATTATAAATAGATATATTTACCTCTCTAGGGGCAGAGGACATGGCATCGCCTCTGAACTATCATTAACAATAAAGTGAACTTTAATTTCATCATGTTTCTAGTGTCAATTGCACATTTACTAGAAAAATTTTAGAAGGATATGATAAATAATACCAGTAGAATGCCATAAGCTAACAGACTATGGGAAATTATCTTAATAAATGCTCTGATTTTTCTTCACGAAAACAGTAGGAATTATAAAATAATCTGTGGCTATAGTAATTTGTTTGGATCCTTTTTCAAGAAAACCTAGTATAAAAATTATTTGTAGTAATTTGAAAATTTGAATCCTGCCTGAATATTTATCTGAATAATTTGAAGAATTATCTATTCTAGATATTTTATATAATGGAACCAAACAACATGTGACCTTTTGTGTCTTGCTTTTTTCACTTGGCATAATGGTTTCAAGGTTCCATGTTGTAGCATATATCAGTACTTCATTCACTTTTATGGCTAAATAATAATGTGTTGTATGTATATACCACATTTTATTTATCCATTCATTCTTTGATGGACATGTGGACTGTTTCTACCTTTTGGAAAACATATATTTGTTTGAGTATCTGTTTTCAGTTCTGTTTATTGTATACCTAAGAGTGGAATTAAGTCAACTAGATGTTCTCTACAGAAAACTCACTTTAAATATAAAGACTCAGATAGGTTAAAAGCAAAGAGATGGCAAATGATATAATGTGATAACATTAGTCAAAAGAAATCTGGAATAGCTATCTTGCTTTCAGACAAAACAGACTTCAGAACAAGTAAGATTATCAGGCATAATGGGGGCGGCATTACAAAATGATAAAAGAGTCAGTTTCCAAGAAGATATAAAAATCTTAAATGTGTATGTACCTAATAACAGAGCATCAAAATACATGAGGCAAAAATTGATAGAATTGAAAGAAGAAATAGACAAATTCACTATTATAGTTGGAAACTTCAACACTGCTTTTTTGGTAATTGACATAATAAGCAGGCAGAAAATCAGTAAGAATATAGAAGACCTGAACAGCACTATCAAGCAATTTGATTGAATTGACCTTTATAGAATACTACATCCAACAACAGCAGGACATTCTTCTCAACTTCACATGGAATAGTCACCAAATCAACCACATTCTGAGCCATAAAACAAACCTTAACAAATTTAAAAGATTTGAAATCATACAAAGTATAAAATAGAAATCAATAACAGAAACTGATAAATTCTCAAATATTTTTAAATTAAGCAATGCATTTTTATTGATGTTTTAATAGTTTATAACATTGTGAAATTTTGGGTTGTACATTATTGTTTGTCCATCACCTTATATATGTCTCCCTTCACCCCTTGTGCCCACCCCCTACCCCCATTGCCCCTGGTAACCACAATACAGTTTTCTCTGTCCATGTGTTGGTTTCTATTCCACATATGAGTGAGATCATACAGTGTTTGTCTTTCTCTTTCTGGCTTATTTCACTTAACATAATACCCTCCAGACCCATCCATGTTGTTGCCAATGGGACGATTTTGTCTTTTTTTATGGCTGAGTAGTGTTCCATTTTATATATATGCCACATCTTCTTGATCCAATCACCAGTCAAGGGACACTTAAGTTGCTTCCACTTCTTGGCTATGGTGAATAATGCTGCAATGAACATAGGGGTGCATAAGCCTCTTTGGATTGTTGATTTCAGGTTTGTTGTATAGATTCCCAGTAGTGGGATACCTGGATCATAGGGTATTTCTATTTTTAATTCTTGGAGGAATCTCCACACTGTTTTCCATAGAGGCTGCACCAGTTCGCATTCCCACCAGCAGTGTATGAGGGTTCCTGCTTCTCCACATCCTCTCCAACATTAGTTGTTTTTTGTCTTGGTGATTATAGCCATTCTAACGGGTGTGAGGTGATATCTTAGTGTTGTTTTGATTTGCATTTCCCTGATGGTTAGTGATCCTGAACATCTTTTCATGTGCCTATTGGCCATCTGTATATCGTCTTTGGAGAAGTGTCTGTTCATTTCCTCTGCCAATTTTTTGATTGGGTTGTTTTCCTGTTGTTCAGTTCTTTATATATTACACAACTCAGTTGTGTGAGTTCTTTATATATTATGGAGATTAACCCCTTGTCAGATATATGTTTTGCAAATATTTTCTTCCAGCTGGTGGGTTGTCTGTTCATCTTGATTCTGGTTTCATTTGTCTTGTAGAAGCTCTTTAATCTGATAAAGTCCCACATGCTTATTTTTTCTTTAGTTTCCCTAGTCTGGGTAGGCGTTTCATCTGAAAAGATTCCTTTATGACCAATGTCAAATAGTGTGTTGCCTATATTTTCTTCTATGAGTTTTATAGTTTCAGGTCTCACCTTCAGGTCTTTGATCCATTTTGAGTTAATTTTTGTGAATGGTGATAGCAGATGGTGCACTTTCATTCTTTTGCCTGTGGCTGTCCAGTTTTCCCAGCACCATTTATTGAAGAGACTTTCCTTTCTCCATTGTATGTTCTTAGCTCCTTTGTCGAAAATTAGCTGTCCATATATGTGTGGTTTTATTTCTGGGCTTTCAATTCTGTTCCATTGATCTGTGTGTCTGTTTTTGTACCAGTACCATGCTGTTTTGATTACTATTGGTCTGTAGTATGTTTTGAAGTCAGGGATTGTGATGCCTCCAGCTTTGTTCTTTTCTCTTAGGATTGCTTTAGCTATTCAGGGTCTTTTGTTGCCCCATATGAATTTTAGTATTCTTTTTTCTATTTCTGTGAAGAATGTCATTGGGATTCTGATTGGGATTGCACTGAATCGGTAGATTGCTTTATGTAATATAGACATTTTAACTATGTTTATTCTCCCAATCCATGTGCATGGGATGTCTTTCCATTTCTTTATGTCATCATCGATTTCTTTCAATAACGTCTTGTAGTTTTCATTGTATAGGTCTTTCACCTCCTTGGTAAGATTTATTCCTAGATATTTTATTCTTTTCGATGCAATTGTAAATGGTATTATCTTTTTGAGCTCTCTTTCTCTTAGTTCGTTATTAGCATACAGAAATGCAACTGATTTTTGTAGATTGATTTTGTACCCTGCAACTTTGCTGTAGTTGTTGATTATTTCTAATAGTTTTCCAACGGATTCTTTAGGGTTTTATTTTTGTGAGGAAGATCAGCCCTGAGCTAATATCCATGCTAATCCTCCTCATTTTTTTGCTGAAGAAGGCTAGCTCTGAGCTAACATCCATTGCCAATCCTCCACCTTTTTCCCCCCCAACCCCCAGCAGATAGTTGTATGTCATAGTTGCACATCCTTCTAGTTGCTGTATGTGGGATGTGGCCTCAGCATGGCCAGAGAAGTGGTGCATCGGTGCGCGCCGAGGATCCGAACCCAGGCTGCCAGTAGAGGAGCGCGCACGCTCAACTGCTAAGCCATAGGGCTGGCTCTAGGGTTTTCTTTTTTTTAATTTAATTTATTTCTTTCTTTTTCCCCAAAGCCCCAGTAGAGAGTTGTATGTCATAGCTGCACATCCTTCTAGTTGCTGCATGTGGGACACGGCCTCTGCATGGCCGGAGAAGCGGTGCGATGGTGGGAGCCCGGGATCCGAACCTGGGCCGCCAGCAGCGGAGCACGCGCACCCAACCGCCAAGCAATGGGGCTGGCCCTAGGGTCTTCTATATATAAAATCATGTCATCTGCAAATAGTGAGAGTTTCACTTCTTCATTGCCTATTTGGATTCCTTTTATTCCTTTTTCTTGCCTAATTGCTCTGGCCAAAACCTCCAGTACTATGTTGAATAGGAGTGGTGAGAGTGGGCAGCCTTTCCTCATTCCTGTTCTCAGAGGAATGGCTTTCAGTCTTTCCCCATGAGTAGGATGTTGGCTGTGGGTTTGTCATAAATAGCCTTTATTATGTTGAGGTACTTTCCTTCTATACCCATTTTCTTGAGAGTTTTTATCAGAAATGCATGTTGTATCTTGTCAAATGCTTTCTCTGTGTCTATTGAGATGACCATGTGGTTTTTATTCTTTGTTTTGTTGACGTAGTGTTTCACGTTGATTGATTTGCGGATGTTGAACCATCCCTGTGTCCCTGGTATAAATCCCACTTGATCATGGTGTATGATCTTTTTAATGTATTGCTGTATTCGGTTTGCCAATATTTTGTTGAGGATTTTTGCATCTATGTTCATCAGCGATATTGGCCTGTAATTATCCTTCTTTGTATTGTCTTTGTCTGGCTTTGGTATCAGGGTGATGTTGGCCTCGTAGAATGATTTACGAAGTGTTCCATCTTCCTCTATTTTTTGGAATAGTTTGAGAAGGATGGGTATTAAATCTTCTTTGAATGTTTGGTAAAATTCTCCACAGAAGCCATCTGGTCCCGGACTTTTATTTTTTGGGAGGTTTTTGATTACTGTTTCAATCTCTTTACTTGTGATTGGTCTATTCAGATTCTCCATTTCTTCTTGTTTCAGTTTTGGGAGGTTGTATGAGTCTAAGAATTTATCCATTTTTACTAGATTGTCCAATTTGTTGCCATATAATTTCTCATAGTATTCTCTTATAATCCTTTGTATTTCTGTGGTATCCATTGTAATTTCTCCTCTTTCATTTCTAATTTTATTTACTTAAGACTTTTCTCTTTTTTTCTGAGTAAGTCTGGCTAAGTGTTTGTCCATTTTGTTTATCTTCTCAAAGAACCAATTCATTGTTTCATTAATCCTTTCTACTTTGTTTTGTATCAATTTCATTTATTTCTGCTTTGATTTTTATTATTTCTCTCCTTCTGCTGACGTTGGGCTTTGTTTGTTCTTTTTTTTTTTGTAGTTCTGTTAAGTGTAATTTAAGGTTGCTTATTTGGGCCTTTTCTTGTTTGTTAAGGTGGGCTTGTATCACTATGAGTTTCCCTCTCAAGACTGCTTTTGCTGCATCCCATATGATTTGGTATGGCATATTTTCATTTTCATTTGTTTCCAGATAGTTTTTGATTTCTCCTTTAATTTCATCAATGATCCATTGGGTGTTCAGTAGCATGTTGTTTAATCTCCACATCTTTGTCACTTTCCCAGTTTTTTCTTTTCTTGGTTGACTTCCAGTTTCATAGCATTATGGTCTGAAAAGATGCTTGTTATGATTTCAATCTTCTTAAATTTATTGAGGCTTACTTTGTTTCCCAACATATGGTCTATCCTTGAGAATGTCCCATGTGCGCTTGAGAAGAACGTGTAGTCAGATGTTTTTGAATGGAGTGCTCTGTATATGTCTACTAGTCCCATCTCATCCAGTTTTTCATTTAAGTCCACTCTTCTTTATTGACTTGTCTGGATGATATATCCATTGATGTAAGTGGGGTATTAAGATCCCCTACTATTATTGTGTTGTTGTTAATGTCTCCTTTTAGGTTTATTAATAGTTGCTTCATGTACTTTGGTGCTCCTATGTTGGGTGCATATATATTTATAAGTGATAAGTCTTCTTGGTGGAGTGTCCCTTTTATCATTATGTATTTCTCTTCTTTGTCTCTCTTAACCTGTTTTATCTTGAAATCTACTTTGTCTGATATTAGTATGGCAACACCTGCTTTCTTTTTTTTGCCATTAGCTTGGAGTATTGTCTTCTATCCTTTCACTCTGAGCCTGTGCTTGTCTTTAGAGCTGAGATGTGTTTCCTGGAGGCAGCATATTATTGGGTCTTGCTTTTTAATCCATCCTGCCACTCTGTATCTTTTAATTGGAGAGTTCAATCAATTTACATTTAGGGTAATTATTGATATATGACGGCTTAATGTTGCTGTTTTGTCACTTATTTTCTGGTTCTTTTGCATTTCCTTTGTTTCTTATCCCATTTGTTTCAGACTACCAATTCAATTTGCTTGTTCTGTCTTATGACTCTTCTAGTTTTCTCTTTGTTTATCATATGTGATTCTGTTTTGATTATTTGTTTAGTGGTTACCTTGAGGTTTGTATCAAAAATCTTGTGTATGACATAGCCCATTATCTGATGGCCTCTTATTCCTTATACTAAGTCAAGTCAATCACTTTCCTCTTCCCCAAGTCATTCTTGTTATAACTTATTCTATCTTGTGTTGTGGGTGTGTGTTTACAGTGATGAGGTTATATTTATTTTTGGTGTTTTCCTTCCTTTGATCTTTGATTTTAGTATTTAAGTGGTTGCTAACCTATTCCAGTAAAGATCTACCATTTTTTGGATTTTGTCTACACATTTTTCTCCAAGCAACTCACTTTTATATAGCCCATGGATCAAAGAATAAGTATCAAGAGAAATTATAAAATATTTTGAACTAACTGATCAATGAAAGTGCAACTTAGGAAAGTTAATGAATACAGAGAAAGCAATGTATAGAGGGGAATTTATAGCATGAATGCATAACTGGAAGTTCTAAAATCAACAACCTAAGCTTCCACCTTAGTAAACTAGAGAGAGAAAATCAAATTAAGCCTAAATCAAGCAGTAGAATCTATAAAAATAGAGCCTAAATCAATGAACTTGAAAATAGGAAAACAATAGAGAAAAGCAACGAATCCAAAAGGTGCTTTTTTAAACAACAAATTATAGGGCACCGTTAATCTGACTTTTTGCTCTCAGTTTTCACTGTCCAGTGTTGTCTATTAATGAATATCTGAAAACCATTGTTGCATATATTTCATTGGGTTTTGTAGCAGTTTCTGGTTGGTAGGTAAATCTGATCCCCATTAGTCCATCATGGCTGGAAGAAAAACCCTTACCTAAGGACATTAGTAGGGCCTGGGCCTTGCTGGCTCAGCAAAAGCCCACAAGCCCATTGCAACCATGTGTCTCTCTGGCTCCCTTCTCAGCAAGATGCCCAGCTGCTGGGATTTGTAACAATCCAGGGCCTGGCCAGCCCGGATCTTACCTTATCTCACTTAAAGAACATTGCATCTTAAAGGGACATAGAGCCCCTCCACATAAGCTACCATTCCTGGGAACGCTGGTCATACCAAGGAAAGCCCCTCTTGGCAGGCATATAGCCTTTGTGTCCCCTGCCTATATAAGCAACTCCCTTCCCATCCCAGTTTGTGGGTGCACATTGCTGTCCAGCTGGCTGCCACTAGACGTTCCTGTAACTCCCAATAAACCCATATGTCTCATTCGCTATCTCTGGGTCTTTTCTTTGGTCTCTCTGTAACCTATCCCACACTGCTCACCCAACTGAGCATCTGGCCAGACAACCTTTAAGTTTAGTTTTTAAAAAAACTAGTAGAAAGTAAAATATAGGAACAGTTATAGTTATTATTTTTGAGAATTTTAGATACAGAAACACATAGATATGTTCATCAGTTTTTTGGTCACATGTACTTGGGTTCCTGCAATGGGCCCTGGCCTTCTATTTCCATGAGAGGAGATGTCTGTGGGACTAACAGGACATGTCCTCATGGAGGCTGACTCCCACTTTCAGACTATGCTTTGGATATCTAGGATGTCTGAAACATGTGACCTACTGAACCTGAAGAACATTCTTAGGGCCTTCACAGGCTTCTTCCCAGGGTACATCCTTTGAGGGCTGAAGGTGCAGGTATGGACATACCTGGTGTATCCCTCACTGTGGGAAGAGAAGCAGACAGGCTGAGGCTATGGTTTTTCATTAGTAGTCTTACTCTGACTCAGGAACTACCAGGGCCAGGACTGAAGAGAAATCTCCCATTCTTGAGGGCTTATACTTGTCAGCCCTGCAGGGGAAAGAGCAGGGAATGGCCGAGGTGAGATCCCTGTCCCCAAAAGCTCATATCCAGTGATTCATGTCCAACTTTCCTCTGCTCCCTCAACTCAGAGGTGCCATAGTTGATTTCATTTCGAGCATAGAACAAAACTGGTATGTCAAGAAATTGAGATGGAAATGAATAGTGTAGCTGGTGCTCGCCTTTCCTCACCAAACACAATTGACCCCTGTTAAAATGTTCATGTTTACAGCCTATCTCTTTCATGATGCATTTTACTGCTATTAATTAGCAAATTGTGTGAGCACCTTCACACAAAGGTTTATATTCAGCAGCAGCTCTAAAATTTTCATGTTCTCTCCGTTCTCCAGCTGAATGTTTGCAGGAAGCAAGTCTAAGTCTTAAGACTCAGGGACGGGCATTGGTGGATACACAAATATACCATAATACAATATGCTCACTTGGAATACAAGCTACAAGGGCAGATGGGAATGTAGTTAATGTGAGCAGACATAGGCCCATGAAGCAGGGCAGAATCCATTTAAGTGGAAAACTTGTAGATTCCAAGCAACTGCACACGGCGTTCCGGGATCCGCCGGTCCCGGCCGCCTCCGTCTCAGGCCAGGCTTCTACCTGCCGTGGGTGGGTGGACTCACCTTCTCCGCAGATATATTCGCATTCTAGTGACAAGCGGTCACAGTGCGCCTGTGCAGAGAACGCTACCACCTATGACTCCCAGAGAGCACCGGTCGCCGCTAGCCGACTTCAAGTCCCAGAATGTTTAGCTCTAACCTTTTCAATCCTGGGAATTAACCCTTAGACCCGTATAAGTATATGTACAAAGACTTATACACAAGGAAGTTCGCCAGAAACCCTTTGTATCCGTGAACTCTGGGTTTAATCACTGACATCCGGAGCTAAGTAGAGACTAGACGCTCCTTTTGCATATTTAGGATTTTTATAGTGTATGATGTCAAGTATGTTCTGACAGGCATGTGAAATTAATAAGAGAAACCTCAGCTAAATTGGAGTTGGGAAGGCCTGTAGGGGGAGCTCTCATGTCCTATCATATATTGTCAATTACTCCAAAGAGGGAGAGGGGGGCTTGCATCTCTCACAGGAAGATTTTTCTACTTTACTACCCGTTAGGAGAAAGGAAGATTTCTCTCCCTTGCCTGGCAACAGCCTAGCCAATGAGAAACTGGAGCAACCCAACCAATGAGAAACCTCTACACTTTGAACTCCCCATTTCCTCCAATGGACTCTTTGTTTATTACAGCCCTTCCCAACTCCCCCCTTTTCCTCTATAAAAGCAAGCCCTTTGGTGTGTTTCTCTGGATTTGCCTGTGGTCAGCCATAGCCTGCATATCTTGAGTTGCAATTCTTCTGGTTGTTCTTGAAAAGAATAAACTTGTTTTGCTGGTAAAACAACTGGTTGATTTACTTTTTAAGTTTTCAGGCATTTGGTGTGTCAGGGAAAACTGTAAAGCATCTATTTAACCTGCAAAATCCAAGCATATTGGCTATGCAGGGGTGGGAAGGGAAAGAGTTTTATAAACTTCTTTATCTTCCCTGCCGACAGCAACAAACTGTACCCAATGTCCAGGTATTAAAGTCAGACTAGTCACCACACTGAGTGTTGGAGAAGACAGGGATATTAAGGATCTTTTACAGGGGCCGGCCAGGTGGCACAAGCAGTTAAGTGCTCGCGGTCTGCTGCGGTGGCCCGGGGTTCGCCAGTTCAGATCCCAGGCGCGCACCAACGCACTGCTTGTAGAGCCACGCTGCGGCGGCGTCCCATATAAAGTAAAGGAAGATGAACATGGATGTTAGCTCAGGGCCAATCTTCCTCAAAAAAAAAGAGGAGGATTGGCATCAGATATTAGCGCAGTGCTCATCTTCCTTACCAAAAAAAAAGGATCTTTTACATTACTTTACTGATGGTGTAGTAGTAAAACCACTTTGAAAAAGTTTGTCCCTGCCTAAAAAGTTCTTTCCAAAAAGAAGCTCACCCTCACCTGTACAAGACGACATGTACAAGAATGTTCACAATAGCAAAACACCTGGATACAGGCCAAGAGAGAGAATAGATAAATGGGCGTCTCCACACACCAGAGAACTATCCCCAGCCACATAGTTCTCCCTTCTATGGATGCATGGAGGGAATAAGAGAAGGTTCACAATTTAAACTGCAGAATCCCCCCTTTCCATGATTTGGCCCAATTCTATATGGCAACCTGTATGATCTCAGTGGGATTGAGCCCCAATTTTCCAGGTGGAAGCCAGCTCACTAATGCATCCCACATAACGTACCGACATTCACGCTTATACCACAGCTCTGCACAGTGCTCTTGTTTTTCTCCACACTGCCCTTTCAAACCAGTTCTGGAAATAGCCACCCCAACCCCAACCATCTTTGGAAGAAATTAATGGAAAACACTTGGCTTTTCTGTTATCTATTTGCCAATAAAATTGTATTCTGCAAATTTCAGTCACCAATCTTATTCAAGACCAGTTTAGATACTAATATGTCCAGTGAATTATTAAAAAATCATACCATTTCATTATAAAGGTCCTCCTCCATAGGCTCAGGCCTGCTTCTGAGTTTTTTAATTATAATTATTCAAGTGGTCTAGCATGGTGGTAGATGAGGCAGAAAGTTTATATTCAACAGACTTGAGATGTGATTAGCCAAATTCCAAAAAGTGAGGGAGGAAGACTCCTGGATATTTTTTCAAGAGATTCAATATAAAGATGAAACCTTGAATCTCAGTTTTCTCTAGAAGGATTTGGATGACTGAGGATGGGATCGTAGGAGAGTCAATGGATCAGAGATCCAGATGTGGTAAAATAACTGAGAAAGATGGGGCATGAGGCCAAGGATCTGGAAAGATAAGAATTTATGCAATAAATATGGTTTTACTTTCTCTGGAAATAAAATGCACTTCAAGGAGTTATGTAGATAAATTACAAGCCACTTCCATAAAATACTGATTCAGGGTTTTCTCCCAAAAAAAATAAAATTATGGTAACATTCTGAAAGTAAAAAGATGATTATAGTTGGGTAAATGAAGATAAATAATGCTTACTCTGAAGGAAAAATAGAAATAGAAGAAAAACATAATTTAAAATCATTCTTAAGTTTGCATTTAAGTGACCAAGGCAAAAAAATTTCACATTTAGTTAATAAAAGTTGATCATTACAATACAGAATGAATTATCTTGGAGAACTGTTAGCTGTTAATTATTTTATTTATTTATTTATTTTATTAATTTTTTTTTTGTGTGTGTGAGGAAGATCAGCCCTGAGCTAACATCCATGCTAATCCTCCTCTTTTTGCTGAGGAAGGCTGGCTCTGAGCTAACATCTATTGCCAATCCTCCTCCTTTGTTTTTTCCCCCAAAGCCCCAGTAGATAGTTGTAGTCATAGTTGTACATCCTTCTAGTTGCTGTATGTGGGATGTGGCCTCAGCATGACCAGAGAAGCAGTGCGTTGGTGCACGCCCGGGATCCAAACCCGGGCCGCCAGTAGCGGAGTGCGCGCACTTAACTGCTAAGCCATGGGGCCGGCCCAGCTGTTAATTATTTTAAACTAAAATGAAAAGTTGGGAAATCTAATTTTATTAAATAAATTATGCACTTTAATTGGATAGTCACTAAATTATTTATAATAGTCAGAGCCTATCATTTTGTTCACCTGATTTGGCTTCATTATGGGCCTGCCCTCACAGTTAGGAAAAAGTTTACTGTCCTTGCAAATCTTAAGAGAATTCGGGTAATGCAAATAAGATGTCCTTAGAAAAGAGTCTGTAAACATGAGCATATACATGTTTACAGAATATGTGAGAATTTTTGTTAAAATAGAATGGATAAACTTAAGTAAATTATTATGCTCAAAATTTTGGTGCAATAAATACAAGTTGTACATTATGAGGCTGTGGAATCCAATTCCAGGGCTATGTCAATGAACTATAAAACACTAGCAGAAAATAACTGAGTATTTCATGAAAACTATATCCTATTAAAAAGCCACCAGAAAACATGAGTAACCTCAAATAACTTGAACAGGTGTTCTCAACTTGAGGCAATCTTGCCTTCCCAGGGGCCATTCAGCAACACCCAGAGATAATTTTCATTGCCACAATTGAGTGGTAATGCTCCTGGTATCCAGTGGGTAGAGGCCAGAGATGCTGCTCAACATTCTGTAAGGCACAGGAGAGCTTCCCTAAACAAAGAATGATGCAGCCACAAATGTCTACAGTGTCTGGAGGGAATGGTTCTTCTGTGGTGTCCTGACAACCTTGTACAGATCCACATAGTCCACGTAGGAAAGACTCAATTGCAGTCTGATTTAAGTATTGGTGGAAAACCTTGTGATCCTTCCAGGAACATAGAAAGATAAGCATTCTTGGAAGGAGCTGCCACAGGCCATTTCTCATCCACGTCTCTGTCTTTTGGATGCCATGGGGCAGTTTCTCCTCTGCCTCCTTGGTTGCCTTCCCTTATTTTACAGCTTCATACAGGAAAACCACTTAGTTGTAGTCTAGAATAGACTCCTCAATGACAGGTCACTCCATTGCTCATTTGTTCATAAGAACACCATCATCTGGCCTCTTTTATTAGGTGTCATCTGCTGGTACAAGGGTCATGGGGAGGTGACACCTTGCTGGCCTTTCTTATGCTGTCTGCATAAGGAATAAACTCTCTAAATCCATTTGCCTTGTTGTCTCCCTACCAGCAGAATATGTGGTTGAGTGGAAAACCAATCTAGCATGCTGCTTATAGACCACTTGGCAATGCTGAGGTTAAGAAACCCTGGACTAGAACATAAGGGATTACTGAAAAGAAACAGCTTCTACTGTGGATTTAAAAATGAAGCATAAATAAATAAATAAATAATAAAAAAATAAAATAAATAAAAATGAAGCATAATGGGAAAATGGAATTTAAGTTCATCAATGTTTTCTCTTCAGTGGTAGAGGACGAGCAATAAATATATTAAAGTTAACGAAAATTGATCATTACAAAATGAAAATACATCATCTTTAAATTGTAACTAATATGAAAATATTTGACACACAAGCAAAATGTTTAGAAAATATGAGTTTATAAAAAACAATATAATTCATTCCAAATGACTCTGTAAATCACTTACAAGAAGCAGAGCTGATGATGTCACCCTCCTGATTGAACCCAGTCACCGGCCTGTCATTATTCTTAGGATGCAGTTTCTAGTTCTTCATCTCCACTACAGTGTCTGACAGAAGCACCTTCCTCATTCTCCTCCTCTCCTCTCACTGTCAGTACCCCTAAAATATTGGATTTCTAAAGTTCTTTGGGGGCTCTACATGCCTTCCCATCAAGGAGTCAATTCAGGTAATTTTCCATCTGCCTAAAACAGCTAGACTCCACTAGGGTTAAAAACCATTATATATTTTTTCATGTAACAAGATGAAAAAAAGAAAAACAAATACACAATGGAACTTAATTCTTTCTCCCCAATTGACATTTCTCTGCTTTCCGTTATCACAAATATGTCCAGATTCCATAGCACAGCACAATGAGACAGGTTAAATTTGTCTACTGGTGTGGAGGGATCATTGATGGTTCCACTCTGAGCTATAGAAGGGCAGGGACATAATGCTCTTATTTATCACAGAATAACAAAATGCTAGCCTGATTTCAGACACCTAAGTTTCACTGGAAATTTTTGAAAAATGATGGATAACTGATCCAATTGCAGAGTTAGAAGACATATAGATGTTTAACCAGATTGTGAAAATGGTTTTCCTTGCCCAGCAGGCACACGCATCACTGGTGATGAGCACAAAGTGGCTGAATACTTGGAAACATGCAGACACCAGAACAGAAGTGTGCACCAGTCACTGATTTGGGTGACTGGTATGCGTGACTCTGGTCTCATGGGAAGTTCTGGAGGAAAGGCTGTTGCTGTGAATGTGTTGGACTCACTGCTTGTGCCTGCGTGGGACAAGGACCTTGGAGCCACCAGCCAAGATCATGAGTTCCAAACATATTACATCAATAGAGAAGATTTTGCTTGCATGTAGTGACACTAAAATTCTGTCTGGAATGGGTGATACACAGTATCCATAAATTTTCTGTACACTCATGTTTTTGCTCTTCCTTGGGCCAGTAACATTGATAGCAATAAAGGTATTTAACACAAGATGCGGGATCCAACAGAGGAAACAAAAGAATACAACACGCTTTGGGGATCTCATTCTGAGCTCCATCCACCTAGAGATACTGGAGCAAAGCTTAATGGCCTGGGAAACACCAAGGAGGCAGGTAGCGCTGAGGAAAATCCTCTGGAGACTCGGTGAAAATAGAAGACACATTTACATTCAGCATCGCTCAGGAAATATTTCCATCCAAAAGCTACCATTGTCTGCAGGATCCCTTTACAGAAAAGAACCAAGTTGTTAGCTAAGACAAGCTGGTTAAGGATCAAGTCAGTAGTTCTCAACATGTTCCCAGCAAGGAAAGTAAAGATATGAAGACAAAGAACAGAAAAATTTCCAAAGATCCTGGCTCCAATCTGAGTGAGGAAAATAAGACCCAAACTTATATTAGTAGAAACCATTTCATCAATTTAGAGTGTGTTATGGGCTGAAAAATTCGTGTGTTGAAGTCCTAACCTTCAATACCTCAGAATGTGTCTATTTGGAGATAAGGTGTTTAAAGAAGTAACTAAGTGAGAAGTCAAGATGGCGGCGTAAGCAGTCTCTGAACACACCTCCTCCCACAGACACAGACAATTTACAACTACTCGTGGAAAAATTACCCCTGAGACAGAACTGAAAACTGGATAAGAGGAACTCCTGCAACAAAGGACAATCCTAGTTGAGGTGGAAGAGGCACAAACTCCCTTCTGGAGAGATAAAACACCGCCTTCACAAGCCACCAGCTTCACGGCCGCCTGGGAGCAGCCCAAAGGTATGCAGCCCTCCCTGGAGGAAGGACCCTGAGCTGGGGAGTGCCCCTGCTGTAGGCATTTTGTGGACCCAGCACAATCGAGATGAGTGGCATAATATCTGACTTTGCCTGCTACTAAAACATTGGGGAGTACCCCCAGAAAACCTGGTACACAAAGAAATTAAAACCAGCTCTTAAAGGGCCTGCTCGCAAACACATGTGTTTCAGAAAGCATCCTAAAATCACCAGAAAGAAATGTGCACAGGGCTTTGGTGAAAAGAGACTCACCTGGTAGGCCCTGAGTGCATCTCGGTGAGAGGTGAGAACTCGTCAGGGACTGGGACATTGGTGGTGGCCATTGTTGTGGCCTGGTGTGGGTGTGCTGACACCATTGGAGTTCTCCCTGGGGCCTGCTAGCCCAGGTCTGCCCCACCAACTAGAGCACCGACTTAATCCAGCTCGGCCAGGGTGGGCAGCGCACTCTAGAAACTGGCTCCACCAAACAACAAGCCCTCAGGCAACTTGTGGGCCTGCATAGATTGGAGACTGGATTTTCTGCAGCCTGGCAACTGAGCCAACTTCAGTGGGGCAGGGCATGCACAAGGAGCGGGTGGAGAGTGTAGGGCAGTGGTGGAGTGTGTGGGGCTCCCGCCATGGAGAGACTGGGTCCACTTCGGGAGGTCAGGGCGCACCACGGGGCAGGACTGTGTTGACTGTGTGTGTAGACCTGTGGGCAGCAGGGCTTGTCAGCTGCAGAAGACTTGTGCTTCTCAAAGACCCACATAGGGGGTTTGCCCCACCTTCCAAAGTCTGAAACAATTGGGTGCTCCTGTGCCTGAGGCCAGCCCCACCCAGCTGCAATCCTCAGAGAGCTGACAAGAGACCTAAAGGCTGGAGGCTTATAGCAATTGTAAGCCCCTGAGCCTAATAACCTGCCACACTGGGGGCCTACTCACTTAAAAGAAATACTGCAACACAAATGTGGTATTAGAACTTGCAGCCAACAGTGCTGGGGCTCCCCACACCTGATAAAGAGACTGAAGGGCTCACAACAACTACAAGCAGCTGAGCATTACAACAGCTGGCCAGGAGCATAACTCGGCCTCCCTGGGTGCCTACAGGGAGAGCAAACAGGCCACAACAGAAGGACACACGTAGCCAACATAGGGGTCACCCCTGGAACATTGAGAACTGAGGGAAGCACACTTCAGGCCTCCTAAGGCATCACTTGTATAAGGTCACCTATCCAAGAGCAGGAGACATAGCTGACCTACCCAATACATAGACAGAAGCACAGGGAAAGAGGCAAAATGAGGAGGCAAAAGAATACATTCCAAGTAAGGGAACAGGACAAAACCCCAGAAAAGGAACTAAGTGAAACAGAAATGAGCAACCTACCTGACAGAGAGTTCAAACTAAGAGTGTTAAGGATGCTCACTGATGTGTGGAGAAGAAGAGATGAACTCAGTGAGAATGTCAACAAAGAAATGGAACACATAAAAAAGAACCAATCAGAAATGAAGAATACGATGCTGGAAATGAAAAATTCGCTAGAGGGACTCAAAAGCAGAGTAAAGGATACAGAAGAACGGATCTGTGAGCTGGACGAAAGACTAGAAGAAATTATCCAAGCAGAACAGGTAAAAGAGAAAAGAATTAAAAAGAGTGAGGACAGTCTAAGGGACCTCTGGGACAACATCAAGCACACTAACATCCATGTTATAGGTGTCCCGGAAGGAGAAGAGCGAGACAAAGGGGCAGAGACTCTATTTCAAGAAATAATAGATGAAAAATTCCCTAACCTGAAGAAGGAGGCAGACATCCAGGTACAGGAAGCACAGAGAGCCCCAAACAAGATAAACCCAAAGAGGCCCACACCAAGACACACCACAATCAAAATGTCTAGAATTAAAGATAAAGAGAGAATCCTAAAAGCCGCCAGAGAAAGACAAGTTACATACAAAGGAAACCCCATAAGGCTATCAGTTCACTTCTCAGCAGAAACCTTACAGGCTAGAAGAGAGTGGCACGATATATTTAAAGTGCTAAAAGGAAAAAACTTACAGCCAAGAATACTCTACCCAGCAAGATTATCATTCAAAATGGAAGGAGAGATCAAAAATTTCCCAGACAAGCAAAAATTACAGGAATTTGTCACCAAGAAACCAGTGCTACAAGAAATGTTAAAGGGACTGATTTAAGGGGAAAAGACAAGACCACAAATAGGAAAAATTATCTATTGCCATGATAAGGGGGCAATGGATACAAATGCACAAAAAAGAGGTTAGATATGATATCAAAAACATAAAAGGAGGGAGGAGGGGAGTTAAAGAGTAGAGCTTTCAGACAGAGGTCAAACTAAAGAGACCATCAATTCTGTATAAAAGGAGAAAGGAACAATGAAGGACTACTAAAACACTGAGAAAAAAGTTAAAAAATGGCAGTAAGTACATACTTATCAATAGCTACTTTAAACGTCAATGGACTAAATGCCCCAATTAAAAGACATAGGGTGGCTGATTGGATAAAACAACAAGACCCATATATATGCTGCATACAAGAGACACACTTCAGACCTAAAGACACTCACAAACTGAAAGAGAAGGGATGGAAAAAGATACTCCATGCAAATGGCAATGAAAAGAAAGCTGGGGTAGCAGTACTCATATCAGACAAAATAGACTTTAAAACAAAAACTGTAAAAAGAGACAAAGAAGGGCATTACCTAATGATCAAGGGAACAATCCAACAAGAGCATATAACACTTGTAAATATCTACACACCCAATGTAGGTGCACCTAAATATATAAAGCAATTATTAACAGACATAAAAAGAGAAATAGACAGTAACACAAATAATAGTAGGGGACTTTAACACTCCACTTACACCAATGGATAGATCATCCAAACAGAAGATCAATAAGGAAACGTTGCCTTTAAATGACATACTAGAACACATGGACCTAGTAGATAGATACAGAGCATTCCATCCAAAAACCGAAGAATACACATTCTTTTCAAATGCACATGGAACATTCTCCAGGACTGATCACATATTAGGCCACAAAACAAGTCTCCATAAATTTAAGAAGATTGAAATAATACCAAGCATCATTTCTGACCACAACGGTATGAAACTGGAAATCAACTATAGGAAGAAAATCAGAAAAGCCACAAATACGTGGAGATTAAACAAAATGCTACTGAACAACGACTGGGTCAATGAAGAAATCAAAGAAGAAATAAAAAATACCTGGAGACAAATGAAAATGAAAATATGACATTCCAGAATTTATGGGATACAGCAAAAGCGGTTCTAAGAGGGAAGTTTATAGCAATACAGGCCTATCTCAACAAACAAGAAAAATCTCAAATAAACAATCTAACAATGCACCTAAAGGAACTGGGAAAAGAAGAACAAAGCCCAAAATCAGTAGAAGGGAAATAATAAAAATCAGAGCAGAAATAAATGAAATAGAGACTAAAAAAGAAAAAAATAGAAAAAATTAATAAAACCAAGAGCTGGTTCTTTGAAAAGATCAACAAAATTGACAAACCTTTAGCTATAGTCACCAAGAAAAAAAGAGAGAAGTCACAAATCAGTAAAATCAGAAATGAAAGAGGAGAAATTACAACAGACACCTCAGAAATACAAAAGATTATAAGAGAATACTATGAAAAGCTATATGCCAACAAATTCGACAATCTGGAAGAAATGGATAAATTCTTAGAATCATACAAACTTCCAAAACTGGATCAAGAAGTAGAGAATTTGAATAGACCAATCACCAGTAAGGAGATCGAAACAGTAATCACAAACCTCCCCAAAAATAAAAGTCCAGGACCAGATGGCTTCCCTGGTGAATTCTACCAAACATTCAAAGAAGACTTAATGCCTATCCTTCTCAAACTCTTCCAAAAATTGAGGAGAAGGGGAAGCTCCCTAACTCATTCTACAAAGCCGACATTACTCTGATACCAAAACCAGACAAGGACAACACAAAAAAAGAAAATTACAGGCCAATATCACTGATGAACATCGATGCAAAAATCCTCAACAAAATACTAGCAAATCGCATACAACAATACGTCAAAAAGATTATACACCATGATCAAGTGGGATTTATTCCAGGGACACAGTGATGGTTCAACATTCACAAGTCAATCAATGTAATACACCACATTAATAAAATGAAGAATAAAAATCACATGATTATCTCAATAGACGCAGAGAAAGCATTTGACAAGACACAGCATCCATTTATGCTAAAAACTCTGAGTAAAATGGGGATAGAAGGAAAGTACCTCAATATAATAAAGGCCACATATGACAAACCCACAGTAAATATCATCCTCAATGGTGAAAAACTGAAAGCTAACCCTCTAAGAACAGGAACCAGACAAGGATGCCCACTGTCACCACTCCTATTTAACATAGTACTGGAAGTCCTAGCCAGAGCAATCAGGCAAGAAAAAGAAATAAAAGGGATCCAAATGGGAAAGGAAGAAGTGAAACTGTCACTATTTGCAGATGACATGATTTTATATACAGAAAACCTTAAAGAATCCACCAGAAAACTTTTAGAAGTAATAAACGAATATGGTAAAGTTGCAGGATACAAAATCAACATACAAAAATCAGTTGCATTTCTATACACTAACAACAAAGTAGCAGAAAGAGAAATTAAGAATACAATCCCATTTACAATGGCAACAAAAAGAATAAAATACCTAGGAATAAACTTAACCAAAGAGGTGAAAGATCTGTACACCGAAAACTATAAAACATTGCTGAAAGAAACTGAAGACACAAAGAAATGGAAAGATATTCCATGCTCTTGGATTGGAAGAATTAACATAGTTAAGATGTCCATACTTCCTAAAGCAATCTATAGATTCAATGCAATTTCTATCAAAGTTCCAACAATATTTTTCACAGAAATAGAACAAAGAATCCTAAAATTTACATGGAACAACAAAAGACCCCAAATAGCTAAAGGAATCCTGAGAAAAAAGAACAAAGCTGGAGATATCACACTCCCAGATTTCAAAATATACTACAAAGCTATAGTAACCAAAACAGCATGGTACTGGTACAAAAACAGACACACAGATCAATGGAATAGAATCGAAAGCCCAGAAAAAAACCCACACATCTATGGACAGCTAATCTTTGACAAAGGAGCCAAGAACATACAATGGAGAAAAGAAAGTCTCTTCAACAAATGGTGTTGGGAAAACTGGATAG
This sequence comes from Diceros bicornis minor, assembly GCF_020826845.1. Taxonomy (NCBI): domain Eukaryota; kingdom Metazoa; phylum Chordata; class Mammalia; order Perissodactyla; family Rhinocerotidae; genus Diceros; species Diceros bicornis. The sequence goes on from NC_080773.1 coordinate 36,914,261, forward strand.
CCACATGCAAAAAAGTGAAAGTAGACCCTTACCTTACACCATACACAAAAATTAACTCAAAATGGATTAAAGACTTGAATGTAAGACCTGAAACTATGAAACTTCTGGAAGAAAACACAGGCAGTATGCTCTTCGACATCGGTCTTAGCAACATATTTTCAAGCACCATGTCTGACCAGGAAAGAGAAACAATAGGAAAAACAAACAAATGGGACTACATCAAACTAAAAAGCTTCTGCACAGCAAAGGAAACCATCAACAAAACGAAAAGACAACCTAACAATTGGGAGAAGATATTTGCAAACCATACATCTGATAAGGGCTTAATCTCCAAAATATATAAAGAACTCATGCATCTCAACAACAAAAAAAACTAACAACCCAATTTAAAAATGGGCAAAAGACCTGAACAGACATTTCTCCAAAGCAGATACACAGATGGCCAACAGACACATGAAAAGATGTTCAAAATCATTAACTATCAGGGAAATGCAAATCAAAACTACAATGAGCTATCACCTCACGCCCATCAGAATGGGTATAATTAACAAGACAGGAAACAACATGTGTTGGAGAGGATGTGGAGAGAAGGGAACTCTCATACACTGCTGGTGGGAGTGCAAACTGGTGCAGCCACTATGGAAAACAGTATGGAGAGTCCTCAAAAAATCAAGGATAGAACTACCATATGATCCAGCTATTCCACTGCTGGGTACTTATCCAAAGAACTTGAAAACACCAATGCATAAAGATACATGCACCCCTGTGTTCATTGCAGCGTTATTCACAATAGCCAAGACTTGGAAGCAACCTAAGTGCCCATCAAGGGACAAATGGATAAAGAAAATGTGGTATATATACACAATGGAATACTACTCAGCCATAAGAAACAATGAAATCCAGCCATTTGTGACAACATGGATGGACACTGAGGGTATTATGCAAAGTGAAATAAGTCAGAGGGAGAAGGTCAAATACCATATGATTTCCTTCATGAAGTAGTAGATAATAACAACAATAAACAAACACACAGAGACAGAGATTGGATTGGCGGTTACCAGAGGGGAAGGGGGGAGGGAGGAGGGCAAAAGGGATAATTCGGCACATGTGTGTGGTGATGGGTTGTAATTAGTATTTGGGTGGTGAACATGATGTAATCTATGCAAAAATAGAAGTATAATGATGTACACCTGAAATTCATACAATGTTATAAACCAATGTTACTGCAATAAACAAAAAATTAAAAAAAAAATAAATAATAAATAAAAAATAAAGAGGTAACTAAGTTAAAATGAGTTCATTAAGGTAGGCTCTAATCCAGTATGACTGGTGTCCTTAAAAGAAGACTAGATTAAGACACAAGCAGACACAGAGGGAAGACCATGGAGAAGGCTATCTGCAAGACAATGAGAGAGACCTCAGAAGAAACCAACCCTGCTGACGTCTTGATCATGGACTTCTAGCTTCCAGAATGGTGAGAAAATGAATTTTTGTTGTTTAAGCTACCCGGTCTGTGATATTTGTTATGGCAGCTCCAGAAAACTACTACAGAATAAATGTGAGAAGTTGATCTTATTTGAATCAGAGGATTCTAGGGACTGAAAAAGAAAATTAGATCACCATCATTACACTCAGAAAATTTCTTTGCCCACATAAGACGTTATTTCAACTCAATATGAACATTAAGAGCAGATGTATCTGTAACAACAAAGATTGGAGCCAATACAATGTCAATCAATGGGAGATTGACTGAATTAATCATGGTACATCCTCATGATGAGACACTCGGCAGCTGTGTTTGTGATGGAGTTCTCTCTGCCACCACAAGTCCAGGACATACTGTTCCGTAAAGATAAAAGTGGCAGAATATCACATAGTGTTAGCTTTATTTTCCTGAGAATGAGAGAAACATTAATATATGTTTTAAAATATGAGTTTATATATATGTTTTTGAGTTTTTCTGTTTATATATATGTTTTTCTATGTTTCTATACATGTATGTGTACATGTATGTATGAATTGAAATAGCACATTAAAAAAACATTTCTAAAAATAGGAACCTGTGATGAGAGAGGGAACAAGATGAGGAGAGACCATGTAAAAGTAGACTGCTCTGAATGTATTTTATTATTTTTTTAATAATTTTATTTATTTATTTTTTTCCCCTAAAGCCCCAGTAGATAGTTGTATGTCATAGCTGCACATCCTTCTAGTTGCTGTATGTGGGATGCGGCCTCAGCATGGCCAGAGAAGCTGCGCGTCAGTGTGCATCGCCAGTGGGATCCGAACTCGGGCAGCCAGCCGCGGAGCTCGCGCACTCAACCACTAAGCCACGGGGCCAGCCCTTACTATTTTTTCAGAATTACGTAAATATTTTGGCTAAATATAAATATACAAAATATATTTTATAAAATAATGTCTTTAGAATACAAGAGCTACTGTGAAGGATTCTTAATGGCAAAGTGTGGGACATTCCATCATCAAATAATATGTACAATAATTTAAAACACCTATATATATTACCAAATTATATCATTGTAAAATAAGGATATTAAAGGGAAAGAATCCAGACACTTTCTGTTGCTATGTTAGTGTTCCTCAGGTAACTTTCTGTTTTGTAGAAGTTTTTCACTTAATACAGGAGAAGGGGGGACTGAGTTGGAACATACTTGTATGGAGGGTGTAGGCAATATTCATGGATGGCTGTCAGACCCCTCAACTGACAAGTGATGGTGAGTGTCCTATGGATGGATCAGGCTGACAATACATGCACTTACTGATCACATTCATTTTTTCATCATGAAAAGAGAAACAAAGAGAGGGCAAGCCTGGTGGCATAGTGGTTGTGTTTGCGCGCTCCACTTCAGCGGCCCAGGGTTCGCAGGTTCAGATCCTGGGTGCAGACCTGTGCACTGCTTATCAAGCCATGCTGTGGCAGGCATCCCACATATAAAGTAGAGGAAGATGGGCACGGATGTTAGCCTAGGGCAAATCTTCCTCAGCAAAAAGAGGAGCATTGACAACAGATGTTAGCTCAGGACTAATCTCCCTTACCAAAAAAAAAAAAAGAGAGAGAGAGAAAAACAAGGAGAAATTTGTCATTCAATATGATGCTAACATATGTAGACATGGCCACATATGAAAAATTGTATCCAAATATAAAATATGAATCAGATTCCACCCATACATTTACAGGAGTATAGGCCATAGAGGATTTTTGTTAAAAGAGGCCACGGTGACATAGTCAGCCAAATGACAAAATGGACTATTCTACAAGATACATGATATGTTTTATAAAACCAAATATTCGGGACTGGCCTGGTGCCGCAAGCGCTTAAGTGTGCACACTCCACTGTGGCAGTCCAGGGTTCGCCGGTTCGGATCCTGGGTGTGCACTGACGCAGTGCTTGGTGGGCCATGCTGTGGTGGCGTCCCATATAAAGTGGAGAAAGATGGGCATGATGTTAGCCCAGGGCTAGTCTTCCTCAGCAAAAAAAGAGGAGGATTGGTGGATGTTAGCACAGGGCTGATCTCCTCACAGACACACAAAATAAATAAATACAAATAAATAAATAAAACCAAATATTTTACAATAAAAGAGGGAAGGCGTCTGTAGAGTATAATAAAATCAATAAATATAGAAATGTGATGCAAAGGGAGAAAAATTATTTGGATGCTAATTTTAAAAAACTAAGGGGCTGGCCCAGTGGCATAATGGTTAAGCTCAGCATGCTTCACCTCAGTGGCCAGGGGTTCACAGGTTCGGATCCTGAGTACAGACCTACACCACACATCAAGCCATGCTGTGGTGGCAACCTACATACAAAATGGAGGAAGATTGGCACAGATGTTAGCTAAGGGCCAATCTTCCTCAAGCAAAAAGAAGAGGATTCACAACAGATGTTGTTACTGACTAGGCACCTTGAGAAACTCAAAGGTGGGTTTGGAAGCAATTAACTGTTTTTCCAAGCTGTTTCTTTTTCTTTTGTATGTTAAGGAGATGTAACCACCAACCATCCTGAAAGTGACCAAGCAAGAAACTCAAGGGAGATTAACTACCAATCATCCTGAAATTGACCAAGCCTCACAAGAGCTATGCCCCTGAGCTTGGCCTTCTTTTTAATGCAAAGATCTCTCCAGGAGGAGTTTAGGCCTCATTATGTGGAAGCATGTTCTCCAACTGAGCCTGTGCAAGTGAATACCCGCCTCTCCCTTTGAACATTCATTCACCAACTGAAATAAAAGTTCCTGTTTCCCTTTGTTCCAGGACTCCATGACTTTGGAAATGGTTCCTCATGTCCTCCTATTTGCTGCAAATACACTTTACTTTGTGAGACAACTTCCACTGGTGTAGAGTCTTATTTAACTCACCAGGAGGCAAGCCCACTTGATTCAGTAACAATGTTAGCTCAATCTTCCTCATCAAAACCAAAAGCAACCCAACAAAAAGTAATAGTTAGTAAAATCTGAGAAATTTAATGATATTAAGGAATTATTGTCTGCATTTACCTTTGAAAATTATCCTGTAAAGTTAAGTAAAAGTGTCTTTATCTTTTGGAGATATTCACCGAAATATTTAGTGATGCAGTGATGTGGCTTCTGGAATTTGCTTTAACAAGAGAAGTTGATAGAAGCCCAAATGGGGAGGATTATACACAAAATAAGTTTTGCTATGGGTTGTTCTACTGAAGCTGTGTGACGAGCTAACCACACAGCTGTGTGATGGTTCATTATATTATCCTTTTCAATTTTGTAGATGTTCAGTAAATTCCATAACAACATTAAAAAGGTTTTTACTTCCATAATTACCAAATGTTGACAGTTTGTTGTCTCATATAATTTTATCCTTTTATTCTTTAAAGCACCATTATATAATGTTTAAATTTTTCAAACTGTTAATATACTTGAAACATTGTATGGCTACTACTTTTTGAATTGCTTACTAGGTATTTGTCACAATTCACATTTTAAAAACATATACTCCCATATGATTTTAGCTTTTAGTGTTTACGATTATACAAACATGTAAATATATGTATTTGTCTAAATGGCATGCAGCTAAATTTTAGCTCTAGTTTTCAAAGAAGTGTCCATATATTTTTAAATCATTTCACTCATACAATGAATTCCTAATATTTTGCATAACTATATATTTAACCAGTTTCCTATCTCCCTCTCAGTCTCTCCCCTCCTCCTTTCTCTCTCCCTCTACCGATGCCCTGAACACACACGCATAATCAATAACTTTGCACCATTCTTTCTAGACTACATAAAAAATATCATTGATTTTAATATCTGATTCTTCAATAAATCCAAGTTACATGTGAAGTTTTTTTAAAAATCTGGTAATACTATGCCTCCCATTAAATATAATTTTATTTATTTTGCTTCCTTTTCATCAGTAGAGGGTATTTGGAAATGTAAACATTTCATTCTAAGTTACATTGCATAATCTCACTTATATTAAGATGATTGAGTTATTTATTATATTGAGGCTTCCCATGAAGGACCACAGTTTCTCTCTGCATTTATTTAGATAGGCTTTTAAGTTCTTCATTTTATTTTACTATTTCTTCCACATTTTAAAAATTTTATTGTTTATTTACATAATCAGCCCCAGCCTTCATATGACATTTTCCTTCATAATCTCAAATATAGTATTTATAGAAACAAAATCTGTAGTGTTGATTTTTTTAATTTGCATTTGTGTATATTCTAAACTTTTATTAACATTAATAAATATTAATCTCATTGTAGAGTATTTAGCATTTATGCAACTACATTACCTCAGAATATTAACACTGTGATTTCATGAATGCCCATAAATACATCCACGGTTATATTGTCTTTTTGATAACTATGCCAGAACTTTATTTGCTAAGATGGTGGTACCCAACATTGTGATTTTCTGTGGTTTCTGAACAATTTTAAAGTACAACTAAGATTTAACAAAAACAAAAAAAGGAAAGAAAATTAAAAAAAACTAAAAGTCTGTAATTTTTTAAGGAAATAAATGTTGCAAATTAGATAGTATACCCTAAATATACTTTATTCATTACTGAAATCAGAGAGTGAGAGGCCAGATGTTTCTCCTAAACTATAGACATCTGCTGCTTGCCTACACGTGGTTTTAACTATAATTTTTGTAATTATAAGTATGGGGGATATTTAAGACAACAATCTGGGTCTGATGACCATAAGTGAAACAATGGTCAGAGGTTGATAAGAACAGCTGCTTCAGTGGGTCTTACCTTCTCCAGATTACACCTCTGCCTGCCTGGTGGACTGCACTCCTTTGACTTAGGTCTTCTGATAATGAATGCATTTAAATTGTTTATCCTGTCTTAGGAAAATAATGAGAAAGATAGTAATAAGACTTCATTGTAATACTTTCTGAAAATGTCATGCTAAGCATTACAAAATATGACATTTTGTTAATTTAGAGAATAAAAGAATATAGTTGTAGAAGAGAACAAACTGTCAACATTTGGTAATTATTCATATCAGAACCTTTTAAAAAGTTATTATGGAATTTACCAAGCATCTGCAACATTGAAAAAGATAATATAATGAATCACGTGAACCTAGCACATAGCTTCAATAGCACCACCCATAGCAAAACGTATTTCATGGAGTGATGTCAGCGTCATGGCAGAGTGAGCTTTCCTGTAAACTCGCCCTGGATAAGATACAACAAAAACGACATTCACATACCAACACAGGACATTCACACAACACAAAAAAATGTCTGAGAGACCTACGCAGCTGCACATCTGAGAATGGACATGTTGGAGCCCCCGGAAGAAGTAGGAAGAGGTAGGGAGAAATGCTCACCCTCCCCATCCGATCGGCAACTCCAGGTCTGTGCAGCTCCCAGAGAGGGGAGAGGGGTGGCCCTCTGTGGGAAAACCATTGCTCACCAAGTTCTCTCACAGCCTGTGGGAAAATCCCACATGGAGGAGTCTGAACTCTTTCAGGGGTGTCGTCAACATCTGAGCACCCCAGAAGAGCACATAGTGAGGGAAGAGCGAGAAGCTCCCCGGGATAGAGCAGGTGAAAGACAAAGTGCCCCCCAGCTCGCCTGGCACTTCAGCTCAGCCAGTCAGCCAGAGCGCTTGCAGATCACAGTGAGCTAAGAATACACAGCCCTCGACCCGCACCCAGTGGTGGCAGGTGGAAACTGCAACCAGATATTGCTAGGATGAGGAAAAACAAGTCAACTTCAGCAGGCATGATGCAAAAATATATTAAACCTCTAGACCTGAAGGAAAATGACAAGCACCGAGAAATCAACCCTAAAGGCACAGAAATTTATAACCTAAATGACAGAGAATTCAAAATAGCTATCATAAAAAAGCTCAACAAATTACAAGAAAACACAGATAAACAATTCAATGAGATAAGGAATTTCTTCACAAAAGAGATTGAAACCACAAAGAAAAACCAATCAGTATTGTTGGAGATGAAAAACACAATGGAGGAGATAAAGGAACATCTGGAAACTTTAAAGAACAGAGCTGACAATATGGAGGAAAGAATTAGCATTATTGAGGATAGGAATGCAGATATGCTCCAGAGGGAGGAGGAGAGAGAACTAAGACTAAAAGGAAATGAAGAAAGTCTCCAAGAACTATCCGACTCAATTAGGAAATGTAGCGTAAGGATTATAGGAATTCCTGAGGGATAAGAGATGGAAGAAGGAACAGAGAGCTTATTCAAGGAAATAATAGCTGAGAACTTCCCAAATCTGGGGAAGGAGCTGGAAATATCACTAAAAGAAGGTAATAGATCGCCTAAATATATCAACATGAAAAGGCCCTCTCCAAGCCATATAGTGGTAAAACTGGCAAAAGTCAATGACAAAGAAACAATATCGAGGGCAGCTAGACAAAAATAAAAACTAATGTACAAAGGAATTCCCATCAGGATCTCAGCCGATTTCTCAACAGAAACTTTACAGGCTAGGAGAGACTGGAATGATATATTCAAAATCCTGAAAGATAAAAACTTTCAGCCAAGAATATTCTATCCAGCGAAAATATCCTTCAAATATGATGGAGAAATAATAACTTTACCAGATAAACAAAAACTAAGGGAGTTCATGGCCACAAGACCCCATCCCGACTACAAGAAATGCTCAAGAAGGCCCTCATGCCTGAAAAAAAAAAAAAAGAGAAAGGGGATACAAAGGTTTAAGCAAGGAGAAAAATAGGTAGACAAAATCAGAAGAATAGTAGCTCCCTATAAGAATATGTTGGCAAACACTTAAATACTAAAATCAAAGATTAAAGGAACAAAAACACCAAAAATAAACAACCCTATCACTTTAAACACACATTCACAAGACAAGACAGAATAAGTTGTAACAATAATAACTTAGAAGGGGGAGAGGAAAGGGATTGAATCAACTTTTAGTCTAAGGAAATAAGAGGTCATCAGAAAATGGACTATCTCATCCACAAGACTTTTTCTACAAACCTCAAGGTAACCACTAAGTAAATAATCAGAATAAAATCACATATGATGAATAAAGAGAAAACTAAAAGAGTTATCATACAGAACTATCAATTGAATTTGTAGTCCAAAACACACAGGACAAGAAACAAAGGAAATGCAAAAGAAGCAGAAAATAAGTGATACAATAGCAACACTAAGCACTCGTATATCAATAATCACTCTAAATGTAAATGGATTGAACTCTCCAATCAAAAGACACAGAGTGGCGAGATGAATTAAAAAGCAAGACCCAACAATATGCTGCCTCCAGGAAACACATCTCAGCTCTAAGGACAAACACAGGCTCAGAGTGAAAGGATGGAAGACAATACTCCAAGCTAATGGCAAATAAAAGAAAGCAGGTGTTGCCATACTTATATCAGACAAAGTAGACTTCAAGATAAAACAGGTAGGGGGCCAGCCTGGTGCTGTAGTGGTTAAGTGCATGCACTGCACTGCGGCAGCCCAAGGGTTCGCAAGTTCAGAACTCCGGGCGCACACTGAAGCACTGCTTGTCAAGCCATGCTGTGGCAGGGTCCCGTATAAAGTAGAGGAAGATGGGCACGGATGTTAGCGCAGGGCCAATCTTCCTCGGCAAAAAGAGGAGGATTGGAATTGGATGTTAGTTCAGGGCTGATCTTCCTCACACACACAAAAAAGATAAAACAGGTAATGAAAGACAAAGAGGGGCAATATATAATGATAAAAGGGACACTCTACCAAGAAGACATATCAATTATAAATATATATGCACCCAACATAGGAGCACCAAAGTACATAAAGCAACAATTAACAAACCTAAAAGGAGATATTAACAACATTACAATAATAGTAGGGTATCTTAATACCCCACTTACATCAATGGATAGATCATCCAGACAGAAAGTCAATAAGGAAACAGTGGACTTAAATGAAAAACTGGACGAGATGGACTTAATAAACATATACAGAGCACTCCATCCAAAAACAGCTGACTACATTCTTCTCAAGTGTGCACGGAAAATTCTCAAGGTTAGACCATATGCTGGAAAACAAGGCAAGCCTCTATAAATTTAAGAAGATTGAAATCATAACAAGTATCTTTTCTGACCGTGAAGCTACGAAACTAGAAATCAACTACAAGAAAATAACTGGGAAAGTGACAAAGATGTGGAGATTAAACAAGATGCTACAGAACAACCAAGGGATCATTGATGAAATTAAAGGAGAAATCAAAAAATACCTGGAAACAAATGAAAATGAAAACATGCCATATCAACTCATATGGGATGCAGCAAAAGCAGTCCTGAGAGGGAAACTCATAGCAATACAGGCCCACCTTAACAAACAAGAAAGAGCCAACATAAGCCACCTCAAACTATGCCTAAAGAACCAGAAAAAGAGAACAAATAAAGCCCAAAGTCAGCAGAAGGAGAGAAATAATAAAAATTAGAGCAGAAATAAATGAAATTGAAACCAAAAATAAAACAGTAGAAAGGATCAATGAAACAAAGAGTTGGTTCTTTGGGAAGATAAGCAAAATTGACAAACCCTTAGCCAGATTCACCAAGAAAAACAGGGAGAAAACTCAAATAAATGAAATTAGAAATGAAAGAGGAGAAATTACAATGGATACCATGTAAATAAAAAGGCTTATAAGAGAATACTATGAAAAACTATATGCCAACAAATTGGACAATCTAGAAGAAATGGAGAAATTCTTAGACTCATGCAACCTCCCAAAACTGAACCAAGAAGAAATGGAGAATCTGAATAGACCAATGAAAAGTAAGAGATTGAAACAGTAATCAAAAACCCACCAAAAAAAGAAAAGTCCAGGACCAGATGGCTTCTCTGCAGAATTTTACCAAACATTCAAAGAAGATTTAATACCTATTCTTCTCAAACTATTCCAAAAAATAGAGGAAGATGGAACACTTCCTAACACATTCTACGAGGCCAACATCACCCTGATACCAAAGTCAGACAAGGACAATACAAAGAAGGAAAACTACAGACCAATATCACTGATGAACATAGATGCAAAAATACTCAACAAAATACTGGCAAACCAAATACAGTAATACGTTGAAAAGATCATACACCATGATCAAGTGGGATTTATACCAGGGACACAGGGATGGTTCCACATCTGAAAATGAATCAACATGATTCACCACATTAACAAAACGAGGAGTAAAAATGACATGATCATCTCAATAGATGCAGAGACAGCATTTGACAAGATCCAACATCTATCTATGATAAAAACTCCCAACAAAATGGGTATAGAAGGAAAGGAGCTCAACATAATAAAGGCCATATATTACAAACCCACAGCCAACATCATACTCAATGGGGAAAGTCTGAAAGCCATTCCTCTGAGAACAGGAACAAGACAAGGGTGCCCACTCTCGCCACTCTTTTTTTTTTTTTTTTTCTCGCCACTCTTATTCAACATAGTACTGGAGGTTTTGGCCACAGCAATTAGGCAAGAAAAAGGAATAAAAGGAATCCAAACAGGCAATGAAGAAGTGAAACTCTATTTGCAGACAACATGATTTTATATATAGAAAACCCTAAAGAATCCACTGGAAAACTATTAGAAATGATCAACATCTGCATCAAAGTTTCAGGGTACAAAATCAACTTACAAAATCAGTTGCATTTCTATACTCTAACAAGGAACTAACAGAAACAGAACTCAAGAATACAATCCCATTTACGAGTACAACAAAAAGAATAAAATATCTAGGAATAAATTTAACCTAGGAGGTGAAAGACTTATACAATGAAAAGTATAGGACATTATTGAAAGAAACCAAAAAAGACATAAAGAAAAGGAAAGATATCCCATGGACATGGATTGGAAGAATAAACACAGTTGAAATGTCTATGTTACCCAAAGCAATCTACAGATTCAATGCAATCCCAATCAGAATCCCGATGACATTCTTCACGGAAATAGAACAAAGAATACTAAAATTCATATAGGGTAACAAAAGACCCCAAATAGCTAAAGTAATCATGAGAAAAAAGAACAAAGCTTGGAGACATCACAATCCCTGACTTTAAAATATACTACAAAGCTATAATAATTAAAACAGCATGGTTCGGGCAGAAAAACAGACACACAGATCAATGGAACAGAATTGAAAGCCCAGCAATGAAACCAAACATCTATGGACAGCTAATCTTCAACAAAAGAGCTAAAAACATACAATGGAGAAAGGAAAGTCTCTTCAATAAATGGTGCTGGGAAAACTGGACAGCCACATGCAAAAGAATGAAAGTAGATCATCTGCTTTCACCATTCACAAAAATTAACTCAAAATGGATCAAAGACCTGAAGGTGAGACCTGAAACTATAAAACTCATAGAAGAAAATATAGGCAATATGCTATTTGACACTGGTCATAAAGGAATCTTTTCGGATGCCATGTCTACTCAGTCTAGGGAAACTAAAGAAAAAATAAACAAGTGGGACTTCATCAGATTAAAAAGCTTCTATAAGGCAAATGAAACCAGGATCAAAATGAATAGACAACCCACCAGCTGGCAGAAAATATTTGCAAATCATATATCCAACAAGGGGTTAATCTCCATACTATATAAAGAACTCACAAAACTGAATGACAAAAAAACAAACAACCAGATCAAAAAATGGGTAGAGGAAATGAACAGACACTTATCCAAAGAAGATATACAGATGGCCAATAGGCATATGAAAAGATGTTCAACATCACTAATCATCAGGTAAATGAAAATCAAAACTACACTAAGATATCAACTTACACCCATTAGAATGGCTATAATCACCAAGACAAAAGACAAGAAATGTTGGAGAGGTTGTGGAGAAACGGGAACCCTCAGTCACTGCTGGTGGGAATACAAACTGGTGCATCCTCTATGGAAAACAGTATGGAGATTCCTCAAAAAATTAAAAATAGAAATACCCTATGACCTAGCTATCCCACTATTGGGAATCTATCCAACGAACCTGAAATCAACAATCCAAAGAGGCTTATGCACCCCTATGTTCATTGCAGTATTACTCACTATAACCAAGATGTGGAAGCAACCCAAATGTCCCTTGACTGAAGATTGGGTAAAGAAGACTTAGTATATATACGTATATATACACAATGGAATACTACTCAGCCATAAACAAAGACAAAATTGTCCCATTTGCAACAACATGGATGGACCTGGAGGGTATTATGTTAAGTGAAATAAGCCACAGAGAGAAAGAGAAACACATCACGATTTCACTTATATGTGGAATATAAACCAACACACGGACAGAGAGAAATGTATGGTGGTTACCAGGGGCAAGGGGGTTGGGACGTGGGCACAAGAGGTGAAGGGAGACATTTATATAGTGACTGACAAACAATAATGTACAACCAAAATTTCACAATGTTATAAACTATTAAGACATCAATAAAAAAGTATTTCATGTATAATCTTACCCAAATTCCCTGAAATTCAACAGAAGCTCAACAACTTGTCCTGTTAAAATAAATCCCCCACACCAATCACTGCATCCCTAAATGCTTCAGTGAGTATCTTTGAAAGACAAAGATATTTTCACTTAGCTTTATGGTATATTTATCAATGGTAAATGTAAACAATCATTCCTTAATATCATAAAATTTCTAATAATTTACTAAATATTTAGAGAAGTTTGTGTCAGCATAACTTAGGTTTATAATTTATATAAGACTAAACACATACAAAGTAAAGATAGGTAGGTAGGTTGATGGACAGATGGATATATGGATGGATGGATAGATGGATGGATAGATACATACATACATACATACATACATACATAGACGATTACAGACACAGGAATAGATCAGTCTATTCCTGATAGGAATAGGGCAGCTGAGATCCTTGGAGGTTAGACAGAGTGTCAGATTAGTATAAGAACGAGACTATCAAGGCCTTTTAAAAGCTTAAACACTGGGTACCTTCCAGGGTAACATGTATTTTGTGACTATTAACAATTCTGATTACTCCTTTATTCCATAACTCCCCAAAAGAGGGATATATGATCTTTTCATTGGTCTAAATGAGAGAAGTAGTTGACAGTTTTCCACTGATGATAGAAATTTATAAACATATTATTAAAAACTCCATTTAACCCAACATGTCCCCAGCCCAAAACAAAATAAAAGTACAACACTATGCACATACACACATCACTATCACACAGCCCAGGTGTCTACTCAGCATGGGAGCTCACCTTCTCTATTTTAAAATTCACTGATGCTTGTGTCCTGAAGTCTTTAGAGGGTAGGCTGTGAGGGTGAGTGTGTTTAGTAAGGGGCAAGTGAGAGGATTTTAGAGAGAGTATAACTGAGAGGAGAGAGAGGAGATGACAGGCAGATCTCTGAAAGAGGAGGAACAGGGTGATGACGTGCCTGTGGTTCACTCAGCAAATTTCTTTCCTGTTTGTATGTGCTTATGTCTATCTGTCTGTCTATCTATCTGTCTGTCTATCTATCTATCATCTATGTACATCTATCCATCTATTAAACATTTACATAAACAGGAAGCCTGAGGATCTTGGCATTGCTGGAGTTATGGATCACTCCACCCTCTGAAGTCCTGCAGTGATTCCCAGGCAATAATGACTCATAATTTCCCCTGATCACAGAGGTCAGCGGAAACACAGGGAAGATAAGTCAAGTGCCTCTGCTCTCAGAGAATGGGGGTTATCTATAATCCATCTAAGGTTTTTGTGCTCTAACCTCAGAAAGCCGGTTTTTGAAAAGAATAGTTAATCCTAGATTTCCTGATCAATGCTTTCTAAGAACCTGAAATTTACCTGAAAATAAAACCTACTTACCAAATTTGGATTTGCTTCCAGGACAGGGACTGCAGTGGCAGCATGTGTGCAAGTGTGCAAAGTGGACAAATAACGCTGAGATAAAGGTTTGGATCCATGATCTCATCTCCTTGTGGGGGAGTGATTATCATTTGACCTGTAATTGCAGTGACAGTATCTGCATGGGGACTGGAGATAAACTCTGGAAAACATTTGTGAATTGTGCAAATCGGTGAAAGCAAATTACTAAAAATGATTAATAAAGCTATCCAACAGGGGTGGCAGAAACAGATGTGGGAGAACCTACTTTTCATATAAACAAATAATCCCAGTGGAATGTGAGAAGAGGACCCTGAGATCTAATAACGGAGAGAAAGGAGCCGATCCAATGTCTATCTGGGATTCTTAGTCAGTTTGAAGGCTTTGTTTCCAAAATATGACTCCTTCCCCTTCCTGAGAACACTAGGGTAGTGATATTGAAGGAAAAGACAGTGAATGAGTAGAGTTAGAAAATGTATGAAGAGTTGGGCAAACGAACAGGAAATCTGTGTTGTCACGTTTGCATTCATATTTATTGAGTACTTTGTTTGTATCAGGCATCTTTCTAAGCACATGGAAATAGTGCATAAAACATAAAAGAACTTTGTCCTCATGAACTTACACTGTAGTTGATGAAAAAAGACAATAAGCAGTGCATCTAAGTTGCATAGTATAATAGAAGATGATGGTCCCATGGAAATAAGAAAATAAGATCAGTGTAAAAGTGATGCATAGTTCAGAGGTTTCTGATGGGTTGAAGGTGAATTGGGTTCCATGTTTGGACTCACAGTTCAGACAACATTTGAGGCAACATTTTAGGTGGTGCAGGAGAGCAGCTTTATGTCTTCATTTCTAATTATTATGTATTCATTATCTTGCCTTATTGCAAGTAGTGGGACCTCCAACATAATACTGAATAAGAGTGCAGGGAGTAGCTATCCTCCTTTTGTTTTAATTTCAGAGGTGTATTAAAATTTTTTATACAACAAAAATTTATTGAGGTGAAATTCACATCACATAAAATTGACCATTTTAGAGTGAAAAATTTAATGGCATTTAGTAATTTCACACTTGTTCCAAAATATTTCCACCATTCTAAAGTAAAATTCCGTACCCATCAAGCAGTTTTTCTCCCCATTTCCCCTCCCCTCAGGCCCTGGCAGCCACCAATCTGCCTCCTGTCTCTGTAGGTTCATCTACTCTAAGCCATCAGATTAAAAAAAAAATTTTACTGAAGTATAACTGACAAAAAAATTGTATATATACTTTTTTGAATACCTTAAGTTGTGAACATTATATCCCTTGAGCAGTGAATACGCTAGTGTGCATTTTCTAAATAAATGGACAATATCTTACATAACCTGACTACAATAATCAAAATCAGGATATTTAATAATGATACAATAAAAGTATGAAATTCGCATGCCATTTTCAATTGTCCTTTTAATGTACTCCATGGCTAATTTTCCCAGTCCAGAACCAAATCCAATATCAAGAATTGCATTTGTTTTTCATTTGTCTTTAGCTTCCACTGATTTGAAACAGTTTCTCACTCTGAGTACCATTTTATTACTACTTTTAAAAAATATACACCGTTTTGTGAAATTTCCTTCAGTTGATGAGGAGTGCGGTTTCCTCATGATTATTAAGTTTATGCATTTTGGTGGCAAGGATACCACAGAAATGTTGCTTTGTCCTTCTCAGTGCCTCTTATCAGAGGGCACATGTCTTTCTCAATGTTGGTGATAATAACTTTTTTCACTTCACTACAGTGATTTCATCTGGTCTTTTTTCATAAAAGTTACTATTTTTTCCTTTATAATTATACATTATTAGAAGGGAGAGTCTTTGAAGGTATGTAAAAATCATGTTCCTCATCACTCTTTCCCTAAATTCACGATTTTCTTTCTTTTTCTTGTGAGGAGATCAGGCCTGTGCTAACACCTGCCAATACTCCTCTTTTTTTTTTTTTTTGATGAGGAAGACTGGCCCTGGGCTAACATCTGTGCCCACCTTCCTCCACTTTATATGGGACACCGCCACAGCATGGCTTGCCAAGCAGTGTGTCGGTGCATGCCCGGGATCCGAACTGGTGAACCCCGGGCCACTGCAGCAGAGCTCGCACACTTAACCGCTTGCACCACCCTGCCGGCCCCCCTAAATTCATGATTTTCTAACTCCATCAAACTGCACACATTTTACTTGGCTTTCTACAGCAAGGTATACATATTCCTTCTCCCTGCTTTATTTATTAATTAATTCATTTACGTCTCTGTGGACCAATCATTTATGGCTAAACAGATTTAATGAAGTATAATTTACACACAATAAAATTCACCATTTTAAGTGTACATTTTGATGAGTAGCAACAAATGTGTAGTGTCATAGTGTACCCACCATGACAATCATGATTGGAAAGATTTCCATCAGCCCATAAATTTCCTGTGCCTTTTGCAGTCCATCCCTTCCTCCCAGCTTCAGCCCCAGCAACATTGAAATGCATCGACAGTATACTTGGGCCATTTCAAGCTTTTCTTACAAATTTAATCATACCACATAGTCATCTGTCTCTGCTTTCATTTAGCAGAATGCTTTTAATAACCAACTATGTTTTTGTTTGTATCAGTAGTTTATTCTTTTATATTAATCAATCATATTCCATTTTATGGATATACCACAAATTATTACTCATTCACATGTAGATGAGCAGTTGAGATTTCCTCCTCTAAGGAGTTTGGCCTTTATGAAAAAAGCTGTTGTTGCTGTGAATATTTGTGTAGAGGTATTTCTGTGACTAATGTTTTAATTTTTTCTTAAAGATATACTTACAAGCAAGATTGTTGCATCATATGATTTGTATTTTATTTTTTATTGTGTATATATTTGTATATATTTCTACATGTTTATCAGTATTAGAAACTACAAGAATGTTTCAATTTCTTTTTTATTCAAAATGTTCTTGTAGTAATACCTGTCGGGTTTTTTTGAGGAAGATTGGCCCTGAGCTAACATCTGTTGCCAATCTTCCTCTTTTTTTTTTCTTTTTTTCTCCCAAAACCCCAGTACATAGTTGTATATCCTAGTTGTAGGTCCTTCTAGTTCTTCTATGTGGGGCTCCACCTCAGCATGGCTTGATGAGTGGTGAGTAGGTCCATGCCCAGGATCTGAACTGGTGAACCCTGGGCCATCAAGCAGAACACATGAACTTATACTGCTACACCACCGGGCTGGTCCCTCAATTTCTTGAATGAGAAATTTTTATTGCCATTGGCTGCACTAAAGAACTAGAATTGGCAATGGCACAGGAGTCTGTGAAGAAGTGTAATTGAGGTAGTTGTTGGCCAGGGCATCCTCCAATGCTAAGATGACTGCCTGGAGTTAGGACATTTGTGCTGACACTTAGGTCTTAGCCTTTGACAAGGATGTTCTGTTCAGAGGAAGAAAGGCAGCAGAAAGGTGTAAGGTGATATCTCATTGTAGTTTTGATTTGCATTTCCCTAATAGTTAGTGAGGTTGAACAGCTTTTCATGTGTCTGTTGGCCATCTGTATATCTTCTTTGGAAAAATGTCTGTTCATATCCTCTGCCCATTTTTTGATCAGGTTGTTTGTTTGTTTGTTGTTGAGACGTATGAGTTCTTTATATATTTTGGAGATTAACCCTTTGTCAGATATATGATTTGTGAATATTTTCTCCCACTTGGTATGTTGTCTTTTCATTTTGTTCATGATTTCCTTTGCCTTGCAGAAACTTTTTAGTCTGATGTATTCCCATTTGTTTTTTCTTTTGTTTCCCTTGCCTGAGTAGACATGGTATTCAAAAAGATGTTGCTGAGACTGATGTCCAAGAGTGTACTGCCTTTGTTTTCTTCTAGGAGTTTTATGGTTTTAGGTATTACCTTCAAGTATTTAATCCATTTTGAGTTAATTTTTGAGTATGGTATAAGATAATAGTTGACTTTCATTCTCTTACATGTGGCTGTCCAGTTTTCCCAACACCATGTATTGAAGTGATTTTCCTTTCTCCATTGTATGTTTTTGGATCCTTTGTCAAAGATTAGCTGTCTATAAGTGTGTGGTTTTATTTCTGGGCTTTCAGTTCTGTTCTACTGATCTGTGTGTCTATTCTTGTGCCAGTACCATGCTGTTTTGATTACTAGAGCTTTGCAGTGTATTTTGAAGTCAGAGATTGTGATGCCTCCAGTTTGGTTCTTTTTTCTCAGGATTGCTTTGGCTATTCGGGATCTTTTGTTGTTCCATATAAGTTTCAGGATTCTTTGTTCTATTTCCATGAAGAATGTCATTGGGATTCTGACTGGGATTGCATTGAATCTGTAGGTTGTTTTAGGTAACATGGATATTTTAACTATGTTTATTCTTCCAACCCATGTGAATGAAATATCTTTCCATTTCTTTATGTCTTTTTTGATTTCTTTCAATAATGTCTTACAGTTTCCTGTGCATAGGTCTTTCACCTCCTTGGTTAAATTTATTCCTAGATATTTTATTCTTTTTGTTGTGATTGTAAATATGATTGTATTCTTGACTTCTCTTTCTGCTAGCTCATTATTGGAGTACAGAAATGCAACTGGTTTTTGTAAGTTGATTTTGTACCCTGCAACTTTGCCGTAGTTGTTGATCATTCCTAATAGCTTTCTGGTGGATTCTTTAGGGTTGTCTATATATAGAATCATGTCATCTGCAAACAGCAAGAGATTTACTTCTTCCTTTCTAATTTGGATAACTTTTATTTTCTTTTTCTTGCCTAATTGCTCTGGCCAAATTCTCCAGTACTATGTTGAATAGGAGTGATGAGAGAGGGCACGTTTGTCTTACTCCTGTTGTCAGAGAGATGGCTTTCAGTTTTTTACCATGAAGTAGGATGTGGGCTGTGGGTTTGTCATGTATGGCCTTTATTATGTTAAGGTAGTTTCCTTCTATATCTACTTTATTGAGAGGTATTTTTTATCATAAATGGATGTTGGATCTTGTCAAATGCTGTCTCTGCATCTATTGAGATGATCATGTGATTTTTTGTGTGTGTGTGTGAGGAAGATCAGCCCCCAGCTAACATCCAATGCCAATCCTCCTCTTTTTTTCGCTGAGGAAGACTGGCCCTATGCTAATATCCATGCCCATTTTCCTCTACATTTTTTTTATATGAGAAGCCGCCACAGTATGGCTTGACAAGCAGTGCATCGGTGTGCACCTGGGGTCCAAACCTGTGGACCCTGGGCTGCCAAAGCAGAGCACACCCACTTAACCAATGCACCACCGGGCCAGCCCCAATCATGTGATTTTTATTCCTCGTTTTGTTAACGTGGTGTATCACATTGATTGATTTGCAGATGTTGAACCATCCCTGTGTCCCTGG
The DNA here is from genome assembly GCF_020826845.1 of Diceros bicornis minor. Taxonomy (NCBI): domain Eukaryota; kingdom Metazoa; phylum Chordata; class Mammalia; order Perissodactyla; family Rhinocerotidae; genus Diceros; species Diceros bicornis. The sequence goes on from NC_080773.1 coordinate 36,933,983, forward strand.
AATAAATCCCACTTGATCCTGGTGTATGAGCCTTTTAATGTATTGTTGTATTTGATTTGCGAATATATTTTTTTGTGTATGAGGAAGATCAGCCCTGAGCTAACTTCCGATGCCAATCCTCCTTTTTCTTTTTTTTTTTTTTTGCTGAGGAAGATTGGGCCTGAGCTAACATCCTTGCCCATCTTCCTCTACTTTATGTGAGACACCACCACTGCATGGCTTGACAAGTGGTGCATCAGTGCACACCCAGGATCCAAATATGCCAACCCCAGGGCCACCACAGCTGAGTACACACACTTAGCCACTTGTGCCACTGGGCTGGCCCCTGATTTGCCAATATTTTGTTGAGGATTTTTGCATCTATGTTCATCAGAGATATTGGCCTGTAGTTTTTCTTCTTTGTGTTGTCCTTGTCCAGTTTTGGTATCAGAGTGAGGTTGGCCTCATTGAATGAGTTAGGAAGCATTCCATCTTATTCAATTTTTTTGGAATAATTAGAGAAGGATAGGTATTAAATCTTTTGAATGTTTGGTAGGATTCTCCAGAGAAGCCATCTGGTCCTGAATTTTTATTTTTTGGGAGGTTTTTGATTACTGTTTCAATCTCTTTACTTGTGATTGGTCTATTCAGATTCTGTTTCTCTTTGATTCAGTTTTGGGAGGTTGCATGAGTCTAAGAATTTATCCATTTCTTCTAGGTTATCCAATTTGTGGGCGTATAGTTTTTCATAGTATTCTCTTATAATCCTTTGTATTTCTATGGTACCTATTGTAATTTCCCCTCTTGCATTTCTCATTTTATTTACTTGAGGCTTCTCTCTTTTTTCCTTAGTGAGTCTGTCTAAGGGTTTGTCAATTTTATCTTCTCAAACAAAGATAAAAATAAATTTTATCTTCTCAACATCTTACTTTCATTGATACTTTCTATTGATTTTTTGGTCTCAATTTCATTTATTTTGTGCTAATTTTTATTATTTCCCTTCTTCTTGCTGACATTGGGCTTTGTTTGTTCTTCTTTTTCTAGTTCTGTTAGGTGTAGTTTAAGATTACTTATTTGAGAGTTTTCTTGTTTGTTGAGGTAGGCCTGTATTGCTATAAATTTCCCTCTTAGGACTGCTTTTGCTGCATCCCATAAGAGTTGGTATGTTGTGTTTTCATTTTCATTTGTCTCCAGATATTCTTTCATTTCTCCTTTAATTTCTTCAATGTTCCAGTGGTTGTTCAGGAGCATGTTGTTTACTCTTCACATGTTTGTCACTTTCCCAGATTTTTTATTGTAGTTGATTTCTAGTTTCACAGCATTATGGTCAGAAAAGACACTTGGTATGATTTCAATCTTCTTAAATTTATTCAGGCTTGCCTTGTTATCAAAACAAATGGTCTATCTTTGAGAATGTTCCATGTGCACATGAGAAGATTGTGTATTTTGCTGATTTTGGATGGAGTGTTCTATATATATCTATTAAGTCCATCTGGTCTAGTATTTCATTTAAGTCCACTGTTTCCTTGTTGATTTTCTGTCTGGATTATCTGTCCATTGATGAAAGTGGGGTGTTAAGGTCCCCTACTATTATTGTGTTGCTGTTAACGTCTCCTTTTAGGTCATTTAGTAGTTGCTTTATGTCCTTTGGTGCTCCTGTGTTAGGTGCATATATATGTGTTATATCCTCTTGGTGGAGTGTCCCTTTTATCATTGTATACAGCTCCTCTTTGTCTCTCATTGTCTTTTTTATCTTGAAGTCTACTTTGTCTGATCTAAGTAGGCAACACCTGCTTTCTTTTGTTTGCAATTAGCTTTGAGCATTGTCTTTCACCCCTTCATTCTGAGCCTGTGTTTGTCTTTAGAGCGTAGATGTGTTTCCCAGAGGCAGCATATTTTTGGGTGTTGCTTTTTAATCCATCCTGCCACTCTGTGTCTTTTGATTGGGCAATTCAATCCATTTATATTTAGAGTGATTTTTGACATATGAGTATTTAATGCTGCCATTTTGTCACTTGTTTTCCGGTTGTTCTGTATTTCCCTTTTTTCTCACCCCACGTATTTCTGACTGCCATTTCAGTTTGGTGGCTCTCTATGAAGGTTTTCTCTCTATTTATCATTTGTGTCTCTGTTCTGATTTTTTGTTTAGTGGTTACTGTGAGGTTTGTATAAAAGATCTCATAGATGAGATAGTCAATTTTCTGATAGCCTCTTAGTCCCTTAGTCTAAGCAGGTTCCATCCCTTATCTCTTCCCCTTCTAAGTTGCTGTTGTCAACTTACTCCATTCTGTGTTGTGAGTTATAATTAAGTGTTGGCTAATCTGTTGTCATAGGGAGTTAACAATTTTCTGATTTTGTCTGCCTATTTGTCTCCTCGCTCAAGGCTTTGTAAAACCTTTCTTCTTTTTTTTCAGGTATGAGGGCCTTCTTGATCATATCTTATGGGGGGTTCTTGTGGCAATGGACTCCCTGAGCTTTTATCTTGGAAACTTTTTATTTCTCCATCATATCTGAAGGGTGCTTTCACTGGATATAGTATTCTTGGATGAAAGTTTTTGTCTTTCAGAATTTTGAATATATCATTCCACTCTTTCCTAGACCGTAATGTGCCTGCTGAGAAATCCATTGAAAGCCTGATAGGGGTTCCTTTGTAGGTTATTTCCTTCTACCTTGCTGCCCTTTATATTTTTTGTCATTGACTTTTGCTAGTTTTACTAATATATGCCTTGGAGAAGGTCTTTTTCCATTGATGTAATTAGGAGTTCTATTGGTTTCATTTACATGTAATTCCAGCTTCTTCTCCAGGTTTGGGAAGTTCTCAGCTATTATTTATTCGAACAAGCTCTCTGCTCCTTTCTCCCTCTGGAATACCTATAAGTCTTACGTTGCATTTCCTTATTGAGTCAGAAATTTCTCAGAGAATTTATTTCTTTTTCATCTTAGCACTCTCTCTTCCTCCATCTAAAGCATTTCTATATTCCCTCCTCTAGATTGCTAATTCTATCCTCCATAATATCAGCTCTGTTATTTAAGGACTTCAGATTTTTCTTTATCTCATCCACTGTTTTTCATCTCCAACATTTCTGATTGGTTTTTCTTTATAGTTTCAACCTCTTCTGTCCAGAATTCTCTGTTCATTAGTTTTGTCCCTGATTTCATTGAACTGTCTTTCTGAGTTCTCTTGTAACTCGTTGAGTTTTTTTCTGATAGTTGTTTTGAATTCTCTGTCATTTAGATTGTAGATTTCTGTGCCTTCAGGATTAATTTCTGGGTGTTTGTCTTTTTTCTTCTGGTCTGGAGTATTAATATTTCTTCGTACTATTTGATGGAGTGGATTTGTGCTGTTGCATAGTGATAGTATCTGGTCACAAGTTCCACCTGACGCCACTGGAGGGGCAGCTGTGTATTCTGAGCCCACCATGATCCCTGTCAGCTGTGCCTGTCCAAGCCTGGGCCACTCCTTGGGACTGCAGTGGCCCTGTGGGCTCTCCCACTGAATGGGAAAGCAATCACGTGTGGGCTCAGGGCTGCCACTGATGCTCCCACAGTCCCACCAAGACGCACTCCCCACTTTGGGGACACAGTGGTACTGTGGGCATTCATGGCAAGAGGGAGCTTCTTCACCTAGGCGCACAGGATCTGCCACCATCTGCTCCGAGGTTGCACCAGCTGTTGTGCTTGGTGGTGGGGCCTCCCCACTACGTCTGAGCAAGAGCCACTACCTGGGATCATGATGGGACTGTGGGCTCTCTCATCAGATGAAAGAGCAATCACATGGGCTCAGGGCTGCTGCTGCCTGCTCCCACAGTCCCGCTCAGCCACGCTTCCCCCTTTAGGGCTGCAGTGGTACTATGGGTGTTCGAGCAACCAGGAGCTCATTCACCCAGGTGTGCAGATCCACCATGTTCTCCTAGGTCTTACCAGCTGTTGTGCTTGGTGGGTGAGGCCTCCTCACTGGGTCTGAGCCAGATCCACTCCCTGGTACCACGGTGGCACTGTAGGCTCTCCCACTGGCCCAGAGAGCAATCACGTGGGGCCTCAGGGCTGCTGCCACCTGTGCCCAGTCCTGCCATGTCATGCTGCCCCCTTCAAGCTCACAGTGGTACTACGGGCATTCACGGCTGCCAGGAACTCATTCCCCTGGGCATGGAGATCTGCCACCACTTGCTCCTAGGTCACACCAGCCATTGTGCTTAGTGGGTTGGGCCTCCCCATTGGGTACAAGCCTGAGACACTCCCCATGGACTGCACAGCAACGTGCCCTCTCCCACCGTATGAGGAAGCAATCACACAGGGGCTCAGGGCTGCCATCACTTGCTCCTGCAGTCGCACTGAGGTGCGCTACCAGCAGGGCAGCAGTGGTGCTGAGAGCTCCAGCTGGGAGAGCAGTTGCACGTGTATACTGGGCTGCCTGGGGGCCAGAGAGTGCTCAGCTATCTCTACCACCTCCCCGGGGATAGTCCATCCATCTAGATGTATAGCTCAGTGACTCAGGCATCCTAATGTGCTGTGTGGGTATCCTCTGCTGATCAATGAATGTCTATTTAGTTGTAGTTCAAAGGGGGACAGACAAAGGGAACAGCTGACTCCACCATGTTGTTGACATCACTCCTGAATTATTGTCAATTTTATGGAGTATCTTTTATGTTTTCAATGAAATTACTGATTTCAGGTGTGTATGTATTAAAACATCAAAATGTACATCTTATAATGTTTGGTTTATATCTTAAGTCAATTATACCTCCATTAAATAAGTATTCAAAACTTGCCATTCCTAATCTTTTTACTCAGTTTCATTATCATCTATGTTCTCAACGTTATTTGCAGCTACAGGATCAGTATGATGGAAATAAAATGGTGTGCCTCTGGCAACTCTGCCCAACTCCATGGTCAGTGGCATCATGTTTGGAGTTTGAAATTGGCCATGGTGGGAATATTTACGCCAGGGAAATTGGCAAATACTATGAACCAGGATTTAATTAATTATATTATTGAAAGTCTAGCCTTGAGAATGTGAATAATGCAGATTAAACTTAAAAGTATATGATGTACAAGGTCACTACATTGTGCCTAGCACAAAAAAAAAAAAAAAAACCACTGAGAAACAAAAACGACTTGTTTGTTAAAAGGGAAATAGCCATAATTCACATAATATAGGCAAAACATGTGAACAGATATTTTATCATAGAAGATGTACAGATGGCAAATACATGAAAAAAATGCTCAAATCATGAATCCCTAGGGAAATGCAATTAAAACTACTGCTTGCTTATTAAAAAGATAAATTCAAACAATTGACCATACCAAGTATTGCCAAGGGTGTAGAAGAAACAGAACTCTCACACACTCCGGTGGGTATGAAAAAGTAAATAACCAGTTTAGATCACAGTTCAGCAGTTTCTTAATTAAAACACTCATCCTATGACTCAGGCATTGTACTGAATGTTGACTTCACAAGAGAAGTGAAACATGCATATGTACATATAGAGTATCACACACAAATGTTCCAGCAGCTCTATTTTCAATAGCCAACACTAGAAATAACCCAAATGTCTGAAAACAGATGAATGGATAAACAAATATTATCTCCATAGAAAAGATACTACTCAACAATAAAAAGAATTAACTACTCAAATAAGCATCATTGAAGAATCTCAAAATAATTATGAACCATGAGTGAAACCAGAAAAAGATACTTTATGAATCAAATCACATAAAATTCTTGAAAATACAAACTAATCTATTACAAATGAAGGTAAATCAATGGTTGCCTAGAGGTCTGCAGAGGGGAAAGGTTATAAAATGGCATGAGATTACACTAGGGGTGATGGCCATATTCATTATCATGATTAGGAGGTTTCATAGGCTTATTTATGTATATCAAAATTAAACAAATTGTACACTTCAAATAGACGCAGTATGTTGCATGTCAACTATATCTGAATAAAACTTTACAAAATAGTTCAATAGAAAAATCTAGATCTCCTACTCTCTTCAGAAAATAAGGTTTGATAATTCTATATTGACTCTCTTTCCTGATGATCTTCAAGGAGCAGCCTTGCCTTAGTGGTGGCAAATATTGATAAAGAACAAAGTCCATTTCCACCTGACTCAACAGGAATGCTGTCCAGGTCACAGAACCACACTGCTGGACTAAGGGATCTCATTTCAATCTATGCTTGTTTTCCTGCCTGTGTGGCAATGGACTTTTGGTGAACATCCCAGAAAGGCTAAGGGAATTCACAAAATCAATAGCGTTTTCTTTGACAATGACCTCAACTACAAAAGATATATATGCCTGGAGGTCCCAAGAATTTCTGCGCAGTGATACTTCAGTCAGTCACTGGACTCTTTATTGATACATTAGAAGGGACATTCCATCTGTATAGCTGCAGTCTCCTCCACTCCAGTGTTACTGTACCAAATTAGGCTTCCCCCAGTGCCCTGTAGTCTCATAGTGACACTAACCTAGTGAATTCTGGGTATCAGGACACATGGCTCCCTTGTAGGACCTCAGGTAGAGATTCCCCTCAATATTGCTGATTGTTTACAACATCTACTGTGAACAAGAAAAACAATTCATGTTGTTCCCAGAAGCAGTGGAGGTTGTCACAACTTCCTGACTCCCCAGGGTGTTCTCTGAGCCCAGAAATCCTGACACCCAGTCCACAAATTAGGACCACAAAGCCCTGCAGTCTTTCCTAGGAGATCTTGAGCAATAATGTAAATGAGGCCAAAAACTGGAAAGAGTGGTATATTCTTCCATCATACTGTTGTCTCTGAGGCACACAAAGCATTGGACCCCCACAAAAGCTGTTCACTCCTTAATGCTGACAGAGCCCAACTGTTTTCAAAACATCTCACACAGTGAATAGAACGCCAAGATCAAAGGTGGCATAAACAATAATGCTTTTGTTACTGCAAAAACCAAAGAAATACAAGGCAGGCAGTTCCCAGGTTGTTGCCTTGGGTGCTAGGAAATCCAAGATAAGTGTCACATGAAACAGACATGTCCTTGAAAATGTAGTCATTATTGACAAGTCACCAGCAGAACTCAGAATATCCTCCAGCAAGTGAGGAGGAAATAGAGGCCAGTTTCCCTGAGCATACTGGGGTGGTAACCAATGCACACCTGACAAGGTGTGGTCAGGTGTGGACCTGTCAGGTGGCAGAGGTGGACCACCACCAGGTGTGGACCTGTCAGGTGGCAGAGGTGGAATGAATTCTGCCATAGTAACTGGCAGTGACATAAATCCGGCAAGGGGCCTGGGCAGGTTGGAAAGTTGAACACAGCTCCTTAAAGATTCCCATGTCTGGAACTTAAGGAGAATCTCCCTACTGACAATTTTTGAATGGATTCTCTTTAATTCAGGAAGATGACTCCCTCACAAGTTCCTCCATCTTAATTACATTAAAAGGAAACTGAATACCTTCTGTACATCTAAGGCTTTCTCTAGCGTGAAGTCTCTGGTATCGAATGAGGTCAGATTTGCAGCTAAAGGATTTCCCACATTCACTGCACTCATAAGGCATTTTTCCAGTGTGAACTCTCTGGTGTGGAATGAGGGTGGAGCTATGGCTAAAGGATTTTCCACACTCTCCACACTCATAAGGCCTTTCTCCAGTGTGAACTCTCCGGTGTTTAACAAGGTTAGATTCGCAACTAAAAGATTTCCCACATTCACTGCACTCAATAGGTCTTTCTCCAGTGTGAACTCTCCAATGGTCCTTGAGGTTAGAGCTATGACTGAAAGATATTCCACATTCCCCACATTCATAAGGCCTTTCTCCTGTATGGAGTTTCCGATGTGAACCGAAGCTAGAGCTTTGCTTAAAGAATTTCCCACATTCGCTACACTCATAAGGCCTTTCTCCAGTGTGAACTTTCTGATGCTGAATGAGGTTGGACTTTTAGCTAAAAAATTTCCCACATTCCTTGCACTCATAAGGCTTTTCTCCAGTATGAACTTTCCTATGGCTACTGAGGCTGTAGCTTTGGCTAAAGGACTTCCCACATTCACCACATGCATAAGGCCTTTCTCCAGTTTGAACTCTCTGATGTATAATTAAGCTGGAGTAGTAAGTAAAGCATTTACCACATTCATTGCATTCATAAGGCCTTTCTTCACTGTGAACTTCCTGGTGCTGAGTGAGGTTACGTCTTCTGGTGCAGGCTTTCCCACATTTGTTGAGCTCATAAAGCCCAAAGAGTCTAGCAAGGACTCTCTGGTCCTGAACAAGTGTGTCTGTGCAGCTGAAGGTTTTCTTGCATTCTCCCCAGTTGTGATGACTTTTTCCACAGTGAAAGACAGACTCACACGTGTTACTATTGTTTGGCTTCTCCTTGGTGTAAGTGAGCTGTTGATAGATAAATCCCATGCTGGCTAAAAAGTCTTTCCCAATCTCCTCACATGTAACGGATTTCCCTGATGCATGGACTGTGTAGCCCTTTATAAACGATGCTCTGCCCACGTTACTTCTGTCGGGTTTCTAATGTGCTGCCCCTGTTGAAGGCTGGCAGTAACAAAGAACTGTTTCCCACATGTGCATGTTTTCTGCCCAAGATACGTGCCCTGGTGCACAGCTAAACGCAAAATGTCTAAGATTGGGGCACACATCTCAAAGGTGTGGGCTTTCTGGGAAGACCAATCTGCCTTAAGAGTCCTGATCTGTGACACTGCTTGTACAGAAATGCTCTGTTCAGAAGGTGCTTCATCTTTCATTCCATGCCAACAACTTGAAAGCAAAGAAGTGACGGTGAAGGACATATTGACTTTATTGGGAGGGGGTAGAACCATCACAAATGCACACGTGACAGGTTCAAGGACCAGAGCGCATGACTGTTTTCAGTAAAATGGAGTTCAGGTCTGTTTGGGGAAGCAGCTGTTATGCACTACTGGGTCCCTAAGGTCACAGAACTGGACAGGCCTACCCAGCACAGGACACAAGACAAGGGTGTGGCCCAGGGTGAAAGGCACGTTCTACAACTCATTTTTCTGTCAACAGTTTTTAGCAGCTTTATGTGTGCTCGTAACATGTGATGCTGTGCAGAAGTCTACATCCAGGCCCAGGAAAATCTGACTGGAACAAAGTAACTAGTGTTCAAAGACATATGCACACTTCAGGACACAACAATGTTGGAAAGCACTGTGGAGGCAGCAGTGTGAGGAGCGAGATAAGCAGTCCAGAGAATGGGGATTAGCCCTGAGCTGGAATCAGAATAAAAATGACTAGCAGAAATGACTAGTTGCAACAGTGTCAAGAATGGAAAAGAGAAGGTAAAAGTGAGGTATAGCCACTGGCAGTGGCACTGAATACAAGTCAAGTAGGACAGGTTCCTGGGATGTTGTGAATACAATCCTGACGTCATGTCCTCTCCCAATCACCATTCACCTGGGTCACGCCCCTTGTGAGCACATCTTGTTGAGACTGGAATCACGGCCATCCTGTGAAGCATAGAGGACTCTTCCCCTTGCCCCAGCTAACCAACCGCATGGTGCCTGGAAGATCCAAATCCTAAGGGAAAGACAGGACAAGTCAGTAGCCAATACTGGACCAGAACAACTCAGCCCACAACAGATCACGGGAAAGATATTTAAATACCACAAAAAGTACCTCCAGGCACAGCTAGAAAAAAGATAGTGAGTAGTAAACACCAGGAATCTGTCTCTCCACTTGGACCACAGTGCACTGGCAGAATTAATCTGATATATTTTACAACTCTTGAGTCTACTGAAAGCTTGCAACACACTCTGAGCATGATATCAGTTATCCATCTCCCAACTCCCCCAGTTCGCTAACTCTGAGCCCCAAGGCAGGCAGCCATGCCCATGTTCCTGGAGCAGCTTCCAGGAGCTAGGGTGGGCAATAGGACCCTGTTGTCTAAATATCAGGGATCTGTGCTCTGATTTCACAGAGGATTTAAAGGGCAGGCATCTATTCCCTCCACCTGCTCTCCCTTCAGTTTTCTATTATTCCCCTTTCAGGAGGCAGAAATTCAAGAACTACGACATTCAAAATCAATCATATACATGGGGGAATTTAGAAGACCACCGTGCATGCCCACTGAAAGGCACAGGCTCAGAAAACACCTGAGAAGATCTTAACTTTTCACCTCACACTAATCTCCAGCACAGAGACACCCTACAACCATTAAAAAAACAAATAACAACAAAACCCCTGGCAAACCCTGGGGCAAGGAGGATCGGATTTCTTGAGTTGCCACATCATAAGACAGAAATGTCCAATTTTCAATCAAAAATCACAAGACACACAGAGCAAAGGGAAAATATGGCCCATTCTAAAGAGAAACTCAAATCAAGAGAAACTGTCGCTGAGAACCACCAGGTGGTGCACCTAAGACTTTAAAAACATTGTCTAAAAGATGCTCAAAGAACTAGAAAAAAATGTGGACAAAGTCAAGAAAATGTTTCACAAACAAAATGAAAATATCAAGAAAGATAGAAAAAATAAAAACGAATTGAAAAGAAATTTTGGAGCTGAAAAGTATAGTAACTGAATGAAAAAAATCACGTGAGAGATTCAAAAGCAGAATTCAGCAGGCAAAATAAACAATCAGTGAACTTAAAGATATCAAATCTGAGGAATAGAAAAAAAAATATTGAACACAAGTGAACAGAGCATAAAGACCTATGGAATACCGTAAGATGAACCAACATACACAATGTGTTAGTCCAGAAGGAGGAGAGAGAGACAAAAGGACAGAGAGCTTATTTGAAGAAATAATGGCTGAAAACTTGCCAAACGTGATGAAAAAAGGATTAACACCTAAGAATCTCAGCAAACTTCAAGCAGGATAAACTCAGACACTCACATTGTGGCACATTATAATCAAAGTGTTAAAAGCCAAAAGCAAAGAGAAAATCTTGACTGCAACAAGACAGAAGTGACTCATCACGTAATAACATTATCAGCAAATTTCTCATTAGAAACCCTGAAGGCCAGCAGGCAGTGGGTTGACATATTCAAAGTGTTGAAAGAAAAAAGAAAACCTGTCAACTAAGAATCCCTTATGAAGCAAAACTGTCCTTCAAAAACGAGATGGAAATTAAGACACCACAGATAAACAAACATTGAGGAAATTCTTTACTACTAAATATGTTCTGCAAGAAAAACTAAAGGGAGTCCTTCAGATTGAAATGAAAGGATGGTATATGTTAACCCAAAAGCATTTAAAAAATTACAAGATATCTGATAAAGTTAAATACATTCACAACTATAAAAGCCAGTTTTATTGTAACTTAAGTTTATACCTCCACGTTTTGTTTTCTACGTTATTTAAGAGAGTAATACATAAAAAACAATTATTAGTCTAAGTTTTTGGACACACAACATTAAAGATGTAATTTTGTGACATTAAAAACTGAAAGAGGTGGGGATACAGCTGTATAGAAGGAGAGGTTTTTAAAAAACATTATTGAAGCTAAAGTGGTATAAATTCAAATTATGTGTTACAACTTCAGAATGTTAGATGTAATCCCCATAGTAACTACAAAAAAAATAGCTACAGAAAGTACACAAGGGAAATAACAAAACAATTAAAACATTTCACTACAAAAAACGAACTGAACAAACAAGACAATAATACAAGAAATAAGGGACAAAAAAAGCTATAAGACATACCGAAAACAAATAGCAAAATGACAGAAGTCCCTCCTCATCAGCAATTACTCTAAATGTAAACGGATTAAACTCTCCAAGCAAAAGACAAAGACTGGCAGAATGGATAAAAGAACATGATCCAACCATATGCTGTCTACAAGACACACTTTAGACCCAAAGACACAAATAAATTGAAAGTAAAAGTTTAGGAAAACATATTCCATGCAAATAGTAACCCAGAGAGCAGCAGTGGCTATATTCATATCAGACAATAGACACTTTACAGCAAAAAGTTTACAAGAGACAAATACGGATGTTATATATTAATAAAAGGTTCCATATACAAGAAAATATAACAAGTATAAACATTTATGCACCCAGTAAGAGACCAGCAAACATATGAACAAAAATTGACAGAACAAAGGGAGAAACAGGTAGTGCTACATTCATAGTTGGAGGCATCAATAACCCACTTTCAAATATAGATAGAATAAACATAGAGTAGTAAGGAAACAGAGGACCTGAACACCACACTAAACGAGCTAGATCCAAGAAGCACATACAGAATGCTTTATTCAACAACAACAGAATATACATTCTTCTGAAGTGCACATAGGACATTTTCCAGGATAAACCATAGGCCACAAATAAGCCTCAATAGATTTAAAAAAGTAGATATCATACAAAACACCTTTTCTGACCACAATGGGATGAAGCTAAAAATCAAAAACTGAAGGAAAACTGGAAAATTCACAAATCTGTGGAAATTAAACAACACGCTCTTAAACAATCAATGGGTCAAAGAATAACAAGACAAATTAGAAAATACTTAGAGATAAACGAAAATGAAACACAATATACCAACAATTGTGTGACGCAGCAAAACTAGTACTAAGGGGGAAATTTATAACTATAAACAATTACATTGAAAAAGGAGAAAAGGGGCCGGCCCCGTGGCTTAGCGGTTAAGTGCGCGCGCTCTGCTGCTGGCGGCCCGGGTTCACATCCTGGGCGTGCACTGACACACTGCTTCTCCGGCCACGCTGAGGCCGCGTCCCACATACAGCAACTAGATGGATGTGCAACTGTGACATACAACTATCTACTAGGGCTTTGGGGGGAAAAAATAAATAAAAAAAATCTTTGAAAAAAGAAAAAGGAGAAAAGTATCAAATCAACAGCCTAACTTTACAATATAAGGAACTACAAAAAGAACAAACTAAATCCAAAGCTAGCAGAAAAAAAGAAATATACAAGATTAGAGCCAAGATAAATAAAACAGAGAAGAGAAAAACAATAGAGAAAAACCAACAAAACGGAAAGTTGGTTCCTCAAAAAGGCTATCAAAATTGACAAACCTTTACCTTAAATTGACTAAAAAAAAAAAAAAATTAGAAGATTCAAAATACCAAAATGAAAGTGGGCACATTACTATCAACTCCTTTGAAACAAGAGATTTTAAGAAAGTACTAGTTATGGAGACTGAATCACTAATCAAAAACTTGACAAAGAAAAGCCTTGGACCTGATGGCCTCACTAGTGAATTCTATCAACCATTTAACGAGAACTAATACCTTTCCTTTTCAAACTCTTGCAAGAACATGAACAGAAAACACTTCTAAACTCAGTCTATGGGCCGGCCCTGTGGTGTAGATCCTGGGCATGCACTGACAAATCGCAAGACCAATATACTTGATGATCATTGAAGCAAAAATCATCAACAACGGGCCTGCCCAGTGGTGCAAGCGGTTAAGTGCGCATGCTCCACTTCTGCAGCCCGGGGTTGGCAGGTTCGGATCTCATGTGCACACTGACACACCACTTGTGAAGCCATGCTGTGGCGGCGTCCCATATAAAGTAGATGAACATCGGCATGCATGTCAGCTCAGGGCCAATCTTCCTCAGCAAAAAAAAGAGGAGGACTGGCATCGATGTTAGCTCAGGGTTGATCTTCCTCATTAAAAAAAAAAAAAATCAACAAAATACTAGCAAACTGAATGCACCAGCATATTAAAAGGATTATACCCCACAACCAACTGGGATTTATTCCTAGAATGCAAGGATGGTTCAACATACAATCAATCAATGTAATATATCACATTAACAGATTAAGGAAAAAATCATATCATCATCTCAATAGATGCACAAAAAACATCCGACAAAATTTAACACCTTTTCATGATGAAAATACTCAACAATCTAGAAATACAAGGAAACTACCTTAACACAGAGAAGCAAAAGATTAAAAATTCACAGCTAATTTTAACATTCAATGGTAAAAGACAAAGTTTTTCCTCCAAGCTCAGGAACAAGAAAAGGATGCCAGCTTTCACCACTACCATTCAACATTGTACTGGAAGTTCTAGACAGAATAATTAGGCAAGAAAAAGAAATGGAAGGCATCCAAAAGGGAAAAGAAGAAGTAAAATGATTTCTGCTCATGAATACATTACACACAGATTTCACCAAAAAAACTGTTAGGATAAATGAACTCAGAAAAGTAACAGGATACAAACAGAACACAAAACAATCAGTTGTATTTCCGTACACTAATAATGAACAAACGGAAAAGGAAACTAAGAAAAACAATTCCATTTATAATAGTATCAAAAGAGTAAAATACTTAGAAATTAACTTAACCAAGAAAGTAAAAGACATGGACACTAAAAACTTCAAAACGGTGCTAAAAGGTAATAAAGACATTAATAAATAGAAAGACACCTATATTCACGGACTGGAATACTTAATATTGTTAAGATGTTAATACTACCCAAAACCATCTACAGATTCAATGTAATCCTATCAAAAGCCCAATGACGTTTTTCGAAATAGAAATATTCAATTGAATAGAAAAATTCATCCTAAAACTCATATGGAATCTCTAAGGACAATGAACAGCCAAAATAATCTTGAAAAAGACCAAAGTTGGAGGAGTCACATTTCTTAATTTCAAATTTTAGTGCAAAGCCACAGTAATCAAAACAGCGTGATACTGGCATCAAGACAGATATGTAGACCAACGGAATAGAAAAGAGAGTCCATATATATATATGGTCAACTGAGTTTCAACAAAGAGGTCAGACTTTTAAAGACACAATGCTGGGAAAACTGGATATTCACATGCATAAGAATGAAGAGACTCTTACTTCACACTATATGCAAAAATTAACTCAAAATGGATCACAGATCTAAACTTAAGAGCTAAAACTATAAAATTCTTAAAAGGAAACATAGATGAAAAGCTTCATGACATTGCATTCAGCAATGATTCCTTGGACATGACATCAAAGGCACAAGCAACAAAAGAAAAATAGACAAAATGGACTTCATCAAAATGAACAACTTTGTATATCAAAAGACACTATGAACATAGTAAAAAAGCAACCCACAGAATGGGAGAAAATATTTGCAAAGCACATATCTGAGAAGCGATTAATATCCAGAATATAGAGAGAACTCCTAAAACTCAACCACAAAAACCAAACAAGTTGATTCAAAAATGGGCAAAAGACTAGAATAGACATTTCTCCAAAGAAGATATACAAATGGCCGATAAGTGCATGAAAAGATGCTCAACACCACTAATCATTAAGGAAAGGCAAATCAAAACCAAAATGAGAAACAACTTCAGGCTCATCAAGATGGCTATTATCAAAAAAAAAAGCAGACAACAAGTGTTGGCAAGGACCGAGAAATTGGAACCTTTGTGCACTGCTGGTGGGATTATAAAATGGCACAGATGGTATGGAAAACAGCATGGTGGTTCCTCAAAAAATTAAAAATACAATTATCATACGATGCAGCAATCCAGTTCTGGGTATTATAGCCAAAAGAATTGAAGCAGGGACACTAAAAGATATTCGTACACCCATGTTCCTAGCAGTATTATTCACAAGAGCTAAAAGATGGAAGCAACCCAACTGTCCATCGATGGATGAATGGACAAATAAAATGTGGTACACACATACATTAGAACATTATTAGGTCCTAAAAAAAAGAAAATTCTGACACAGGCTAGATGAACCTTGAAGATATTATGCTAAGTGAAATAAGCAAAACAGAAAAGGACAACTACTGTATTATACCCATATGAGATACTTATGGTAATCAAATTCATTGACACAGAAAGTTAGAATGGCGGCTGCCAGTGGCTAGGGGGAGGAACTGTTTAATGTATAGTTTCAGTTTCCAAGATGAAAAAGTTCTGTAGATGCATGACTGTGATGGTTGCACAACACTGAGAATGTAGTAATGCCACTTAGATATGATAAATTTCTTGTTAGGTATACTTTACCACAATTAGAAAAAAGGGAAAAGAACCTTGGAGGAGGATCTGGCAAGAAACAGTCTGTGAAAGTAGTGACCATGTGCGATCCATTAGGCTGAACTCAAGACTACTGATCCCAAATCCTTCCCTGTGAGGCTTTGGGGAATTAGGCGTTGGGGTGATAAGGGAAAAGAAGTAGGGATGCACTCAGCCAAGCCCTAGTAACCACAGCACCTACCCAGGGAACTGGGGAAGGAAGCAGTGCCCACGGTTCACAAGCAAGAAAGACACAGCTGCCCCTGGGGAAAACAGAAAGGCAGAGCGTCGACCAGGGCACGGGGGTGGGTGTGAGGGCCTTACCCAACGAGGATGTAAGTGCAAGGTTCTCCAGCATCACATCGTGCTACAGACGTCTCTGAGCCTCATTAAGGAGATCCCATTCCTCCCAGGAGAAATATAGGGCCACATCCTCAAGGGTCACACTTCCCTGCCAAGATAGAGACAACGAAACCATGAATGGCCTCACTCCTGCAGACCCACAATCTATCTCACCACACATCTACCCCATGTCCATTCTCCTCCCAAGATCCCCAAATCAGAGAAGATACCAGACCCTGATGCCATTGGTGTCTGATCTCTCCTCACACTCCCATTAATCACTGTGTTCACCCTGTTTTCCACTCTGCAACCAGGTGGAGCCTGTTAAGACCTAGATAAGATCACCTCCCTCCTCTGATCTAGAGCTCCCATGGTCTCCAGAATAGATGCCTAACTTCATAGGCAGTGGTTCCAAGCCTTACTTCTGCCCCCCGTCCCATCCCCATCCCCATCCCTATCCCCATTCCCACAGTTTGCTCTCACCAGAAAGAAAAGGGACCTGCAATTCCCTGAACCAGCTCCGCCTCACCTCCAGCAGTTCCACTTACTGGTACCTGTTCTTGTGATAAGCTTCCACACCTCTTCCCATTGATGGCCCCAAAGGGGAACCACAACACATAACCCCTGGCCTAGACTCAGGACCCTGAGCTTGGGGATCCTCTGGGGTCCTCAATCCCAAGGGCTGGGAGAGCAGCAGGTGAAGAGTCTCATGACACCACAAATCTGGAGAAAATATGGGATAGGACTAGTGAAGGACTGGGACAACCTTCCACTTACCTGTCCACAAGCACTTCTGCAGCCACGGAAACCTGTGGGAAGAGGCAGGTCTTAGAGGGATGTGACCATGGCCGTGCTCCACGGGCTCTGGCCTTCCCCCTACTCTTGCCAGGCCCCAGAGCCAGGTAACCTCGGGTGGACTGTCTAATCTCTGTGCTGCCCCTTGCCCGTTGTGTGTCCTTGGAATACAACTCAACTTTCCTCTGCCTCAATGTTTTCCTCACCCACTATAGTCTGATCTTCTGCTAAACTATCTTTGCCGGATTTTTCAAAGCCTCACTCAGATCATGTTTCTTTTTTGCTCAAAATTCTCCACGGCTCCCGGGGCCCTGAGGAGGAGGACTCAGCCCGCCACTGCAGGTGTGACTCTACCCAAACTGTGTTCCCTGAAACCAACATGGACCCCAGTTTTCTCCGATGTTCCCGGCTCAGTCACCCCTCCAGGCCTTTCCCCCACCGGGCCCTCCCCTGGGACACTCTCCCACACTCGTCACCCGGCTGTCAGAAACAGGCCCCCTCCCCGTCCCGGACACCGGGGCCTGGGCTGCCGGCCCATGAGCGGCGCCCGCACTCGGGACTCTAGGGCCGGGCTGGGCTGAGGGCGGGGAGGGCGTGGAGCACGAGCACTGACCTGAGCCGGCTCCCTCCGCGCGGCCGCCGCCATCGGACTCTGGGGGCGGAGCGGGGCCGGGAGCGGCGGGAAAGGAGGGGACCCGGGCACGGCGGTCCTGTCCCGGCCCTGGCGCGGGTTCCGCGGGCGACGTCACCGAGCCTCAGAGCTGCCCCCTGCAGCGGGGACGGCGCCTCCCCTGAAGCCTCCTCGGTCCCGTCACCTCAGCGCCCCGACACAGCAGGGCTCCAGAACGTGACGTAAACACCCCCAGAGAGCGCGCAAAAGGACCGCGTCAACAACAACGCCGGAAGTCCCGCCCGACCTCTGTGCTCAAACGGAAATGCCTTTTTTGTGAACCTTCATTGGCTCAGCGACGCCATCTTTCGTGGCAGAGCATTCAAGGTAATGTAGTGCCGACGATCCAAGGCCGCAATAAGGGGGTTCGGCACCTAACTCCAGGAGAAAAGGTCAAGATCCACCGCTTCCAGCGTTCAGAAACGGCGTTTCCCTCTCCAAGGGCGTAGGAGGGTTCACCCCCTTCTTAAAGGGCCCTATGCGATTTCTGGAGACTGCTTTCTGCAACTGATCATGGAAGCCATGAATTAGAGTGACGAATCTTTCCTAAGATGCCATGGGAAGCAAAGCAAATTTGCCCAAAGCTCACGTGCCATTTTTTACCCTAATGCTGCTGTAACCTCAGGACATCCAGGACCAGTTCAACTGACTCCATCTTATCAACAGAGTAATTAAGAAATTGTCTTTCAGAACATTTGCGAAGTCATGTAGCCAGAGCATGCACAGAAGAAAGCTTGACCTGAAATGACTGCAGAACCCAAGATTCTCCTCCCCATGGAACTGAAGGACTGGGATGTGACTGGAATTTAAAAGTCAGGCTCTTATCAGAAGCAAGGGATCTGTCATTCAGGAAGATCTGGTGTTAGAATTCCTTCCCCATGTTACCATAAGTGTTTAGAACCTCAACAAAAATGTTTAGAACCTCATCATAAATGTTTAGAACCTTACCATAAATACTTGAGGCCCACCAATCAAAACTTGTCCCGCCAGTGCTTCCATGTGCCAGCCTGTTCTCCATAACCTCTTAAATTTTGCCCCAAATCCTGAATCAAGGAGACTGATGTGAGGGCACACACCCCCTGTCTGCCTGCAGATTGATCTCACAGAATAAAGCTTGTTTCTTTTCCCAAAGGCTGATGCTGTAATTAACTGGCTTTTTCATGCCCATTGAACAAGAGAACCCCAATTTTGTGCAGTAATACTGTTCCCTCAGAGGCACAGAAGGTTTGGGACTATACAAAAATTGCAATGTTTGCAGAGCCCAAATATGTTTATAACCCACCCCACACAGTGAACAAAACCCCCAAGAAAGAGAGGACTTAAACAATAGGGCCTTTCTTATTCTACAACCAAATCAATCTGTGGCAGGTAGTTCTTGGCTTGGTGACTTGGGAACTGGAAAAACTCTTCATAAATATCATGTGACATCAACATGTCCCTGAAAAGGTAGTCCCTCTTGCAAGGTGCCAGTAGAGTTCGTTAGGTATCCTCTAGGACAAACCTGAGGGAGGTCCATGGCACAACTAGTCAGAGAGAAGGGACTGTAGACCCCCTAAGACCTCAAGCTACACCTAATTTGTTCCAATACCTGAGAGAACAGAGGTCAGCTTCCCTGCGCACATTGGAGTGGTGACTGCTGCACACTGTGTGGACCTGCCAAGTGGTAGGGGTGAAATGTCTTCGACAACAGAAACTGGTAGTGACATAAATCTGGGAAGGGCCCTGGGCAGGGTAGAAAGTGCAACACAGCCACACATGCTTCCCACATAAATTAAACTTACGGGAAATCTACCCAGAATGTTTGGATGTATGAGATTCAAATCAGACTGATGGTTAGTCATGGCAGCTTTGCTCCATTTTTTTTATTGTGCAATTTTTGTTGTACATTATTCTTTGTCAGTCACCATATAAGTGCATCCCTCCACCCCTTGTGCCCACCCCCCAGCCCCCTAGCCCCTGATAACCACCAAACACTTCTATCTGTCCGTGTGTTGGTTTATCTTCCACATATGAGTGAAATCATGCACTGTTTGTCTTTCTCTTTCTGGCTTATTTCGCTTAACAATACCTCCAGGTCCATCAATGTTGTTGCAAATGGGATTATTTTGTCTTTTTTTATGGCTGAGTAGTATCCCATGGTATATATATACCACATCTTCTTTATCCAATCATCAGTTGAGGGGCACATGGGTTGTTTCCATGTCTTGGCCATAGTGAATAATGCTGCAATGAACATAGCCTCTTTGGATTGTTGATTTCAGGTTCTTTGGGTAGATACCCAGTAGTGGGATAGATGGATCATAAGGTATTTCTATTTTTAATTTTTTGAGGGATCTCCATACTGTTTTCCATAGAGGCAGCACCAGTTTGGATTCCCACCAGCAGTGGATTAGGGTTCTCATTTCTCCACAGCCTCTCCAGTATTTGTTATTTTTCATCCTGGTGATTATAGCCATTCTAATGGGTGTAAGATGATATCTTAGTGTGGTTTTTATTTGCATTGCCCTGATGATTATTGATGTTGAGTATCTTTTCATGTGCCTATTGGCCATCTGTATATCTTCTTTGGAGAAGTATCCATTTCCTCTGCCCATTTTTTGATTGGGTTGTTTTTTTGTTCAGTTGTGTGAGTTCCTTATATATTATGGAGATTAATCTCTTGTCAGATATATGGTTTACAAATATTTTTTCCCGGCTGGGGGGTTCCCTATTCATTTTGATCCTGGTTTCATTTGCCTTGTAGAAGCTCTTTAATCTGAAGTCTCACTTGTTTATTTTTTCTTTTGTTTCCCTTCTCTGAGTAGACATGGAATTCAAAAAGATCCTTTTATGGCTGATGATGAGTAGTGTACTACCTATATTTTCCTCCAGGAGGTTTATAGTTTCAGGTCTCACCTTCAGGTCTTTGATCCATTTTGAGTTAATTTTTGTGTATGGTGAAAGAAGACGGTCTACTTTCATTCTTTTGCAAGTGGCTGTCCAGTTTTCCCAGCACCATTTATTGAAGAGACTTTCCTTTCTCCACTGTATGTCTTCAGCTCTTTTGTCAAAGATTAGCTGCCCATAGATGTGAGGTTTTATTTCTGCGCTTTCAATTCTGTTCCATTGATCTGTGTGTCTGTTTTTGTACCAGTACCATGCTGTTGTGATTACTATTGCTTTGTAGTATGTTTTGAAGTCAGGGATTGTGATGCCTCAAGCTTTGTTCTTCTTTCTCAGGATTGCTTTAGCTATTTGGGGTCTTTTGTTGCCCCATATGAATGTTGGTATTCTGTGTTCTATTTCTGTGAAGAACGTCCTTGGGATTCTGATTGGGATTGCATTGAATCTGTAGATTGCTTTAGGTAGTATGGACGTTTTAACTATGTTTATTCTTCCAATCCAAGGGCATGGAATATTTTTCCATTTCTCTATGTCAACATTGATTTCACTCAGTAATGTCTTATAGTTTTCATTGTATAGGTTTTTCACTTCCTTGGTTGAATTTACTCCTAGATATTTTATTCTTTTTGTTGCAATCGTAAATGGGATTGTCTTCTTGAGTTCTCTTTCTTTTAGTTCGTTGTTGGTATATAGAAATGCAACTGATTTCTGTAAGTTGATTTTATACCCTGCAACTTGGCTGTAGTTGTTGATTATTTCTAATAGTTTTCCAGTGGATTCTTTAGCATTTTCTATATATAAGATCACGTCATCTGCAAACAGCAAGAGTTTCACTTCTTCATTGCCTATTTGGATTCCTTTTATTCCTTTTTCTTGCCTAATTGCTCTGGCCAGAACCTCCAGTACTATGTTGAATAAGACTGGCGAGAGTGGGCACCCTTGTCTTGTTCCTGTTGTCATAGGGACGGCTTTCAGTTTTTCCACATTGAGTATGATGTTGGCTGTGGGTTTGTCATATATGGCCGTTTATTATGTTAAGGTACTTTCCTTCTATAACCATTTTGTTGAGATTTTTTATCATAAATCAATGTTGGATCTTGTCAAATGCCTTCTCTGCGTCTACTGACATGATCATGTGGTTTTTATTCCTCATTTTGTTAATGTGGTGTATCTCATTGATTGATTTGCGGATGTAGAACCATCCCTGTGTCCCTAGTATAAATCACTTTTGATCATGGCATATGATCTTTTTAACATATTGCTGTATTCGAATTGCCAATATTTTGTTGCGGATTTTTCCATCTATGTTCATCAGGGATATTGGTCTGTAGTTTTCCTTCTTAGTATTGTTTTTGTCTGGCTTTAGTATCAGGGTGATGTTGGCCTCGTAGAATGTGTTAGGAAGCATTCCATCTTCCTCCGCTCTTTGAAATAGTTTGAGAAGGATAGTATTAAGTCTTTGTTGAATGTTTGGTAAAATTCTCCAGAGAAGCCATCTGGTCCTGGACTATTCTTTTTTGGGAGGTTTTTGATTACTGTTTCGATCTCTTTACTTTTGATTGGTCTATTCAGGTTCTCTATTTCTTCTTGATTCAGTTTTGGGAGGTTGTATGAGTCTAAGAATTTCTCCATTTCTTCTAGATTGTCCAATTGGTTAGCATATAGTTTTTCATAGTATTCTCTTATAATCTTTTGTATTTCTGTGGTATCTGTTGGAATTTCTCCTCTTTAATTTCTAATTTTATTTATTTGAGCCTTCTCTCTTTTTTTCTTGGTGAGTCTGGCTAAGGGTTTGGCAATTTTGTTTATCTTCTCAAAGAACCAGCTCTTTGTTTCATTGATCTTTTCTACTGTTTTTTAATTTCAATTTCATTTATTTCTACTCTGAGTTTTATTACTTCCCTCCTTCTGCTGACTTTAGGCTTCACTTTTTCTTCTTTTTATAATTCTGTTAGGCATAGTTTGAGGTTGCTTATTTGGGCTTTTTCTTGTTTGTTAAGGTGGGCTGTATTGCTATGAGTTTCCCTCTCAGGACTGCTTTTGCTGCATCCCATGTGAGTTGGTATGGTGTATTTTCATTTTCATTTGTCTCCAGATATGATGTGATTCCTCCTTTAATTTCATCAATGATCCATTGGGTGTTTAGTAGCATTTTGTTGAGTCAACACAGTTTTGTCACTTTCCCAATTTTTTTCTTGTAGTTGATTTCTAGCTTCATGGCATTATGGTTGGAAAAGATGCTTGTTATGATTTGAATCTTCTTGAATTTATATAAGCATGCCTTGTTTCCCAACATATGGTCTATTCTTGAGAATGTTCCATGCGTGCTTGAGAAGAACGTGTAATCTGCTGTGTTTGGAGGGAGTGCTCTCTATATATGTATTAAGTCCATCCCATCAAGTATTTTGTTTAAGTCCACTATTTCCTTATTGATTTTCTGACTGGATGATCTGTCCATTGATGAGAGTGTGGTGTTAATATCCCCTACTATTATTGTGTTGTTAATATCTCCTTTTAGGTTTGTTAATAGTTGCTTTATGTACCTTGGTGCTCCTGTATTGGGTGCATATATGTTTAAAAGTGATACGTCTTCTTGGTGAAGTGTCCCTTTTATCATTATATATTGCCCCTCTTTGTGTCTCATTACCTGTTTTATCTTGAAGTCAACATTGTCTGATATGAGTATGGTAATACCTGCTTTCTTTTGTTTGCCATTAGCTTGGAGTATTGTCTTCCATCCTTTCACTCTGAGCCTGTGTTTGTCTTTAGAGCTGAGATACGTTTCCTGGAGGCAGCATATTGTTGGTTCTTGTTTTTTAATCCATCCCACCACTCTGTGTCTTTTGATTGGAGAGTTCAGTCCATTTACATTTAGGGTAATTATTAATATATGGGGGCTTGTTTTTGTTATTTTATTGCTCTTTTTCCGGTCCTTTTACATTTATTTCTCATCCCCTGTGCTTCGGACTACCAATTCAGTTTGGTAGTTCTGTATGGGGGTTCTCTTGGTTTTCTCTTTCTTTATCATGTGTGATTCTGTTCTGATTATTTGGTTGGTGGTTACCATGAGGTTTGTATAAAAAATCTCGAGGATGTGATAGTCCATTTTTTGATGGCCTCTTATTCCCTTAGACTAAGTTGATTCGATCCCTTTCCTCTTCCCCTTCTAAGTTACTGTTGTCACATCTTATTCCTTCTTGTGTTGTGAGTTCGTGTTTAACATGATGAGGTTATATTTATGCTTGGTGCTTACCTTCCCTTGATCTTTCATTTTATAATTAACTGTTTGCTAATCTATTTAGACAGAGGACTGCAATTTTTCTGGTTTTGTCGAACTATTTTCCTCCTCTTTCAAAACTTTGAATCCCCTTTCTCTTTTTTTCCTCAGGGATGAGGACCTTCTTGATCACTTCTTGTAGTGGGGGTCTTGTGGCAATGAACTCCTTTAGCTTTTGTTTATCTGAGATAGTTATTATTTCTCCATCATATCTGAAGGATATTTTTGCTGGATAGAGTATTCTTGGCTGAAAGTTTTTGTCCTTCAGAAATTTGTATATATTGTTCCTCTCTCTCCTAGCCTGTAAAGTTTCTGTGGAGAAATTGGCTGAGAGCCTGATAGGAAATCCTTTGTATGTTATTTATTTATTTATTTTTTTGTCTAGCTGCCCTTAATATTTTTTCTTTGTCATTGACTTTTGCCAGCTTTAGTAGTATATGCTTTGGAGAGGCTCTTTTCGTGTTGATCTATTTAGGAGATCTATTTATTTCATTCACTGGTATTTCCAGCTCCTTCCCCAGGTTTGGGAAGTTCTCAGATATTATTTCTTTGAACAAGTTCTCTGCTCCTTTTTCCCTCACTTCTCCCTCTGGAACACCTATAATCCTTATGTTGGATTTCCTAATTGAGTGGGATATTTCTCAGAGAGTTTCTTCATTTATTTTTAGTCTTAGTTCTTTCCTCCTCCATCTGGAGCATTTCTGCATTGCTGTCCTCAATATTGCTAATTCTTTCCTCCATATTGTCAGCTCTGATGCTTAAGGCTTCCAGATTTGTCTTTATCTCCTCTAGTGTGTTTTTCATCTCTAAGATTTCTTTTTTTGTGTGTGTGTGTGAGGAAGATCAGCCCTGAGCTAACATTCATGCCAATCCTTCTCTTTTTGCTGAGGAAGACTGGCCCTGGACTAATATCTGTGCCCATCTTCCTCCACTTTATATGGGACACCGCCACAGCATGGCCCAACAAGCAGTGCATCGGTGCACACTCAGGATTCGAACCCGGGCTGCCAGCAGCAGAACATGCACACTTAACCGCTACGCCACCAGGCCGGACCCTCATCTCTAAGATTTCTGATAGGGTTTTTTTTATAGTTTCAATCTCTTTTGTGAAGAAACTCCTGATTTCATTGAATTGTCTGTCTGTATTTTCTTGTATTTCATTAAGCTTTTTTATGATGGCTATTTTGAATTCTCTGTCATTAAGGTTATACATTTCTATGCTTTCTGGGTTGACGTCTGGGTGCTTGTCATTTTCCTTTTGGTATGGAGATTTAATATATTTTTGCATAGTGCCTGTGGATTTTGGCTTACTTTTCCTCATAGTGAAAATATATGGTCACAGTTTCCTCTTGCTGCTGCTGGGTGGGGGTCAAGAGCTGTGTATTCTGGCCTGCCTCAATTCGCAGGCACTCTCATCGGCCCTTGGCTGATTTGAGGCACGGCTGAGTGGAGGTTGTTGGAGGTGAAGCATGGGAACAACTGGAGCTGGGGCATGAGAA
The DNA here is from genome assembly GCF_020826845.1 of Diceros bicornis minor. NCBI lineage: Eukaryota > Metazoa > Chordata > Mammalia > Perissodactyla > Rhinocerotidae > Diceros > Diceros bicornis. The sequence continues at coordinate 36,959,353 of NC_080773.1, forward strand.
CAGCTGGGACTGGAGCGCAGCAAGGCCAAAGCAGATGGGGCTCGGGTGTGGGTGGGTTGAAGCAGCTGCAGCTGAAGTGCAGCTGAGCTGAAGAAGCAGGAGCTGGAGTGCTGCTGGGCCAAAAAAGGAGGAGCTGGAGCACCACTGGGCTAAAGAAGCTGGAGCTGGAGTATGGTGGGTCAAAGTTGCTGGCACCAAGTCAGCTGAAGCCTGAGCACAGGCCAAGCTGAAGCAGCTGGAACTTGGGGTTGTGGTCAAGCTGAAGGAGCTGGGGGCAGGGCACAGTCGAGCCAAAGGTGCTGCGGCCATGGCACCGTGGAGCCAAGGCAGCTGGGGCCATGGCTTAGTCCAGCCAGAGCAGCTGGCACTGTGGCACAGTGGGGCCTGAGCTGCCGCTGCCTCTGGTGCAGAGGCGAAAGGTCACCCTGCTGCTGGTTGGGCCCGGGCAGCAGGGGGCCCCTGCCTGTGGGGGCGGGGTACAGCCATGCTGCCCCTGCTGGTGGGGCCCAGGTGCCTGGGGGCAGCTGCCTCTGTGGATGGGGCTGAGCTGAAGCACTACTGTGCTGAAGCACCAGTCGAGTGGGCCAGGTGGGAAAGGGGTGCTTACTTTCACCTTCTGGATCTCAGAGGTGTCTCACCTCACTGTTGCTCTCTGCTCTTCTGATGGGCTAGCTTTTTGAAAGTACCCTCACAACAGTTCCACTCCTTCCATAGAGGGATCCCCACAGGTGATCTCGTGAGGGGTCTTGGAGACCACCATTTTTAATGCAGTGAGCCGCCCCTTCCCCCGCTCTGAGAGCCACGTGGTCTCAGTCTCTGTTTCGCAGTACTTGGGGAGGGAAGGGAGCTCCACTTATCTCCTTCCACTTACTCTGGGGATTCCAGCACCTCAGTCCTCAGGTGTACAGCTGCCTGGGTGGCTCAGACATCCCCTGTTTTGTGTGAATAGCTTCTGTTGGAATACGAATGTCCTTTTTGTTGTGTCTTAGAGGGAGAGAGTTCAATGGGGGGATCTCACTCCACCATGATGCTGATGTTCAGCGGCTTTGCTTCATTTTTGTTATGAACAATGAAATTGCACATTTCTGGGCCAGCCCCGTGGCTTAGTGGTTAAGTGCGCGCGCTCCGCTGCTGGCGGCCCGGGTTCGGATCCCAGGCGTGCATGGATGCACCGCTTCTCCAGCCATGCTGAGGCCGCGTCCCACATACAGCAACTAGAAGGATGTGCAGATATGACATACAACTATCTACTGGGGCTTTGGGGGGAAATAAATAAATAAATAAAATCTTAAAAAAAAAAAAAGAAATTGCACATTTCTTGCACAACTAAGGTCTTTCTCCAGTGTGAAGTCTCCAATGAAATTGAAGCTGGAGCTATAGCTAAAAGATTTCCCATTGTGGAAAATAATCAAAGAAATCTTACCTAAATTGGAGCCAGGAAGGCCTGTAGGGGGAGCTCTCACACACTATCACCCATGGTCAATTACACTAGATTGGAAGAGACACACTCTTGCATCTTTGAAAGGAAGCAAAACTACTTTACTACTGAAAGATTTCTCTCCCCACCCAGCAACAGCCCAGCCAATGAGAAATGCTGCAGCTCAGTGAAGCCCTTGCTGCCCTGAAATGTTACTTTCTTCCAATGGACTATCCTTTAGAACAGCCAATCCCTACTCCCAATTTTTCTCTATAAAATGAACTCACCTCTTTTGTTTTCCAAATTTGCCTGTGGTTCACCATAGCATGCACACCCTGAATTGCAATTCTTTTGGCTATTTGCGAATAAACTCATTTTGAGGGTAAAATAACAGGCGAATTTGCTTTTCACATTATAAGAAATTGCACATTCCCTGCATAACTAAGGTCTGTCTCCAGTTTGAAGTCTCCAAAGATAATTGAGGGTGGAGGTATAGCTAAAAGATTTCCCACATTCACTACACTCATAAGGCCTTTCTCCAGTGTGGACACCCTGGTCCTGAACAGGAGTCTGTTTGCAGCTCAACGCTTTCTTGCATTCCCTCCAGTTCTGATGACATTTTCTGTCAACCTCATATTCGGTGATTTTGTTTGGCCTCTCCCTAGTATGAGTCATCTGCTTATGGAGATATCCCAAGGTGGCCAGGATGTCCTTCCCAGCCTCCACACAGGTAAAGGGCTTCCTGGACACATGGAATTTGAAGCTCTTCACAAATGAGATCCTGTACATGTAGCTTCTGAAGTGTTTCACTAATGTGCTGCTCCTGGTGACATTGAAGGTTTCACTGAAGTAAAATTGCTTGGTACATGCTTCTCTCTTGTAAACAGTTTCTACCCACGACATTTTGCATGGTGCTCAGCCAAGTGCAAGATGGGGACACACATCTCACAGGGGTAGACCTTTGGATAAAGGGACCTGCCTTGGGACTCCTGACCTGTGTCACTCCTTCTACAGAAACACTCTGTTCAGAAAGCATCTGTTTGTTCCCTGCTCTGGGCCAACAACCTGAAAGCGAAGAAATTACAGTGAACTACATGTTAATGTTGTTGGAAGGAATAAGTCTACACTGACTCATTGAATTACATCCAACTGAATTACTCCATTGAATTGCATCCAGGAATGAGTCTATGGGGTGTTTTTCAAGAAGTGGGAGTGGGAGTCTGGTTGTGTATTACTGGGCCTATAACGTCACAGAATGTTAGAAGCCTCACCAGGGGAAGGGCACAAGGACAGGGTGTGGCACAGAGAGACAAGACAGGTCTACAACTCCTTCCTCCACCAAAGGCTTTCACAGGAACTTGTGTGCTGGTGACATGTAAGGCTGTCCAGAGACGTGTCAAACGCAGAAAAATTCAATTGCAACAAAGTAGCAGGAGTTCAAGGCCAATTTAAGGATATGTTCTCACCTCACGGCACAACATATGAGGGCCAATGGTGGAGAGTCCTGCAGAAGGAGTGGTGAGAGAAACGGATCAGATATGGAGTCCATAGTGGTGGAGATTATCCCTGGGCTGGAAGTCACAGAGGAAATGATGAGTAGGAGATTTGACAAGTCATCAAAGTGTCAATATGGGGAACAAAAGGTAGAAATGTGGTGTGGCCACTGGCAGTGTCGCCAAACTAGTTGAACAGGACAGGCTCCTGGTATGATCTGAACACAGGCCTGACATCACACCCTCCCCAGCTGCCACTCTTCAAGGCTGGGCCCCCCTGAGCCCACCCTGCCATGGCTGGAGTCGTGTCCATCCTGTGAAGCACAGAGGACTCCTCCCCCTTTAAGGTCTAGTTGGGCAACTACAGGGAACATGGAGGACACAAGTACTGACGGAAAAACCAAACAGGTGAGTGGCCAGCACTGACCCAGAGCAACTCATCACACAACAGACCACAGGAAAGAGATCTAAACACGACAAAGAGAACCATGCAGGAGGTCTTGAAAAACAGCTCACGGCCCAGGGAGTAGACACCATGAGAATGTGTGTACTTCCTCCCACAAACCAGCATAAGGAAATGTCAGCTAAAGGAAGGGAGAACACCTGGGATGCAGAGGTGCCATGGATCTGGACACAGTCAGTGGTCCGGGAGAGGAAAGCAAGGTTGGCTCCATTAGGCTCACTGTAAACTTCTGATCCAGAATCTTTCCCTATGGGGCTTCTGGGCAGCAGAGGTTGGGCTGCAGGGGAGGGAAGAGGCCAGTGCAAACAATCTGTCAACCACAGCACTAGCCCAGGGAAATGGGGAAGGAAGCAGTGCCCACGGTCCTGATGTGAGATTGACAGAGCACCCCCTGGGGAAATCAGGGTGGGGGAAGGGGGGATGCAAAGCCTAGACCAGGTCACTGGGGGAGGGTGTGAGTGCCTTGCCCAGTGAGGATATGAGGATATAGGTGACAAGTTCTTCAGAGTCACCTCTTGCTACAGGTGTCTCTGAGCCTCATCAAGGAACGCCGCTCCTGCCAGAAATACACTTGTGTCCTCACATGTCATAGCACCCTGTCATTATGGGGACAGATGAGATGAGAAGCAACCTCTCTGAGGACCCACATCCATACTCACCTTTCTCCAGAGCTCCATATCTCAGAGGAGATGCCAGTCCTTGGTGCCACTGATGCCCATGCTCTCCTTGTGGTCCCATTAACACCCTGCTCAGTCCTCAGCAACAGGCAGGTGGGCAGATAGACGCCACCAAAGCAGTTGGCCTGGACTGCAGGGCCCAACTACTCCAGCCAAGCAATAGCCCTGGGGCCCCCAAGATCATGACTCCCAGACACAAGGCAACCTGGCTTCACAATTCCACTTCAGTCCCCAAAAGCAAGGCCCTGGGGCCATAATGTCATACTTCCTCTTGATGTGCACATCACTCTGTAGACCATATCTCTCCCACATGTCCAGACCCCAGAGTCACCCTCCAACAGCCACCACACCTCCCCACCCCACACCATAGGCATCTCCCTGGACTCACCTATGGACTTGGCACATGGCATCCAGAGAGTGCTTGACAAATTCAAACACAATCCAGCACCCGCAGACCTCTGATGGATCCCGCAGCCAGGGAAAGCCCAAATGCTGCTTTGAAGGTTTCTTTGTCTGCCTCTGATCCTTTCTCCAGTATTAGCCACCCAGAACCACATGTGAGTTTGAGACACCCATGACCTTCTTCCACTTCTGTGCTATACTTGCTCTCCCCTCAGCAGCCACAACCCACCACTCTCCACCAAACCTTCATTTAAATCCCACCCCCATTAATCTCTGTGTCAGACACAGTGCCTCTCACAGATGACGACCTATGCCCCTGACGTTATCCACCAGCAAGACTGAGACACCTCAGACCCCAACAAAGCTCGCCACACAATTCTGTTGATTCCATACAGTAGTGAATAACAGCAGCCTAGACTCAGTGTCATTTTGTCGCAATTAGTCCTATGCTTCTGCGTCCATCTCATGTCCATTCACCCCATGGAAGCATTGGTCACGTGCTAGACCATCCTCCCCACTCACCTACCCCTTTCATGATGACTAATCTTCCTCATCTCTTTTTGTCCCACCTCCCTCAATCATGTGCCCAATCAAGAGACCCAGTCCTGGACACCACCTAATTCTTCGTGACCTAGTAATAGCATTACCACCATGATGTAAATTCCACCTCCTAAATGTGATCCAGAGCTCCACCCTGGCCCACTCTGTAGCCACCACTTGTGGATGTCTCCATCCTGAACCCCTCTACAGATTTCCAGACCTGTATGTCCAGCTGCCCACTTCATGACTTCACTGATAGTTCTCTAAAACATCTCAGACTCTTCACAGGGCCAAAACAAAACTCATGATATTTTCAGTGTACATTAGTCTACCACCAACTTCCTATCCCAGTTGATGGAGCTTCCATCCCTTCAGCTGCTAGGACCAAAAACCCTTAGGTCATCCTTGACTCCTCCCCTTATCTCGCTCATCTAAAATGTCCAAGAATCCACAAGGCCCTTCTAAAACAATGGACCCAGAATTCAAAGGCTTCTCCCATCTCCACAGCTACCACTCTGATCCCTCAACACTTACCTGAACTATTGCAATGGCCTCCACCTGGGCTCCCTGCCTGCTCCCTTAACCCCATTCATAATCTGCTCTCCACTATGCAGGGTGTGACTCAGACTGTTACTCTATCAAAGGCAGAACCTACAACACATGTGAAGAAAAAAAAATGTCATCCTGAGAGTTTCAAAAATCAATTCCCAAAGTGGAGCTTTGTTTACGCTTACACAAATTAGACTTAAGTTTTGGATTCCAACAGCCACGAGGCACCATCATAGGCATAAAAAAAATCCTCACATCACATGTGTGCTTCTGAAAAATGCAATAAACGAAAAACAGATAATTTTGAGAATCTTGAATTAGGCCAGATTTCAAAGTCAATATTTGTGAAAACAATGAAAAGATTCAACATTTCAAAGTAATGGCATCCTGGGGCCAGCCTGGTGGCATAGTGTTTAAGTTTGCTCACTACACTTCGGCGGCCCAGGGTCGCAGGTTCTGATGCCAGCACGGACTGGTGCACCGCTCATTAAGCCATGCTGTGGCAGCCGCCCCACATAAAATAGACGAAGATGGGCACAGATGTTAGCTCAGGGCCAATCTTCCTCAGTAAAAAGAGGAGGATTGGCAACAGATGTTAGCTCAGTGCTAATCTTTCTCACCAGAAAATTAAAAAAAAGAGAGCGTGCATTCTTCACTTTAATGGTTAAAGCAGATGTACAATGTGTGTTTGATATGCCTAAAGTCAGGCTTTTTAGTTCAAGCCAAATCAGTTTTGAACCTGAATACTTACTCCATATACCTCAATATGTGAAAATCTCGATAGTATATATTTCCACTTGTGTGCCTTTTCATATCTGCTCATCTCTTCTCATTAAAGCTTAGTGAAAAAATGACACCCTGTGTGAAGTTCTGTGGTTGCAGCTGTGGACAGAACAGACACTGAGCCTTTGCTCCCACGGACCTCCCATGCTGGAGAAAGAGGCAAGTGTGATGAAGCTGGTGCCTGCCCTCCATTCTCCCTGAGGACATCTCACTTATCCTCCAAGGTCACCACTGAGAACCCTTCTCTGTTGCCCAAGGCTTCACTAACACTTGCTCTGCCCTCAATGCTCCCATAACATCCCAATCGCCATCATTTAGTGCAGCAGCATGCTATGATTATTTTCGTCTTCCTACCCAACTGGTCCTTGGGCCATGCATCACAGCCTCCCCGTTGCCACAGAGCTCCGGGAGGTGTATGTGGTATATGAAGGAAGACAGCACTCTTTGCTATTCCTCCCATTGAAAAGTGAGCCTTGGGCCAGCCCCATGGCTTAGGGGTTAAGTGCTCACACTCCGCTGCTGGCAGCTTGGGTTCAGATCCCTGGCATACACTGACACATCGCTTCTCCAGCCATGCTGAGGCTGCGTCCCACATACAGCAACTGGAAGGATGTGCAGCTATGACATACAACTATCTACTGGGGCTTTGGGGGAAAAAAATAAAATTAAATTAAAAAAGAAAAGTGAGTCTATTTGATCTTACTCTGAAACTCGATGACTTGACAAAAATAATTGGCGGATGTAATTTGCTTTTTTAAAAATTTCTGAGAACAAGACAGAGTTTGTAGCTTCTGCATGGGTCTCTTGATACACCCTGGGCTGCCATGTAAGAAGTGTACCCATGTGTAAGTGCCCTGGTTGCAAGTTCCCACTGAGCCCAACCTTCCAGCCATCTGTAAAAAGGCACAGCAGGGGCCAACCCTGTGGTGTAGCAGTTAAGTGCTCACATTCCACTTTGGCGGCCCGGGGTTCGCAGGTTCGGATCCCGGGCACACACTGATGCACCGCTTGTCAGGCCATGCTGTGGCAGCGTCCCATATAAAGTAGAGGAAGATAGGCAGGATGTTAGCCCAGGGCCAATGTTCCTCAGCGAAAAGAGGAGGATTGGCGTTGGATGTTAGCTCAGGGCTAGAATTTCTCACAAAAAAAAAAAAAAAGGAAAAAAAAAGAAGGCACAGCAATGTGAGTGAGGTCATCCCAGACCCTCTAAACCAACCCACACACCACCCGAGCATCGCCAAGTGATTTCCATTGATGCCACGTGGAAGAGCAGACTCACCCAGCTGAGCCCTGTTTGATTTTCTGATCCCCAAATTGTGAGAGTTAACAAATTGTTTGATATTTTAAACCACTTACCTTTGGTACCATGTTTTTATGCAACAACAGACAACTGCAAAAGTAATAAATTCTTTTCACCGACCTAATTACTAACCTCCTCCAAAGACAAGTGGAGGTCCCACCCTCTTCTTTGTAACTTCTTTCACAGACTCATTATTCCCTCGGGGGATGTGTCATGGTCCAATGAGCTCACAGAAAATGAAGAACTTACCTAAGAGGTGAGGTTCTTTCCTTGAGAATGCAAGAGAAAAGAAAAATTATAACTTAGATAAATGAAGACATGTGAACTCTCCTGGATCTTTTCAGTGCCCCATTAGGCTTCAACATCCTTGAATATATTCAGGAGTCTCTGTCTCTTAGCCATTGAAGAGACCAGCCCTGGGGCCAGGTAACTTATCCTCACAATTCACACTATTGGACAAGCCAACCAGCAGATCAGGCTTTATGGTCACCTGGAGGTGAGAGTGAACAGTGCTCTGTGGCTGCTGACCAGGGCCTGTCTTTGGAGGGATGTGACCATGTTCTCTCAGGGAAGGCAGACACAGCCTTCATCTGGGAGGCAGGAGTGTGAAGCAAAATCTGCATTCTGGCCTCAGGCCTGACACTTCCAATTGGGGGAGGGTATCAAAATTGGTCACCTCAAAATATGTCCCCTTACTTCGATTTTTGAACTCCCCCCAACTAACTGCCTAAAAGAATTTAAGATAGGGCCGGCTACGTGGCTTAGCGGTTAAGTGCACGTGCTCTGCTATCGGTGGCCCAGGTTCGGATCCAGGGCGCACACCGACACACCACTTCACCAGCCATGCTGAGGCCGCATCCCACATACAGCAACTAGAAGGAGGTGCAACTACGACATACAACTATCTACTGGGTCTTTGGGGCAAAAAAAGGAGGAGGATTGGCAATATATGTTAGCTCAGAGCCGGTCTTCCTCAGCAAAAAGAGGAGGATTAGCATGGATATTAGCTCAGGGGTGATCTTCCTCACAAAATAAATAAATTAATTAATTAATAAATTAAATAAATAAAACTGTTCAAAAAAAAAAAAAGAATTTAAGATAGAAGGCCTGTCCCCAGGGCAAGCCATCACCATAGATAACTCTGGGTATGGATAGACTGGGAGGGTCCTTTCTAAGCTCATTTTTATCAAAGGTCTGAAAACCAAGTAAAAGTAGAAGTTATCCTTTTTAAGAGACATTTCCATTTATAAGGGAAATCTCCATTTGTAAAGGTATTTCCCTCTTTGTACCAGGTAGAAGGGGCAATGACCTTATCTCTAGAAACTCTTATCAGTGCAGAAGGCAAGGACCTAAATCTGCATGTTAACCTTACGCTTGTTTACTGTGTTTCTGGTAATCTCCCATAGATGACTCCCCCCACACCCAACAGCCTCCTTTGTCTTCAGCTGAAGATAGTATTTAAAATGAGAACCTCTGCCATTTTGTTGAGTTACTCAGTTTCCCGGGGTCTCTCCCATGTATACACGTTATAAAGCTTTGTTTGATTTTCTCATGATATTTGGTCTCATGTCAATTTAATTTGTAGCCCAGCCAGAAAGGACCCAGAGTGGGTAGAGGATAGATCTTCCTCCCCTACATGTGACATTGGGTAAGTCTCTTCCCCTCTATCCCACACAGAGGTAGCCCTCTCTGTGACTGTGTCCCATTTTAGACAATCAGAAGGTTAGGCTGTTAATTCTGGTGACCATTTAAAGAAGCTAAGAGTTTTTTCCCACTTCATTGAAGTATGATTTAAAAACAATAAAGTGCACCCATTTGAAGTATACAATTCATTGAGTTTTGACAAATGTTTGCACTTGTGTAGCCACCACCATAATCAAAACAGAACTTTCTCATCTCCCTCAACATTTCTTGTATCCCACTGCCATCAGCGTCCCCCACAACACCAGCCCCAAACAACAAGTGATTTGATTTCCGTCTTTAGGTTTCTGTTACCTTTTCAAAAATGCTATATAAATGGAATATACACCATGTGTTTGGCTTATTTTACTGACAATGATGTTTTTAAGACGACTCTATCCTGTTGCATTTAGCAATAGTTAATTCCTTACTGTTGCTGAGTACGGACATAACACATTTTATCCATTTACCTGTTTCAGAAGATCAGGTGTGTCCACGTTTGACTAGTATAGAAGAAAGCTCCAGGCAGTGATCACATTTATTCACGTTCATTCAAGTAATGAATGAATGAATGACTAAATACTATGTGTTGGCCAGTTCCTAGTCACATATATAGAGACCTTAGACAACAACGGTGAGCTCTGTGCACATCAGGACACAGAGCTAGTGATTGCTAATCCTGGACAAGATTCCCCAACCACTTGGTTCAGTGACAATTATCACTGGCTCTGTGTTCACCAATAATGACGATTTCTTGTATTTTGCAGATGTTGCCTTGAGGTGACTCTGGCCACTCCAAGTGGCATGAGCTGGGAAAGACTGATGGCTGATAAAGAATCCACTTTCTTTTTTTTTCTTTTTTTGGTGAGGATGATTGGTTCTGAGCTAACATCCATTGCCAATCTTCCTCTTTTTTCTTGAGGAAGATTGTTCCTGAGCTAACATCTGTGTGAATTTTCTTCTATCTTTTGCATGTGGGATGCTGCCACAGCATGGCTTGATGAGCAGTGTGTAGGTCTGTGCCTGGGATCGAAACCCATGAACCCCGGGCCACCACAGCAGAATGCATGAATTTAACCACTACATCACCGGGCCAGTTCCAAGAATCCACTTTTAAAAGAGGGCACTGTCTTGACGGGCATTTTGGTGCTGACGGTTGGCTGGACTCTGAGCCAGTGTGCTGGGCAGCCTCTCAAATGGCTCTTGGCTGAGAGCATGGAGGAGTGCAGGCTGACACCCTGAGATCCAGGGATGGGGGTACAGCCACATTTCCTTTGATCCTATTCCATCCACAATGGAAATCTCATGACCAAGCCAGAAGGAAAGATGGGAATATGAGCAGGCAGGCATAGGCCCAGGAAGGTGAGAACAACGTTAGAAGAAAATTTGCAGTCTCCACCACACAAACATTTTGTTAATTTTATCAAGTATTGGTATTTGTTTTGGTAATAAGGCAAATAATTTTTTTTAATTTCCTTTTTGGTGTCATGATTCTCCTTCGTGGAAGTAATTTATTTTTGGACACTTATTTCATATACACCAAACTTGATGAACTGTCATAAGTACACCAGATATTCATGACATGTTAGCTTTTGAAAAATTTCTATGTAGATAATCAACTTGAGAGAAATTATAGGTCTGTAAATGGTATCCTCATTATTTTAATTCTTTTTTGTCTGTGTCACAACCCCAGCTAGAAAGTCTGGCATGATATTTAATTTAAGCACTAATAACGACAACCTTGTTTGGTTGCTAATTTGAAAGCCAAAATTTCTGGTATTTTATTACTAAAATTCAGGTTTATTATAGTGTTTTAATCAATAAATTTCAACTACTTAACAGCATATTATTTCTATGCATAGTGTGGTGTTGCTTTCTAATGTGAATAGACTGTAGTTTACTTTTTATGCATTTATTAAGATAGTCACATGATGTTTACAATCCATTAATATGTTGAATGTTGTTAATGCATTTTCCAATTAAAAACCATTCTTGAATTCCTGAGATGCTTTCAACTTGTACTGCACTCTGTAAACATACCTGAATGTAATTGACAAGTTTTACAACAACGCTATTCTAGCACCATAAAATGAGCTGGGGAATAGGAAACTCTGAAATATTTTGAGTAAGTTTGGATACATCCTTTCATTGAATGATTCCTGGAACTGTTTCTATAAGTCTGTGAGGGTCTGGGATTTTCTCTTGGAGATTATTTAAAAATAGTATCATATAGATTTGATATTTGTTAGTTTGATCAAGAAACGTATGTCTGGGGGTTTGACTTTTTTATGTTTTTATTTCACTTACATTAAAATTTTGATTGTTTTAGTTATTTTTGTGAGGAAGATCAGCCCTGAGCTAACACCCTACACCAATCCTCCTTTTTTGTTTTTTTTTTTTTGCTGAGGAAGGTGGGCCCTGAGGTAACGTCAGTGCCCACCTTCCTCCACTTTATATGGGACGCAGCCACAGCATGGAAGGGGAACCCGGGTTGGAGATCAACAGGCAGTGAGCACAGAGGGAACGAGGAAAAGGGTGGGAAGGAGAGCATCCAGAGGGTGAAACGCCCTTACAAGGTCCAGGGTGGGGTCAAAGGCTGCAACTGGGAACCGAAGGTGTCTGCTCTGATGCCTTGTCACTAAGGCCAGATCACTCGGGGTCTCCAAGACCCCCCAGGATGTTCAGGAAGGTCCCTCCCCTCCAGCCCATCAGGATTCTAATGTCTCCCGCCTGCGAGGCCTCTGCAACCTCCCACCTTCCCGCAGCTCCCCAGCTGTCTGCCTGGCCTTGTAAAAGCCTCCCGCACACGCTAAGCTTGGTTTTACACCAAACACCAGGGCACTCGGTAGAATTTTTCCGCTCCTTCTCTGTGCACATCTCACTTTCATGGTGAGAGAATTTACCATGTGGAAATTAGCAAACACTACAAAGTGGGGCTATATTTACTGTATTACTGAATGCCTGGACTTAAGTGATGGAGATTATGGTAATAATGCAGATGAAACTTAACTGTCTATGACGTTTCTGGCCATGACATTATGTGTGACACAGAAAGTTTGAGGAAAAACAATGAGGAAATATCCTTCCAGTATTTAGAAACAATGACTACATTGTTTTGAGAGGTTCGGTGGATTCAATTGGAGACACAAAAGAAACTTTCCACTCCAAACAAATGGACTGAATGTATACTTTATTACATAGAGGAGGGTAAAGGCGATAGTCTGCAAACAGATCCAAATAGGTCAAATAACAAGAGAGAAAAACATCAGATCGATTGGAAAGGGAAACACCAGATCGACCAAAGGGAAATAACACAAATCTACTGGAAAGAGAAACACCAGGTCAATCGAGAGAAACATCAGATCGGTTACTCACAACATCCACGCCCTTGCGCTGGGGCGAGTCCCTTCAATTGACACGGGAGTCCGATCGTCAGAACCCTGGGCAAGGCGTCCCCTCGACAGGTCAGACTCTCACAAGGCCTCAGTTAACAGCACTTTATATAGCATCAGTAATCTCCAGAGTAAGCATTTGGTGTTCTCATGCACAAATGTTTATCAGTTGTGTACGTGCATTGAGCCCCCTGGCTATTGTCCCAGCCCGGCACAGATGGCCAGTCAGTTCTGGGCTACGACCCCCAAAAAGTCTTGTAATCTTACAAATTGCAACTATCTCTGTGGGAGAAGGGCCAGTTTCCACAACACAGAAAGCAGCTTTACATTTCTTTGTGTGCTGTAGGCTGTAGGTCCATGGAACGGCCAAACATGGCTGTACTCATGCCAAGACATCCATACAGAAAAATGTTGCTCATGCCATTTACCAGAGTATTAACTCCACCATTTGTTGTTTCAGTGTCTTACTTGAAAATCAAAAGGGAAATAGCCATGACTCATATTAAAGAAAATAGGCAAATGGGATGAACAGAAATTGTACAAAAAATAAACTGGTAAATAAAGACATGAAAAATGCTCAAAATCACAAATCCTTTCAGCAATACAATTAAAACGACAGAGATAGCACTACACATTAAAAGGCTGAAATCGAAGAATGACCATATCAAGTACAGGCAGGGATTTGGAGGAAATGGAACTTGCACACACTGCTGGTGGGGAGTGCAAAAGAGAAATCATGTTAGATCATGGGCTGGTAGTTTCTTTAAGAGTTTAACATTCATCTACCCTGCGACTCAGACACTGCACTCTACACTATGACAAAAGATAAAAGAAACAATCATATAAAGAACTGACATAAATGTTTTAAAGGCTTTACTTTCAATAGTCAAAATCTGGAAATAACAGAAAAAGCCCATAACCAGGTGAATGGACAAACTAACAGTGTTATATCCAGGGATAAAAAATTTATTTCTCAGCAAAAGATGAGCTACTCACATATCATTGGTGAATCTCAAATTAGTTATGAAACATAAAGGAAATCAGAAAAAAACAACAGAATAAACAGTTTATGATTCTAATCATAAATTCAAGGAAATGTCAAGGTATCGATTGTAAGGAAACGAAATGAATACTTAGCTGGAGAGGTGGGAAGGGCAAGGAGAGATTATGATAGGACATGAGGTTAATATAGGTTAAGGTCATTCTCAGGACAATGATGATGGTTTCAGAGGTTCATACCTATGTCAAAACTTATCAAATTGTACACTTTAAATACATGCAGTTTAGTACATGTAAATGATACCATAATTCCTTACAAATGAGTTCAAGACAAAAAAAAAGTCTGTATGTCCCACTCTTTTTGGAAAATAACGTTTGCAATCCTGCGTTGCGGTGGTCTAACAGTCAAGATTCAGAGCTCTCACTGCCGGGCTGGATTCATATCCTGTCAGGGAACCCCACAACCCATCTATCGGTTGTCATACTATGGGGGCTGCATGTTGCTGTGATACTGAAAGCTATGCCACTGGTGTTTCAAATACCAGCAGGGCACCCACAGTGGACAGGTTTCAGCAGAGCTTCCAGACACAGACAGACTGGGAAGAAGGACCCGGCTAGCGGCTTCCGAAAAATTTGGCCACAAAAACCCTATGAATAGCAGAGAAGTCCTGTCTGTTATATCATTGAAAAGTGAGAGGATGGGCAAAACCACCAGGCTGGGTTCTGCTCTACTGTACACAGGGTTTCCAGGAGTCACAGTCAACTCGATGGCACTAGCAAGACTATATTGACTCCACCAACTCTCTCCTCATGTCCTCTGTGGGTCAGTCTTCCTTCAGTGGCAGCAAATACAGGAAGCAACAAAGGACACTGCCACCTGCGTCAACAGGAACACTGCCCAGGTCACAAGAGCCACATTGCTCAACTACAAATCCCTTTTCTTTTTTTCCTGCCTGTGCAGGAATGGCCTTGAGATGAACATCACTGACAGGCTACAGAAATCCACAAAACCTGCCAATTATTTTTATTATATTCTCTGACAGTGACTTTGGCTACATAAGATACACATGCCTGGAAGTCCTGAGATTTGTGTACAAACTGATCCTGCAGTCACCATCACAGAACTATTTCTGGATGCACTTTTAGAAGAGGCACATTCTATATAGTTGGCTGCAGTCTCCTCCACTCCCTGTTAAACCAGTGTTTCTCTACCAATTATGGTTTCCCCCGGACCCATAGGTTTTACAACCAGTGACCCTCACCCAGTGAACTGTGGACATCAGGGCACATGGCTCTTTGTAGATCTGGGGAAGATATCCCCTCCAGTGCTGAGGTCCCCTGTGAGACCCCCTGTGAGGAAGGGAAAAAATTCATGCTGCTCTCAGATGCACTTGAGGTTCTCACTCAAGCTCTCTCCTCAGGGTCATCACTGACACTCCTGAAACACACAGCATCCAGGCCTCAAATGAGGACCAGAAAGCCCTGCAGTCTTTCCCAGGAGGCTGTGGGCAACAATAGAAATTCCGTCAAAAGTGGCTATCTTATGCCATCATACTGTCTCTCCTCAGGCAAATTCTGAGACCCCTAAAAAGTTGTTCTCCCCTTCATGCTTGTAGAGCCCCAATTTGTTTCTAAACTACCCCACACAGTAAATAGAACACCTAAGATTAAAGAGGATTTAAACTATAAAACTTTATTATCGTACAAGACAAAGCAACGTGGGGCAGTGCATGGCTTGGAAGCTGGACAAATTCATCTCAAGTATCACATGAGACCACATGTCCTAAAAAAGGGAGTCGTTCTCTGCAAGCTAGCAGCCCAACTCATGATATTCTCTGGGCCAACAGTGATTCAGGCCCATGTCAAAGGTAGTCAAGGTGGAGGGAAAGCTGACCCTGTAAGGGTTCAGGTGACTCCTAACTTGCTCTAATACATGGGAGAACAAAGGTCAGCTTCCCTGAGCACATTGTGACTGACGCACACTGTGTGGGCCTGCCACATGGTAGAGGTGAAATGGCTTTGGCCACAGAAACTAGGAGCGACATGAATCTTGTTTTGATATAGAAAGAGCCATTGATAGGTTAGAAAAGGCAATATATTTACACAAGCTTCCCGCACACCTGAAACTTAGAGGAAATCTCCACATGAGAATCAATTCAGACAGACGGCTCCTCACACAGTCTCCTCTGCTGCCATTCCACTGAAGAGGAAACTGCACATTCCCTGTCCACCTAAGGCCTTTCTCCTGTGTGAACTCTTCGGTGTCGATTGTAAGCTGAACTGCTCATAAAGGACTTCCTACATTCACTGCACTCATAAGGTCTTTCTCCCGTGTGAACCCTCTGATGATAACGGAGGGCGGAACTAGAAGTAAAAGATTTCCGACACTCACTGCATTCATAAGGTCTTTCTCCTGTGTGAACTCTCAGATGATAAGAGAGGCCAGGGCTACGGGTAAAAGATTTCCCACATTCACTGCACACATAAGGCCTTTCTCCTGTGTGAACTCTCTGATGATAACGGAGTTGAGAGCTAAGGTTAAAAGATTTTCCACATTCACTGCACTCATAAGGTCTTTCTCCTGAGTGAACTCTCTGATGATAACCAAGGCCAGAGACAGAGGTAAAAGATTTCCCACATTCACTGCACTCATAAGACCTTTCTCTATTATGAATTTTCTGGTGTATCGAGAGGTAAGATTTTTGGCTGAAGGATTTCCCACATTCATGACACTCATAAGGCCTTTCTCCAGTGTGAGCTCTGTGGTGTTTACTCAATTGTGATCTATCCATAAAGGTTTTCCCACATTCACTGCACTTATAAGGTCCTTCTCCAGTGTGAACTCTGTGATGATAACGGAGGCCCGAGCTAAAGGTAAAAGATTTCCCACATTCCGTGCACACAAAAGGCCTTTCTCCTGTGTGAAGTCTCTGATGACAATGGAGGCCGGAAGTAGATGTAAAAGATTTCCCACATTCACTGCATTTGTAAGGCGTTTTTCCTGCGTGAGCTGTCTGATGATAATAGAGGGTAGAACTACAGGTAAAACATTTCCCACATTCACTGCACTCATAAGACTTTTCTCCTGTGTGAACTCTCTGGTGTTGAATGAGCATCCACTTACTGTTAAAAGATTTTGCACAATCACTACATTTGTAACGCACTTTTCCTGTGTGAAGTCTCTGGTGTAAAATGAGGTTACTTCTTTGGATAAAGGATTTCCCACATTCATTGCACTCATAACATCTTTCTCCAATGTGCACTCTGCGATGATAAAAGAGGCCTGAACTAAAGGTAAAAGACTTCCCACATTCACCGCACATGTAGGGTCTTTCTCCTGTGTGAACTCTCTGATGAATATGGAGGGCAGAGCTGGTGATAAAAGATTTCCCACATTCACGGCACACATAAGGCCTTTCTCCTGTGTGAACTCTCTGATGATACTGGAGGGTGGAGCTAAAGGTAAAACATCTCCCACATTTACTGCACACATAAGGCTTTTCTCCTGTGTGAATTCTCTGGTGTTCAATGAATGTCCACCTATGTTTAAAAGATTTCCCACACTCACTGCACTCAAAAGGCCTTTCTCCAATGTGAACTTGATGATGATAACGAAGGACAGACCTAGAGATAAAAGCTTTCCCACAATCACCACACTCATAAGGCCTATTTCCTGTGTGACATCTCTGATGACAACTGAGGGCAGAGGAAGAGGTAAAAGATTGTGCACAGACACTACATTTATAAGGCCTCGCTCCAACTCTCCTGGTTTGAACGAACACTGTCCTATGGCTAGAAGATTTCGCACAACCATTGCACACATTGCTGTTTTCTCCACTGTGTTCCCTCTGGGGATGAATGAGGACAGATTGTTGGCTTAAGGATTTCCCACATTTGCTGCATTTGCATGGCCTTGTCCCAGTATGAATTCTTCGATGTTGAACAAGGGCTGAGCTTCGCCTGAAAGATTTGCCACATTCTCCACGCACATGAAGCTTTCCTCCAGTGTGGACTCTCTGGTGCACAACAAATGAAGATTTGTACCTGAATGTTCTCCCACATTCCTGGCATACAAAACACTGTCTTCCAGCGTGGACACCCTGGTCCTGAACAAGTGTGCCTTCAGGATCAAAGCCTTTCTTGCATTCTCCCCAGGTGTAATGACTTTTTATGCTTGGTGAAGTGACCCAGAACTGGGTGATTTTGTTTGGCTTCTCCTTGGTATGAGTGGTCTGTTGCTGCTGATGTCCCAAGCTGGCCAGGAAGTCCTTGCCAACCTCCCCCAAGGAAAAAGTCTTCCCTGACACAGGGAATCTGCAGCTCTTCACAAACGAGGCCCTGTCCACACTGCTTCTGAAGGGTTTCTCTCCCGTGTGCTGCTCCTGGTGCTGTTGAAACTTTGCACTGAAATCAAACTGTTTTGCACAAGCCCCACACCTCAACAGTTTCAGGCTGCGTTGTGTTCCCTGCTGCTCAGCCAAGTGGAAAATGTCTCTCAAGACCGGACCACACGTCTCACAGGGGTGGGTCTTCTGGGAAGATGGAGCTGCCTTGGGAGTCCTGGCAGATGAAACTTCTACAGAAACGCTCTGTTCAAAGGGAGCCTCCGCATCCTCTGCTCCACAGCAGCAACCTGAACACAAAGAAACCCTGGTGAAGTACAAGTTGACTACAGGGATGGGGCAACCCCATCACAAGTGTGCATCTGTCTCATCTCACAATGAATCTATGAGATGCTTTGCAAGACAATGGAGTGGAATCCAGGTGAAGGAGCAGCTGGTTGCTCTGCATTGCTGGGCCCATAAGATCACAGACTGCTGGAGACCTCACCAGGGGAAGGACACAAAGACACGGTGTGACATAAGTAAGAGAAGCAGGGTCTACAACGTGTTCTCTGCCCACAGCTTCCTGCAGGACCTTTTCTGCTGCTGACGTGAGTTTCAGTCGAAGTTGAGTCCAAGCCCATGAAAATCCAATCACAAGAAATTAGCTGCTGCTCAAGGTCAATTTAAGGATATGGTCACACCTCACAGCCCAACATGTGAGTGCCAATGCTGGAGAGCACTGCAGAAGGAGTGCTGAGAGAAAGGGGTCAGGTGGGGAGTCCAGAGAGGTGAAGATAATCCCTAGGCTGGAAGTCACAGAGGAAATGACCGATAGCAGGACTGACAACCTGCCAAACTGTCAATATGGAGAAGTGAAGGTACAAACAGGTTCTGGCGACTGGTAATGGCACCAAATCTGGTTGAACAGGACAGGCTCCTGCTATGATGTGATCATGGGCCTGAGGCACACCACCCCCAGCAGCTACTCACCAGAGCCAGGCCGCCTAAGCCCAGTTTGCCATGGCTGTGGTCATGTCCGTCCTGTGACACACAAGATTCCTCCTAAGCTTTAGTAGCACAACTATAGGACATGGAGGATACAAGTCCTAAGGGAATGACAGGAGGTGAATGGCCTGCACTGTCCCAGAACAAACTAGCCCACAACAGACCACAGAAAAGAGATCTAAGTAAGTGATCTCAGCAGGATGGTAGAGGAAACCAGCCTCTGCCACCAACAGGAAACAATTAGACACCTATCTATGAACAAAATTGGCCCCTGGAGTACTCAAGAGCCCAATTAAGATACCAAAGCAACACAGTGGAACATAAAAAGGAAAATAACCACTCAGCAAGGCTTGCAGGGAACATTGACTTAGTGAAGACATCTGAAGACGATCAGGAACTAAGAAGAAGGGCAGGGGCTGTGTGTATCAGCCATAAGGCAAATGCCATCACGGTCACCAACAGCCTGTTCTGCAGAGGACCCCAGCAGCCTTTGCTGCAGACAACCTCCACAGCCCCTGCTAGAGCTGCTGAACCCACAGTGTGCACAGCAGAGGAGGCCAAGTGTGTACAGGTGTGGACCCCAGCTGCCTGACCTGCAGAAACACTGGCAGCCTTCACACTAAGGTAACCAATAGCTATCGCCACGGGACACCTGCCACAGAATAATATGCTGACTGACCCCCCCACAAAAGGAGCTATTCCTCTGTTCCGGGACCAGGACTGCCACCCCTCTCAACATTGCACACATCCCAGACATCAGAGCCACAACTGCCCCAGGGTTGCCCACAATCCATAAACTGATTGCATGGCTGTCACCCAAGCACCTGTACCTCAGACACCAGAGCCACAGCTGCTGTGGGCTGGCCAGCTCCTCAGACCCCAGAGACTCTGTCTCTCTGTGTTCAGCTATGCTCAGGTCACAGGCTCCATCACCACTCAGGGTGTGACTGCATCTTACACAGTGAAGTCAATGCCACTGCAGGCTATTCAGCATCTGGGACCTCATAACTACTACTCCTCCATGTCTGTTTGCACCCTAGAACCCAGATCCCTACCCGCACCACAGGTGCCTGCACATCAGACACCAGTGCCACCACCACCACCATGAAGGCACCCAAGAGCCAGACTTGGCATCCAGAGGGAACCTCTCAGTCAAAATATTTCCTGTGGGAGAAAGAGATCAGGAGGTCGCCATCAGCACTCTCCACTGCTAACGACACCCACAGCCTTAGCTGTTGAGGACCCCTGCAATCTTTGATGATGCTGACCTCAGGTGACAGAGCTGCACAGACACTAGGCCACTGCGCCTTCTTGTAGTAGGAATCACCACAGCCCACCAAGATGGCACACTCACACCCACACGCAGATGAAGAGCTTCCCCACCAAAACCTTTCTGTAAAGTTTGGAAGAACTGACTACTCCATGAAATGTGTAGACATCAACACAAGGCTATCAGAAGTACAAAAATCAAGAAAACATGACACCCCCAAAGGAACACAATAAGCTATCAGTCACTCCAAAGAAATACAGATCTATGAACTATCAGACAAAGAACTCAAAATAATTGCTTTAAGGAAGCTCAGCGAGTTACAAGAAAACAATTCAACAAAAAAGGAAAACGATATGCAAACAAAATGAGATTTTCAACAGAGATACAAAATATAAAAAAGAACCAAACAGAAACAACAGTGCAGAAGACTATAATGAATGAAAAAATGCAAGAGAGAGCATCAATAACCAACCTGATCAGTCAAAAGAATGAATCCGTAACTGAAGGTAGGTCGTCTGAAATCATCCAGTGAAAGAATAAAGACCAAAGAACTAAAGAGTGAAGAAAGCTACATGAATTATGGGACATGATGAAACAAAACAATGTTTGCATTATGGGAGCCTGAGAAGAAGAAAGAGAAGATGGGGCAGAAAGCTTATTGAAAGAAATCATGGATGAAAACTTCTCAAGTCTGGGGTGAGAAGTGGACATCCAGGTATATGATGCTCATAAGTCCCCCCAAAAAGTCAATCCAAAGAGAACTTCACCAAGACACATAACAAAACTCGCTTATGAAAAGTGTAAGAGAAAAGAAACTCATCTTATATAAGGGAACCCTCATAAGGATACGAGCTGTTTTCTTAGTTGAAATACTGCATATCAGGAAAGAGAAGGATGATGTTCTACAAACTGAAAGAAAAAAAACTGCAAACCAAGAATACTTTACCAGCAAAGCTGCCCTTCAGAAACAAAGGAGAGAAAAAGACATTACCAGACAAAGTGAAGCTGAGGGAGTTCATCACCACTTGACCTACCCTATAAGAAATGCTAGAGAGTTCTTCAAGCTGAAATGAAAGTACACTAATTATCAACTCGAAAATACAAAACACACTGGTAATGGTAAGTATACAGTCATATTCATAACACTCTAATAGTGTGTTAAACACTCAACTCTAGTATAAAGAATAAAAGATAAAGAGTAAGCAAAATAGCTATGGCCACAATAATTTGCTGATGGTTGTACAATATAAAAAGAAGTAAACTGTGACATCAAAAACATAAAACGTATGTGGGGGCAGAGTAAACAGTCGAGTTTTTGTATGTGATTGAAGCTGTTATCAGCTTAAATAGAATGCTCTAAAATGTTTTATATAAGCCTCACAGTAACCACAAAGCAAAAACCTATGGTAGATAGAAAAAAGAGAAAGAGCAACGAAAGAAAGCAAACCACCACAGGCAATCACAAAGGAAGACAGCAAGAGAGGAAGAAAGGAACCAAGGAACTACAAAACAGCCAGACAATATTTAACAAAATGGCAATAGTAGGTCCTAAGAAATTTTTCCAATTAAAAAAAAAAACACAGTGGCTAACGGAAAAACAAAAAAAAGATCCGACTATACAATGCCTACAATACAGTAACATCAACTTTCAGTACACACACAGCTGAAAGTGAAGGGTTTGAAAAAGATATTCCATGCAAATCAAAACCAAAGAGCAGAGGTAACTATACTTATATGAGATAAAATAGACTTTAAGTCAAAAGCTATCACGAGAGACAAGGTCATAATATAAAGATAAAGGAGTCAATTCAGCAAGAGGATGTAACAATTGTATGTATATATGCACCACATATCAGAGCATCTAAATTAAGTATTAGGCAAATACAAACAGATCAGAAGGCAGAAAAGACAGCAATGGACTACTCAGAGGGAACTTTGATATCTCCCTTTCAAGGATGGGTGGATATCCAGACAAGATTAATAAGGATATATTTGAACTGAACAACACTTTAGTCCAAAGGGATCTGACATATACAGAACATTCCATCCTACTACAGCAGAAGACACCTTCTTCTCAAGGTCACACAGAATCTGTTCTCTAGGACAGATCATATGTTATATCAAACAAGTCTTAACAAATTTCAGAAGACTGAAATCATATTAAGTACCATTTCCTAACATAATGCATAGAACTAGAAATCAGTAACAGCATGAAAGCTGAAAAATTCACAAATATGTGTACATTAAACAACACACTTGACAAATCAATCAGTCAGAGGAAAAGTCAAAAGGAAAATCAAAAAATATCTTGAGACAAACGAAAATGAACACAAAACATATAGAACGTGCAAAAGCAGTTCTAAGAAGAAACTTTAGAGCGATAAATGGTGGTGTTAAAAGAAAAGAAAGATCTCAAATCACCAACTCAACACTTCAAGGAACCAGACAAAGAACAAACCAAGAACAAAGTCAGCAGGACAAAGAACAAAACAAAGATCACAGAAATAAATTAAAAAAGAAACTATAAAAGCAATAAAAAGATCAACAACACTAAGAGCTAATTTTTGGAAAGATAAGCAAAATAGACAATGTTTAGCTAGACTAACTTAGAATAGTGAGAAAAATCAAATAAATTAACTCAGAAATAAAAGGAGGAATTATAACCACCAGCACAGAAACAAAAAAAGATCATAAGACTACTATGAATTGTTATATGCCAACAAACTACATAACCAAGAAGAAACAAATTTGTAGAAACGTACAACCTACCAACACTGAATCATAAAGAAACAGAAAATCTGAATGGACCAATAACAAGGAAACTAAATCAGTAATCAAAAACCTCCCAACGAAGAAAAGGTCATGAACAGATATATTCACTGATGAACTGTATCAACATTTTAAGAAGGAGTAACATGAATTTTTCTCAAACTCTTCCAAAAATTGAAGACAAAGGAACATTTCCAAACTCATTTTAGGAGGCCAGCATTACCTGGTACCAAAGCCACACAAGGAAATTACAAGAAAAGAAAATTACAGGCCAAAATCCCTGATGACCATAGATGTAAAAAACCTCAATAAAATACTAAGAAACCAAATTCAACAGCCCATGAAAGGAATCACCAACTGTGACCAAGTGGGATAAATCCTTCAGACGCAAGGATGTTCATCACAAGCAAATCAATAAACGTGCTATACCACATTAACAGAATGAAGGCAAAATATCATATGATCATCTCAAGAGATGCAGAAAAAGCATTTGACAAGATTCAGAATCCTTTCATAATAAAACTTCTCAAAAAATCAGGTGTAGAAGGAATGTACCTCAATATCACAAAGGCCACATATATATTATAAGCCCACAGCTACCAGCGTATTCAACAATGAAAAGGTAAAAGCTCTTCCTCTAAGATTAGGAACAAAAGAAGGGTACCCGCCCTCGCCACTGCTATTTAAAATAGTACTGGAAGTCCTAGCCAGAGCAATAAGGGAAGAAAAACAAATGAAAGGTATCTGAATCAGAAAAAAAGAGGTAAAACTGTCTGTATTTGCAGATGACATGACTTTATACCATAACACCTCCACTAAAGAACAGTCAGAACAAATAAATGAACTCAGTAAATTTGCAGAACATAAAATCAATACACAAAAATCAATTGCAACTTTACACTAACAATAGAATATCTCAATAAGAAATTAAGAAATGAATTCCCTTTAAAACAGCATGAAAAACAATAAAATACTTAAGAATAAGTTTAACCATGGAGGCAAAAGACCTGTACACTGAAAAGTATAAGACACTGAAGAAAGAAACAGAAGACACAAATAAATGGAAAGATATTCCATGTTTTTGGATTGGAAGAATTATGATTGTAAAAATACCTCTACTATCCCAAGCAAGCTACAGACTCAATGCAATCTCTACCAAAATTCCAATGGCATTTTTTTTTTTTGGTGAGGAAGATCAGTCCTGAGCTAACATCCATGCCAATCCTCCTTTTTTGCTGAGGAAGACTGGCCCTGAGCTAACATGTATTGCCAATCTTCCTCCTTTTTTTTTCCCTTTTTCTCCCCAAAGCCCCAGTAGATAGTTGTATGTTATAGTTGAACATCCTGCTAGTTGCTGTATGTGGGACGCTGCCTCAGCAACCTGGGCCACCAGTAGTGGAGCACATGCACTTAACCACTAAGCTATGGGGCCAGGCCCCCGAGACCCTACCTTACACCACTCACAAAACTTGACTTGAAATGGATAAAAGACTTAAATGTAACCCATGAAAATGTAAAACTCTTTGAAAAAAACAGAGAAAAAGCTCCTTGACATTGATTTTCGCAACAACTTTTTCGATATGACACCAAAAGCACAGGCAACAGAGGCAAAAATAAACAAGGCAGGCTATGTTATAAACCAATGTTACTGCAATAAACAAAAAATTAAAAAAAATAAAAATAAAAATAAAATAAAATGCATTTCCTATAAAAAAAAAAGCAGGCTCTATCAAACTAAAATGCTTCTGCATAACAAAGGAAGCAATCAACAAAATGAAAAAGGAGAAAATATCTGCAAATGTTGTATCTCATGAGGGGTTAATATCTAAAATATATAAAGTACTCATACAACTCAATAGCAACAGACAAATTTGATTAAAAATGGGCAAAGAGGGGCCGGCCCGGTGGCTTAAGTGCGCGCGCTCTGCTACTGGCGGCCCGGGGTTCAGACCCCGGGCTCGCACCGACACACTGCTTCTCCGGCCCCGCTGAGGCCGCATCCCACATACAGCAACTAGAGGGATGTGCAGCTATGACATACAACTATCTACTGGAGCTCTGGGGGAAAAAATAAATAAATAAAATTATTAAAAAAAAAAAAAAGGCAAAGGACCTGAGTAGACGTTTTATCAAAGAAGATCCACAAATGGCCAGCAAGTATATGAAAAAATGCTCTTCCTCACTAACCATCGGGAAAATACAAATCAAAACCACAGTGAGATATCACCTCCTAGCTGATAAAATGGCTACCATCAAAGAGAGCAGAGATAACAAGCATGGATGAGGGTGTCGATGGAAGGGAGCCCTTGTTCACTGTGGTTGGAATGTAAATAATAAATAAATAAAAATCATAGAAACACAGACTGGAATGCCAGGAGCTGAGGCACGTGGGAAATGGGGAGACGTTGGTCAAAAGGTACAACCATGCAGTTATAAGATTAGTAAGTTCTGAGGATGTAATCTACAGCATGGTGACTACAGTTAATAATACTCTACCGTATACTTGAAATTTACTGAAAGTAGATCTTAAGCATTCTTAACACAAAAATAACATAATAAGGTAACTGTATGAGGTGATGGATGTTTAATTAACTTCATTGTGGCAATTATTTCACACCGTATACATATATCAAATCATCATGTTGTACGTTTTAACATATAGTCGGCCTCCGTATGGAGGATTCCGCATCCGTGAATTCAACCAACTACAGATCAAAAACATTTGAAAAAAGAAAATTTCAGAAAGTTTCAAAAAGCAAACCTTAAATTTGCCAGGCACCGAGCACCACAGTGAATCCACACAACTGAAGTGATGTGTAGGCAACTATTTACACAGCATTTACATTTTACTAGGTATTATCAGTAATCTAGAGACGATTTAAAGTATACAGGAGGCTGTGCAAACATTATATGCAAAGATTATGCCATTTTATAAAATAGACTTGAGCATCCTTAGGTTTTGGTATCCAGGAGGGGGGTCCTGGAACCAACACCCCCACGAATACCACGGGATGAATGCATATAATTTCATATTCAGACAACCCTGAAAAAACAAAAAGAAAACACATCTAAACACTACAAACCATGCAGAAGGGCAGGGAAAAGTAGCCCATGCTTCAGGTAAGCAGTGACCATGACAATGCCTGCACGCCTGGCACAAGCAGGCATGAGGAAATGTCAGGGAAAACAAGGGATCAAAACCTGGGACACAGAAGTGATTGGATCTGGACACAGTGACCCAGAGACGGGGGCAAGCACAGTGGAATCCATTAAGCTCACCGCAATACTACCAACCTGGAATCCTTTCCTAAGAGGGTTCCATACAGCAGGTTATCAGGGCTGCAGAGGAGAGGAGAGGGCAGGGCAAACACCCCAGCCCTAGCAACACAGCAGCGACCCAGAAAACTAGGGAAGCAAGCAGTGTCCATGGTCCACATGAAACGACTGAGAATGGCTGTGGAGGGGGCAATAGAGCCTAGTCCAGATCACTGGTGAGGCTGTGAGAGTCTTACCCAGTGAGGATATGAGTGCAAAGTTCTCCAACATCACATCCAGGTACAGGCATCTTTGAGCCTCATCAAGGAGCCTCCATTCCTTCCGGGAAAAGTACACGGCAACATCGTGAAAGGTCACACTGTCCTGTTATGATCGGGACAGATGAAACCATCAACATTGTCTCTTTGAGATCCCATAATCCATCTCCCTACACTTCTACTCAACACTCATCCTCCTCCAGAGTTTCCCACCTCAGAGGAATTCCAGGCCTAGATGCCACTGATGCCCATCTTATCCTGAGGGTCCCTTTATTCACTGTGTTCGGTCCTGAGAAACATCAGGCAGCGGGAGCACAGAGATGTCATCCAAGCTCTGGTCCTAGCCTGTAGGGTCCCACCCATCCTGTAAATCAATTCCCCTGGAGTCTCCAGATTTGGACTCCAGGACACAGCCAAATGTGGGCCCGTGCTTCACCCTTCAGTCTCCAACACCACGTCCTCTCGATGTGCACATCATTCTGTAGATTGTACCTCTCTCAATTCTTCAGTGCCCACAGTTGTACTCTCACAGCTCTGTATTTAAGGAAATCCCCAAATGCTGCTCTGAAGGCCTCCTCTATCCCTCTGATCCTTGCTTCAATGTTAGCCAATCAGAAGCTCGTGTGAACTACAGATGCCCATGACCTACTTCCACTTCTGTGCTGCACTTGCTGTCTCCTCAGAGACCACAATCCTCCTCTCTCCACTCAACCTTCCTTAAAACTCCAGCCCTGATGGTCTCTGTGCCAGGCACAGTGACTCTCACAAATGACCACATTTGCCCAACACCTCATCCACCATCAACGCTGAACACCCCAGAGCCCAGCGAAGCTCATCACAAAATTCTCGTGAAGCTGTACATTAGTGAAGGAGCAGGAGCCCTGGCCTCAGTGTCATCTTGTCTCAGTTACTCCTCTGCCTCCACAGCCATCTCAGGTCCACTCATCCCACAGAAGCCTTAGTCACCTGCCAGACCATGCTCTCTCCCATATGGTCACCATGACCACTTCTCCCCATCACCTGGGTTTGTGTGCAGCTCTGTACCTCATTAGGTGGACAGCAAGAAAGCCACTCATCATGCATCCTCCTCTTTCTGACCAGCTAATAGCATCGCCAGGACGACCTGCATTCCCCCACCTAAATGGGATGCACAGCTCCTTCCTGGTCCAACAACAGACAACACTTTTCAATGTCTCCATCCTGAACCCCTCCTCATATTTCCAGACCTGTGTCCAGCTGCCCATCTGATGCCTCCACTCACTGTTCTCTGAAATACCTCAGGCTCTTAACAGCGCCAAAAAAACCTTGTGATATTCCCAAGGAAAATTAATCTGTCACTAACTTCCACATCCCAGTTGGAGCTTCCATCCCTTCAGCTGCTAGAACCAGTGACATGCAGTCATCCCTGACTCTTCCCTTCCTCTCTCTCACCTACAACGCTTTTCTAAAAAATAGACAGAGTGTCTAACTTTTTGCTCACCTCTATGGCCACTACTCTGCTCCATCAACATTCATATGGGTTTCAGCAATTGTGTCCTCCTGGGCTCCCTGCCTCCTCCCTTAACCTCAAAGTCTAGTCTCCCTTGTTCAGCCAGATGGAGCCTGTTAAATCTGGGTAAGACCAACTCCTTCCTCTTATCCAAACCTCCCATTACCTCCCAAACAGAGGCCCAACTTCTCAGGCAGCCACATTACAGGCCTTTTGCTTGACTGCCAACTCTTTGTTCTTAACAGAAAAAATAGTGACCTGCTGTCATATCTCCAAGTATTTGCACACACTGGTATCCGTTCCTGGGATAACCTTTCTCACTTGTTTACACAAGCTTTCAGAAATGGGAACACCTCCACGTTACCCTTGGCCTCACTCTGGACTCTGGGCTTATGGGTATCCCCAGTGTCCCTACTCCCCAAAGCCAAAAATACAGCAAAGGAAGAGACTCAATCACCAAAATACCTGACACGTGGTGTCAGGACCACTGAGGAATTGGAACACTCTCTCTTTCCCTGTGTAGGTTTCACAAATGCTTTTTCTATTATCAGATCCTGTGGGAAAAGACAGGCAACCATGGCGGGGTTCCATGTGGACAGGCCTCCCCTGTATCCCCGCCCAGCCCTGGAACTTGGTCACCTCGGGTTCACTTACTAACTAACCTCTGTTTCAGTCCTCAGAGCTGCCTCTTACCAGCTCTGCGACCTTGGACACGGACTCAAACCCCTGTACTTCACTGCCCTCATCACCCCCACTCCAGTCTTTTCTCTCACTGAGCAACGTTTCGAGAACTTTTTAAGCTCTAACACACGCTGCGTCCCTCTTGCATTCACAACCCTCCAAGGCTCCCAAGGCCCTCGGATTGAAGTACCAGCCCTTCAGCCTCCAGTCCAGATGAGACACCTTCTCACATTCTGTTCACTCCACACAGAACAGGGACACCAGGTCCCCGACTCTTCCCGCTCAGTCGCCCTCCACGCCTCTTCCCCGCGGGCCCTCCCCTGGGACCCTCTCCCACACCCGTCACCCCGGCTCTCAGAAACAGGCCCCACGAGCCCCTCCCCGTCCCGGACACCGGGGCCTGGGCTGCAGGCCCGTGAGCGGCGCCCGCACTCGGGGCTCTAGGGCTGGGCTGGGCTGAGGGCGGGGAGGGCGCGGAGCACGAGCACTGACCTGAGCCGGCTTCCTCCGCGCGGCCGCCGCCATAGGACTCGGGGCGGAGCGGGGCCGGGAGCGGCGGGAAAGGAGGGGACCCGGGCACGGCGGTCCCTGTCCTGGCCCTGGCGCGGGTCCCACGGGCGGCGTCGCCGAGCCTCAGACCAGCCCTGCACCAAGGGGACAGCGCCACCTCCCGCGCCTCCGCGGTCCTGTCACCTCAGCCCCGACCCAGCGCTCCGGTGCTCCCCACCTGTGGGAACACGGGAGCAGAAAGCGACACCTAGAAAGCGGAGGCCGGAAGTCCCGCCCTGACTGCACCACCTCCCGCAGAAACGCCTTCTCTCTTACTTCATTGGCTGCCGGATGCTGCCAGAGGTCGCACAGCCTTCTGGGTAGTGCATCTTCCATAACCCACAGCGATCCACACAAAACGCTAGGTGTCGAAAGCCCAGGAAAAAGGGGAAGCCACACTGCGAGGGGCGCTGGGAAATGGCAGCTCTATTCCAAAGGCTGAGGAGGGCCTCTGCTTCTTAAAGGGGCCGTACTCAGATGTTTGAGGACTGTCTGCAACTTACTGCCCAAGGGTTTGGTGACATTTTTTCAGACTCTGTGAAACTCACCATGTTCCCAGAGTCTACAAATATCCTTCAAGATGTCGTCCAACCCGTCAATCCAAATGTACATACCAGGGCATACATTTAGACACATAACGGAGCCACTGGAAACTACAGCTGATAAACAGTATCGTACTGTCATTCTGAGTAGCTCTGATCAAGACAAAAGAAATACTCTGGATAGTGGGATAGTGTCATGACAAGGAAGACATAGGATGGATGTTGGGCCCCCTTGATGCAGGAGTACACAGACGTATGTCTTGACAGTGATTCTCACAGAAAACTTGTCTCCTGCCTGTGAAACTGAGGGTGAAGGGGTTAAAATTTCCCTGGATTAGGGTGAAACCATGCCTTGTACCCACAAGGTTGATGTGGGAACCAAAATAACCAGTTTCTCTGAGCTTGCCTGGCAGAACAGCAAGAACAGCAGGAGAACAGCTCATCAGAGAGCAGCTTGCTGACAGGCCCCGCCTGACTAAGCATGCCTGACTAAGCATCTCACAGAAGCACTGGGCGCTACAATGACAGTTGCAAACTTGAGCCACATGCTCCCCCTCTCCTACCTAAAACACCAAATAATAAACCTTGCTTGGAGCTCTTCCAGGAGTTTGAGATTACAGCATTAGCTGCCCGTTCTCCTTGCTCAGCGCTTTGTAATAAAACTCCCACTTTCTTCCACTACACCTGGTGTCAGAGATTACCTTGTTGTGTGACAGGTGAGTGAACTCACTTCAGGTTTGCTAACACCTGTATAGTTAAGTATTGTGTCTAGTTCATGCAGCAACACTTTTACCTACTTAATGTGTCTTACTCCATATTGTACCATATTCAATTCCTTTTGGCATCTGACATCCATCTCAAAAAGAGATCAACAAAATAAATGCTATTTTGGTATGGGACAGTGGCTGCAGTATTTTTGCAATCTTCCATCATTATTTATCCCCTCATACTTGCTCTTGTTTCATCTACCCCCATGCACATTAGTATATTATTTCACTTATAATCCCAGACATCATGTATTTTAATGCATAATCTCTTCAGAACGTGCTTCTAAAATCTAAGAGTTCTCTCATAAACCCAATAATTTTCCCACTCAACATCTTAAGATTTAAAATTATGATAAATGTGTTATCAGAGCTGAATTTTCTCAGTTGTAGTACCTGTTCTTTAGGGCAGATTGATTGCAATCTGGATACAAACTATATCTTTAGGCAATTTTAAGTGTGTCTTATTTCTCTATATGTACCCACCTGCATGGGTAGACTAGAGCCAAGTAGGTGGGAGGCACTGCAGCCTGCAGACAGTGAGGGGCCCACTGCTTCTGCCAGTCAGTGGGAGTTTGTTGTGACCTTCCTGGGGACCTAGGTGGCTATGGAGCCCTGTGGCCTGCGGTCCCTCTGTGCTTCTGATCCAACCCACTCTTCACTGCTGCTGGGGGAGGAGTGGTTGGCATCATGTACGAGTCAGGCTCTGAGATCTAACTGCTGAGGCTTATCACCTCGGTTTGTCCCCAGCAGCCTTCTGACCCTGGAAGAGTTGTATGATCTCTTTGTACCTCGAGATGTGAGTTAGCCTAAGTTAAACACAGCTGATTTCGCAAATGTACACTATCTCAGTGGCTTAGCACAGGATGAGTTTTCTTCTCACTCATAGTCATGTCCGTGTGTGGCAGCAGGAAGCTCTGCACCACACAGTGATTCAGGGACTAAGATGCCTTCTATTGTCAACATGTGGCTTTAAGGCCTCCCTGGCATCACAGAGCTGACCAACAGGAAACCAGAGGGAAGTGGAGGAGTCTCACCACTTCCACACAGGTGACTTCCAGTCCCATTCTCTTGACAAGAATTAGTCATTTGGTCACCCCTGTAGGAAATGAGGTTGAGCTGTGTGCCCACGAGAAGAGCAAATTATTGTATTCATAAACATCTTCCCCACTGGGGCTTTCTGCAAAGGTGACGGTCACTGTCAGAAATGTTCTACCTGCTTTCCCTACGCCCACCAACTGCAGTATATATTCCCAGTCCTTGTGAAACTTGGAGCATTTAAGATACTACTCTATAATTTTTACTCTATACTAACCTTTGGGATAAATCATCTTTATAAATATCCTCCCGTGTTGATATTCATGGATTTTCCATCTTGAACTCCAACCTGAAATATAGCAATAAAGCAAATCACTGGCTTTTCCACTGTATTTCTTGAAAATAAACTTCTATGTTGGGAGTTAGAAAATGGCACAAAAGTACAGCCCCTCTCCACTCGATATCTCAATGATTTCTAAACACAGCAGAGAAGCGCCAAGAATACAGCCTATACACAGAGGCAGGAACAGACAAGGAGATAGGAGAATATGTTAAAAATAAGCAATTAGTATGTGAAAAATGGTGGAATCAGAGGGAAACCGAGAAAGGCATTCTGGATTCAAGGCCATCATTTTGAGCCTACATTCATGTGAAAGATTATACTTTGTCTCACTGCCTTGGTTCTCCAACGCAAGTTAACATGAAATTTAGTGCCATTTTAATCTGCTTAAAATGGACAATTTATGGCAGTGTACTAATGAAAAAGAGGAATGCTCACAAAATAATTTTAATGTAAATGCTCCTACGGCTCACAAAGAGTTAGATCTCCAGCGTTTATGTAGGGTCTGTGAAATCACATGGTCATTTACTGGACGTTGGAAAACGTTCCTGGAAACCATCTTCTGTGCTCTTCACTTCCTCTAACACCTAAGTTCATATCTGGTCTGTGAAGCTCACCTTTAGAGGAAAAGTGATTTTCCATCTAATTGACAGCTTTTCTTAGCCAAAAACCAGTAGTAGATTTTCCTTAAGTGAACTTAAGAAGAAGAATTTGCCATTCAAAAGTAAAATATCTCTTTGACTTGTTATGACGGTAAACACCTAGACCTTAGAGCAGATGCCATGACAGATACAGACAGATAATAAGTGGAGATGGGAAAATGAACGGTCCTTTTGGCATTGAGGCTGATGATCCCTCAACTTTCATCTGGGATCTTAGAATACAGTATCCCTACAACATCCTAAAATGTCTTCACACTTCCTATAAGAATCGTTTCTACAAAGATTTCTTTTGCCTAATTCACCATAACTCAAATGGAAACATACCTTTTGAGAGGTTTTTGCCACCAGTCTCTAGGGCTCTTTCCCTTCCTCCACAAAGATGACCCCACGCACCTTAGTCCTACAAAGCTATAGTCCTCAGGGAGGAGAAGCCACCACAAGAAGGATTAGAGGAAAAAATTGAAGGATGTTGTTGAAATGGGACGACAAGCTTCAGAAACAGCACAGTGGAGCTGCTCACTTCCTTGGAAACATGGAACAGAAGTTCAGACATAATTACTTAGGAGGTTCCCTGGAAACTCAGAGTGGCAGAAGATGAGAAAGAATAGGTTCTCATAATCCGCACAACCACATCCGAGTATAAATCTCTGTGAGCAGAATCTAGTCATTGACACTCTTTACGAGAGAATTCTATGGCCGTGTCACAAAACGTCACCTGAGATGACTGAGGCCTCTTCTGTCTCTGGACAAGTGGTAAAAACTGCCCTGGTTGTAGAAGAGGCAACAGGTTTCAACAGTTGTTACAACTGCCAGGCATGATCAGGGTGCTTCTGTGCAATAATGACGAGAGACAAACATAAGACCTTTCCTTCAGAAGATAATTAGACCAAAAAGAATCCGCATTCAACATTCCTGACATTGTGTCACATATAGTCAAGTGCTGAGTTGTGTCTTTAATAGCAGCAGTGATAGGAACCTAGTAACACCAGAGGCTAAAACACCTGTCTCCGACATGAATGGTCATGATGATACACTAAGGTTCAGGGCGTGAAAAAATGATGCTCTGGATTCTGAAAAGAATAGACATCTTTATATTTAAGACAGACAAACATGTTAAGTAATTTATAAATAAAAAAGAAAGATATACCTATGGTATATGTTTAAACATTTGTTCACAGTCATTTGATGATTAAAATGAGGCTCCTGGGAGAGAACACTGATAGCACCATGTCAGAGGTAATCCTTGACCAGGACTTGAAGTACGGGCAAGGAATAAAAGAAAGGAAAGACTGCTAGGAAAATATTCTAAGGAAATATTTTTAGATATGCTCAGATATCCTTTCCTCAGTATTCATCCACAATGTTATCTGAAGTAATAAACTTTTAGAAAAATTGTAAATGATCAAGAATAGCTTACTAGTTAGTCAAAGCCCTAGATGTGCATAAAACCGAGACATTTAAACTGGCATTTTGAGGTCTTCGGCAGCTAAACAGAACATACTGTGATTGTCTTTCCTCTCAAAGAGTGGTTACTTGGCTCAGTATGTGATGACCTCGTCTGCAAGTGTTGCCATGGTTCACGAGCCACACTGGTATTCAATTGTCACGAGGGGATTTCATATTTCTCGGGTATTTAAAGTTGTTAAGTAGCCTCATTACAGAAACTGAAAAGTGTGCCGCTTTTCCCTATTTTCCACAATGGTTTCAAGATGAAGGACTTTTACAAATCTCACCTAATAAATCATTGAATATAAAGCACTGTGTTTTATTCCAGCAATGCAAGGACTTTTCTTTCCTATTTTAAATATTGAAAGTGCAATAATGAGTGTCATCATATTGACAGTTTAAAGAATATAAATCACACAATCTTTTATTTATTTTTTTGTTTGCTGAGGAAGATTCACCCTGAGCTAACATCCGCTACCAATCTTCCTCTTTTTGTATGTGAGCCACTGCAGCGCGGCCACTGACAGAGTGGTGCAGGTCGGTGCCTGGGAACTGAACCAGGGCCACCAAAACAAAGCGTACTGAACTTAAACACCAGGCCACTGGGGGTGACCCTGACATAATCTTATCAATAGATATTCTTTGTTTTTTCTTTAGATCAGGACATCTCAACCTCAGTCCTAGTGACATTTTGGACAAAATAATTCTGTGTGTTTGGGTGTCCTGTGCAGTATAGAATGTTTGGCCCCACCCTTGTCCTCTACCCCCAAGATGACAGCAACCAACTCCTGCCATGCCTCAGATTACAACAACCAAAACTGTCTCCAGACACCGTTAAATATCCCATGGGGCGGGTGTGCAAAATGGCCACTGGTGGAGAACCACTTCTTAGAAAATTATTGCAGCTCCTGGAAGGACTCTTTAGGCCTCTCTGACGACGCTCAAGGTGTTCTCTCAGTTCTGGATACCCTCACTTCCACTCCGGCTCCCTGGTCCCGCAGGGCAACCAGAACTCAGCTCCAACATTTCTTCCCAGGGAAGCTGCAACATTCTCGGCCCTTTCACTAGTCTGGGCTCCTGAAGATTCACTCACCTCTGTCCCCAAAGCACAGAGAACATATATCTGTGTGAGCACTGTTCTTACCATTAAACGCTTTTATTCTTTTTCATTAGTCCCACACTATTCACTATGGCAGCTACTAGCCACATGTAACTATATAAGTTTAAATTCATTAAAATTAAACAAAAGGGAAGATTCAGTTCCTCAGTCATCCTAGCCCCTATTCATGTGCTCAGTAGCCACCTGTGGCTGGTGGCACATCTGCTGGACAGCCCACATATAGAATATGTCCACCACTGTAGACAGTTGCATTGAACAGCACTGCACTGGATCATGAAGTCCTGCCTCTTCGCATCAACCTAGCAGCAAGTACGAGGCTTCCCGATAGGTACTTCCCAGATGTTTAGAAGATGAATCAATGAATGATTGTGCCAACTAGCTCTCTTCCATTTATATTTTTTGTAAAAACCTGTTTCTTCATTTTCATCATTTACTTTTCCAGAGAAATCAGACTTTGCTCAACAAGCATACAACCCATTTAGGACTCTTCTTGTGGGTAACCTTCTGCATCATAATTCAGGGGAAGAGGGACTATACATCTCCTTCACCATTTGCTCATCATTTATTCACTCAATAATTATTTACTAAGCATCAATAAGCTACATACCACTCCTGGTGTTCAAAACATAAGGGTCAATAAAAAGAAAAAAACCCTGTCCAGTAGGAGGAGACAGAGGACCCCACATGCATATGCTAAACACACCGTGGACCAGCTACCGAGCAGTAAGTGCTGTGGAAAGCCAGGAAAGCAGCGATGGAGAACTGCAAGTGATGGGTGAAGGAAGATTAATGCAAATCTAAGTGGGTGTTCAAGAAGGGTCTACTCTGAATGTGACAGTTGTTGAAGCTAATAACCCATAATCAATCTATAAATCAAAACTGGGGTGAGTTTATTAGGAGCCAAGCCTCAGGACCACATAGCCCAGGAGAGTACCTTCACAAAGGGAGGAAGCACTCCAAAGAAGCGTCGTGCACAGAATGGTTACATACCATCTTGGAGCAAAGCCCATACATCACATGACAGGAATGTCCCTTTTACAACGGTCACGAGACTGTTTAGTGGGTCACTGGTCACAAGGTGAACACAGCAGGTCAGTAATTAATCCTTAGCTCCTGGGAAGAGATGCTTATCCTTAAAGAAAGGCCGATATGGGGGGAAGCCAAATTCCTATCTTGATTTTTATTTATTTATTTTTTGTGAGGAAGATCAGCCCTGAGCTAACATCCACGCTATTCCTCCTCTTCTTTCTTTTTGCTGAGGAAGACCAGCTCTGAGCTAACATCTATAGCCAATCCTCGTCCTTTTTTTTTTTTTCCCAAAGCCCCAGTAGACAGCTGTATGTCACAGTTGCACATCCTTCTAGTTGTTGTATGTGGGACGTGGCCCCAGCATGGCTGGAGAAGCGGTGCATCAGTGCGCGCCCAGCATCCGAACCCGGGCTGCCAGCAGCAGAGCGTGCACCTAACCGCTAAGCCACGGGGCTGGCCCCAAATCCCTATCTTTCAAGGCATCATTCTTGGCTTTGGGACATTGTTAACGTGAAAGCAGATGTACAATGCATGCTCAATAGGCCACATCAGGCCTTTCTGGAAACACAAGGGCAGGCTGAATTAGTTTTAATCCCAATGGCTTCCTCATATACTCCAATAAACCCTATTGCTTGTCGTTTATTCACCACGGTTGAAGGAAAAGAAGGAGAAAATCAGTCATGCTTGTGCTCATCAGGGGAACGCAATTCTGGGACAAAATTCCACCACGTGTCGGGGGGTTACCCATACCACCAATTCTCTGACAAGAGCTGGGTGTCCTAGGATTCAACTCAATTCTGACTCTAGCTACCTGGAGGTAGCGTCAGATCCCACAGGTTAAGGGTTCAGTCCCATCAGACTGCCCCCCACTTCAGATGCCAATTGCAAGGAGTGGGTCCCCAGGTCATCCACAACTTCTGTCCGACTTGGCTACAAACTGGAGGTTCCCCTAACCTCCTAGCTCACAGAACTCAGGCAAACACTTACGTCTACCACTTTATTAATGGAGGTGATAAAGGATATAGATGGAGAGAGGCATCGGGCAAGGTCTAGGAAAGGGGCAAGGAGCTCCCATGCCCTCTCTGAGTGTCAGTGGGCCACTCGCCCGGAATCTGCACGTTCACCAACACGGAAGGTCTCCAATTCCTGTCCTTTTGGGTTTTTGTGGTGGCTTCAATGCACAGGCACAATTGGTCAAATCATTGGCCACTGCTCATTGGACTCAATCCTCTCCCCTCCTGGAATTCAGGGGGTGGTGGAATGAAAGTTCCAACCCTCTCATCACATGGTTGGCTGCACTGCCAAGAGCCCCCATCCTAGGTGCTTTCCAAAAGTCACTTCATTCACACAACAAAAGACACCTTCATGGCTCTCATCACCGGAAGTGCCAAGGGTTTTAGGAGCTCTGTGCCAGAAAGGGGACAAAGACCAAATATACTTATTGCAAATCATAATACCACAGAGGCACTCACAGGCTTTTTGTCATAAGCCCTAGTCTACACTCCACATAGGTGCATCTCACAGAGAATTTGTCCCTACCAGCCCTCCAGCTTCTATTCCACATTATGTGGGCTCAGGCAGTCTTACTGGTTCCCACCTAGGAGGTCCAACTAACATTGCCTGAAGGGCAGATTGACCTGCATTCTGTTTACAATACTCAGAAGAGGAAACATCCCCCAGTCACATACAATTTCCATTCTCATAATACCATCAGAAGCAACCACTTCACATGAAGCCTGTTCACACACAGCACTTCTCCCGCAAACTTTTACCTTAATTCCATCAACCCTCACATTCCTAACTGTAGCCTCCATTAGGAGGTCATCACAGGGTTTGGTTTCACAGCACTAGGTAGGGGAAGTCTTTCCCAGGCAGACATAATATCCATTCACATCAGACATTCAGGTAACGTAGAGGCAACTTCTCTACATCCTGGAAAACTCTCTTCTCCACCTTTCCCACCGCCGACCATTTTACCCACTTTGGTTCCCCAGCAAGGGGTCGAGCCAAGGGACCCTGGCCTTTTGTCAATCTTTAACTTGATTAATCTGCCTAACCACTGCCCCATGTGATTGCTGGTCAGGTTTTGTTAGCGCACCAGGTCCGTTTTTGCCCGCGGCCCAGAAAGCCAATCACCGAGACAAGATTGCAGAGAGAGGGTTTAATCACAAGGAAGCCCAGTGAGGAAAACGGGAGAACAAGTCTCAACTGAAAACAGGGACTCAGGGGTATTTATGCAGTAGGGGCAAAGTGGTCTGAAAAATGATTGGAGGTGAGGAGGGATGAGGTAACTGATGATCTGTGGAAGCATAGTCAGCCTTCATGCCTCTTTGTAGGACACATGTTCACAGAATGGCGGCATTAGCATGCCCTGAGGGTGGAGTTCCAACCTCTTGCCATCAAAAGGGCCCAGTTGATGGGTTGGTGGTCTCTATCCAGGCTGAAGTGGACAAGGGGTTCAGTTTCTGAAAAAAAATAGCTCAAACACCCATTACCATGGTAACCCAGGCGCCAGGGAGATGTCATCTATAGCAACCTAGTGGGAGTCAGATAGCACATTGCCCAAACAGCACAGTTAACAATGAGTAAGTTTATCATGCAGATTTAAGTCTTCATTTTCCATTCTGATAAGTTTCTAAGTAAGGCCATCTCCCGCACCCCCCCTCCTGGTATAGGGAAAAAGATACCTTTACCAGTGGAGATTTTCTTTACAAATGTAAAGGTCTCTCATAAAAGGTAACTAGAACTAAGAATGGGCTTAGCACGACCCACCCAGGTACTCGGAGATATCTATAGTAATGGCCTTTTCTGAGGGCAGGCCTCCCATCCCAAACTCCTTTAGTCAATTAGTGGGGGTCAAAACGTCATTCAGGCAGAGACACATTTTGAGTTCGCATATTCCAATCCCCCATAGTTACTAGCTGCTTAATCATCAATGGCTGTTTGCCGGTTACAGTTTCTCAGAGTAATCTCTGCTTTCCAGCTTCTTAAATTCCTCCAAACTGGGATAAATAGAGCAGACTTGTTTGGGGCCATTTAATGTTGGGAGCCAGCAGGGGGACCCTTTGGCCCACCCAACCTTTGGTAGTGTTGTATTAAAACCTTTGTTTCAACCCCATCAATGTCTGCTGTATTCAACCCATTTCTTAATAACCATCTAAAGATTTCCGCCTGCTAGCACAAGTCCCCTAATTTTCCACTTCTATTTCCTCTTTGTTTTGCTCCTATCAGTATTTCCTCTATTCATCTCATTTCTTAATACCCATTTAAAAATTTCTACCTACACTGGAAAAGTCCCTTTGGCCTCTTCCCATTCTCTCGTTAATTAACCTGTTTTTATTAGCATCTGTAAGACCCTTGCGGGAAAGCTGAGAGCGCACTTCCATAAGGTTTCTTTGGTTTTCAAAAACAAGGTTAAATGGGGTGCCCACGGGAAATGGGCCCCCTCAACCGCAGCATTTACCATGATCCGGGTAACGGGCATATTCGGCGGGTGAATGTCCCGGTCATCCTGAAGCCAGTTCCCCATGGCTT
The DNA here is from genome assembly GCF_020826845.1 of Diceros bicornis minor. Classification (NCBI taxonomy): domain Eukaryota; kingdom Metazoa; phylum Chordata; class Mammalia; order Perissodactyla; family Rhinocerotidae; genus Diceros; species Diceros bicornis. The sequence continues at coordinate 36,999,144 of NC_080773.1, forward strand.
GCATACGAAGCCCACCAGCTGCTTCATCTGGGTGCTCCACTTGGCATTCACAAGGTAGATGGACAGTCCCCCTTATCAGGGTAAGCAGACCTTACAGCTGCCTTTATCCAGTCCACCAGGCAGGCTGTTCCCTGGGAGTAACCTCCTGTGTGTCGGGATCACGCACAGCCATCTGTGATTGTTCCACAGCGCGCTGTGGGTCCCACATCAAACCAAGCACGCTCTTCCACTCGGCAGCTTCACAACCAAAAACACAGCGGCCAAGTGAGTCACTCCCAATCCATTTCTGTAAAGGTTCCTCAGGAAGCTGATGGTTCTGATCCACAAAATGGAACAACAACTCCACACTACACCCCTGGTTTCAACAGTTTCTTGGTTTTGCCTCCATGTTTACTACCTTCTTGGAGACCAGAGGTCTTAGAGATACTTTTCTTGTCCTTGCATAATTTTTCCTTTGGGGAGCGGCTTTTGAGGCCAGTGGCCAAAGCTGAGACTCACTGAAATCTGATTTTGGTCCAGCATAAAGGTCCGACCCACCACTCTCTTCTACTTTTAGTTTAGCTGTTACAGATAACAGTAACCAAGGGTTTCAATATTTTGCCTTTTCCTTATTAGTCTGCGCTTCCTTATCCAGCCAGGGAACCAGCTGCCAGGAGTTGGATCTGTCTCTGAATTCCATCGGCAACATTTACATTTAGTAACTGACTGCAGCCCAGCCGCTGCTCCAAACCATGGGTGACCCTGTGGCCCCACCCCAGGAATCGAGGCTTCCTCATCTCCTGCCCTTTCACCCTTTCTCTCCCCAAACCACATGGTTCCATGAGCTAGGGCTGTTGTAGCCAATCCCACTTCACTGACACCAACTACATTCTGCCCTCAACAATTCCAACGTGGGGAGGGTTCCCACACCAACAAGCAAGTCTCTCACACCAGCTGGGTGTCCTACAACTCAACTCCATTCTGACACTATGTACCTGGAGATGGCATCAGATCCTACAGGTTAAGGGCTCGGTCCCTTGAAGCCGCTCCTCGCCACTTCAGACACCAGTCACAAGCCCAAGTTTATTACCTGAGCTTCGGACCAAATGGCTATAAATCAGAGGTTCCAAAGAGCCCCTCTTTGAGTTCGATTAATTTGCTAGCGGGGCTGAGAATTCAAAGAAACACTTCACTTACCACATCACCAGTTTATTATAAACGACAGAACTCGGGAACAGCCAGATGGAAGAGATGCACAGAGTGAGGTATGGGGAAAGGGCGCAGAGCTTACATGTTCTCCAGGAGCTCACTGCTCTCACCAACCTCCAAGTGTTCACCAACCTGGAAGCTCCCCACACCCCGTCCTTTGGGTTTTATGGAGGCTTCATTGCACAGGAATGATTAATAAATCACTGGCCATTAGCAACAGAGTCAACCTCCAGCCCTGCTCCTACCCCCAGGTTAGGGTGGGGGTGGGTGGGACTGAACTGTGCAACTCTCTGATGGCAAGGTTGGTTCTCCTAGCAACCAGCCCCACCCTTAGGTGGCATCCAAAGTCACCTCACTAACATAACAAGAGACTCCTTTATCGCTCTCTTCACAGGAAATTCCAAGGGTTCTGGGAGCTCTTTGCCAAAAAGCAGTATGAAGACCAAATACCAATTTCTTATCATAAAACACAATATCACAAGGGGGAAGAGCAATCCAAGCAGATAGTCCAGCAATTTTCACAGCCCAGAGTCAGTGGAGTTTGCTTAGAGCTCACGGGGAACAACAGTGTCCACGTCAGTGTGGTCAGAGAGGCTGAAGCCGTGAGCAGAGCAGTAACGGAGGGCTGGCTGTACACAGCTTTACAGGTCATCGCACAACTGTGGCTTCCCCTCTGAGTCAGACCCGCTAGAGTTTTCAGCAAAGGCCTGGCACCATCTTATACGTGAACAGGATCCTTCTGACGGCTTTACTGGTTGAAGACTGAAGAAGGGTAAGGGCAGAAAGGGAAACCGGCTGGGAGCCCACTGACTAGGGGGCTTGGGTGGGCAGAGGATAATCAGTGGTCTGCTTCTGCACAGACTTTGAAGGCAGAGTCAACTGGAGTGACGGGATGCATGTACAGAACCATGAGAGAAATCAAGGACGACTCCAGATACCTTCTGACCTGAGCGACTGCAAGGACACACATACTGTCTGTGGGAACCACATGATGCAGCTTTGACAAGTGTCTGGCAAACAGCCTGAATTCCAAACCTGCAGGCATACAATCTGAGTTGTAATCGATGTTTACGTTTTCTTCGGAGACGTTTTCTTCGGAGAGGAGAGCGGGGATTCAACACTCTACAGAAGCTCCTAGCGGAAAGCTAAGAAAACTTCTGTTTGCGGCAGCACGAAGAGAGGAGGACACCACTCTGAAGTCTTCCACTGGCCTCCACCCTTTGCTATACTGAAAGGAACTGCAGATCCAGACCCGAAAGGACCGTGAGTTAGATGGAAACTGACACAAACAAGGCCAACACTCAGGTCCTGATAAGAAAATGTCTCAGGAAGATTTGGAAAACACTCACTCAGCTGGGAAATGACTTTGTATCTCCAACAGCCAACACGGTCCTGCTCCCAGGCTCCTTCTTGGGGAAGGGCAGTGTCCTGAGGAAGCAGACCTCCAGCAGATAAAAGCAGGAATGAGAAACCAGGCTTCCCTTGCAACTGTGACACACCAGAATGAAAGAGCGCCCAGGAATTGCTCTGGGGCTCTCATCTTTCCTTGAGCTAACAGGGGCTTCCTGCGCACAAGTAACCACTTCCCTGGTGCTCCCCGCGTGTCAACCAGCCATTTTATACAGATGAGACAGATTTCTAAAACAACAGTATCAAGAACGTTAAATATTAGCTTGTTCAATCTTCACCACTCTGCAGGTTGAGCCCTGCTATGTTTCCAAATTTGTATTTTTCTTTTTTTAATGATGAGAAACCTGGAGGTCAGAGATACTGAAACCATTCATCTCAGGTTCCACATCTGATGAAGAGTCAGTGCCAGAACGGCCAACCAAAAACAACCAGAGATGCCGTTCGTTTTGAGTGCTGTTAACAAACAAAAACTCCACCGAATAAATTTAAAGATCTAATTGGCTTCACTGAAGGATTCCTGAATCCGGCAACATCCCAACTAATAAACAGAAAGGCGCTCCAGGAGTTGTATGAATGGACGCTATTTATAGGCAGAAACTGGGCGGGACAAGACAGTTATTACCAAAAGAAAAGAAAGGACTCTTCCAGGCAAGGTCACCTTTCTTTGGGGGAAGGGCGCTGGGGTCTAACCAGACAGATTACCTCAATTTCTGAAGTGATCAGTTTAAAGTCACATTCCTGGGAGGGGGTGAAATTGCAATTATGTCTTGGTTTGCTATCCTGGCGGCAAGTGACTACCGTGGGCCTGTTGTTTCTTTTCTGGTTTTTTTTGGTGTGTGTATGAGGAAGACTGGCCCTGAGCTAACATCTGTGCCAGTCTTCCTCTACTTTGTATGTGGGTCACCATCACAGCACGGCTTGATGAGTGGTGTATAGGTCTGCACCTAGGATCCGAACCTGTGAACTCTGGGCCACTAAAGCGAAGTGCGTGAACTTAACCACTCCATTAGCAGGCCGGCCCCTGTTGTTTCTTTTTTTAACAGTGTAAACTAGGCACAAAACACTTGACACTGATCTATTTCATTTCCCAACAGCTCTGGGAGGTCAGCATCATCCTTACTCCCTGTTCACAGAGCTGGACAAGGAGACATGGGAAGCCTGGCCCTGCCTGACATCACACTGTCACACCAGTGGACTTGAGCTAGTCTGAAGGCTCTGGGAAAATTCCCTAAAAATATATTTTTAGGTCTGGAATGAATATTCTTCAGCGATTTACTAAATGTCAAGTGCTGGAAAGAGCATTCCAAAGAAAGAAAAGTGCATGTGAAGGGCAGGTACTGGGGAGGAGTGTGAGCATTCAGGAAACTGAGATAAAGGGCAGAGAAAGAATGGAGGATACTTCATGTCAAGATGCTGAACTGAGCAGATACAATAATTTGGGGAAACATTAACTTAGCTGACCCATAAACCAAATGCAGTAAATTTATAAATTTGATTTCTTTAGAAACTAAATGTTAGTCTTTTATATAGACTATAATACTGTGGCAACATTTTTTTCCATGGTGGTAAAATCAGCGAGATGTACTTCCATTTTAAAATTATCAAATCAGTGTAATTTGTTCAAAAAGTCATCCTCGTAGGGATATTATCGGAACTGTCAAAAATATAATTTCTAAACATCACATACATACGTTAAAGTATGCAAAAGTTCTGAGGGTCTCCTGTTTCTTATCTGGTAACCTACAAATCAAGGTCACTGTTAAAAATTACACTTTTTCAATTTTTCCTTGAAAAACAGCTTTGAGCAAGATTGTATTTAGCAATGGAAAGAGCCTACCCCTTCAAAATCATTAGAAGTCTAATATTCCTCTTTCCTTTAAGCTAGGTTAAGACAACTCATTTCTCACCTTTTCAAGTGTCTTTTTCAAAAGATTTTTGTTGGGGCCCGTCCAGTGGTGTAGTGATTAAGTTCGCGTGTTCCACTTCAGCAGGCCGGAGTTTGCAGGTTCTGATCGTAGATGCGGAACTACTCACCGCTCATCAAGCCATGCTGAGGCGGCGTCCCATATAGAAGAGCTACAACTCTACAACTACGATATACAACTATGTACTGGGGCTTTGGGGAGAGAAAAGAAAAAGAGGAAGATTGGCAACAGATGTTAGCACAGTGGCAATCTTCCTCAAACAAACAAAAGAATAAAGTACATTTATAAAAAAAGATTTGTTGCTGTTGTTGTTTTGTTTTTAACCCTTAGTCTGTAAAGTTTCATTAATCTTCACATCCTTTTCAGGACAGGTCTACCAGATTTTTCCACCAATGTTTTTGCATCTCTTGGCTCAATCAAAAGATGGAGTGACTGATCCCTGGACTGTGTGTCCACAGAAGAGGAATGAATGCTGTAATAAACTTTTCTTTTCCCACCTGGGATTTGAGAAGTCTTTAACAACGCCAGGGACTTGAACGCAGCCACGCTGAACGTCCATTTTCTGGCAAAGGGTCTCCTCCATGTGGAAGCTGGAAACTCAGGGGACACGAAGGTATTTTAGCCAGCTCAGGAGAATACTGAAGAGGGAAGGAAAAGAAAGGAAAGATGGGATTTAAGTAGGACAAATAGGAGCAAGATTTAGGCGAATTCACCAACGAGGAAGTTTTAAGTTTCTCAGAACTTTACGCAAGCCAGATGTCCCTAAGTGGAGCCTGCAGTACCATTTACTTGCAGGGAAAAGACGGAAACAAAGTTCTGATCAACCAATGGTCTGCTTTCTATCCACGCTATGACTTCCAAACGCCACTGAGACTCTAACATTGCCTCCTTGAAAGATGTTAGTGGAGGGTACCTTCATAGGTAAACCCATCAGTTGCTAGACCATCAATAACCTAAGATGGAAAATGAAGGGAAACAATCGAATGCTACATCAAATAAATACTCGTACAATCACAGAGTCAAAATGACTTCAAATCAATTTACAACACAGTATTTGGCCTACACTTACTTTGTGGAAGGTGTCCTAAGAGCTGAAGAAATGAAGAAGGCCAACCCAATGAGCACACTCAAAGCCTATTTATTCAGAGCTTGTTATGGCAAGGGAGTCAGCCACCATCGCCCGCATGTTGGCAGAGCCTCAAAGGCATGCAGAGGAGCGGCAAAGCTTTACAGTGAAAACAGTGAAGGCTTCACCTATGCTCTGATTGGGACGCTGTAAGTGGGCTAACTAGAAGCAGAGTGTTCCACGTGAATGCTTATAGGCACATATTTGCATCTCTCTGGTTCATACTAAGTTGCGAGAGAGGATAAAAATTATGAGAGCTGAGCATTACTGAACAAGTCCAGGCCACGTGGGGCCAACTATGACAGGGGTTATTGTTTGGAATCCTGGATTGCTGCCAGAGCAGGAGGTCTGACTGCCTATATTTCTGACCTATCGATAGCTGCCTTCTTGAGCTGGTAACTGTAGATAATAAGTTGGTTTCCTGGGCAGGTTGCGGCAGACTTAGGTCAGACATCTATTTTTACATATAGTCTGGCCACTGTCTATTTCTGTATTCTCTCTGTCACCCCTGTTGGTCATTCTCTCGCTTGTCAGAGGTTGATCCATCTGGGAAAACTAGAGATTCAGCTCTTCACTGGTCAGAGATTGTCCACTCATTGGCATCTGTAATGCAAGGGCATCTTGACCTTTTTATTGTTCTATCATCACGGCTGTCATCTGATGAGAGAGCAAGTGCATTAAGCGTTTAAGGCTGGGGCTAGAAGGCAACCAACCAGCATCAGGACCACTCTGCCAAACTCAAAAACTATTAACAGTCCCTGTAAAGTGCTTCAAAACCAAGAACCCCAACTGCCCAACACAGGCCAGGAGAACAGATCCCATAGATCATGAGCATCAACTTAGAGATCCTTAAGGGGACAGAGAGCCCGATCCCCCTTGCCTGTTTCATTAATCGTAATACAAGAAGTATTAGGAATGGCACACAGATGCCCCCAGGACTAGCCAACAAGAAATCTACAAAAATGCGATTGTCCATCACAACTTCTGCCAATAAGTTGAGACTGAGCTGTACCCCAACTAGGACAGAGGTGGTATCATTAATAACTTCCGCTTTAAAAAAAAGTCAACGATAAACTAAAAAGTTAGTGATTAGTTTCTTACAGTCTTTTCTATTTATATGATTTCTTCTGACAGGAAGACTTCTCAAACTGTTTGCATAAACAGTTAGTCAGTTCTCCCTGGTAGTGTCTCTCATTTTGGAGCACATGGCTAAGTCAGAATTCTCCAATCTTGGTGATTTATAGAATTAGGGTCCCTACGTACAGACAACCTTGGAATACTATTCCCAGTGTGCAAAACGTGTTAATAGGAGGCCTGTCCTCCTGACTACAGAGGAAGCAGTATCCATTAAGGGCACACGGATGTCTGAGAACAAAGGAGGTGTACATCACATGCAGTCGGACACAAGGTCTTATATTAACCTGGTTACAGCAAAATTTAAACTTCAAGTATATGCTGTCTCTTTAGAGTCAATTATACCTCCATTAAACTGTTTTAAAGGACACATAAGAACTTGTCACTTTCTAACCATTTCACTACATCTTATCACTTTCTATGTTCTAGAGGTTACTGGCATACTGGTGAAGTATGTCAGCAATAGAAGATCATGGTGTACCACTGGCAACTCTTCCTAACTCCATGTGCAATCACATGATGTACGCAGGTTTAAATTGGCCATGGTGGGAGTGTTTACACCAGGGAAATCAGAAAACGCTACAAATCATGGCTTGATTTATTGTTTTGTTGAGTACTACACTTAAGGTGATGGAGAATCCGTTCATCACGCAGATTAGCCTTTACAACAGACACTCGGCATGGTCACTGCATTGTGTACAGCACAAAAACATTCAGGAAATGTTCCCGAATTCAGAAACAGGTACTTCTTACAGCAAAGAAGTCACCACTCAAGAAAGAATGAAAGACACAAGTCTTTGTTGTTTCACGCTCTTCTTATTTGTTGGAGAAATGGGAAATGGCCAAAATAAACGACATATATAAGAACAGACATTTTACCAAAAAAGACATACAAGTGGCAAATAAACAAATGAAAAAATGTTCAGCATCATGAAACATCAGGGAAATGCAACTAAAACCACAGTGTGATATGGTTACACTTTTATTAAAAGAGTCAAAATTTCTTAAACCAACTATACCCACTATTGGCAAGGAAATGGAAGAACTGGAAGTCTCATTCACTGCTGGCAGGAAGACAAAAGGGGACAACCATGTTAGGTCACAGTTTGGCATTTCTTAAAAAGGTATCTACTCACCTACTCCGTGACTCAGGCACTGCACCTCAAAAAATTAACACAAGATCAATGCAACATATGGATATGAGGAACTGTTTTCAAATATCCTAGTGGTTTTATTTGCAACAGTGAAAAACTGGAAACAATTCAAATATGCATAAACAGACGAAAGGATAAACAAATAGTGGTACATCCACGGAACACTGTAATTCCCAGCAATATAAAAAGAAAGAACTACTCACATGAGCACCATTGATGAATCTCAAAATGAAGAAGCCACATGAGCCTACTGAGGGGAACAAAAAGAGGAAACACTTTATGAGAAGAATCTTATAAAATTCTAGAAAATGCAAACTAATCTATTGTAAAGGAAAGTACATCAGTGGTTACCTGGAGGGCAGAGAGAGAGACATGACAAGGCCCGAGGTAAATAAGAGGATGATGGAGAGCTTCCCTTATCACCACTGTGATAGTGGTTTTAGGGGTTTACATGAGTGTCAAAACTTATCACATTGTGGGGGCCGGCCCGGTGGCGCAGGCGGTTAAGTGCGCACGTTCCGCTGCGGCGGCCCGGGGGTCGCCGGTTCGGATCCCGGGCATGCACCGACGCACCGCTTGTTAGGCCATGCTGTGGCGGCGTCCCATATAAAGTAGAGGAAGATTGGCATGGATGTTAGCCCAGGGCCAGTCTTCCTCAGCAAAAAAGAGGAGGATTGGCATTGGATGTTAGCTCAGGGCTGGTCCTCCTCACAAAAAAAAAAAAAAAACTTATCACATTGTGCAGTTGAAACATAAGCAGCAATTTATTGCATGTCATTTATACTTTATTAGAGGGCCGGCCCCGTGGCTTAGCGGTTAAGTGCGCGCGCTCCACTGCTGGCGGCCCAGGTTCGGATCCCGGGTGGGCACCGACACACCGCTTCTCTGGCCACGATGAGGCCGCGTCCCACATGCAGCAACTAGAAGGCTGTGCAACTATGACATACAACTATCTACTGGGGCTTTGGGGGAAAAAAAATAAAATAAATAAAAAAAAATTATACTTTATTAGAGCTCTAAAAATACGTTTAAAATAAAAATCTGGATTTCCTACAATTTTGGAATGTCAGTCTGATAAACCTATACTGACTCTACCACCTCTTTCCTCGTGCCCTGGGAGGGACGCCCTGCCTCAGTGGTAGCAAATACTGGAGAGCTATTCAAGAGGAATGCAGGCTGGGGCACAAAGGCCACAGAGCTGGCCTCTGTAGCCTCATGTTCCTGCACAGCAATAGCCTTCAGGTGAACAGCCCAGAGAGGCTACAGGAATCCACAAAACATTCACATGTTTTCCTCTCACACTGACCTCAGCTACACAAGATACACAGTTCTGGAGGCCATGAGAATTTTTGAGCCTGCTCATCCTTCACAGCTATAGTGACTGGAACCTTCTGCATGCCCCTTTCAAAGTGGCACATCCCAACTAGTCTGGGGCAGTCTCTTCCCCTCCCTATAAATCCAGTGTTTCTGTAACAATCATGACTCTCCTGCCCATACAATCCCATAACCTGTGATGCCACTCTGCAGAATCCTGGACATCAGGGCACATGGCTCTGCTGCAGGACCTGGGAACAGACCTCCCTCGGCAGCACTGAGCACAATGCAACATCCCCTGTGAACAAGAGAGCAATTTCATGTTGCTCTCAGAAGCACCAAAGGTTATCACTGCTGCCTCTCCACAGACTGACCTCTGAACCACAAATACAAATACCACAGCATCCGGGCTACAAATAGGTCCACAAATCCCAACGTTCTTTTCTTGGAGGTCTTGGGCAGCAATGCAAACTCGGGCAGAACTGGAAAGTGTGGTATATTCTGCCGTCATACTGTTCCCTCTGAGACACACAAAGATTGGGATCCCAACCAAAGCTGTTCATTCCTTCCTGTTAGCAGAACCCAGTCGTTTTCAGACCACTAGACAGTGAATAGAACCCCCAGATGAAAGGTGGCTTAAACAATAAAGCCTTCATTTTCACACAAAGCAGAGCAACGGGAGGCAGGCTGCTTCTGGACTGGAGACTTGAAGGGCAGAAAAATTCCATCAGGTGAGACCAACAAAATCCTTGAAAAAGGCAGTCCCTGTGTTCAAGTCACCAGCAGAGTCCTCTGGGCCAAAAATTGGTCAGGTCCGTGACGCAGCTCATCAGAGAAAGCAATTAGAGAAAGGAATAAGGATTCAGCCTTCTTACAAATCGCCCCAGCAAACAGGAGACCATCAAGGTTTGCTTCCCTGGACACATGAAGGTGGGTCAATGATGCACGCTGTGAGCTAATGATAGAGGTAAAATGGCTTTTGCTGTGGAACTGGCAGTGACATAAATCTGGTTAGGGCCCTGGGCAAATTAGAAAGTGCAATACGGCTCCCACACACCTGGAATTTACGTGGTTTATCAGGGGTATGAAGTTCAATACAGACAGCTGGCACCCTCATGAGGGATCTCCCCAGTGCTGTTATACCGAACAAGAAATGACACACTCCCTGCAGATCTGTTGTTTTTCTGAAGTGAACTTTGTGGTATCCAATGAGAAAAGGCTGAAAGCTTTCTCACATTCATTGCACTAATAAGACTCTCCCCAGTGTGAACTCTCCGGTGTGTAATGAGGCTAGAGTTTTGGCTAAAGGGTTTCCCAATTTCAGCCCACTCATAAGGCCATTATTCTGGTGTGTTAGGAGAGTGGAGTTGGAGGTAAAAGACTGCCCACATTTGCTACATCATAAAGACTTCCTTCTGTGTGAATGCTTCTTTGTTTAATAAGATTGGAGATTTTAGCAAAGCATTTCCCACATTCACTCCACTCATAGAGCCTTGAATCACTGGGAATTCTCCAGTGTTGGAGAAGCACAGACGTTTGGCTAAATGATTTTCCACATTTGCTGCAATCTAATGCCTTTTTCTAGCGTGAACTGTCCAATGTTTGATGAGGTGGGGCTTTTGTCTAAAAAAGATTTACTACACTCCCCACACTCACAAGGCTTTTCTCCAGTGTGACCTCTCTTACGTTTAAGGAGTGCAGAAATCTGGGTAAATGCTTTTCCACATTCGCTGCATTCATAAGGCCGTTCTCCAGTGTGAACTCTCCTGTGACCAACAAAGACAGAGTTAGCAGCAAAGGATTTCCCACATTCACTGCACTCATAAGACGTTTCTCCAGTGGGAATTCTTGGATGTTTAAGGAGCTTAGAGATATGGTTAAATGATTTCCCATATTTGTTGCGTTCATATGGCCTTTCTCTAGCGTGAACTCTCCCATGTGTAATAAGGTTGGAGCTTCGGGTAAATGATTTCCCACACTCCATACACTCATAAGGCCTATCTCTGCTATCACCTCTCTGGTATTCAATGAGGTGGGACTTGTTGTTAAATATCCCATAATCTCCAGATGCAAAAGCTCTTTCTCCAGTGTGAATTTTCTGATGCTGACTGAGGCTACAGCTTCTCCTAAAAAATTTCCCACATTCACTGCACATAAAACATCTTTCTCTAGTGAGGACTCTCTGGTGCTGAACAAGTGTGTGTTTGCAGCTGAAGGCGTTCATGCATTCTCCCAGTTATAATGAGATTTTCCCCTCTGAAAGGCTGCTCTGCCCTCAGTTCCACTGTTTGACCTCTCTCTGGTGGGAGAGGTCCGTTGCTGGAGAAATTCAGAGATAGCCAAGAAGTTCTCTCCAACCATCCTAAAGATAAATGGCTTCCCTAACACATGGCATTTGCAGTTCTTCACAAACGAGGCTCTGTCCTCATCGCTTCTGTACGGTTTCTCCCCAACGCACTGCCTCTGATGCTGATGAAGGTTTGTGTGACATACCATTGTTTCCCACAAGCCCCACATCTGTGCAGTTTCTGCTTGTTATGTGTTCCCTGGTGTTCATCCAAGTGCAAAATGTCTCTCAATACCAGGCCACACATTTCACAGGGGTGTGCCTTCTTGGGAGACAGATCTGCACTGGGAGTCCTGACCTGTGACACTCTGTACAGAAACGTTCTGCTCAAAAGGAGCCTCCTCATTCTCTGAGGAGCACAGGACTGACATCACGCCCACCCCCAGCATGGGAGGTCCAGTTCCCTTTGGGCACTTTTTGTTGAGTTTGAATTCATACCCATCCTAGGGACAAGCGAGGACTCTCCACCCTACTCCCAAGATGGGCAAGAATATGGGACCTGCAGGATGCAAATACCAAGGGAGAGACACAACATCTGAAGAGCCAGTGCTGATCCAAAACAGCTCAGTACATCACAGCCCAGAGGAAAGAAACTAAATATTACACAGAGAACCCTGTAGGGAGATCTTGCAAGAGCCCGTGGTTCACATCAGAGAATTACTTCCTGGCACAGGCAGTCATGAGGAAATGTCAGCTAGAGGAAGAAGTAGACCTGGGGCACACAGATGCTATGGATCCGACCAAAGTGACCCAGCCAGGAAGAGGGCAAGTGAGGTGGGATACACTGCAAGACTCCTGAGCCTGGATCCTTCCATGGGAGGCTGCAGAGAAGCAGGTGTTGGGCCTGCTCAAGGAGAGGAGAGGGCAGTGCACACACCTCACTCCTACCAACCACAGCACCTACCTAGGGAACTGGGGAAGGAGCAGTGCTCATGGTCCCGAGTAAGGAGAGACCTATCTCTGGGGAAAAGGGAAGGGCAGAGACTACCTCAGGGCAGGGGAAAAGTGTGAGGATCTTACCCAGGGAGGTTAGATGTGCCAAGTTCTCCAACATCACATCATACTACAGATGTCTCTGAGCCTCACTAAGGAGACCCCACCCCTCCCAGGAAAAACTCACAGCTACATTTTCAAACGTCACACTGCCCTGCTATGATGGTGACAGATAAAACCACAAACAGCCCACTTCTGAAAAGCCATAATCCATTTCCCCAAACATCTACTATGACCATCCATCTCTCAAGCCTTCCAACTTAAGAGGGGAAATCAGGCCCTGGTACCACTGGTGTCATCCTTGGACTGATCACTGAGTCCAACCATCAGCAACAGGAAGCAGGTGGACAAATACACATCTAAGCTGTGGCCTAGCATATGGGGATCCACCCCCTCCAGACCAACAATTCCCCTGGTATGGTCATTGTCAGGTAATTATCAGTGCAGGGCCCTGGGACCCTCAGACATGCCCCTCTCCAAGTATACATCATTTTTCAGACTGCACATCCCTCAATCTCCGTGTCCCATGGTCACCACCATCTCACTGCCCCACACCATAGGCATCTCCCTACCCTCCCCATATGCTACTTGTACTGTATTCCAATCACTTCCTCCTACCCCACCCTTGGTTATGGTGGTCGCCAAACACATGACACCTGACAATGGACTCTCGAGACCAACAGCAGTTTATGAATCACGTAAATTCACACCTCTGAGAATAGGACACCACTCACCACAAAGGCTCACGTGGCAGCTGCCCTCCATAAAAGAATGAACAACAGGGGCTGTGGGATGCAAGCTTTCTAGAATCAAGAGGGTGGGATGCCCCTGGTTCCCACAGGAGGATGTGACTGGCTTGTCTGCATAACTTCACAGGCTGGTAGGGAACTGACACCTGCTACAAAGGGATACACAGGAACTGCTCCTGGTTCCCTTGGTCAAAAGGGTTGTGAGGCTAGAAGACCTCAGGCACGGGAGCAGTGTAGGGAGATAACTTGCACTCAGGCCACTTCAGGACGTCCCGCTTTCAGCAAATGTCAAGGAAGCACATCGTACCAGGTTTAGGCCTTATAGCACAACTCGGCAGACAGCACCCACAGCATGCTTGGCAAATTCAAACAGGATCCAGTATGGCCACAGACTTCCCACGGTTCCCAACAGCAGTGTCACCTCAAATCATTCCATGAAGGCCTCACTGAGTGGCTCTGTTCCTGCCTCAGACGTAGACACACAGAAACACGTGTGGATCTCAGATACCTATAGTCCCCTGCTACTTCTGTGATGCACTTGCTGTCACCTCAGCACATACAAATTTTCTCTGTCCCCTTAACCTTCATTCAAACCCCAGCCCCATTAATCGCCCATCCCAGGGCTAGTGATTCTCACAGATGGCCAAATTTACCCCAGACCATATCTACCAGGCTGAATGAAACACCCCAGGCCCCATGAAACTCCTCCCAAAATCTTGGTGAGTCCACTGAGTGGTGAATCAGCACGAGCTCTGGCCTGAATGTCATCTTGCCTCATTATCCCTTGTCTCTGTAACCGTCTCATGTCCACTCCTCCCTTGGAAGCCTCGGCCAGTTGCCAGACTATCCCGTCTGATACACCAAACCAACAGCCACTTACCTACGTTTATGAAGCCCAATACCATCACCCAGGTCCCATGAAAGAGACCCAGTCCTCACACCCCACCCTCTACACCTCACCCTCTAACAGCTTTGCTACCAAACCTTTGCCACCAAAACATAAAACTGTCTCTCCTAAATGTGACCCACAGCTCACTCATCTTCTCATCTTGGTCCACACTGTAGCTACCACATTTTGGATGTCTCTAACCTGAATCTCTCCTCAGAGCCCCCAACCTGTATGTTAGCTGCTCGTTTGATGCCTCCACGCAGTAATGTTTGAAACATCTCAGAGTCATAACATGGTCAAAACAAAGCTCCTGATATCCCCAGCGAATGTTACACCAACTGTCGACTTGCTCATCTCAATGGATGCAGCTACCATCCCTAGAGCTTCTAAGACCAAAAGCCCTGGGATCATCAGATTCCTCTGTTTCACTCCCTCACCAACCACATTAGAAAATCTAGGTGCCCCTTTAAACACATGCAGCCAGAAGACAACCGCATTTCCTGAGCCACGACCCTGTCCATTAACCTGCACCTGGACTATGGTAGTCACCTCCATATTGATCATCCTTCTTCCTCTCACAAGCCCAGTCTGAGTTTCTCTCTGGAGCCAGATGAAGCCCATTAAAATCTGGGTAGCACCACCTCCCTCCTGTGCTCCAAACCTCTAGCTACCTCCCGAATACACACCCAACACCTCCGGCAGTCATTCCTCTCCTGAGTCCTATCCACCTGCTATTTATTCGTACCTGAAAAAAAGGAAACCTGTGGTTCCTGAACGTTCCTGAGCTCAGCTGTACCTCTAGGCATTTGCGCATCCTCCTACCAGCTCTTAGGTTAACCTTGCACATCTGTTAACAATGGTTGCTAGAAGTGGGAACACCTCCATATAACCCCTGCCATGGACTTAGGATCCTAGGCCTGCGGTCTCTTCAGAGTCCCCAGACTCAAGGATGGGGGAAATGGCATGAAGAGTCTCAGGACATCACAATCCAGAGAACATGGGAGTGGGGAGCGAGGCCAGTGAGGTACTGGAACACGCTCCACTTCCCTGTGTGGGTTCCGTAAGCACTTCACCCAGGAGAACTAGCGCGAAGAGGCAGGCCTTGGAGAAATGCGCCCATGGCGGGGTTCAACGGCTCATGCCTCCCTGTACCCTTCCCTGGCCCTGGAGCCAGGTGACTTCAGGCCGGCTTTCTAACCTCTGAGCCTCAGAGCTCAATGTCACCTCTTAACAGGTGTGGGACCGTGAACAAAGATTCCCCCTCCCAGCGCCTGAACGTCAACATCATCCCTCTGCACTGTGCCCTTCCGTTGAACAGGCTTCAGGAAAATGTTAAAATCCTAACGGAGATAGTGTCTCTCTCTGCTCAAAACTCCCTGGCTTTTAGAGTCCTCACAATGAGGTACAACCCTCAGCCTGCTACTCCAGGTTTAACTCCTCCTCACACTCTGTTCTCTGCAGACAGAACACGGACCCCAGGTCCCCGACTCCTCCCGGCTCAGTCGCCCTCCACGCCTCTCCCCCGCGGGCCCTCCCCTGGGACCCTCTCCCACACCCGTCACCCCAGTTCTCATAAACAGGCCCCACGAGCGCCTACCCGTCCCGGACACCGGGGCCTGGGCAGCAGGCCCGTGAGCGGCGCCCGCACTCGGGGCTCTAGGGCTGGGCTGGGCTGAGGGCGGGGAGGGCGCGGAGCCCGAGCACTGACCTGAGCCGGCTCCCTCCGCGCGGCCGCCGCCATCGGACTCTGGGGGCGGAGCGGGGCCGGGAGCGGCGGGAGAGGAGGGGACCCGGGCACCGCGGTCCCACTCATGGCCTTGTGCGGGTCACTCGGCGTGCGCCGCTTCCAAGCTTCAGACCCGCCCTGTGCAGTGGGGACAACGTCCCTAGCGCCCTCTCGGTAGCGACCCAGCGCTCCGAAGCCTGAGTCTAGCTGAACAAAATCCAGAGAAGCCAAAATGACCGCCACAAAGAGGACGCCGGAAGTCCCGAGCCGACGCGCACGCACGGAGCGTCCCCTGTCCTGGATTCTCATTGGCTCAACTGCGCCACTGTTGGGCGCGTAGACCTTTGGGTAATGTAGTTTTCTTAGCTTCACAGGCGGTTGCTTGTTTCAGGTCTTGACGTTTGCCAATCAAGGTTTCCAGCACCGCGGGTGGAGCTGAGAAATGACGACTTGGCCCTTCAGGGGAACGTAAGGCGCTTACTCCTTCTTTGAAGGAGCGGCTCCCAGGTTTCAGGTAGTGTTGCCTGCGACTGATCACTTAAGTGTATAGAGACATCATTTTCAGACTCCCGGAAGCTCAGAAGGCTCCCAGAGGCTAAAAATATTATTTCAATTATTCCTAGAGGCTACAAATCCAAACGGACACGTTCTCTTTCAATACAAAATGCATCTACTCTTAGCTGGAATGTAATACACATTTTCTTGCTATTCAAATACATGTCGTCAGAAGCATTAGTGTAATTTTTAACGCTGTATGTTCACTCAGGGTCATGACTTGGAAGATGAGGGACATTTAAGCCGCCCTGAAGTAGGAGGACAGGGGTTTATCTCTGCCTCTGGTTCCCACAGAGAACATCTCTCCTGCCTGTATACTCAGTGATCCTGTCCAAATCATACAGCAACACTGTTTATCCATTTAATATTTCTTACTGAATATCCGAAGATACATTCAATTCCTTTACAAATCTGACATCTATGTCAAACTGAGTGCAACTATTAAATTCTGTTTTGATATGGGATAGTGGCTACAGTGTTCTCAGGCAGAGCACGTGGGCAAAGGGGGCATCTGAAGACCATCATCTCATCTTCTTGTTGGGAAGGGATTATCATTATTCCAGTGATTGCCAGGACTGTTGTGCATGAGGAATTGATGATACCTCAGAAAAAAGCTGTGAAATGCAAATTACAGAGAGCTGTTAATAATCATCATGTAGTTAGTCAAAGATAGTGGTAGAAATAGCTCTGAGGACACATCAGTGGAGGGTGAAAAAAGTGAAGACCTCAGATGATTTGTATCAGGAGATACTGAAGTCTGAGAAGTCAGACTGAGCCCAATCTTGTATTGTGATTCTTTTTCATCAGTTTCATCCTAATAGATCTGTATGATTTCTCATGGCAGTTTTAATTTACAATTTCATAATCTCTCATGTTAAACAACTATTCTAGGCCTGATGACCACTCATATACATTCTTTAATAAAGATTCTGCTCATATATGTTGCCTATTTGATTTTTTGTCTTTTTCATATTGATTCCTAAGATTTCCTTTATATGCAAGTCCTTTAGTCAAATATTCACATATGTTTGTACCATTTTGTGTGCAATTTTTAGTCAACATTTTTGAGGTTATATGTATAACATATATACATATATTATTCCAGTGTTTTTAGAGTTCTCCTTACTTATAACTAAGAAATTCTTCTATATGCCAATGTGTTAGTTAATAATTCTTTTATTACACTTTCTCTATTCAAATTACTCTAGAGTTTCTTTCTCCTGATTATACTCTAACTGATCAGGAACTGTTTCTGGCAGTAGTCCTAGTAGATCAACCCATAAGGATGGGATTTAGGGATTGGTTTAGCCATGTCCTGGGGTTTGAATGAAGTACTGAACAACTAACCAATGGGAAATGGGATGCTACTGACCCATGGTATGCAGTGGCATCATAATTCATCTATGACCTGGGGTTCGTTATGATGAAGGGGCAACTGCAGCACATGCCTTGAGACCAAGTGGGCGCTGCAATGAGCATTAAGGCAGTGATGGTGACTACGATGAGTGTGGTCTGGGAATGATTCTTTTGAGTTCATGTTTTTGCTTACAAAGAGAAAATGGTAAGCTCAAGATCATTATCTCTCAGCTCAAGTCCCAGGATGTGAAACAAAATTTCCATGATAGCCCTCAAAGAAGCTCTGATTTCTGTAGCTGCTGGGCTCATGTAGCTGAAAACCAATTCATTCAACTCATGGCTTGCTGAATTACAACGACAGTTGAATACCCACTCTCACAAGGTTTCTCATGTGAAAGGGCATTGATTGATAAAGAGGGATTCTGAATCTTGGAATAGGGAACATCTGGGTGATGCAGAAACCAACCATCTAGAACTCTTAAGCTACTCTGAGTCTCTCTTACAAGGTGTCTGAGGAGACTAGCCTGCCTTTGCTAATATCACCTGGGGCAGATGCCTGTAAAAGAATGCCATTTCTCCACAGGACTCACCACAACAACCTGTAAGCAGTATCAACTCTCAGCATCATCCAGGGAAAGAGGAAGAAACAATAGACACACCAGAAGGATTGTGAGACTTTGCTAGGATATATTATCAGAAACTGGAGAGCAAGTGTGGGTATAAGTTCTCAGGCTGTTTAACCAAGGAGAGTGGAATATATGACAGACTGGAATAAATTCATCCATGTGGTGCAGTTACTAGAGATTCTGGATTTACTGTGCTAGCTTGTGCAGCTGGAGGTGACTCTAACAGCCTACTTGTTCAGTTGACTGGCCTTGGATTCAATGGTGGCCTCTCAGTGAATGAGGCTGAGATGCCACAGTTAGTACAAGATAATATACAAGATAGAATTGAAAGGCTTAGGGATAGGAATGTTGGCTGGATTTATCATGTGTGAGATGTACCTCTACATCTGTATTAATCATGTTCTTTTTATTTTCTGTATTTTATAAAGTTGCCGTCTTGGGAGCCCTACACACCTGCAAGAGACTGACCCTCCTAGGCCTAGCTAATTCCTCAATATAGTAAACAACTTCTCCAAGAGCAAGCCTTTCATATGCAAACCAACCAATCCAAATCCATACTCCCAACCACTTCCTTTATCTAGCTCAGACACCAAGCCAGTATTTCTCCAGCCCTAAAGCAACCCAGGGCCAGGTACCAGACTGTTAGGGACCATCCCTATGCCCCAAGCCTGCCAGAATTTTTTACACTAGCTAATTCTAAATGGTTTACTCTGCCCTGCCTGGGCTTTCTCAAGGAAACCCCAAAAAAGGCTTGTACCCATGTTCTCTCCTCACTCCATTCTGCCTTCTGACTGACACTGTTGCTTCCCCATATGGCCACATGTGACACGGCATGCCCTTGCACTTGGGAACTAGGTAATATAAACTTATTACAGAGGCATTAACCTCTCCACATTGCCATTCCGTCACCTCTATAAATTAAAACCCCTTGGGGAGAGTGACATCAGCATCAAGGTAGAGTGAGCTTTCCCGTAAACTCTCCCCACATAAGATAACAAAAAAGACATTCATATACCAACAAAGGACACTCACACAGCACAAAGGACATCAGAGAGACCCATGCAGCTGCACATCAGCGAGTGGATGTGCTGGATCCCCCAGAGGAAGGAGTGGGAGGTAAGGAGAAATCCTCTCCCTCCCCATCGGATCAACAATTTGGGTCCACGGGGCTCCCAGAGAGGGCAGAGGGGCAGACCTCTGTGGGAATACCATAGCTCTCCAAGTTCTCTCAGCCCTTCTCTCTTTTTCTCTCTTTAAGCCTGTGGGAAACTCCCACACAGAAGAGTCGGAACTGTTGCAGGGGTGCCATCAACATCTGAGCACCCCAGGAGAGCAGACAGTGTGGAAGAACCAGAAGCCCCCGGGGATTGGACAGGCAAAAGAGAGAGGTGCCCCCCCACCCACCCCATGCCCAGCACTGCAGCTCAGCCAATCAGTCAGAGCAGTCGCTGATTGTGGTGGGCTCAGATTACACAGCCCTTGACCCCCACCTGGTGGCGGCAGGTGGAAACCGCAACCAGATATTTCCTGGATGAGGAAAAAGAAACCAAATACAGCAAGCATGATGCAAAAATACATTAAATTGCCAAACCAGAAGGAAAATGACAAGCACCTAGAAATCAACCCAGAAGGCACAGAAATTCGTAACCTAAAAGACAGAGAATTCAAAATAGCTATCATAAGAAACTCAAGGATAATTCAATGAGATAAGGAGTTTCTTCACAAAAGAGATTGAAATCATAAAGAAAATCCAATCAGTATTCATGGAGATGAAGAACACAATGGAGGTGATAAAGGAAAACCTGGAATCTTTAAAGAACAGAACCAACAATATGGAGGAAAGAAGTAGCATTATTGAGGATAGGAATACAGATATACTGTATATGGAAGAGGAGAGAGAACTAAGACTAAAAAGAAATGAGGAAAGTCTCCAAGAAATATCTGACTCAATTAGGAAATGTAACATAAAAATTATAGGTATTCCTGAGGGAGAAGAGATGGAAAAAGGAACAGAGAGCCTATTCAAGGAAATAATAGCTGAGAAATTCCCAAATCTGGGGACAGAATAGGAAATACCAATAAGTGAAGCCAATAGGTTGCCTAAATATATCAACAGGAAAATGTCCTCTCCAAGGCATATAGTAGTAAAGCTGGCAAAAGTCAATGACAAAGAAACAATATTAAAAGCAGCTAGACAAAAACAAAAAATGACGTACAAAGGAGTTCCCCTCAGGCTCTCAGCAGATTTCTCAACAGAAACTTTACATGCTAGGAGAGACTGGAATGATATATTCAAAATACTGACAGACAAAAACTTTCAGCCAAGAATACTCTATCCAGCGAAAATATCCTTCAAATATGACGGAGAAATAATAACTCCTAGATAAACAAAAGCTAAGGGAGTTCATGGCCACGAGACCCCAACTCAAGAAGGCGCTCATGCTTGAAAAAAAGAAGAGAAAGAGAATACAAAACTTGGAGCAAGGAGAAAAATAGGTAGACAAATCAGAAAAATAGTAGAGCTTTATCAGAATAGGTTAGCAACCACTTAAATACCAAAATCAAAGATCAAAGGAAGGAAAACACCAAAAGTAAATATAACCTCATCACGTTAAACACACACCCACAACACAAGATGGAATAAGTTGTGACAATAATAACTTAGAAGGGGAAAAGGAAACAGATCGAATCGACTTAGTCTAAGGAAATAAGAGGCCATCAGATAATGGACCATCTCATTCCCAAGATTTTTTATACAAACCTCAAGGTAACCACTAAACAAATAATCAGAACAGAATCACATATGATAAATAAAGAGAAAACTACAAGAGTCATAAGACAGAACTACCAAACTGAATTGGTAGTCTGAAACACATGGGACAAGAAACAAAGGAAATGCGAAAGAACCAGAAAATAAGTAATAAAACAGCAACATTAAGCCCTCATATGTCAATAATCACTCTAAATGTAAATGGATTGAAATCTCCAATCAAATGACACAGAGTGAGAGGATGGATTAAAAAGCAAGACCCAACAATATGCTGCCTCCAGGAAACAGATCTCAGCTCTAAAGACAAACACAGGCTCAGAGTGAAGGGATAGAAGACAGTGCTTCAAGCTAATGGGAAACAAAAGAAAGCAGGTGTTGCCATACTCATATCAGACAAGTAGACTTCAAGAGAAAACAGGTAATGAGAGACAAAGAGAGGCAATATATAATGATAAAAGGGACACTATACCAAGAAGACATTTCAATTATAAATATATATGCACCCAACAAAGGAGCACCAAAGTACATAAAGCAACTATTAACAAACCTAAAAGGAGATATTAACAACAACACAATAATAGTGGGGGATCTTAATACCCCACTTACATCAATGGATAGATCATCCAGACAGAAAGTCAATAAGAAAATAACGGACTTAAATGAAAATCTAGATGACATGCACTTAACAGACATATACAGAGTACTCCATCCAAAAACAACTGACTATATATTCTTCTCAAGCACACATGGAACATTCTCAAGGATAGACCATATGTTGGGAAATAAGGCAAGCCTCAATAAATTTAAGAAGATTGAAATTATAACATGCATCTTTTCAGACCATAATGCTATGAAACTAGAAATCAACTGCAAGAAAATAATTGGGAAAGTGATAAAGATGTGGAAATTAAACAACATGCTACTGAACAACCAATGGATCATTGATGAAATTAAAGGAGAAATCAAAAAATATCTGGAAACACATGAAAATGAAAATATGCCATACCAATTCATGTGGGATGCAGCAAAAGCGGTCCTGAGAGGGAAACTCATAGCAATACAGCCCTACCTTAACAAACAAGAAGAAGCCCAAATAAGCAACCTTAAATTATGCCTATCAGAACTAGAAAAAGAAGAACAAACAAAGCCCAAGGTCAGCAGAAGGAGAGAAATAATAAAAATTATAGCAGAAATAAATGAAATTGAGACCAAATAAGCAGTAGAAAGGATGAATGAAACAAAGAGTTGGTTCTTTGAGAAGATGAGCAAAATTGACAAACCCTTAGCTAGACTCCCTGAGAATAAAAGAGAAAAGGCTTGTGGCCGGCCCGATGGTGCAAGTGGTTAGGTGCGCACGCTCAGCTGTGGCCGCCCGGGGTTCGCCGGTTCGGATGCTGGGCATGCACCACTTGTCAAGCCATGCTGTGGCGGCACCCCATATAAAGTGGGAGAAGACGGGCATGGATGTTAGCCCAGGGCCAGTCTTCCTCAACAAAAAGAGAGGAGGATTGGCAGATGTTAGCACAGGGCTGATCTTCCTTACAAAAAAAAAAAGGAGAGAGAAAAGGCTTGAATAAATAAAATTAGAAATGAAAGAGGAGAAATTACAATGGATACCACGGAAATACAAAGGATTATAAGAGAATTCTATGAAAAACTATATGCCAACAAATTGGACAATCTAGAAGAAATGGAGAAATTCTTAGACTCATACAACCTTCCAAAACTGAACTAAGAAGAAGTAGAGACTCTGAACAGACCAATCACAAGTAAAGAGATTGAAACAGTAATCAAAAACTTCCCAAAATATAAAAGTCCAGGACCAGATGGCTTCTCTGGTGAATTGTTTTGTTTTTTTTTTAGATTTTTATTTATTTATTTTTTCCCCCCAAAGCCCCAGTAGATAGTTGTATGTCACAGCGGCACATCCTTCTAGTTGCTGTATGTGGGATGCGGCCTCAGCACGGCCAGAGAAGCGGTGCGTCGGTGCACGCCCGGGATCTGAACCCGGGCCGCCAGCAGCAGAGCGCGCGCACTTAACCACTAAGCCACGGGGCCGGCCCTTCTCTGGTGAATTGTACCAAACATTCAAAGAAGATTTAATACCCATCCTTCTCAAACTATTTCAAAAAATAGAGGAAGATGGAACACTTCCTAAGACATTTTACAAGGCCAACATCACCCTGATACCAAAGCCAGACAAGGACAATACAAAGAAGGAAAATTACAGGCCAATATCGCTGATGAACATAGATGCAAAAATCCTCAACAAAATATTGGCAAACCGAATACAGCAATACGTTAAAAAGATCATACACCATGACCAAGTGGCATTTATACCAGGGACGCAGGGATAGTTCAACATCTGCAACTCAATCAACATGATACACCACATTAAGAAAACGAGGAATAAAAACCATATGATCATCTCAATAGATGCAGAGAAGGCTTTTGACAAGATCCAACATGCATTTATGATAAAAACTCTCAACAAAATGGGTATAGAAGGAAAGTACCTCAACATAATAAAGGCCATTTATGACAAACCCACAGCCAGCATCATACTCAATGGGGAAAATCTGAAAGCCATTGCTCTGAAAACAGGAACAAGACAAGGGTGCCCACTCTCACCACTCCTGTTCAACACAGTACTGGAGGTTTTGGCCAGAGCAATTAGGCAAGAAAAAGGAATAAAAGGAATCCAAATAGGCAATGAAGAAGTGAAACTCTCACTATTTGCAGATGACATGATTTTATATATAGAAAACCCTAAAGAATCCACTGGAAAACTATTAGAAATAATCAACAACCATAGCAAAGTTGCAGGGTACAAAATCAACTTACAAAAATCAGTGGCATTTCTTTTTTTTTTTTTTGGTGAGGAAGATCAGCCCTGAGCTAACATCCGTGCTAATCCTCCTCTTTTTTTTTGCTGAGGAAGACCGGCTCTGAGCTAACATCCATTGCCAATCCTCCTCCTTTTTCTCCCCAAAGCCCCAGTAGATAGTTATATGTCATAGTTGCACATCCTTCTGGTTGCTGTATGTGGGACGCGGCCTCAGCATGGCTGGGAAAGTGGTGCATCAGTGCACGCTCGGGATCCGAACCCGGGCCACCAGTAGCGGAGCGCGAGCACTTAACTGCTAAGCCACAGGGCCGGCCCAGTTGCATTTCTGTATGCTAATACTAAGCTAACAGAAAGAGAACTGAAAAAGATAATTCCATTTACAATCACAATAAAAGGACGATAATACCTAGGAACAAATCTGACCAAGGAGGTGAAAGACCTATACAATGAAAACTATAAGCGTTATTGAAAGAAATCAAAAAAGACATAAAAAGATGGAAAGATATCCTATGCACATGGATTGGAAGAGCAAACATAGTTAAAATGTCTATATTACCCAAAGCAATGTACAGATTCAATGCAATTCCAATAAGAATCCTAATAACATTCTTCACAGAAACAAAACAAAGGATAGTAACATTCTTATGGGGCAACAAAAGACCCCAAATAGCTAAAGCAATCCTGAGAAAAAAGAACAAGGCTAGAGACATCACAATGCCTGACTTCAAAACATACTACAAAGCTATAATAATTAAAACAGCATGGTACTGGTACAAAAACAGACACACAGAACAATGGAACAGAATTGAAAGTCCAGAAATTAAAAACACACATCTACGGACAGCTAATCTTCAACAAAAGAGCTAAGACCATACAATGGAGAATGGAAAGTCTCTTCAATAAATGGTGCTGGGAAAACTGGACAGCTACATGCAAAAGAATGAAAGTAGACCATCTGCTATTGCCATTCACAAAAATTAACTGAAAATGGATCAAAGACCTGAAACTATAAAACTCCTAGAATAAAATATACGCAATACACTATTTGACATTGGTCATAAAGGAATCTTTTCGGATGCCATGACTACTCAGACTAGGGAAACAAAAGAAAACATAAGCAAGTGGGACTTCATCAGATTAAAGAGCTTCTACAAGACAAATGGAACAAGGATCAAATTGAATGGACAACCTACCAGCTGAGAGAAAATATTTGCAAAACATATATCCCACAAGGTGTTAATCTCCATAATATATAAAGAACTCACACAACTGAACAACAAAAAAACAAACAACCCAATTAAAAAATGAGCAGAGGAAATGAACAGACACTTCTTGAAAGAAGATATATGGATGGCCAATAGGCATATGAAAAGATGTTCAACATCACTAATGATCAGGGAAATGCAAATCAAAACAACACTAAGATGTCATCTCATACCCGCTAGAATGGCTATAATCACCAAGATAAAAAACAACAGATGTTGGAGAGGATGTGGAGAAAAGGGAACCCTCATACACTGCTGGTGGGAATGCCAACTGGTGCAGCCTCTATGGAAAACAGTATGGAGATTCCTCAAAAAATTAAAAATAGAAATACCCTATGATCCAGCTATCCCACTACTGTGAATCTATCCAATGAACCTGAAATCAACAATCCAAAGAGGCTTATGCACCCCTATGTTCAAGACAGCATTATTCACTATAGCCAAGAAGTGGAAGCAACCCAAATGTCCCTCAACTGATGATTGGATAAAGAAGATGTGGTATATATACACAATGGAATACTACTCAGCCATTAAAAAAGACAAAATCTTCCCATTTGCAACAACATGGATGGACCTGGAGGGTATTAGGTTAAGTGAGATAAGCCAGAGAGAGAAAGACAGACACCGCATGATCTCACTCATATGTGGAACATAAACCAACACACCAACAGAGAAAATTGTATAGTGGTTACCAGGGGCAAGGGGGTTGGAGGGTGGGCACAATGGGTGAAGGGAGACATGTATATGGTGACTGGCAAACAATAATGTACAACAAAAATTTCACAATGTTATAAACTATTAAGCCATCAATTAAAAAAAGAAAAAACCCTTGGGTATAACTGAGACAATGGACCTAGAGAGCAGGGTGACCAACAGTGTTCAACAGAGGAGCATGCCTCTTGATTGCTCTTGGCTTCCTAACTGGATTCATTAAACAACCTATGATGCCTGGGAAGGCACAGCTGGCTGCTGGCTCACTTGTGCAATCGCTGCCATTTCTTTCTGCTGTGTTGTATGTGCTGTCATGGTATTCCAACATAAATTGTGAGAGGACCTTGAAGGCATGTGCCTTCCCGGCTACCTACATTTAGTCTTAAGTGCTGTATCTTCTGGGATGTACAAATGGATCCACTGGGTACCATTTGATTCCCTACGCTGACACACCCAGAGGGAGTGACTAAGATAATTGGTAATCATACAAGATAGAGTCTGAGGATCGAGGAGACCTTTCCCTCAGTGAGAGTGTGTTGGGAGTCAGTTGATGCAACAATACTGAGGTCACTGTGGGCCATCCAGTTTTCTCCCAACTCTGGTAAGCAAAATCATGAATTGCTCTGTCCTTATAGAGGATGTCCCTGGCATAACTGGACTTGGGGTTTACCTGAGAGCTAGAGGGACCCAGTGACAGTACGATGTGAGTTGCCCTCCTCACAGAAGCCACAGTACCCAAAAAGCCTAACTGTCGCTTCAAAGGCAAATCTCTTTGTTGTCGCTTACCCTGCTGTGTCACAGTTCGTCCCCAGTAGGGTACAAGGGATCACACATCCTGGAAAGTCCATTCCTCAATGCTTAATGAAAAAGGAAGAGGAGAAGGAGCATTTTGTTACCACTCCTCCTAAGACACCTGAGGAGATTCTCAACTTCTATGAGATTACAAATCTCTGGGCCAATGTGCTTGGGCACTCCAAAGTGCTACTGCTTATCAACATGCTAGGAGTCTCCTCCTCAAAATCACATGGTCACAAAATCAAGATACCGCCCGCATGTCTCTCCTGGATACAGACATCAGCCCCTCCAAGGGTGATGGAGACACCACAGAAAGGGAGACCGCTGCTCATATCAGAGGTCCCTCAGAACTCCAGGAGTTTGGCGGGTAAACATTCAAAGGCTGAAAGAAAAGAGGAAAAAACAATTGGGAATGGACAAGAGATGAGAGAAAAAAAAAAAAAGGAGAAATTTTCCCTGCCTAGAGTCACAAGCTTTCTTTTTTAATTTTTTTGTGAGATCAGCCCTGTGCTAACATCTGCCAATCCTCCTCTTTTTGCTGAGGAAGACTGGCCCTGGGCTAACATCCATGCCCATCTTCCTCCACTTTATATGGGACGCCACCACAGCATAGTTTGCCAAACAGCGCGTCGGTGCACACCCAGGATCCAAACCGGCCACAGCGGAGCGCACGCACTTAACCGCTTGTGCCACTGGGCTGGCCCCGTCACAAGCTTCCTACAAGATTTGTTTAAGAAAAATAAGGGGGGAAAGGACTGATGACAAGTCCCAGGTAGAGGCTGCTACCTAGAGGCCCTGGGCCCCTCGCTCCCCCTTGTCCTCTTATCAGCCAGAGACAGAAGATAAAGACCACAGCTTCAGGGCTAAAAGTCTAAACAAGGCAAAAAGGAAAAAAGGAGGAAAAATACTCACCTAGATATAGGGGAAGAAAATAAAAGGCACCGAAATAGGTTTATATATATATACACATATATATACTGGGCTCTCCTGGAAGGGAAGAGAGGCTCTCCCAGACCCTGAGCCTGTGACCCTCCACACCCAGCTGCCCGTTATACTTTGGGTCACGGAAAGAGACATCACAGGTTCAGCACAGATACCAAGGCCTCCTTAAGACAGGATGGAGGTAAATCTGGGCCCTGGCATGTATTACACCCATAGGAGGGGTGGCTTCCTGTGTAATCAGTCCCCTGCCAGATGCTGTGGTGCTGAAGGAGGTCACCTCTCCCCCAGATCCCTGGGGGGCCTGGGGAGCCCCTTTGGATAGAATGAGTGAACAATAATGGGAGTGTGTAGATGTGTGAAAGGCACTGCCAGCCATCATAGGTGATGGAGCTCAGTGGAACATTGCTGCTCTCCGTCCCCTAGCAAGGATGTCCCTGAGAAAGGACAGGACCAGAGAAAGACACACTTGGCCAAATTTCAGGCAGTCATCTTAGCACTGGATGCCCTAGCCAACACGTGGCCCATCTTCACATCCATCATCAACTACTGGGCCATTATCTAAAACTTTTCTCCTTCAGAGTAAAGAACTCTGAGAATCTCCTGCCTCACAGACACTCCAAATATAAATCAAAGGCCTTGCCATTCCAAAGCCTTGACAGGACGCTCCTTACGCCCTTAGGAGTTACATATGGGACTGATACTAACCAAAGCACACATTCATCACAAGCATCATGTGAGACCGACACTGTCCCTGCAAAAGGTAGTCCTTCAGGGCAAGTCACCAGCACAATGCAGATAGAGTCCTCGGGGTCAAAACTGGGTCAGGTCCATGCCTTAACTACTCAGAGGAGGGAATGGGGACGCCCTGAAAGCTCAGACTACTCATGATTCCCTCAAGCGAATGGAAGAGCACACAGGGCTATTTCCCAGTGTCCTTACTCTGAACAGGGAAAGAACACATTCCCTGTAGAACTAGGGCCTTCCTCCAGGGTGAACTCTAGTACTAAATGTGGTCACATTTGTGGTTAAAGGAATTCCCACATTCCCCACACTCACACAGCCTTTCTCCAGTGTGAACTCACTGATTCTAAACATGTCTGTATTTGCAAGAGAAGGTTTCTCCACAGCAGACACCCTGATGTTGAGTGAGAGTGTGTTTGTGGCTGGCAGCTTTCCCACATTCACCCCACGTCCCACTGTGAAAGGCCTCCTCAGCTCAAGCCTGCTGTGTGGTTCCCACCTATGGGAGTGGCCTGGTGCTGGAGAAGGCCCGAGGTGGCCAGGACGTCCTCTCCAACTTCCCCAGAGGTCAAAGGCTTCCCTGACATGTGGATTCTGTAGCTCTTCACAAGCTCGGCCTTGTCCACATCCCTTTTCAAGGGGTGTTGTGTCCTGCAATGCTTCTGGTGCTGGTGAGAGCTAGTACATGTCCCACCCGAGTGCAGATTCCAACCAGGGTATGTTGCTTGGCACTCAGGAACTTGCAGAATGTCTTTCGAGACCAGCACAGGAATCTCACCCAGGTGAATCTTCCGGGTCAATGGAAGTGTCTTGGAAGTCCTGACTTTCGAATCTCCTTCTACAGAAGCACTGTTCAGAAGCTGTCTCCTCATGCTCCATTCCAGGCCAACAACCTGAAAACAGAGAAAAGCTGAGGAAATGCATGCTGATATTGGTGGGAGGGGGAGGCCCCATCACAAAGGTGTGTCAGATACAATAGCGAATGAGTCCATGGGATTGTTCTGAGGACAAGGGAGCTGGGGGCAGGCTGAGGAAGGGGCTGCTTGGCAGTACTGGGCTTCTGAAGATCACAGAACAGGGGAGACCTCACCAGACAAAGGACACAAGGATGGGGTACAGCACAAGGAGGAGAGGCAGTCTCCAGCTCATTCTTCTGCCAACAGCCTTCAGCAGGACCTTGTCTGCTGCTGACATGTGGGTGCTGTGCAGAAAGGTGGCTGTGTCCAGGCCCAGGAAATTCAACTGGATTCAAGTAGTTGCCATTCAAGGACTATTTAAGGGTATGTGCACACCTCACGACACATTCTGTGTGGCTCAGCGCTGGAGAACATTGCAGAGGGAGCAGTGGAGAGGAACAGGTGACTCAAGGAGGCCACAGAGTTAACTGGGATTCAGAAGTCACAGATGAAATGACAGGTCAGCGAATTGTTCAGTGTGAGAAGAAAAGCAGAAATGATTTGCATCCAGTGGCATTTGCACCAAAACACTGGTGGACACATGGCAGGTTCCTGGTATGATCTGAACACAGCCCTGATGCCATGTCCTCCCCCAGCTGCCACTCACTAGGGCCAGGCCTCCTGAGACCATCTTGCCATGTGCACCCTGTGAGACAACCAGGGCTTTCCCAGCAGCCCCAGCAGTACAACTTTATGGGAGCCGCAAGAAGCAACTAACAAAAGACAGGACACGAGTGTAGCCAGCACCAGCCCAGAGCAACTCATCACACAACAGAACTCAGGAAAACGAATATTACCAAAACCTCAAAGGAAGGTCTTGGGAGAACAGCCCACTGTGCACGTAACTACAGCAGTGACCATGACGATGCTTGCAATTCCTGGCACGGGCAGGCGTGAGGAAATGTCAGCTAGAGACAGGAAGTAGAATTGGTGGCACACAGATGCCACGGACTTGGACACAGTCATCCAGGCAGGGAGAGGGCAAGCAAGGTGAGACCCATTATTTTGACTCTCGGACCCTTCCATACGCATGGAGAAGCATCAGGTGCCAGGGCTGCTTGGGGCATGCATTGCTTGGGGCAGTGCACGGCTCAGCGCTGGCATCCACAGCACACAGGCTAAGAAAGTGGGGAAGTTAGCAGAGCCCATGGCCCGGCTGTAGAAAGGACAGAGCTGCCTCTAGGGGAAAAGAGGACAGACAGAGAGCAGCTTAGGACACTTGCAGGGATATGAGGCCCTTACACAGGGATGCTATAAGTGCCAAGTTCCCCCACATCACATCACAGCACAGCAGCCTCCGAGCCTCATTAGGATCCCCATTTACCTTGGAGAAGTCAATGGCCACATTCTCAAAGGTCACAGCCTGGCCATGATGGGGACAGATCACTGCATGATCAGCTCTTTACTAGGACTCTATGTTCCTCCCTCCACACATCTATCCCCTGCTCACTCTCCTCCTACATGTCTGCACAGCAGACACCAGGCCCTGGTGCCAGTGGGCCCTGCTCTCTCCTCATGGTCCCACTGATCACTGTGTCAGCCCACAGCAACACTGGGCAGGTGGGCAGATACGTGATATATAAGCTTGAGGCCTGGCGAACAGGGCCACCTCCCTCGTCAGGCAATTCCCCTGGGTTGCCCCAGATTGTGTTTACAACACACAACCAAATGAGGGCTTAACGACCAGCCTGATGTCCTCAATGCCAGGGCCCTGGGGCCATCAGTTCTCACTGCCTCTCCACACGCACATCACTCTCTCAACCACACCTCCCTCACATAGCTGCCCAGACAAAGCAACTTCCAACTCCTCGCCTCACATCAAGGCTCCTCTCTGGGCTCCCTGCATGTTACTCAGCACAAGACATTCGAGAATCCTTAGCAAATTCAAACAGGATCCAGTTATCCCAGACATCAGATGCTCCCGACCACAAAAGGCAGCTCTGATTCCTGCTATGAGGGTTCCCTGCCTGCCTCACTGTCTTGCTTCAAACTCAGCCACCCAGAACCGCCATGGTTGCCTTCCACTTGTCTGCACTCAATGTCCCCTCACCAGTCACAGCCTTCCTCTCTCCTCCTAACCCTCATTCAAAGCCCAGCCTCAACAGCCCTCCACCTCAGGCCCAGTGACTCTCCCCGATGACCAAATGCGCCCCTGAGCTAATCTGCCAGCCTGAATGAAACACCTAGACACACCAAGGTCCCAACAAATCCCTGGAGATCGTGCAGAGCAGTGAATAAGCAGTAGTCCTGCCTCACTGTCATCTGGTCTCAATTACTCCCGTGCCTCCACATCCGATCACATGCACTCATTCCTCAGAAGCCCCTGGATCTGCGACATCGCCCTCTTTCCCACACGGTTCCCATGGCCACTTCTCCTAACCTGTGTTGTGACACTGCCCACCCAGAAGCCCAAGCAAGAGATCCACTTCTCAGCCCCTACACTCCCCTCCCTGGGCTGCTATTAGCAGCACCATCATGATCAGGTTTCCCCTCTATAAATGTGACCAAAGGCTCCACCCTGGTCCACACACTGTCCCCCACCTTTTGGAGAGGTCTCCTTCCTGAACCCCTCCCCAGAGTTCCAGACCTGTGTGTCCAGCTGCCCACTTCAGCCTCCACTAATTGTTCCCTGAAACACCTCATACTCTTAACATGGCCAAAATCAAAACTCCTGATATCCCCAATGAAAATTACCCCCATTACCAACTTCCCCATCTCAGCTGACGGCCCTTCCATCCTTCAGCTTCTAAAGCCAAAAACCTTACAGTCATCTCTGACCACCTTTCTCTCCCTCATCCTCAAAATCAGAAAACCTGAGCTGACCTGCTAAAAAAAAACAGATCCAGCCTCCAACCATTTCCAGCACCTCAATGGCCACCACATGGTCCACACCATCAACACTCACCTGGGGCCCAGTCCCGTGGTGCAGCAGTTAAGTGCGTGCACTCTGCTGCTGGGAGCCCGGGTTCGGATCCCAGGTGTGCACCGATGCACCACTTGTCAGGCCATGCTGTGGCGGCATCCCATATAAAGTGGACGAAAATGGGCATGGATGTTAGCCCAGGGCCTGTCTTCCTCAGCAAAAGAGGAGGATTGGCATGGATGTTAGCTCAGGGCTGATCTTCCTCACACACAAAAAAACAAAACCAGAATTTGGTCTTCTCTCTCTTAAAAGGATAACTTTCTTGAACTTTTAGTCTGCTCTTGTTAAAGAGATTATGAAAGGTTTTTTTCTTTGCATAATCTACCAGAAGAGTAGGGATTCTATGTTTTATCAAAATAAATTTCCTGTATTGTTATCAGGTCTTTAATGACAAGTGCCAAGATTTTTTTTATACCTATTTAATTTTCTGCATTTGCCTCAAGATCTTTAATTGGCACTATGGTTAAATGGATAACTAAGCATTATTTCATAGGGACCTATGATATTATGTTGGTAAATGTTATTGATATAAGTGTTTTAAAATTATATAACATTGGTAAAATTCTGATCTGCCCTGGTTATCAGTCATAATTCTAGTTATTATTTTAAAGTGTTGTATGTCACAAAATTAACCAAATTTCATTGTCAATTGCCAGTTTCAAGTCTTTTGTGATTTACAGACAGTTATTGTTTAACACTGATGATTTTGAAAATATGTTTCATCTTCATAGAAATTCATGGAAAGGACTCTGACACTCTAGAACACAGGTTTCTGATAAAATTTCAGATCATAAAACTGAACTGGGCAAAAACATTACAGAACTCTAAGGGAAAAACTGACTTCATGAAACTGCTAACAGAAGGTCAAGATCAAGAGTTGATTACATTAGACTAAATGAACTGATGAGGATAATTATAATCCCTATAACTTTTTGTTTGAAATATTGCTGATTTTTTAACGTTTTCGTTTTTTCAGATTGATGGAAATCTTTTTGTCTATTCTCTCAAGCTAACTATGTCTTATAGCAATTTGGTAAATTAGACTTTGTAAGCAGAACTGAAACATTTACCTTTTTCTCCCTACCTGATCCCTCCAGAATTTGAAAACTCTTAGTGAGTATTGTTATTTTCATGGGAATATTGTTATTTTCATAAGTTCAATAAAAATCTGTTCTCCTTAACAGGACACTATTGGAAACATTGGTTATATTACCAAAGCTTTGATTGGAATGTCATATTTGAGAGAAATATGCATAAACTCAGATATGACTGGACAGCTTTTGGGAAACAAAGATTGGACTTTATGAAATAAAGCCACCTTGGAAATATTGGCTTGGTACCTTGCTTACAGGGTTCCTAGCAACCTTACCAGGTGAGTAAAGAAGGTCACTTCTCTGGCAGGTGCAAGGAACTTCAAGGATATTTGGGGGAACCTCAAAGGAAGAGAGGAATTCACCCAAATCTATAGGTATTACAGGTGGAGTCTGATGACAAGTCCTTGGCTTTGCTTACCTGCAAGAGGCCTTTAAAGTTCAATCTGAGATTCCTTATAAAATGTTCCAGCAAAGGGGATTTAAAGGAGCCTATATGATCAAGTGCTGTTCTTGCTGTACTTACGTAAATAGTTGGGCGAAGTGTATTGAAACTAGACATTTTGCAAACCAATTAGTACTAATTTGGCTAAAATTGGTAAAAATGAGGGTGATCTTAGAGAGAAAAATTATGTTTCAGTAGAAATTATAATACACATTTGTAGATATTAGGTTCTAGTTCTGTTAATTGTCTTTGAGGCTTTTGTTTTTGACCTGTAAACTAGATTAGATCAGAAATTCTTCTAGTTTCCTCAAATATCTGGCTACAAATCTCCAAACTTATTAACCAGAGATGCAATATGGTGGGGGTATCAGGGGCCCCAGAGAACAAGTGGTTTATTAAACCCTTAAGCTACAAATTAGGTGAAAAACAGTTAACCCATTCTTTTTTATATTTGTCAGAGTGCCCTATTCCTTTGCAGGGTAAGGACCTACTACATAAATTAGGAGACTCCATTTATTTACATTTGGAGGTAAACGTCTCCTCAGCTCCTCAGATCAATCACCAGCTGATTATGCTCTTAACAAAAGAGACTGAGTCAAAAGATTTAAAGGGAAACTTAATGGAATTACCAGAGGTAAATCCTTGAGTTTGGGCCCAAGGAAGAATGGGATATGCCATCTGAGCAGACCTCATGATTGTTGAACTAAAGTCTGGGCACAAGTGCCCAAATGTTAAACAATATCCTCTCAGATAGGATGCCCTAAATGGCATGGCCCCTGTCATAAAGAACTTGATTGATCAAGGCCTCATCAGGCCATGTCAATTGTCATGCAATGCTCCAATTCCCCTGGACAAAAAGCCAACTGGGGAATACTGGAGGTAGAGGAGAACAACTAGAGAATGCCCTTCAGGTAGAGGAAACAGTGAAGGCACTCACAGCATATGACAACCAGGTCCTGCCTGGCGGCATCGACCTGGCCCTCCATTCCTTCCAGGCCAGTGATTGGGTATACCTAAAAACATGGAAAACTGGTAGCTCACAGGACCAGCTCAACCCTAAGTGGAATGGGCCTTATATGGTGAGTCTAACCACTCATTCCACCCTAAATTCACAGGGAGTCACCCCTCAGGTGCACCATACCCAAGTCAAGAGAGCCCCCAAACTGGAAGACTTGGAAACTCCAAGCCTTCCTGACTTCTCCTATAAGCCCTTCTCAGATCTGAAGCTCCTATTCAGAGACAGAAAGATGAGTCCTTGGTGGGCTGGCATCCCACCCTAACTGTGGTGCTGGGACTCCTTTTCTGTCATCTTTCATAGCTATGCTTATCCTCACCCTGACCTGTGCTCCCCCTAGAATGCCTATATCTACAGCATCACTAGGCTACAAAAAGAGGCTAATTGGTTAAATGAAAAAAGCCAACCAGACTTAACAAAACAGATCTGGAATGCGGTTAAACAGGGTCTTCGAAGCCTGACTTGCTTTCTATCACTTTTTGGGCCGCTGGGGGTTATTCTGCTTCTTCTACTCTTTGGGCCTTGCATCCTAAACTGCCTGGTTTACTTTGCTAGCAAAAGGCACATTAAATTCCACATGGTATTATCCAGGTATATGAGAGGTTGGGACTCTATCCAGATGACAAGCAAACATATCTAAAAGTTTCTAGGGATAAGTTCTGCTCCTCTATGGTCCCCTATGGTGATGCCCCTGGTCAGCTGAATGCAGTTACGTAAGACATAACTTCATCCATTGCGCCTCAAGAATGAGGAGCAAGACATAGTCCAAGGAGGGATTTTCTCACCAGGGAAGTCCCTAAAACATTTTCAACGTCCAGTGCTTTGTTTTTAAGTTGTGCTTGCTTATAGGAACCAAGGCAGAAAAATGCCAGATAAACAAATGGAGAACCAGACCAAATCAGAAAGGTCCAGGATGGCGATGGGTGCCATGCACAAAAGGAAATGTGTGCACAAGGTGCCTTGTCCAAGAAGGGAAGATCTGCACATGCCCCAAAAGCCCCCCAACCCTGAGCAATGACGTGGAGACCCCTCCCCCTTCACATCCTATAAGAACCCTGCTCACCTTCCCTTCAGGGAGAAGGTGTTTTAGAGCACGAACTCTGCGTCTTCCATTTGTTGATCAATGAATAAAGTTTCTTCTCTGCTATTCCATACCCGGTCTCGTTCTATTTTTGAGAGTGGCTCCGGGCAAAAGGACCCACTTAAGGGTCACCAGTGACTTGGAGCTCGGTAACGAAAGTTTCACTAACACATAGTCTGGCCTCAATGTTCCCATAACATTCCAATCCCAATCATTTAGTGCAGTACCATGTTATGATTATTTTGGTCGTCCCACCCAACTGGTTCTTGGGCCATGCATCACAGCCTCCCCATTGCCACAGAGCTCCCAGGAGGTGTTTGTCTTATATGAAGGAAGACAGCAAATTCTTTGCATTCCTGCCATTGAAAAGTCAGTCTATTTCATCTTACTCTGAAACTCAATGACTTGTTTGATGAAAAGAATTGGTTGATGTAATTGTTTTTTTTTTTTTTAATTTCTGAGAACAAGACACAAAGAGTTTGCAATTTCTGTATGGGTCTCTGGGTACACCCTAGGGTGCCATGTAAGAAACTACTCATGTGTAAGTGCCCTGATTGAAAGTTCCCGCTGAGCCCAGCCTTCCAGCTGTCTGTAAGAAGGCACAGCAATGTGAGTGAGGTCATCCAAGACCCTCTAAACCAACCCACACACCACCTCAGCATCGCCAACTGATTTCCACTGATGCCACCTGGAAGAGCAGACTCA
Organism: Diceros bicornis minor; assembly: GCF_020826845.1. Taxonomy (NCBI): domain Eukaryota; kingdom Metazoa; phylum Chordata; class Mammalia; order Perissodactyla; family Rhinocerotidae; genus Diceros; species Diceros bicornis. The sequence continues at coordinate 37,035,924 of NC_080773.1, forward strand.
CCCTGTCACGGACTAGCGCCCCAAGGAACTTAATGGTGGGTTTGGAAGCCTTTAACTATTTTTCCAAGTTGTTTTTTTATGTTAAGGAGACACAACCAGCAACCACCCTGAAGCTAACCAAGCCTCCCTACAAGAGCTGCGCCCATCACTTTGCCTTATTTTTAATGCCAAGATCTCCTCAAGAGGAGAGTAAGCCTCATTACCATAAACTGCAGTATACCCGCCTCTCCCTTTTAAATATTCATTCCCCAACCAAGTAAAAGTTCCTCCTTCCTTTTATTCGGGGATGCCATGACTTTGGAAATGATTCCTTACGAGCTCCTATTTGCTACAAATACACTTTACTTTGTGAGACAACTTCCACTGGTGTAGAGTCTTATTTAACTCACCAGGAGGTGAGCCCACTTGGTTTGGTAACAACCCAGCTGAGCCCTGTTCAATTTTCTGACCCCAAGATTTTGAGAGTTAATGCACTGTTTGATATTTTAAACTACTTACGTTTGGTGTCATATTTTCATGCAACTATAGACAACTGCAAAGTAATGAATACTTTTCACCCACTTAATTCCTAACCTCCTCCAAGGACAAGTGGAGGTCCCACCCTCTTCTTTGTAAGTTCTTTCACAGACTCACTTTTCCCTCTGGGGATCCCGCACCATCCAACAAGCTCACAGAAAATGAAGAACTTACCTGACAGGTGAGGTTCTCTCCTTGAGCATTCAAGACAAAGGAAAAATTCTAACTTTGAGAAATGAAGATGTCTGAACTCTCCTGTGTCTCTTTTCAGTCCCCCTTTAGACCTCAACACCCTCGAATATATTCAGGAGTCTCTGTCTCTCAGCCATTGTAGAGACCAGCCCTGGGGGACGACTCTCCACCCATCTCCACCCTGGCAGGCAGAGCTTATCCTCACGATGCAAACTATTGAACAAGTCAACCAGCAGACCAGGCTTTATGGTCACCTGGAGGTAAGAGTGAACAGTGCACTGTGGCCCCCTGACCAGGGCCTGTCTTTGGAGGGAAGTGCCCATGTTCCCTCAGGGAAGGCAGACACGGCCTTCATCTGGGAGGCAGGAGTGTGAAGGAAACTTGCCTGGGTGTCAGGAGACATGCATGCTGGCCTCAGGCCTGACACTTCCAATTTGTGTCACATTGGGTAACTCCCTTCTCTTCTCTTCCACACAGAGGTAGCCCTCTCTGTGACGGTGTCCCATTTTGGACAATTAGAAGGTTAGGCTGTAAATTCTGGTGACCATTTAAACAAGCTAAGAGTTTTTTCCCACTTCATTGAGGCATGATTTAAAAACAAGAAAGTGCACCCATTTGAAGTATACAATTCTTTGAGTTTTGACAAGTGTTTGCACTTGTGTGGCCACCACCATATTCAAAACATAGAACCTTCCTGTCTCCCTCAACATTCCTTGTATCACACTGCTGTCAGTGTCCCCAACAACCCCAGGCCCAGATGGCCACTGGTTTGATTTCTCTCATTAGGTTTCTGTTACCTTTTCAAACATGCTATAAAAATGGAATATATACCATGTGTTTGGCTTATTTTACTTAGCATGATGTTCTTGGGACTCCTCCACCCTGCGGTGTTTAGCAATAGTTAACTCCTTATGGTTGATGAGTAGTATCTCATTCTGTGGACATAACACGTTTTCTGTATCCATTTACCCGTTTCAGAAGATTGGGGGTGTGTCCAGATTTGATTAATGTAGAATAAAGCTCCAGGCAGTGGTCACGTTTATTTACATTCATTCAAGAAATCAATGAATGAATGATTAAATACTATGCATTGGCCAGTTCCCAGTCACATATATTGTGCACAGTGACCTCTGTGCACATCAGGATGCAGAGCTAGTGATCAGTAATCCTGGACAAGGGTCCCCAACCCCTTGGTTCAGTGAAATTATCACTTGCTCTGTGTTTACCAATAATGAGGATTTCCTGTATTTTGCAGATGTTGCCTTGAGGTGACTCTGGCCAGTCCAAGTGGCATGAGCTGGGAGAGACTGATGGCTGATAAAGAATCCACTTTCAAGAGAGGGCACTGGCTGGACAGGGTTTTTAGTGCTGAGGGATGGCTGGACTCTGAGCCAGTGTGCTGGGCAGTGTCTCAGATGGCCCATGGCTGAGAGTGCGGTGGAGGCCAGGCCAACACCCTGAGATCCAGGGATGGCACATTCCCTTTGATCCTATTCCATTCACAACAGAAATCTCATGACCCAGCCAGAACGAAAGACAGGAATATGAGTGGGCAGGTATAGGCGCAGCAAGGAGGGAAATGTTAATGGAAAATTTGCAGTCTCCACCCCACAAGCATTTTGTTAATTTTATCCTGAGTATCAGTAATTGTTTTTCATTATAAGGCAAATAACTTTTTTTTAATTTCCTTGTTGGCCTTATGATTCTCATTTGTGGAAATTAATTGATTGATTGATTGATTGATGTTTTAATGGTTTTTAACCTTGTGAAATTTTGGGTTGTACATTTTTGTTTGCCCATCACCATATATATGACTCCCTTCACCCCTTGTGCCCATCCCCCACCCCCACTGCCCCTGGTAACCACAGTAGTCTTCTCTGTCCATGTGTTGGTTTATATTCCACATATGAGTGAGATCCTACAGTGTTTGTCTTTATCTTTCTGGCTTATTTCACTTAACATAATATGCTCCAGGCCCATCCATGTTCTTGCCAATGGGAGGATTTTGTCTTTTTTTATGGCTGAGTAGTATTCCATTGTATATATATACCACATTTTCTTAATCCAATTGTCAGTCGAGGGACACTTAGGTTGCTTCCACTTCTTGGTTATGGTGAATAATGCTGCAATGAACACAGGAGTGCATAAGCCTCTTTGGATTGTTGATTTCAGGTTCATTGGATAGATTCCCAGAGGTGGGATGGCTGGGTCACAGGGCATCTCTATTTTTAATTCTTTGAGGAATCTCCACACTGTTTTCCATAGAGGCTGCGCCAGTTTGCATTCCCACCAGCTGTGTATGAGGGTTCCTGTTTCTCCACATCCTCTCCAACACTTGTTGTTTTTTGTCTTGGTGATTATAGCCACCTATACCTATACCACACAACTAACGGGCGTGAGGTGATATCTTAGTGTTGTTTTGATTTGCATTTCCCTGATGATTAGTGATGTTGAACATCTTTTCATGTGCCTATTGGCCATTTGTATATCTTCTTTGGAGAAGCGTCTGTTCATTTCCTCTGCCCATTTTTTGATCGAGTTGTTTGTTTTTTTTGTTGTTCAGTTGTGTGAGTTCTTTATATATTATGGAGATCAACCCCTTGTCAGATGTATGTTTTGCAAGTATTCTCTCCCAGCTGGTGGGTTGTCTGTTCATCTTGATTCTGGTTTCCTTTGTCTTATAGAAGCTCTTTAATCTGATAGACCCACTTGTTTATTTTTTCTTTAGTTTCCCTAGTCTGGGTAGGCATGTCATCTGAAAAGATTCCTTTATGACCAATGTCAAATGGTATGTTGCCTATATTTTCTTCCATGAGTTTTATAGTTTCAGGTCTCACCTTCAGGTCTTTGATCCATTATGAGTTAATTTTTGTGAATGGCGATAGCAGATGGTTCACGTTCATTCTTTTGCATGTGGCTGTCCAGTTTTCCCAACACCATTTATTGAAGAGACTTTCCTTTCTCCATTGTATGTTCTTAGGACCTTTGTCGAAAATTAGCTGTCCGTGTATGTGTGGTTTTATTTCTGGGCTTTTGATTCTGTTCCATTGATCTGTGTGTCTGTTTTTGTACCACTACCATGCTGTTTTGATTACTATTGCTTTGTAGTATGTTGTGAAGTCAGGGATTGTGATGCCGCCTGCTTTGTTCATTTTTCTTAGAATTGCTTTATCTATTCGGGGTCTTTTGTTGCCCCATATAAATTTTAGTGTTCTTTTTTCTATTTCTGTGAAGAATGTCATTGGGATTCTGATTGGGATTTCATTGAATCTGTAGATTATTTTAGGTAATATAGACATTTTAACTACGTTTATTCTCCCAATCCACGTGCATGGGATATCTTTCCATTTCTTTATGTCATCATGGATTTCTTTCAATAATGTCTTGTAGTTCTCATTGTATAGGTCCTTCACCTCCTTGGTAAGATTTATTCCTAGGTATTTTATTCTTTTGAGGCAATTGTAAATGGCATTATCTTTTTGAGCTCTCTTTCTGTTAGTTCATTATTAGCATATAGAAATGCAACAGATTTTTGTAGATTGATTTTGTACCCTGCAACTTTGCTGTAGTTGTTGATTATTTCTAATAGTTTTCCAACAGATTCTTTAGGATTTTCTATATATAAAATCATGTCATCTGCAAATAGTGAGAGTTTCACTTCTTTGTTACCTATTTGGATTCCTTTTATTCCTTTTTCTTGCCTAATTGCTCTGGCCAAAACCTCCAGTACTATGTTGAACAGGAATGCTGAGAGTGGGCAGCCCTGCCTCATTCCTGTTCTCAGAGGAACGGCTTTCAGTCTTTTCTGGTTGAGTATGATGTTGGCTGTGGGTTTGTGATAAATAGCCTTTATTATGTTGAGGTACTTTCCTTCTATTCCCATTTTTTGAGAGTTTGTATCATAAATGGATGTTGTATCTTGTCAAATGCCTTCTCTGTGTCTATTGAGATGACCATGTGGTTTTTATTATTTGTTTTGTGGATGTGATGTATCACGTTGATTGATTTGCGGATGTTGAACCATCCCTGCGTCCCTGGTATAAATCCCACTTGATCATGGTGTATGATCTTTTTAATGTATTGCTGTATTCAGTTTGCCAATATTTTGTTGAGGATTTTTGCATCTATGTTCATCAGCGATATTGGCCTGTAATTTTCCTTCTTTGTATTGTCTTTGTCTGGCTTTGGTATCAGGGTGATGTTGGCCTCGTAGAATGATTTAGGAAGTGTTCCATCTTCCTCTATTTTTTGGAATAGTTTGAGAAGGATGGGTATTAAATCCTCTTTGAATGTTTGGTAAAATTTTCCACAGAAGCTATCTGGTCCTGGACTTTTATTTTTGGGGAGGGTTTTGATTATTGTTTCAATCTCTTTACTTGTGATTGGTCTATTCAGATTCTCCATTTCTTCTTGTTTCAGTTTTGGGAGGTGGTATGAGTCTAAGAATTTATCCATTTCTTCTAGATTGTCCAATTTGTTGGCATATAATTTTTCATAGTATTCTCTTATAATCCTTTGTGTTTCCGTGGTATGTGTTGTAATTTCTCCTCTTCCATTTCTAATTTTATTTACTTGAATCTTTTCTCTTTTTTTATGAGTAAGTCTGGCTAACGGTTTGTCAATTTTGTTTATCTTCTCAAAGAACCAACTCTTTGTTTCATTAATCCTTTCTACTGTTTTTTTTTCTTAATTTCATTTATTTCTGCTTTGATGTTTATTATTTCTCTCCTTCTGCTGACCTTGGGCTTTGTTTGTTCTTCTTTTTCTAGTTCTGTTAGGTGAAATTTAAGGTTGCTTACTTGGGCTTTTTCTTGTTTGTTAAGGTGGGCTTGCATTGCTATGAGTTTCCCTCTCGGGATTTCTTTTGCTGCATCCCATATGATTTGGTATGGCACATTTTCATTTTCGTTTGTTTCCAGATAGTTTTTGATTTCTCCTTTAATTTCATCAATGATCCATTGGTTGTTCAGTAGCATGTTTAATCTCCACATTTTTGTCACTTTCCAAGTTTTATTTTTTCGTGGTTAATTTCCAGCTTCATAGCATTATGGTCTGAAAAGATGCTTGTTAAGATTTCAATCTTCTTAAATTTATTAAGGCTTGCTTTGTTCCCTAACATATGGTCTATCCTTGAGAATGTTCGATGCATGCTTGAGAAGAATGTGTAGTCAGCTGTTTTTGGATGGAGTGCTCTGCATATGTCTACTAGGTCCATCTCATCCAGTTTTTCATTTAAGTCTACTATTTTTTTATTGACTTTTTGTCTGGATGATCTATCCATTGATGTAACTGGGGTATTAAGATCCCCTACTATTATTGTGTTGTTGTTAATGTCTCCTTTCAGGTTTGTTAATAGTTGCTTTATGTACATTGGTACTCCTATGTTGGGTGCATATATATTTATAAGTGATACGTCGTCTTTGTGGAGTGTCCCTTTTATCATTATATATTTCCCTTCTTTGTCTTTCTTAACCTGTTTTATCTTGAAGTCTACTTTGTCTGATATGAGTATGGCAACACCTGCTTTCTTTTGTTTGCCATTAGCTTGGAGCATTTTCTTCCATCCTTTCACTCTGAGCCTGTGCTTTTCTTTAGTGCTCAGATGTGTTTCCCGGAGGCAGCATATTGTTTGGTCTTGCTTTTTAATCCATCCTGCCACTCTGTATTTTTTGATTGGAGAGTTCAATCCATTTACATTTAGGGTAATTATTGATATATGAGGGCTTAATGTTGCTGTTTTGTCACTTATTTTCTGGTTCTTTTACATTTCCTTTGTTTCTTGTCCCATTTGTTTTGGACTGGCAATTCAGTTAGGTTGTTCTGTCTTATGACTCTTCTAGTTTTCTCTGTTTATCATATGTGGCTTTGTTTTGATTATTTGTTTAGTGGTTACCTTGAGGTTTGTGTAAAAAATCTTGTGTATGAGATAGTCCATTATCTGATGGCCTCCTATTTCCTTATACTAAGTCAATTCAATCACTTTCCTCTTCCCCTTCTAAGTCGTTCTTGTTATACCTTATTCTATCTGTGTTGTGGCTGTGTGTTTACAGTGATGAGGTTAAATTTATTTTTGGTGAAGTCCTTCCTTTGATCTTTGATTTTAGTATTTAAGTGGTTGCTAACCTATTCCAGTAAAGATCTACTATTTTTCTGAGTTTGTCTACCTATTTTTCTCCTTGCTCCAAGCTTTGTATTCCCTTTCTCTTCTTTTTTGCAGGCCTGAGGGCCTTCTTGAGTATTTCTTGTAGTGGGGGTCTCATGGCCATGAACTCCCTTAGCTTTTGTTTATCTGGGAGAGTTACTATTTCTTCATCATATTTGAAGGATATTTTTGCTGGATAGAGTATTCTTGGCTGAAAGTTTTTGTCTTTCAGTATTTTGAATATATCATTCCAGTCTCTCCTAGCCTGTAAAGTTTCTGTTGAGAAATCCGCTGAGAGCCTGATGGGAGTTCTTTTGTATGTTATTTTTTGTTTTTGTCCAGCTGACTCTGGCTAGCCTTACCACTAGGCGTGGTGGAGAGAGACTTTGTCTGTTAATATATTTAGGTGACCTGTTGGCTTCACTTACTGGTATTTCCTGCTCCTTCCCCAGATTTGGGAAATTCTCAGCTATCATTTCCTTGAATAGGCTCTCTGTTCCTCTTTCCCTCTCTTCTCCCTCAGGAATACCTATAATTCTTATGTTACATTTCCTAATAGAGTCAGATAATTCTCAGAGACTTTCTTCATTTCTTTTTAGTCTTAGTTCTCTCTCCTCTTCCATCTGGAGTATATCTGTATTCCTATCCTCTATAATGCTAATTCTTTCCTCCATATTGTCAGCTCTGTTCTTTAAAGATTCCAGATTCTCCTTTATCTCCTCCATTGTGTTCTTCATCTCCATCAGCACTGATTGGTTTTTCTTTATGATTTCAATCTCTTTTATGAAGAAACTCCTAATCTCATTGCATTGTTTGTCTGTGTTGTCTCGTATTTTGTTCAGTGTTTTTATGATAGCTATTTTGAAATCTCTGTCGTTTAGATTATGGATTTCTGTGTCTTCAGGGTTGGTTTCTGGGTGCTTGTCATTTTCCTTCTGGTCTGGTAATTTCATATATCTTTGCATTGTGGTTCCTGTGTTGGCTTTGTTTTTCCTCATCCTGGAAATCTCTGGTTGCAATTTCCACCTGCTGCCACTGTGTGGTGGTAAAGGGCTGTGTAATCTAAGCCCCCTGCACTCTGCCGCGGTTTTTCCGCTGCGATCCGCAGGTCGGATCGCTTGATCTGGCCTCCTGCAGATCGCTTGGTCTGGTCTGGTCAGCTGAGCTGCAGGGTCTGGTTTGCGGGGGGGGGGGGTCTTTTGCCCTCTGGGTCCCTGGCATGGGGGTGCTTCTCGTTCACCCCTCGTTATCCGCTCTCTGGGGTGGGCAGATGTTGATGGTAGCCCTGTGGCTCTCCTGAGTCCTCTGTGCGGGAGTTTCCCACTGGCTGAGAGAGCCCTAAGAGCTAAGGTTTCCCCACCGAGGGCCGCCCCTCCCCCCTCTCTGGGAGCCGAGGGGCCCGAATCGCTGATCTGATGGGGAGGGAGAGGAGTTCTCCTTACCTCTCCCCACTTCCTCCGGGGGTCCAGCACGTTCCACTCTCAGATATGCGGCAGTGTGGATCTTTCCGATCTAGCTTTTCACTGTCTGCGATTCCGTTGCTGGTCTGTGACTGTTCCTTTTGTTGTATCTTATGGGGGAAGAGTTCATGGGAAAGCTCACTCCGCCATGACGCTGAGGTCACTCTTGGAAATTTATTTTTTGATTCTTATTTCATAAATGGCAAACTTGATGATCACAAATACTGTAGATATTCATGACGTTAGTTCTTGAAAAGATTTCTATGCAGATAACCACACAATTTGAGACAAATTACAGTCTGTAAATGGTATGCCAATTATTTTGTCTTTTTGGTCTGTGTCATAGCCCCAGATAGTCTTTTAAGCACGAGATGAATATATTTAGTTTAAGCACTAATAATTACAGCCTTGTTTGGTTGCTAATTTAAAAACCAAAATTTCTGATATTTTCTTACTAAAATTCAGGTTTATTGCACTGTTTTCCTTGATAAATGTCAACTAGTTAAAGGTGTATATTTCTATGTATGGTCTGGCGTTTTTTCCAATGTGAATTGATTTGTATTTTACTTTTCCTGCATTTATTAAGATAGTCACATGATGTTCACTATCCATTAATATATTGAATGATCTCAACGTATTTTATAATAAACCATTCCTGAATTCTGGAGATGCTTTCACCTTGTAGTACATTCTGTAAGCATAGCTGAATTTAATTAACAATTTTAAAACAATGTTATTATAGCACCATAAAATGAGCTGAGGAATAGGAATCTCTGAAAGATTTCGAACAAGTTTGGATACATCGTTTCATTGAATGATTCATGGAACTCTCTGCCTGTAAGTCTGTCACGGTCTGGGATTTTTCTATTGGAGATTATTTAAAAATAGAAAGTATCAGATAGATGTGATATTTGTTACTTTGATCAAGAAAGGCATGTCTGGGTTTAACTGTTTTTATGATTTGATTTTATTTACATTAAAATTTTTATTTTATTTTATTTTTTGATCCTAGCTTTAAATTAAAATTGACATAAAACTGTAAGATAGTAGAGTGTACATGGTATGTTGGTGATTTGATACATGTGTACATCATGAAAGGATTCCCCAAACAAGTTAAACACACCCATCACCTATTTATCTTGTGTGCATGTGTGAGAACATTTTCTACTCCCTTAGCAAATTTCTATTATACAATACAGTGTTATCAACTATACTCACCGTGTCTTACATTAGATCCTCCAACCTTGTTCCTGTTATAGCTGAAAGTTTGTGCCCTTTCACCCAATTCTCCCTATTTCCCCCACCCCCCAGCCCACGGGAACCACTTTTCTACTCTCTGTTTCTATGAGTATGACTTTGACTTTTTTCTTCTTTTTTTAAGGAATCTACAAATAAGTAATACCATGCAGTATTTGTCTTTCTCTGTGTGGCTTATTTCACTTAACATAATGTCCTCAGGATCCGTCAATGTAACAAATGGCAAGATTTCCCTTTCTCATGGCTGCATAATATTGCATTGTATATATACTGAATCTCCTTTATGCATCATCCACTGATGGGCACTTAGGTTGTTTCCATATCTCGGGTAATGTGAACAATGCTGCAATGAACATGCAAGAGCAGTTATCGCTTTGATATCCTGTGTTCACTTCCTTTAGAATTATACCCATAATTGGAATTGCTGCATAAAATGGAGTTCTTTTAATTGTTTGAGGAGCCTCCCTTCTCTTTTCCGTGGGCTGCACCAATTTACATTACCAAAAACACTGCACAAAGGTTCCTTTTTCTCCACATCCTCCCTAACACTTGTTATCTCTTGTCTTTTCGATGGTAGCCATTCTAACAGGTGTGAGGTGAAATCTCATTGTGGTTTTGATTTATGTATCCTGATATTTAGTGATGTGAGCACCTTTTGATGTGCCTGTTGGTCATTTGTATATTTTCTTTGGAAAAATGTGTATTCAGTTCCTCTCCCCATTTTTTAATTAGTTTCTTTTTCTATTGAGTTATATGAGTTCTTTATATATTTTTGATATTAACCCCTTATGAGGTAAATCATTTCCAAATATTTTCTCCCATTTCCTAGGTTGCCTTTACATTTTGTTGCTGGTGTCTTTGCTGTGCAGAAGCTTTTTAGTTTGATGGAGTCCCACTTGTCTATTTTTCCTTTTCTTGCCTTTATCGTCGTGTCAAATCTAAAAAAATCATTGCCAACACCAATGGCAAGGAGCTTACCACTATGTTTTCTTCTAGGAGTTTTATGGTTTGAGGTCTTATGTTCAAGTGTTTCATCCATTTTGAGTTCATCTTTGTCTATGGTGTTAGATAGGTGTCCAGTTTTCCCAAGACTATTTATTGAAGAGACTATTCTTCCCCCATTGTAAAATAGCCATATTCTTGGCTTTTTTTTGTCGTAATAAATTGACCATATACGCATGGGTTTATTTCTGGGCTCTCTATTCTGTTTCATTGATCTCTGTGTCTGTTTCTAGGCCAATGATGACATTTAAAAGGCTGTTTCATGCCATACTCTCATATTATTCTTGGAGTGTGATTTCATATTTATAAACTTGTGTACACTCTGTGAATAGTTATTGGACTTAAGTTCATGCAATAGGCTGTGATAAGGCCCTATCCCTCCCATACCTCCATTCACAGAACCTTTACAGCAGGTCAAGGGTGGGTTTCTTAAAACCAGAATGACTTGAATGCTTTCAAATTAGCTAAATAGGTCACCAAGTGACTTTTGCCCCCTGTAGTCCTAAGGTCATTTCTGACCCAGTCATACCTGAAAAATTTTAGGAGGAAACATCAACATAAAATTACATCTTTGCCTGATGATAGCAAATGGATTCATTGCTAAGCAATGAAGCCACAGTAGATAAAGCAGTTTTCTTACCCACATTGACCCCACAGGGTCACTCACAGTCAGAACCTTCATAAAGAAGTGAGCACTTGCTGACTTGCTCTAAATTTGTCTCTCTCAATTACTACATTTCTTTCCACATCTGTCCATCTATTCATTATCTATCGCTCCTGTAAGAAATCACTGCAACTTAGAGGCTTAAAACACTGCAAATGTATCATCCCACAGTTTCTGTAGACAACCTATAGCAGGATGTTGGTTTTTGACTCACTCTAAAAATCTCTTTGATTTGGTCTTTGAATCAGCCTTTGCCATTCAAAGAGATTATTGATATAGTCAGAGTAATATCTACCATGTTTGTTACTAATTTCTACTTTGTTCCAATTTTTGTCTTTGACTCTTTTTCTGCTTTGTGTGGTTTTAATTGAACATATTATATGATTCCATTTTTCTCTTTCTTAGCATATCAGTTATACTTCTTTTTTTACTTTTTTAAGTTGTTGCCCTAGAGTTTGCAATCAACATTGACAACTAATCCCAGTCCACTTTCAAATAACACTATACCACCTCCCAGGTAGTGTGAACACCTTATGTTAACAAAATTACCCCCATTCCTCCCTCTAGTCACTTGTATCATTGATGTCATTCATTCTATTAACATAAAAGCAAAGTCAGCATATATATACACACATACATAAGATAGGCATACGTAATAGAATACGTCGTTGGTATTACTATTTTGAACACTGTTCTCTGTTCCATAAATTAAGAAGAAAAACAATAATTTTTATTTTACCTTCACTTATTCCTTTTTCGATGCTCTTCCTTCCTTTATGTAGAGCCTAGTTTCTGGCCTAGATCATTTCTTTTGTCTCTAAAGAGGTGCTTTTAATATTTCTTGCAAAGCAGGTGCTGTGGTCTCAATGTTTGTGTCCCCCCAAGATTCATGTTGAAATCCTAACCCCTGAAGATGATAGTGTTAGGGGGCGGGGCAGTAGGGAGGTGCTTAGGTCACAAGGTTGGAGGCCTCGTGAACAGAATGAGTGTCTTTATGAAAGAGGCTCAGGAGAGATCCCTAGCTCCTTCCACCATGGGAGGACACAGCAAGAAGGGCTATTAACCAGGAAGAAGGTCCTCACCAGAGAACTCGCCCAGGTTGGCACCTTAACTTTGGACTTTCCAGCCTCCAGAACTGTGAGAAATAAACACTTATTTTTTATAAACTACCCAGTCTGTGGTATTTTGTTATAGCAACTGGAATGGACTAAGGCGGCAGGTTTACTTGCAACAAATCCCCTCACTTGCTGTTTTTCTGACAGAGGCTTTGTCTCCCCTGCACTAATGAAGGACAATTTCGTCAAGTAGAGAACTCTAGGAAGGTGATTTTTTCTCTCAACACTAATCTCATCCCTCTCTTCTTGCTTGCGTGGCATCTGAGGGGAAGTTGGAGGTAATTCCTATCTGGTTCCTCTACAGGTAAGGTATTTGTCCCCTCTGGCTTCTTTCAGGATTACTTCCTTAGTTTGATTTTCTGTAATTTGAAAAGGAGAAGCTATGTGGAACTTTCTGGCATTCATCCCGCTGAGTGTTCTCTGTGCTTTCTGCCTCTGTGGTCCACTGTCTGACATTCATTTCTCCGTCAACAACACACGGCGGACAACCGAACCGAGGACTTGAGTCCCGACGGTCATGCACGCCGCCAGGGGGCGCCCAGGCGGCTCCAAGCGTCCCCGGGCCGAGGGGGGGAGGGCGGGGCGCTGCCGGGGGCGGGAGCTGGGCCGGGACCCCGTCGCGTCCCTCGGGGCCGCTGGCCAGGAGCGCCGGGAGCGCTGGGCGCGGCGTCGCCTCAGAGGGAGAAGCGGGCCCAGCACGGAGGCTCCTTCCTGAACCCCCTCCGTGGGGTGCGACCCCCCCCAGAGATCTCCTCCGGGTCCCCCGCCCCGGGCACTGTGGGTCTGTGCAGCCCGGTGGGCCACCAGCACCCCTCCCTGTGCCCGACCTGGCTCGCTCCCTCCTCCCGTCCCCTCCAGATGTGACCTCGGACCCCAAGAGGCCCTGGTGACTGGAAGCACGTGGGGCTGCGGAGGACAAAACCTCCCCAGGGGCCCCGGGAAGCTCGAGCAGGGAGAGCCCGGTGGGACCTGCCCGCGTGGGGCTCCCAGAGGCCCCTCAATCTGCCGCCCCCACCCGGGAATGCAGGAGTCCTCTTGGAACCGGGGTGTCTGGAAAAGCAGCCCACAGCAGTGGGAAACGCACGGAAGGGGAACCCCAGTTGGAGACCAACAGGCAGTGAGCACCGAGGGCACGAGGAAAAGGGCGGGACGGAGAGCGGCCAGAGGGTGAGAAGCCCTTACAAGGTCCCGGGTGGGGTCGGAGGAGGCAACTGGGAACCGAAGGTGTCCGCTATGATGCCTTGTCACTAAGGTCAGGCCACTCGGGGTCTCCAAGACCCCCCAGGATGTTCAGGGAGGTCCCTCCCCTCTGACCCATCAGGATTCTAATGTCTCCCGCCTGTGAGGCCTCTGCAACCTCCCACCTTCCCGCAGCCCCCCTGCTAGTCTGCCTGGCCTTGTCAACTCTCCCACAGATGCCAAGTTTGGTTTTCTGTCAAACACCGGGAGACCTGAGTGGAATTTTTCCATTCCTTCTCCATCCCACTTCCATGGTGGGAGAATTTACACTTCAGAAACTGGCAAACACTACAAACCGGGGCTAGGTTTACTGTATTACTGAATGCCTGGACTTAAGTGATGGAGATTATGGTAACAATGCAGACGACACTTAACCGTGTATAGTGTTTCTGCCCATAACATTATGTGTGACACAAAAGTTTGTGAAAAACAATGAGGAAATACCCTTCCAGTATTTAGAAAAGATGACTCCATACACAAAAACGTTGCTCACACCATTTAAGAGGAAAATTCCAGCATACGTCTTTGTTGTTTCAGTGTCTTATCTGAAAATGAAAAAGGAAATAGCCATAACTCATATGAAAGAGAATAGGTAAATGAGATGAATAGAAAGTGTACAAAAAATGATTTGCAAATAAAGACATGAAAAACTGAAAATCACTAATCCTTTGAGCAATGCGAATAAAATGACTGAGATAGCACCACACACATTAAAAAGCTGACATTGAAGATTGACCATATCAATTATTGGCAGGGACTTGGAGGAAATGGAACTTGCACACACTGCTGGTGGGAGTGCAAAAGGGACAATCATGTTAGATCACGGGCTGGCAGTTTCTTCAAGTTAAACATTCATCTACCCTGTGACTCAGACACTGCACTCTACATTATTGACAAAAGATAAAAGAACACACACCATATAAAGAATGGACACAAATGTTTGCAACAGCTTTATTTTCAATAGTCAAAATCTAGAAATAACCTAAAAGCCCATAAACACATGAATGGATAAACTAACAGTGTTCTATCCCAAGATAATATTACTCAGCAAAAGATGAGCTATTCATATATCATTGGTAAATCTCTAATTAATTATGAAACATAAAGGAAATCAGAAAAAACAACAGAATATAACAGTTTGATTCCAATCATATAAATTCAAGAAAATGCAAAGGTATCTATTGTAAGGAAAGTAAATGAATGGTTAGCTGGCGAGTTGAGAAGGGTGAGGAGAGATTATGAGGTAAGTATACCAAGACAAGTAAGGTCATTCTCAGGACTATGATGATGGTCTCAGAGGTTCACACCTATGTCAAAACTTATCAAATTGTACACTTCAAGTACATGCAGTTTAGTACATGTAAATTATACCATAAAACATTGGCTGAAGAGAAAAAAAATCTGTATGTTTCACTCTTTTTTGGAAAATAAGTTTACAACCCTACATTTCAGTGGTCTAGCGGTTAAGATTCAATGTTCTCGGGGCCAGCCCAGTGGCGTAGTGGTTAAGTTTGCGCACTCCACTTCAGCAGCCCAGGGTTCATGAGTTCGGATCCTGGGCGTGGACCTACACACCGCTCATCAAGCCATGTTGCGGCAGCGTCCCATATATAAAGTAGAGGAAGACTGGTAGAGATTTTAACTTAGGGCCAATCTTCCTCACAAAAAAAGAAAAAGGATTCAGCATTCTCATTGCCAGGCTGGGTTCATTTCCAGTCAGGGAATCCCACCACCCGTTTCTCAGTTGTCATACTGTGGTGGCTGTATGTTACTGTGATGCTGAAAGCTTTGCCTCCAGTATTTCAAATACCAGCAGGGTTGCCCATGGTGGACGTGTTTCAACAGAGCTTC